>NC_141242.1:11392876-12055376 GCF_054856555.1 Leptonotus elevatus
TAAATGCACACGTTGACTGTATTTCCATGAGTTCTGGGTCATTTTGGCAAATTCTACACTGGCCTGTTTATGACTTTGTGGTCGTCTCCCACGAAGTCCACTTTGGCCCAAACAATGACGGGTGGTGCGAGCTGACATTGATGGACTTTGGCTTTAGATTTCATCTTTAATTTCTTGGGAGGTTGTCCAGGGCTCTTTGGTTACCATTAGCATAATCTGTTTCTTCGAATGTCATGCAGTCACATCCAGGGATGTTAGTTTTAAACTCATGAACAATAAATGTAAGTAGACAAAACATGAACGTTAAGCTGCATGGAGATGGTCTTTCTAGCCCAGAGTTGATCGAGGGCTGGAGTCCTGCAGGTTTTGCATGTTGCCCTTCTCCAACACAGCTGATATATGATCAGCTCATCAGCAAGCTCTGCATAAGCCTGATAACGATCCTGTTGATTGGAATCAGCTTGTGTTGGAAGTGAGAAACCTCCAAAACCTGCAGGACTCCAGCCCTCGAGGACTGAGATTGCCCACCTATGTTCTAGCCTATTCCTTTTACATACTCGTCTATAATTTTCTAACACTAGTTTGGTTTGGGTCTTTTATTGAACATATAAACACAAAATAAAAACATTATAAGTATAATACATAAGTTGAAGTAAAAAGAAAAACAAGAATAGGAAGAAAGAAAATAGTTTATATGTTCAAAAGGGGTAGGAGGAACACTGCAAACACAAATGTATTTTGCTCCTTTGCCGTTTGTGGTCTATAGTGTTGTACAAATGTACACACCATATCACCCTTCAAAAAATTTGAAGATACCTTTGATGCTAATTACAGGACACAGCCTTATTTTCAGTGTTTTCTGGTACCATCAATTTTGTCAACGGGCCTCACTCATCTAAGAATATGTAGGATTCTTACGAATATACAGTATGTACTCATAAAAGCTAACAATGGTGTGTGTGATACACATCCAAAAAAGACCTATCAAGCCATTTGTATTCACACCTGTAGGCCATTTTCCCTTGATGTCACAGATCCACTTCCACATTTGTGGATCCTGCCCTTGACAAACCCAGATTCAACCAAATATAGTCAATGCAAAGCAATACGTGAATATTAATGAACCATGCTGGCCAATGCTTTGTGAAGGGTGTAAACGGAAAGGAGAAATTACACACAAAAAATAGTCTGGCTTTTGTTTAGTTTTTTTACCATGGTGTAATGTCAGAAATATTTACATCAACATGGCTGAGAGAAGAAGTCCAAAAAGCACTGTTCAATCTTTTTAACAAATAAAATACAACACGTGAAAATGCAATGATCAAAACGTGTTTTAATGTGTCCTTAGTTTATTCCTCTTGAGTTGGGAGCGGTGGAAAGCCCAACCGCCTCCATCCCTTCCCCCGCACTAGTGCAGGTGCCCCGTGCTAATACGTGTTTTTGCAATTCAAAAATTCATCCCTGAAGAGCACTTCAAAAGGCATGAACAGATTCAGTAATAAAGGACCAATAAAACATTAACATAAAATTGTGCAAAAGTGCAAAATCCGCCTATATAATTTATGATTACTTTGGTGCTTGATATTAAGTAATAAAACAATCTGGCTTCAATTCAACTTTGTGCAGGAAGTTGCGTACGCATTTTTCAGGCATCAATGTCTGTCAGCCTCATTTTGTGCATAGACTCTGCAGCATTGGTGAGTGAGGCCTCGGGTCCGTTTCATTAGTTTGTGTTTCAAAAAGAAAACGATTCTGTTGAACCACAATTCAAAAGCAATGTCTAATAATAATAATAATGCATCAGATTTATATAGCGCTATACATTCAAAGACGCTTTACAATGGATACATCATTCATTCACTCACACATTCACACTGTGGTGGCGGTAAGCTACTTAAATAGTCACAGCTGCCCTGGGGCAGACTGACAGAAGCGTGGCTGCCAGTGTGCGCTTACGGCCCCTCCAACCACCACTGAACATTCGCACCTTTCAGACACCGGTGTGAGTGGCACTGGAGGCAATGTGTGTGAAGTGTCTTGCCCAAGGACATGACGACACATGACTTGGGGAGAGCGGGGATTGAACAGCCAACCTTCCAGTTACTTGAGGACCGGCTCTACCCCCTGAGCCACGGCCGCCACAATTAACATTGGTTAATTCTCAGTAATTTGTTGTATTATTAATTTTGTCAGTTTCAAATTATTTCAGTGACCATTGCAGGTTTTTCTATGATTAATGGAGGGTACGGAAGATTAATGTTGCGTTGCGTTAGCTGAGGTGCTCTTACTTGCTGCAACATATTTTGCAAAGTGATCCATTTGTTAGGTAAAAGTGGCTCAGAGGTAGGAAAATCCAGTCGTAACTCTGTCTCAACTGTGCAAGGCCAACAACATCCTGGACACGCTAAATTAATTCTGAACATTGCGAGCTTTGTTTACCATGACTCTAAGCCTTATTTACGACCCAGTACACATGAAAATACAGTAATGTGTGCATTTAACGGAGACATATTATGCAATTTTTTCCCTCATAATATTTAGTCTCAAATCTTAATAAAATGTCTGACATTCTTGTTCAAAATCCATAAGGGCCAAATAATTAGAGAATATTTTACATCCATTTGACACACTACACTTGAAATGGCTTGGTTCTGGTGTGTGTGTATGGTGGGGCAGTTCTATCCCTGAACTGATCACCCGCACCATCAGGGCCAATCAGGGCTAGGGTCGAAAGCTAGGTCAACATGCACTCAAGAGACCCAACTATTTAGGCAGGTCAGGTTGCAAGGGGGATTATAACGCCAGAGTAAGCAGGTTAATTAATTTACAGAGAAACAACTAAAGATAAAGAGGCCTTTGCAATATCTTTATTTAAAAAATGAGAGTATATATATATCTTGCAAATGGATTTAGTCCTTGGTCAGTTGCAGGTTGTTTTGATATTTTTCATTGCATGTGGTTTTAATCCATGCAAATTGTTTTGTTTGGAGATTGTTTTCACAAAAAGTGTGAATAGGTGAGATTTGCGGTGTATGAAATGGTGCATTGCCGCATGTGTTCTGTTTGCGTAAGCTTCCAGGAATCGTAAAGGAACATGCACAAAATGAACAGCAAGTAGACAAAAAGGCTCAGTCAGTGCATATTTGTATAAACAAGTGTTCTCTGATGGAGATGGTAACGCCCTCCAAATGACGCCCTAATGAGCATCATCTGTGCCATATTTGTCATACCAGCTGTCTTAATTCATCAACGAGAAAAATAAGTGCTTCTGTGCAACAAGGTCTGTGGGTTATCGCAAGGACAGATCAATGGGTGAGGGGAAAATGACAACACAATCTGCATCCACAAGTCTCATGCTCGTGTTATGCAGCTTGATTTCAATTTCCTTAATCAACTCAATTTATAAAATGACTTTTTTAATAAACTGCAGCTGTACATGAATACAATGCTATAATCTGTTTGCCCGCACAAAACAGCGCCAAAATTTCAATTCACCAAATTGTCAAATGCGCCAGGGTGGTGTAAGAGAAAATGCAAGCCAAGGCGCAGTCCCATCTGCCCAATTCCCCAAACACGGTAAACTAGACTTGCTACGGCACGAATTTTAAGATGAGGCCGTTTTTACTCCGCGCGCACATGCCCCTGTCGACGAGCCCAAGGTGTGAGAGATGTGTGCAGCACCACTTACGCAGATCCCCACCTTGATCGACAAGTGTAATTCAGATGCTTGGTGATGAAGTGTTGCTTCCACAAGGAGAAACTAGAATCCCAGTTGGCTTGCATGTGCTTGGCAGTCAATTTTTAGATTTGAGGCTCAATGGGCAGCCACTCCTAGCTTTACTTGGAGCTATCATGGTAATGAAATCCGGACTTGCCAGTGGCCCAGCTGCTGTAGAGTACAATAATTCTTTATATTCTTGGCATTTTGAAGAAGTCAACAGATAGCCTTGTTCTTAAGGTAACTGGGAGTTATTTTAAATTATGGGGGGAGGAAAAAATCCATAGTCTCTCCTTGATGTCCGGGGACCCCCTGCTTGAATTATTGTCTACCGTTTTTAAAGACACTGCTTGTCTTTTATAATCGTCTTCTATGAATGACTTCCAGTAACCTGTGTTAATCATTAAAATTATGTCAGGGCAAGATATGTATTCTTTACACTCATATACTCTGACTCCCCGGCATGTTTGAAAAAGAGCCTTTGAAATGTATCGGAGGAAAAACAGACACAACAGCACAGGCGTTTCAAATCCATTCAAACGTGTCACACAGAAATACAGTGTTTGCTCTTTATCACCCCCCAAAAGAAGGATTGTATGCAAGTGTATGTTTTGCTGTTATTTTACTGCAAAAACAAGAGAACCGATAAAGCCATTGCTCCACTGAGGTTGCCCAAAAAGTCAACATTCACACAAGCATAATAATTTATTCATTATTGATTTTTCTGGCATTTCATTTATCATAAAATATATATATATAATGTATATATATATATATATATAATAAAGTTGACTGTGTGCCTGTGCTTGAATCAATTGAATTTGGTGATTTGAAGCGACGAAGGATGGAAGAGAACATTTAGACAGCCTGTCTGATTTGATTGCAAAAAAAATTGTGGATTGTGTGAAATTGTTCATTCATTGCGTCTTCAAGCAATATGAAAGCAAAATAGACTTTACTATTTAAAATGACTTGGAAACAGGAGTCCAGAACATTAAGGCTAATTCTTCCAAGCCAGTAAAAATAATATTGTTTTAATTGTGGAGACTAGCGGAACAGTATATTTCTCTTATCTATCTGATTTATCTAATCTGTCTATCTAATCTATCGGAAAACCTAACCCTTGTTCAAAACCTTGAAACAGACTTGAAATCCTATTTTGCAAACCTAATCTTGCCTTGAAATCCTCACCTTGGCTTTAAAACGGAGTGTGCTAGCCTGTTGGTGTCCTCTCTTTTGAAAGCCTAAATATAGTTACGGACCTACGGTCACCCAATTTAAAACAAATGACAGTGTCAGAGTGAGCTGTATGGTATGAGCCAACATGCTAGTGCTACATGATTGTTTTCGAGGTGTTACCTGGGTAGGGAATGTGGAACCAGGGTGAGTTGGCAACGGCATTCAGGTTAATGTCGGTCCTCGCCGAGTAACCGTAAATGTCCGACTTGGATGGCAGCACGTCGAAAACGGTCAGCAGGAAACAA
Source organism: Leptonotus elevatus (assembly GCF_054856555.1). Classification (NCBI taxonomy): domain Eukaryota; kingdom Metazoa; phylum Chordata; class Actinopteri; order Syngnathiformes; family Syngnathidae; genus Leptonotus; species Leptonotus elevatus. The sequence goes on from NC_141242.1 coordinate 11,398,079, forward strand.
ACCAACCAACCGCCACACATTCCGAATAAAGCCTGGAGCGAGCAAAAATTCTATGTCAGGGAAATTAGGACGTAAGGTGTGTGAGAACGTCGCTATCAGATGCAGATGGAATTACAACAAAGAAAAATCCTCTGAAATATTTTATTTGGACTTCCTGGATTTGGTCTGTGGGACATGTTGCTGAATGTTTAAGATTATAGAGCGGAGATAACAGGGAGAGATCAGGGTATGCTCAGGTTCAAAGAAGCCACATTTAAAGCTTTTTAAAACCTTAGAAGCTACTTCGATCCAAGTCAAGTATTTGTTTTGCCGTTTGCCTGCTTGGTGTTTTTTTTCTCGGGACGCTGAATCCTGTTTTACACATTAAGCTTTAATGAAGGTCTGCCTACTTGTATGGTGTTTTTTTTTTAATGTCTGCTGCAGATCAGTAAGTGACCTTGACTTGGACCTCTCATCAGCAGCTCGTAGGAGCTTGGCTGTGCCCGCTGTAAGAGTAAGTATGAGTTTTTATTTCAATTAATGGCCTACAGTGGAGAATTCATCCTTTTTAAGACCCCCTGTAAAAACTGTTAAATGGAGCGGTGCTCAGTAACATGGAAAGGGCTGGGCGTTGTCTTCTCTTTAAAAAAGCTCATTCCGTTACGCCAAGACGCCCTATATCGTTTGTGTATTTAATCTTAAAGCGCACACTGAAAGATTTGAAAGATTTGTATTGATTCTTTCCGCGTTCAAACATTCAACGCTTGGAGCGGGAGTGACTCAGACTTCTTGAATGACTCCCAACATAACGCTCTGGCAATCAGGTTGACATGTCATTTCCATGAAGAAACACAGGCGCTGCGGCCAGAGTGCATTCCGTAGCGACACGCTTGACGTGCTTCAGGAGTTGGGCCAGCATCACAGGTGCGAGTGTGTCAGCGATTACTCAACAGTAATATAAAAGCATAATAGTTTGTATGGCCGAGTGCGCTGAGGGCAAAGGAGTTCAAGCGTGGAAGCTAGTGACTCACCGAGAAGAGCTTGAAGAGAGGATAGTGGAACACCTTCCACTTTTTGTCCTTGTAGGCAATCAGCGGCACGTCCACTTTGCTCAGGTACTGCGAGAACAGCAGGATGAGGCACACCGTGCTGTGGACACACAACAGTGCTGCGCTAAAGCTGAGTGCCAACTTACAAAAAATTGCAACACAGACTCATTTGAGACCCAGTCGTAGTTTGATACACTTGCAAGCACCATTTTAAAAGCTAATGTGAATCCATAAGCCTGTCATGAAACAATTTGAAACACCAACTTTGACTTTCAGTCTTAACCCGAACTAACTCAATAATCCTGAAACACTCATTTGAAACCCTAATCCTGGCTTCAGGCCCAAATTTTACTTGAAACCATAATTTGAAAGCTAACACAAAAGTAAAACTCATATCTAATTTAAAACCCTAACTCTGTCTTGAAATCCTAATTCAAAACAGTACTATTTAAAACATTTGAACTAGGTATCGGTAGTGGGCTGATACCCGCCCTTATTTCAAGGTATTGGGACTCATGGTGCCCTCTTGTGGCTGTTTTATGATCAGGAACTAGGAATTAGTCTTTTGAAGAATAGAAAATTGCCATTAATGTCATGCAATTTTCAGGGGAAAAAATGCTGCATTTTTTTTGTTTTATGGATCAAACGTAAAAGTGGTATCAATACATGGTATCTGTGTCGTGACTAGTCAAGATTTGAATATTTGAATATTATTTAAAAAGTGGTATCGAAAATCCGTACTTGAAACCCTAATATGAAATCTCACCCTAGCTTGAAAATCTAATCTATATAATGAAAAACCCTAACCCTGTCTTTAAACTGTAAACTCCAACCCTGACTTCGGAGCCTGATTTAGAACCCTTATTCTGGCGTAAAACCCCAATTTTAAACTCGATCACTGGCTTCAGTCCTAATTTGAAATCCTAATTTATTCCTAACTCGGTCTTGAAACCCGAAGCCAATTTAAAATCATAACCCTGCATTTTTTTTTTACTTATTTATTTCAGGCGAAAGCATTTTTACAATGATACACGTTCAATATGATTGGGCCATGCATTTTCCATAACAGAGGGCACCTTTTAATGTTTATACACACTGCCTAATCAAATCTTTTCAGTGGTGTGTTGCATAGAATGTTTAAATACTGGTAGAAGACATTATTAAATTATGTCCATTGCTTCCTGTGGGAAAAACAGTTTGAAACCGTGTTACACTTTCTGGCAGTGTGATGTATTATGTTGAAATTAATGTGTTGACAAGCAGCACATCTGCAGATGTTAAAGAGCAGCAGCACCGCAGCACTCTTCAGGCTCAGGTGGCAACGTATTCCTGGGAATGAATTACATCTTGATGCAAAAATGTTTTGACCTTTACATGCCTGAAGACAGACGCAACCCTCCCTCGTTGGCAGGGGGGGACGAAAGCAGGCCAAACTTGAATTATGTGAGTCAATCGTTCATTAAAGAAAGGAGGCCGCCATTTTTCAAGCAACAACATTTTTCCTGCACAAAAAACAATCAAACTTGTGAAGAACGCATCGTGAAAGACAAGAAGTTAATGCTGACCATGTGTGCCGGGCATGATGCTGCTGTAATTCCTCGTTATGAGACAACAAAACAAGCTAATAACATCCTCATCACCGCAACCCCTAACGCACTATCCCTAATTAATTTTATCTACCGTTAATTATTTTGCTGGCTGTTCTTTCAAGACAGGAAATAACATTGTTAATTCCAGGGAATTGTTCAAAACTTCGGTCCAACCTGGCCAGCGTCCGTGCTCAAGATTCATTTTATCTCGACACACTCTGACCTAAATCAACAACTGTGAGAATTCCTGCAAATACCTGCACTGAGTGAACACGTACAAATCATAAATAAAATTGTATGGGGAAAAAAAACAATAGTCTTTGTGATTACAAAAACCTGTATGTTAGGTTCATCGAAGACCATAAATTCTCTGATATTTACAAAAGAAGTTGAAATTGTCTCTGATACAAAAAAGCATGTGCACACAACTCAACTTCACCACATTTGAAATTCTGGTTGCAACAAGGGCGGTGAAAGACAGATTAATTACCAGGATCAGGATGTCATTGCATTATAATTCGATTTTTTTTATATCGCTTGTAGCTGTCCTAACTCCCACAGCATGCTTTGTTTTCCGGGTTCTCGACTGCTACTTGTGCCCACGCCACACATGTCGTAAATTACATGCGCCGGTAACACTCTGCCTCCAATTTGTCGCGCAAAGCGTCAGTCAAATTCAACACATGCTAATTAGTCCTGTGAAAAACTATTAAAATCAATATATAACCACCCCAACCCCCCAAACATCGCCTTCCCCTCCCAAATGCCGGGTGCAGGGTGTAAAAAAAAACAGTGGACAGTTCCAGGCAAAAGAGAAAGTTTGGTCACCCTCAATTAGACTAAACTGAGGACCAAATCAATAAGAATGCGTCTGCTGAGAGCACAAAAAATTGCTCCACATCTGCACCTGCAGCTTGCTCCCTTGCTACCTTCCTTTTCGCTAAGGATATTGCTCTAATGATATACCAGCAAAAACATGCCCACAAAGTTTGACAGTTGGGAACCAAGTTGCGCCTGATTAACCACACATGGCAATGGATTTGCGCGACAAACATAGCAGTTTAGTAACAGTTGCGAAAAAGATTGAATTATAACAAAGCGAGCTTGGACCGAGGAAGTGCAAACGCATTTAGCTCATTCAGTGCCACTAAGCGACAATGTCATTCATTCATTCATTCATTTAATGTCCTTAAAATACAAATAATTGGTGTGATCATTTTTTTTACATTTTCAGAGGTTGACGTGTCTGTCATGTGAAAATGATCACAAAATGACACCTTCCCTCCACCACGATCTCCGATCATCCCGGGTTACATCATGTGTTGTAAACCAACAAAGCAAAATAGTAGTCTTCTTAATAGCTTTCTTTCTAGCGTTGAGTAAGCTCAGCGTGTGTGTCTTGTCTAGTACAGCTGGCCTGTGCCGACTATTTGGCTACTTTGCGCCTGCCTCACTGGTGGATACTGTCTGAAGGTCCACCAGGAAGCCGAGAGAGTCTGCAGATGTTTTCTTGTTCAAGCTGGAAGTTAAGTGAATAAAAGCGCTTCTTGTTAAGCGTCTGCAGCTGTAGCCTCCTGACCTCTGTGACAAAACAACTTGAACTGACAAATCCCAATTAATGCCACAAGGTTTTCAGCAGCAAAGTCAGCGGAGAAGAAAAGAAGCCATCGAAATACACTTCGACAGACATAGCGCCTTTGACGAAAGCAGACCCAAGGTCTTGTTCAAGGCCTCCACTTTGAACAGGGGGCTACTGATGGTAATGCAATGTGCTGTTGTAATAGATGATTCCACCGCACATCCTTGATGTGTTTCCTGTGTCTGAGAACAGAAGACTCACACGGACGACCACCACATTTGTCTTTGCAAAGTTGCGACTAAATTCAGGTCTTGGTAATCCGCACAGGTTGAACCAAGGTAACAGCCCTCTGCTTGTTTATTGAAGACATATTGGCTTTTTTCCAAAAAGCTTCTTCAGTTTTACATTTTAAAGTTTGGAGTCTCATTATTTATGTCTCTTGAGAGGCCGTCCCCTGGTCACAATAGTGTTGCTGTAGTCATTTAACTTTTTTTTTTTAATAAAGAAAAAAAAAAGAAAAATTCCTGGAACCTGGCATTACATTCGAATATACTTGTGCATAAGTTCAAACATACTCTCAAATACGTGCGAAAATTCTTACAAATACGTTCAAACATACTCTCAAATACGTTCAAACATACTCGCAAATACGTTCAAACATACTCAAATACGGTCGAACATTCTTGCAAGTAAGTTCGAACACACTCGCAAGTACATTCTAACGTAATCGCAAATACGTTCAAACATACTCGCAAGTACGTTACTTTGTACATACTTGCAAATACGTTCAGACCAATACTTACAATTACGTTTAGGTAATTTTCAAAGTGATTGAGATAATGTGTTCCAAATGCTTAAAAAAATGTTGTTTTCTTTATCCACTACCACATGCGCAAGTAACACTGCGTGGCATTATGGGAGAAATTGCTAAGTAGCATTTAGCCTATATATTCTGATATCTCTCCCCCCAAATATTGTCTCATTCCATGGGAATGAAAAATTTAGAACTGACTGTTAAGTTACCTGTGCTTCAAATTTGGTAGCAGTTGTACCAGTAAAAATCTCTGGGAGAAGTTTGTCTTTCACAGACTCCTGGAAAACGAAAATTGGGATTTTAGACTTCCTGTATCTTTTGGGGTATGGAATCCTTATACTTTTGTGTAGGTCTACTCATGAAAAGACATGCCAAGTAAACTGAATTGCTCCAAAAATACAGTGTGAAGGAAATGTTTTATGGTGAGTCTTCAAATTTTCCCCGTCATGCTCCACTCACACACATGACAGACATGCCTACCCGTACCTTAATCAGTGCTGCTAACGTGAAACTGCCTGCGCTAAACAAAATACTACAAATGTTTGTCTTTCTATGCCTATTCTTGCAACGAAAACAAAAAGCTGGGCTCAAAATGGTCATCATTAGCATTATTTTCATCAGTTACTGTATTAGCTGTGCAGACTCACAGAGCAGCGATCCCCCAATGGCCGCCTGACTTCTTGCCGGCCTCAGTGAACAATGACAAGCCGATGAGGTTGATGGTGGGCGCGATAGCCAGCGGTCCGATGTATCGGAGCACAAAGCCCACCAGGCCAGTGAAGCCCAGCGTGATCTGGACCAGCGACGACACCAAGATAGCACCTTGGATCTGTCAAGTGAGGTAGAAAATGAGTTGGGTCAGCCACTTTTGTTTGCAGTGAGATGATTCAGTACATTTATAATATGATTCAAACTATGATACTCACTCCAATTATGATGCAATATGATTCATGCTGTTCCGTTTCATTCCACTTGCAATGAAATTCACTCCATTACATTCACTCCCATTATGTTACAATTCTCTTAAGATCATATGATTTACTCCTACTACAATAGGATTAATTCCAAATACGATAGGATTCTCTACAATTCTGATATGATTCACTTGAATAATTCAGTCAAAATCAATTGGAATACGATTTGCTACAGTTACGTTGCGATACACTCCAATTACAAATCCGATTACTTCCAAATAAAATGTGATTACCTCCAAGGATTATGCTATTTACTTAAATTATGATTGACTTTACTCTGATATTACAACATGTTCCTATCCTATTACAATACAAATACATCACGATTTTCTGTGATTCTGATATGATTCACTCCAAATATTATACATTTACACTCCAGTCCATTTATGATGCGATAATCTCAAATTACAATACAATTCTATCTCATATGATTCTTTCCAACAGTTATAAGATTCCCACCAATTACGATGCTATTTATTCATTGCAATTACGATTCATATGATTAGTACAACAACAATTTGATGCATTTCATTGCAGTTATGATGACGTTTACTTTTCACTTCAATTTTAACACGATAAAATTCACAATTATTATTATTTCTTTATTTAACCAAGTAAAAATGTTTGAGAACTAAATCTGATTTACAAACATGACCTACAAACATGAATTATGTTGATGATTCATTGAAAAAAAAAATAATTCACATCCGCACAATTCTCAAGGCAGCTCTCACACTGAATTTAATTTGTAGAAGTCTACCTACAGTAATCTATAAGGTCATTCGTCAATGCAGAATTACACTGTCAACACATAACAGAATACATCTGAATAAAGTGGTTAGTTACGACCCTTTACTGACCACATGAGTTTCCTCATGTGAGGATTTGTTTTGCAACACTGTGCTGACAAAGCTGAGATTGATGGCTGCAAAAACACTTGTGCTATTAACAAATGACAGATGATTTCCAAAGACAGCCATTCAATTCATGACCCCTACACTATGTGAATATACCGCGGAGGGGAGAATTGGATTTGTCATGAATATTCTTCTCACTGTTAGTTTCAGACATAGAGTACAACTGGGAAAAGTGAAAATAACTCAATCCCGGATTCGATGCAGTTGTCTGAAGCTAACATTTTGAAACTCAAATTACACGATTCACACAGGAATCACTTCTATTGCAATACGATTCTCTGTAATTCATTCTCACTCACAATTTACTCCAATTACATACGATTCACTCCAATAATGATACGGATCATCACACTTACAATTCTATTCATACAAATTAGGATACTCTCAGATTTCACTACAATTCCCTCTGATTAAAATAGGGTACAGTACACCCAAATTACAATACCATACAATAATCAGTGTCGGTATTGGCCCAGAAAAAAACATATCAGTCTATCTCTAATGTTCATGTTCCCGGTGTGTCTTTACATGTCAGTTCAAAACTGTGAGCATGTTGGACTTACCTCACGCATTCGCGACATCCACACTTCGTCGCCACTTTCCACCATTTGCAACGCGCTGGTGCTGTTGTGCACAGACAACATGGCGGATTCTTGTGGGGCGGGGCACTTCCACTTGGGCAGCGCAAGGATGGCCAGGGTGGGAGTGATGAAACTGAAGGTCCCGCCCTGGAGGATTGGCAGCCTGCATACCAATGAAGATGACTTATTACTTAGGCACTGGAAACACATCTACTATGATCGTTTTGGGAATCGAGTACCGCTTATCCTCATTTGGATCACGGGTGCTACACTTTTATTAGAAAATAAACAATGAGGGCAACCGCGCCCACCCCCTTTCGCCGCGTGGAGGGACGGAACACTGGGGGCAGAAGGGGGCACCGGAGGACGGGCGGCACCCCTGAACCCCAGGCCCAGCGGGGAAAGGCCCCGGTCGTCACTCCAGCGTTCTTAGTGAAAGCTAACCCTGTTACTGAGTTCGCCAGCTCGCTGACTGGCGAACTCTACCCCTACACCTTGAATGTGACCCCACCCAGTGTATATACAAGTGTGTGTGTGTGTGTGTGGTGCATTAAAATTGGGAGCAGGTGAGCCGCAGCAGAGGGAAATGATATCCCGAAGCTCCGATCCACCTGCCTCCCAGTCATGTCAGTGAGTGTATGTGGTGCATTAAAAAAATAAATAGGGGGGCGGGGGGGGGGGGACACGTACAGGGGATCGCAGCACTGCTCTATACTGCGGTCTGCCCCAACCGATGGCACCCCCAGTTGTGTGGTGCATTAAAATTGGAGGGGAGTTGTAGGGCGAAGACGGTGTCTCCACCCTACCCCAACCCCCCAAAGTGTGTTATGTGCCCTATATGTCTATAAACAAAGTGTATTGTGAAAAACTAGTGCAGTGAGTTAAGAAGAGCGACCAGCGGGGGCCCCCCCCTCCAACCGCGCGGGGGCAGGAGGCTGTCCGGACCCTCTTCGGCACCGATGCCTGGGTACGGGGGGTCCCCGGGGTCTGGGGGTCGGGGACTGGGGGGCTGGCGGTTGGTGGGGGTGGGGTCAGGGGGGATTTCACTTTCCTTTCTTTTCTTTGGTCTTTCCTCGGGTCTCCTGACGGCCTCACGACTCTGGCTGGATTCTGAAGTGTTCAGTTTAGGGGAACGGTATGGGATTTTTTAATAGGTTTTAGGTGAACTAATGAATACACACTCACACGCACGCACATATAAAATAAAAATACAAATTTGACATGTCATCATCATTGCTCTCTTTAAAAAAAAAATATATATATTTTTTTTTTAAAAAGAGCAATGATGATGACATGTCAAATCGGTAAAATTACTGAATGTACTGAGCTCTCCCCCCAAAAATAAATAATAATAATAATAAACGATGAGAATTTTTGATATCCCCTTATCAATCAGTTAATTGTCAAAAATAGCATCGCAAGAACTAGTGCCGATTAAAAGAAATTGATGTAATTTTTGGAGTCAATAGCCCAATATTAGCCAGAGACTATTCAAATATCTTTAGCACTCAAAAAGTAAAATAAAATTATTGTTGTAACAATATCCAAACGTCACAATACGATAACTATCACGATATGAACCTCACGATACGGTAATTATCGCAACATTGTGGGGAAGTTGGGGAGTCATAACTGCTGCAGTGGCCAAAACATTCCTAATTAAAATTAAACTGCACTAAGAAACTAACCACCAGAGGGTGTTAGAACTGCACAAATGGAATACAACCTTGCCTTTTTAACAGATGTGTTGCTTTTAATATTGTGACATGACAGTGACGATATTGTGGCAATTTTTGTATCGCGATATTGCCGTTATCGCTAGTGTAATTTATGTTTGACAGTGCAGTAATAATGTCCTGTTTCCCCCCCCCCCTTTTTTTTTTTATAAAGGGATGATTTTTTTTCCAATTCATGGATTATTCGACAAAATAACTGAAAGATTAAACAAATATTAGAGTAATTGTTAGTTACAGCCCTATGTGAACAATTTTTTTTCCTATAAAAAAAGGACATTTTGGTTTTGAGTGGCATTTCAGGGACATTTTGGTCATTTCCAGAAGTCTGTCAAACACGCACTTGTCCCAGATTTTTGTCACACTATTACCAAATGTGAAGCATGTCATCTAAACACATGACTATAATAAACTAATTCAGAGTAAGGCCGAGGCCAACATAGCTCTGGTGTCTGTGCTCACTGCCACAATGACAAGTTTTATTTTGAGGCGATAGCATAGGTTTTGTATTGCTTTGGTAGCTTGCGGTGATAAGCAAGTATTTTGCCTCTTTTGCAATGGCCATTTAAAACCGGGAATTTTCCGGCTTCTGACGTAGTACCAGAAACATAACTTATAGGCGAAATGCCTCCTCCACCAGATGTGAAGTTTACTACCCGAGACTTGCTGTCCACGCCGCTTTCAAGTTGAAAGCAACTGTCACTGGAGTGCTGACGTTGGCACACATCAAAGTATTGACCTCCTACATCGGCTATATAAAGATGTATTTTGACATTTGCGGTATACATTTATATACTGCACTTTTAAATATTTTAATATATTGAACATTAGTTTAATTAACTATTGGACTGGAATCTAAATTCTCTCCTCTGGCATGTATACTCTTACATCAACACAACATCAGAGCGGACTTCTTAAAAGCCTCAGTAGTCAATCAGAACAACATTTAATTTACAAGAGAAGACAGAAATGTTTTAAGAAGATCTGTTATAAACTGTAGTGCGATGTGGTGAAGCTGATCTGCATTTGCATATATCATGTTTCGCGCATATTTTAACCTCAAAATTACTATTTTGTATCCACCATGTGAAGTATGATTGTATTCTGTTCCCTAATTATGATACGTTTCACTCCAATTATGTTTCAACCATCCATCAGATACAATTACAAAAGAAGCCAGGTGGGGTTTGGACCAAAGCAATTTTTCAACATCAAACCATGCATTTCCTAACTAGATGTATGACAAAAAATGCTATCTAAATATGGACAAAAAATATATATAAAAAATATGCCTGTATTTTGTTGGTCCAGGGAAAAACAATACCGCTAAACAAACATGCAACGGTCTCACTGCGCCTCTCGTTACTAGAAACATGAGTGTGCATACAATTCACAAGAAATCTAAAGAAGATATTTGTGGCTGTAAAGGAAGACAGTCTAACGGTGTGGCAGAAATTGCTGTGCAGGTATAGAAAAGTGCAATAACATTTTGTCTCAGCCACCCCCCCCCCCCCTCCCTTTAAATGATTAATTCCTAGGAATGCATTACAGGAAAAAAATGTACGTCAACTGTACCCATTTTTCCACCTTAACCAGAGGCTGTTTGTCTTCGAGCCCATTGCAAATAAGTAAACGATGCAAAGTAAATAAAGATTAGATGTGACCAAAGTGTTTGTCGGGATCTGCATTTATGTTGCGTTTTGTCTTCCTGCGGCCTGCGTGGGCTGGCCGGCACCTCAGACAAAAGCCTCCATTATTTGCTCAGGTTTTCAGTACAGTGCACGTACGACTCAATTGTGTGGGAGGCAGCGGCGTACTCATAAAGATGGATGCATCACCATCATCGTCATCATCTCCTCACTCCCCCGCGGTTGCGCTTAATGGCTCCCGAGAGTTCTATACACACATGAGCTATACGCGCTAAGCTGCGTACACATTGAACGTCTTATTTATGACGATGATTAATGGCGGAGGAGGGAGGGAGCGCGTGAGCCTGACTTAAGAAATATGTCTGAACGTGAAGTTAAAGAAAGTTTGTATGCGTGTGTGTGTGTTCAGTTCTCACCAAAATGTGTGAAACACTTGAGGCGTAATTGGTTGACATCAGAGATAACCAGCCACCCTCAAAATGTTATCAAAGCTTTGTGTTCCTTTTACATTTTGTTCAGAAGTTTTGAACTGAACATAATCTAGTTTAATGGCTAATTTAGGCATTTCATTGATTTAGTCAAAATCATTATAATGTGTATACAGGATTTTTATCTGCAAACTTTTAAATGTAAAACGTTAGCCCACTATTTGTAGGTGTGGTACCTGCCGTGAATAGCAAAAATCTGCAAGTGATTGATTGCTGCCCACCCAAAAAAATTGAAATTACCAATACAGTAGATGCCACACGATGACGGCAAAGAATGAATAGTGCAAAACTAGAAACTGAAGATGCACAATTACCACTAAATGGTAAAAAAAAAAAAAAAAAAAAGGTGGAAAGTACAATGAGAAAGTAGTGGAGCTAAAAGGCTACCTTGTTACCCACACAACACACATTTCATGGCATAGGCAAAAAAGCTTGAGAATTTAGTATCAACCACTAATACCTGGCTAATACCTGCTTCAAATTGCTGCTGATTAGGGGTGAATTCCTTAGTTGCGAGCCCTGGGATTGGGTCAAAATGGCTGCTTAAAAACTGTAGAGGCTGATAATTTTTGGTTTGTTTTGTTTCCAAAAAAAATGGTTAAATAAAATGTACGTTTTCATTTATTTTATCTCAACAAATGTTTACCTGACGCCGATACTCGTCTGAAGCAGCGTGCTGAGGCCAGACACGAAGAAGATGGTGCAGATCAGCTGGCTTTTGGCTACGTTGTTATCGCCGATGCAGAGCGGCTCAGCCAGGATGAGCGGGATGGCGATGATGCCACCGAACGCCAGGACGTAATGCTGCGACAGAGCGGACATCTTTGTTTGAGTTGAATCTTTAAATAAGTCATAATAACTTTTTTTGTATCAAAGAAAATGGAGAGTTTGACATGTGCAGCTAAGTATTTTACCTCAATTCAACTTCAAATTGAAGAGAAGTGAATAGAATACACTAATGGTAATTATTTAATACATTTTAATGGAAGAAATTATAGACTGTGAGTAAGTCAGTGCGTCTGATAGTGTGCAACAAAAAAAAGCCTTAATTGTTGTACCACCACTACTTTTAACTCAATTAAATCAAGAACACATGCACTGCCATGTTAATTAGTGTTAAAGTTATCGTCAAAGATTAGACTTGGAAGTAAAATTGTGTTTTTAAGTTCAAGTAATAATGTAAGAAACTTACCTGAACATGCTAGCTTTACTGCGCATGCTTAGTAGCCACATTGCCGAAAAGCCCGCATTTGCTTGCTCTTTTTCCAAAAACAAACAAGTAACAAGTACAAGTAACACATTTAGCCTATTATGTATACATAACTTGAACCTTACGCTCATGTTTATCCATTTCATGGAATTACCTAATTGAAAATGAACGACGTCAGCTCTCGAGGGGTCGGCAACATTCGTCACAACGCACACCGATGCATTGTGGGACTTGTAGTATCAATGAGGGCTTTTCGAGCAGTAGGACAAGACAGAAACTGGTAAGATATTTTGCTTATGTACTTGCAACGACCGGATTATTTGATAATGGACAGGGGTATAAGAGGGAGATAACCCATCAGGAAGTGAGTTAGGCAGCTGTTTCAGTAGGAATTGATAGCTGTAAGTCGGGAAACAGTAAAAACATGTAAGGAGACGTTAGCATAAAATACCTGCAGTAGCAATTAAGAGTCTTATCATATGAGGAAATCTGATAATGAGCAAAACCAAACAAAGTTATAAGAGAAGCATATTCCGTGTCTTAACACCTGAGGTGTTTCACAAGGTTTGTTGTGTTGCCATAGCGCCTTACTGTTTGTCCACAAACAGCACAAACTGTTAAAATAGCTGTACACGTTGCCAGCTAAGAATGCTTTTATACAGAGTCAGGCTGAGATAGACTAAGAGCGCAGTGGGGGCATGCGGCTTATTTTATGCTGTCAAACTTATTTGTGTCACTGACCGTATAAATATATAATCGCCTCATATTATTACAGAAAAACAACCAATTGATAAATGACTAGCTTTGAAATTTAGAGGCAAATGAAAACTGTTCAAAAAGGATTCATTTTATTTTAAAAAGGACTAGTAACAAATAACAGTTCCCAGCTTTATAAAAGGTGAAGACACTTTTAAAATGTAGGTATTTTAGCAAGAAGAAACATGAAGTCGACAAATTTGCTTTCGTGGGCCACATGTGATAGGTTTGGTCTGACCAAACAAAACTGAATTGCAAGTTTTAGAATCAATTTTTTTTTTAAAAAGAGGCCAAATTTTGGTCTTTTCGATGATGTGATGAGATATTTATGGCTGCTGAGCTCAGAGGTTCTGACATTAGTCAATTTTACTAATTTACGTGCCAATACAGTGGCATGCCAGACATAAATCAAAACTGGTTAAAAATAATTATATCAGCATTCTTTTCTCGTGCATAATATTTAGCCTAGAGGACCATTGCATTTTAGAACATATACAATTTCTAAGTGCTGCGCAAAACACAAATTTTAATATCAAAATATGAATTTTAATAGCAGCGATCTAGGTCTCAAGAACGGTAACAACGTAGCAAAGTACTGTCCGCCTCACCGTGTACTTTTTTCATTTAACGGTTTTATGTGATCAGCAAAACACACATGAAAGGAGCACGGGTGACTGAGTTAAGGTACTTAAAAACCACAAAGCATGAAGAGAACCATAATTGCTTGTCACATATGATGAGGTTTGATGAGGAAAGCCTGCCGACAAGAATATTTCTGCCGTGTGGTAAGTCTTTATAACCACCCGGTGCAAAAATGTCAGACGTGTGAATAAGTAGCGACTTTTTCATGCTCAAGCTCTCCGTGAGCTCTTTGGCTTGCAGGTAATGATGTCAGCTGTGTTAAATTTACAAAAACAACTCTACATTCCATCAATGTGGGATTTACTCATATGTCGTGAAATCAGTCATACTTAATTGAACGACTGCAGCGCTACTTGCAGTCTTTTGTCACTGGTGTTTTGAAGAAAGAAGTCAGCATGAAAACACAAGCAGTTTGGCAGCAAGCAGCAATTTCTTATGAATTGCAATTCTTATGAAGATTGACATACTGGGAACATCTTTTTGGTGCTTCATTCGAATAGTCTCCGTCTTGTACTTTTTTCAAAACTTCCCTGGCTTTCCCTGTCCTTCCCGTTCCCTGGCTGATTAAGTGCAGGTGGTTGAAATGAAGGCCAAGCTGACGTCGTACCTCGAAGACACATCCAGTTCCTATCGTCACAACAAGCTTGAAGCTTCCTCACGCTGCCAATGTTCTGTGTTCGCACCACGCTGACGCAACAGGGCATTCAAAGTCAAACACATGCCGTCTCTCGCCGGGATATTTACCTTCCATTTTGACCCCTGTGGACAATCCTACTGTTTTACAACATTCCACTTTAAATCATACAGATTTATGGTGATCTCTCTTTGAATGCCTGAACAGCAGGTCGGCACGGGGATGTCGGGTTGATGACGGGAAGCCTCCTGGGAGGTAATGTTCGCCACCAATAGGCTTAGGGCGGTATCGCCATTCCAGTGATCTCTCACCAGCCTTACTAAAAAGATGACAATCGCAATATATGTATTCGAGTCTCTCACTGCGAGCAAGCCAGCGATGCCTGATGCGGTTTTAGGGACATTTCACCAATTTCCTGGTGATATTTATGATTTTTAACCATTCTCAAAATTTAAGCTTTCAAAAACCAGTTTTTGACTGACATGTCTATCATGAGTATGGCTGTGCTTGGTGACTCGAATAAAGAAGCAAATTGACCGTTAAAAACGAACGCCGAATCACATATTGTCGCATGATGGATATTTGAGTGGAACTACTCATGTTTCATTATATGTGACGTATTGAACTGTTGCAGAATGAATCAGGACAAGTGGCAAGATAGCAACAAACTATTTAATGGGAACAAATGAGATTACTGTTGGCAGTAACAATACTAAAACAATAACGCTAACAGATGCATGACTTGCAACTCATCATTTCAGTCATGTAAGTTTTGGAAAATAGGAACCCTCCAAGCCTGTCTTCTATATTTATCATCATCCATCATCAGTGTAATAAACATGTTTAAAATTTAGTAGCAATGAGACGAAGTAAAAAGTAAGTCTTTTGAAAATGTCTAAAAAAAGAGCTGCTTCTAACCGAAAAGGCCTGCAGATTTTCTTCCAGAACTTCCTGAGACTTTTTTGCAAACATACCTACCAAATGACATGCCGCTAAGTTAAACTTGCTTTGGGGCAGAAAGTGTTGCTGTGTGATCAGTTTACTTCAACTTCCATTTGTCATCGGTCCAAGCGCCTTTTATCATTAGTGACCTCAACCTAAGATGTCAAAACTTCCTGTTAGATTGAAAATGTACATATCTTACTTTTATGATACTGCGTACTTAAATCGAACACGCCATCTACTTGGCCAGCCATATTTATTTCATTCCGTTAGGCTCCCGACAGTTGGCGGATTACTTTGCTTAAGGCAGTGTAATATGTGAAAACGAATCACTCGCTAATGTTAATTAGCATGCTACTCGCCGCATTTTTATCACTCAAAATAACGGCTATTCATACAAAACGCTTCAGGAATGTATACAGAGTAGCATCTTAACATTATTCACCGGCATATGCTCTTCCTATGCTGCATAACTTTTATTGCCACAACTTGATCATGACTTTTTCCTTCTACTCTCTAATGTGGCTACAACTTAACAGTGTAACAGAACGAGCGGAACCACACTGCCCCTAACTGGCCAAAATGTTTACAACATGAACAGCGCTCCCAATAAAGGCACACACAAACAAGGGCAAGGCAGTCTAAAATAATTTAAATAAAATCAATGTTGGGACATTTAAAATCGATTCTGAATCATACTAAATGATAATCGCAATTCTTATGAAAATCAATTTTTTTGGGGCGCACCTCTAATGTAAACCCAAGCTCAGCCGTAATTAATCGTTAGACATTTAACATCAAGAACACTAAAATAACTTGTTACGAAAAGATTACAAGTGATAGTAATACTACCATCTAACATTTTATTATCTGTAACCTATTGTTTGATGTTTCCTTGTTTTGTGCCGGACAAATTCATGAGTTTTGACACACACGATTAAAGATACAGAGGTCCTCAGTTTAAGACAAGGGTTTAAGACAAGGGTTCAATGCATACGTTAGCAATGTAACCTAAAGTACATAAAGTCAGAATGTGTTGCAGATTATTAGTAATTTACGCTACGTGGTAGTAAAGTCATAATTACAATCAATTTGTTAAAAAGTAAAAACACCAATGTAAAACAACTACCCCGTTAGTTAGGTAGGATGATCGGTTGGTATGTTATAGTATGTCAATCAGTAACGTAGTTTTGTTAGTAATTCAGTCATCCCGCCTTTCGTAACTTTCAAAATGTGTATGTCAGGACCATCATAAACTGAGGACCTAGTAATTGGTCAGTTAGTTGCTTTAGCGAGTAAATTACAGGAGGTACTCAGTTCACAATGGTCGTTTGCCAAGGACACCCTATAGACAGATGGTTGGTCATTTATAGTCCGTCAGTAGTTCTTCACGAGCTGTATGTAACCTTGTCCATCACTGTGTGTAGCCTTTTAACACAAGCTAAACAGAACTTTAGCTTGTGTGGACATAAAAAAAAAACAGCACAAGGTTAATTTACCTGGAATCCGAGCAGAATGCAGAGGTACCAGGGCGGGCGGTCATTAAGAGCGTAGACTAGGTCGGCGGCCGAGTCAGCGCTCTCCTGCCGGGCCTCCACGTCCACCGCTGGCTGTTCGTCCGCATCTTTACCCTTTGAAAGAACCGCATCATCAAACTACTGTCAAATCCCGTGATTAAATCTAAACAACAAAAATTCGAAGGTGGGCCTAATAATAAGCACACATTTTTCACATCGTTTACACCTAGTGGTTGTAAAAAAACAAAAACAATAAACAAACTAGAAGCAGTGCTCATGCTTCATCAAACACACGCGAATCCCACCCGACAAGGACAACACAGCAGAAGGTTTTATTTAGTTTTAAACCTTGGTGTGTGTAATTGAATGCCGTCAGTGCCGTTTGGCTCCACTGAGAAGCAAATACTGACCATATGCGCTGAAATTCATTTTGATTTGTGGCATGCGCAAGAAGGGAGGCTATGGCAAACTCCCACCACACACACTCACACATACCACAAATGTTTTTTCAGTCCCGGTGGTCCTCCTCACCTTCCACCTTGCCTATATTTTGCTGTGGATTTAATGATATACTGTATGTATGGAATCTGTTCATACGCGTAGGTCAGAGACTCCCCAAACACCTAGTTTCCTACTTTATGTCTTCAATCAAGACCAGGGTCATTTTTTAGGTGACTACTCAATTCACGCGTGCCGCTTTGAGGTCTGTTCTTGTCACGTGGATAATCGTTTGTATTGCGCAAGGTGTCAGTCGGTATGAAAATAACTGCCTAATCGTGCCCATTTATATGATGTTAATGGGCTCTTTGCACAAATCCACTACTTCCTGAACTCAGTACCATTCCCTCATATCCTGTCTTTCATGCCTGACCTCAGTACCCACGGCGACAATTGCCAGACACACCTGGATTAATCAATTTGTCCAATCATGAAAGACAGGAAAGGAAGGAGTAGTATTGAGTTCAGGAAGTAGTGGATTTGTGCAAAGAGCCCATTAGTGCTGTCACTATCGAATATTCTTAGAATCAATTAACCTATCGATTATTCAGTCAATTAATCGACTAATTGGATTCATTTAAATTTTGGATTAAAGTGTATTACAAAAGCATTTTTCCCCTGACTGACTGATTTAAAAAAAAGGGGGTATTGATTAGGGCTAGGTATCGATTTAGATTTCCCAAATTGATTCGATTTGATTCAGAAGGGCCCAATTCGATTAATGATTCACATTCATTTTTGATTCAGTTAAAAGTGGGGTCTCAAATTTTCACTCAGAAATAAACACTTCTTATACACTGGATATACATGAAATCCTTCTCAATCAACACCTCTGGGCTTCTGTTAATATGTGGTGGTGATTTTGTCATCAACAACCACCCACTTATTATTATTAACTTAAAGAACTCATAAGGTATTCGTAAGGATCCGCTGCATCAATAAAGACAAAAAAAAAATCAATTATTTCTGAGGAAGTTGAAAATTTGCTGGAAAAAATGTTTCAAAGCTTTTTTTGGATATCAATAGAAGCAAATCCCTGAAGGTATGAAAAACCACCAAGTAAAAAAATTCAGGATTTTATCGTAAGGCCAGATCACCCAACGTGAGCATGGGTAAGTTGGCTTTGCGTTTGTGGCACCCCCTGTTGCTTTGGAAAGAGCAAAACTCATTTTTATAAGATGATTCCTGCAGCGTTGGCAAATGCCAGGCAGTGCAAACAAATGCCCCGCCGCCACCATGTGTTTCAGGAGTAGCAGATTTGAGTACAAAACAATCATGGCATGTTTGACATGCGGTTTAGCACAATTTGCGGGCATTTCATTTTGAGTTACGGGCCAGAGATGAAAGTGTGACTCAGCATGGCTTGCATTAGTGCATGGAGGCCATCGTCATTGCACCCAAGGTCAATTTAACTGAAACTGTCTTGTGGTCTGTGAGCAAATGAAAACCAGTGCAGTTCAGGTTAGGGCTGGGGCGGGGGTCCGGGCTACCGCGTCTCCCATGTGCCGTCAGCACTACTTGTACTAGCGCTCGCACAACCTTTGGAGAGCTTTGCAAACAATGCAATGCCAGCTTGCCAAGCAATAAATCTATTAATTTTATGTGCAACGGAAGTGGCCAGCTAAGCGTTTTTTTCTCTTGAAAAATATTACTTTTTTTATCAAGACTAATAGGACTTCTGCCTTGAAGTAGTACTGCTTTTTCCTTTAAAAAAATTTCACTGGTTTAGAAAAAAAAAGGTGCAAAAGCAACTTTACTGTGTTCCAACAACAGATGAAAAACATCTGCTTCCAGGTTGTTCCTTTTGTGTCTCGTGCTGACGGAAAAAGGTGGGGGGTGCAACATAATACGTCCAGACAGACAAAAAAAATATGCACAGGCTTTTTGGGGTGTTTATTTGAGACCTTATATACCTTCAAATGCCTAGAATTAGTGCTTTAACCTTTAGCATGTGTTAGTTTTAAATACAAAGCGCAGGGGGAAACGGGGCATCCGATCATTTGAGCAACTGATCGGTTCCTTGGACTTGCACATTGTTCTGAGGTTTTTTTTGTTTATTTGATTGAAACTATGGGATAGATAGATGGATGGATGGATGGATGGATGGACGGATGGATGGATTGACAGACAAAATTTTATAATCAAATTTAATGGGTTAAAAATATTAATTAATTTACAAATTTAACCAAAAGCAGGGCAGTTATGACATGAATATTTACATTTAGTTTTATCATTGCATTTATTGTTTGTTAATCAATAATGAATATAGTATTTGTTAACTCTTTGACCGCCATAAACGTTATAAAACGTTTAGCATAAACCTAGGGAAGGGCGCAGAGGACGTTAAAAGACGTTCACTATGTTTTTTTGTTTTTTTTTTGGAAACGGGTGCAGGAAAGCCTTGGGCAGCTGTGCTGAAAGTATCAGGCAGATCTGGTTAGTAAAAGACTTGTTTTGGTCCATAGAGGGCAGCGATGACTCTCTTTGCACAAGGTTGGATGGGCCGCCCACCGTGGGCGTCAGTAGAAGACGTGAGGCGGAGCTAGAGTGTTGAGGAGACATGGCTGAATAAGCCACAATGGCTGACCAAGCAACCGGTTGCAAGCAGCTCACGCTTGAGCATTTTTTTCAAAGACGGAAAGCATCGATCAATACTAAAAAGCGCATTGATGTCGACGATGATGATGACTCCGAGCTTGACGCCAAAGTTGGAAGCCTTGACGCGACTGTTATGATCACGTAGTAAGCCTCACCGGCTAAGCGCGGCTAGCGCTGCTAAGGCCGGAAAACGCGCACAATAACCGACCGGGTACTTCTACACAATCGGACATTCGATCGGGCAATGGAGAGTTGGCATCGACCAATGCAGATTGATGATGATGATGATGGTGAATCCTGAGGTTGACGCCACAGTTGGAAGCCTTGACGCGACTGTTATGATCACGTAGTAAGCCTCACCGGCTAGCGCGGCTACCGCTGCTAACGCTGGAGCTTTCACATGCGGACATTTTGTCGGACAATGAAGAGTACCCCGAGTCCAATGCATATTCATCAGAGGAGCGGGTACAGTCTGATCACGGAGAAGACACTGTTTCTGGACTACGATGCCACCATGAATGGAGTGGATAAAATGGATCAAAACATCTCTTACAACCCGGTGTAGCAACTGAAGGACATGAGGAAGCCAGACGTAACACCACCGTAACGAAACCGTAGCATGATCCTGATATTAGACTTGATGGCAACACACACTGCAGTATATACTTGCTATTCCCCGGAAAAAACGGCCTGCAAGAAAGTGGAGCAAGCGAAGAGGCAATCTGTTGTGCAAATGCTGTTGCGTCTCCTTGCACGCAGGAGAGTGTTACAAAAAGAAAAACTGTCGTTGAAACATCCACATATTTGTAAATAGCACCACAGTTGCACACATTTGTAAATAGTTTGCCAAATTGTTGTCAAATTGTTACACTGTTGAATGTAAATAAACGTATTTTGCTATCAAAAAACACTTTTTCATTCTTGGTGGTAGTGTTTTATAGAAGTAAAGCACTATTTAGGTGTTTGTGGCATCATTCATGGACAAAAAGAAGTGTAAAATTCACTAGAATGCATGAAATAATATCGTTTCACTAAAAGCTTGATTTCTCCGTATTTTGGTCCAAAACAGGCGAAATTGGGTGAAACTAACCATTTTCTATTGTTGATTACTAAAGAACGGAATAAGGTAGAAACAAACTTTTTTTTCTGATGAAAGATGAAAGTCCAATCTTTCATTTGGTAGTACGTGTGTTTCCATAGTCCGAACAGAACATTTTCTGTGGACCTTGAAAGATCAGTCAAAATGCTTAAATCGGCTGGCACTGACGGCATCCCTTTTCTGAAAACGTCTGACAGTCAAAGAGTTAATAAGTTATTTTAGAAAAATAAAAAAATACAGCAAGCATTTGTTACATGGCATATTTAAATTTAGTTCTTTTTTTATCTGAATTTAAAAAAAAAAAATTTAACGCCATGCCTATTGTTTTTTGGGCAGTTTTTTTTATTTTCATATTTTTTTTTCAGCTGGAACTGGTGAATATGAGCAGTTCAAAATAGTTCTACAGGTTGTAGGCTACATTAGCCTTGGTGGAAAAAGTTTTGAAATGATTCAAACTTTTTTTATATCACAAAAAACTGGCATTCGGACAGGTATGCGTACATGCTTTATATCCACTGCAAAGGTTTAGTGCACTTGAAAAAGGACAGAAGCACTTAAAAGGTAATACGTCGGCCTCTTGATAAACAGATGGACTTAATACATTGGCATGATGAAAACACTGAAAATACTAAATCACCATTCTCGTTGGAAAGATCAGCTAAGGTTAGCTTTGATTATCTTTTGAGGTTTTTTTCTAAGGCTCGATTGCCTTTTTAGTCTTGACTACTCCCGTTAAAGCCTCAATTTGAGTGATTTTTAGAACTCCTCGTTTAGTTTTAGGATTGAATTATGCACAAATGGACACGAAAAAAAATACTGTGAAGTGCAAGATAACAAAAAAAAATGTCAGAGTATTTATTGTGTACTCAAGCAATCTCCAAATGCCAACCGACTGTTGCGCTTTCCTTCTTCTGTATGGTTGCTTGATGGCCGCTTCCAGCTGTGAATCGGTTGACAGACGCTTGATTGGGTTTCATGTCAAACATGAAGACCAATTCATGTTCCATTTTTTTT
Organism: Leptonotus elevatus; assembly: GCF_054856555.1. Classification (NCBI taxonomy): domain Eukaryota; kingdom Metazoa; phylum Chordata; class Actinopteri; order Syngnathiformes; family Syngnathidae; genus Leptonotus; species Leptonotus elevatus. The sequence continues at coordinate 11,420,341 of NC_141242.1, forward strand.
TGCCATGTCAGCACGTTTCTGCTCTACACAAAGGTGCCTTTGATACCTAACCTCGCCACCACGTAGCATGACGTCCAGTGAGACAACGCTCTACTAGCACAATGCTGTCAGAAATAGCCACAAGGGTTCTTTTGTTGTCAAGTTGAATCCGATAGCCTTTGTTGTCTTGTCTTTGTTGTCGTTTTTGTTCTCATCTTTATGTCACAACAGCGCATTCTGTTCACGCTCTGGTTTTAACAAGACGTTGCGGTAAATGATAAGGGCGTATACACACTTCAAAATTGGTTCTCTGGACTGGATTGAAATACTGAGAAACCTTGATGCACACCGACGGTTGGAAGCCCGGTGCGTATCAAATAAGAAAACCCTGGTCGGTGCCAAACCAGAAACCTGGTACGTACTAAACCAGTGCGTGACAAATAAGCCGACATTGGTGCATACCAAACATGCATATAAATAATTGAGCTCGGGTGCCACACCAAATTAGTGAACCCTGATTCGTACCAAATGGTTGACCCATGTAAGACCTGATGGGTGCCAAACATGGACCCTGGTGCACCCCAAATGATGATGTGTGTATCTAAGGCTAACATAAAACCTTGTAGACAAGCTAATAAAAGTTAGTGAAGGCCTTCAAGGCTTTCTTAGATAGCCCAAACACATGTCAGAAGAACTGACATGTAAACCTTATGTTTACAAGGCAACACATAGAAACTGAAATCTGACTGGACTGGATTCATTCAAGTGGTAAATGTAAAGGAATCCAGTCCAGTCAGATTTCAGCTTTTATGTGTTTCCATGTAAACATAATTGGCCTTCACAAGTCTTAACTGCTGGCATCAAACGCACATATATACGCGCGCAGACACACACACACACACACACACTCACACACACACACCCCCACACGTTTGTCTTTCTATGTTAGTGGGTACATCTCATTGACATAATGCATATAATCCTAGCCCCTTACCCTAATCTTAATCATCACAACTCATTGCCTAACCCTTACCCTAACCCCAATCAAAATCCAATTCAAACCTAAACTCTAAAACCAAGTCTTGACCCTCAAAAAGAGGTCTGATGGCACATATAGTTATATATTTCATTCTTTTACATTATTAAAAACGATTATATTAACTTCACACACCTGCGGCTTATTACCTGGAGCTTCCTTTTATCTGTTTGTTTAGTTTGGCTCGTATGCGCGCCTACTTGTGTGAAAACCGAAAACCCTGATAAGGAACCCTGATGCATACCAAAGGAACAAACTGTCTGCACAAACTTCATTCAACCCAAGCAAAAATGTGATGTATCCTTGTGCTTTTTACCTCCTGGTGGATGGTAGGTGTTGGCATATTTATGACCACTAGGAGCAGGGGCTACCTGATACGCAGCACTGAGGGGGTGTCTAAAAAACACAAAGAGGTCATCTCCCCGTTCAGAGAGGCCACATGGGCCAGATGGCTTTCCTCGGCACGGTACAAACATTCAAGTCGCTCTGCCGTGGAAACACCAGGGCTGGGTAACATTTGTCACACCGCGGTGAGGTTGTCTTGTCTGGGCTTTTACTGTCTGTTTTATTTGGAAAATTCTGACACCTTTCGTTTCCAACCCTGATTCCTGATTCTGTCTACCTGTTTCCCATTTCCTCCGTGTGTTAAATGGTCTGTGTCTCCCCAGTCTCGTGCCGAAGTGTTTTCGTCAGAGTCACTCTAGCCAGTCACAGTCGTAGTCCTCAGCCTTGTTGTCCTGTCTTCTGTGTGAACTTTTGTTCGTAACTTTGTATAGCCATAGTATAGTTTTAGTTTAGGAGTGATTTTGTTTTGTTTGTAGGTTAGACATCCTCCCTTTTGGAGCACCTTTAGTTTAACAATTTATAGCCTTTGTTTTTCCCTCTAAATGAGGAGGAGTTTTATGTTTAATAAATATCTGCCTTGGCGGCAAACTCCCATCTCTGCGCCTGAGTCCTGAATCTGCCACGCCTTGTCAATAGCGCATTAAACTTAAATCTCATTTTCCCATTTGACCAGATTTCTCCCACTTTGCTAGAAAAAGAAAATGACAATGACGTTATTAAAAACAGGTTTTGCTTTTTTCCACCCCTTCTGGGATTTGCTCTATTTCTCCTTGCGCCATCTTTCACTGAAATAATGGAGAAAACATGTACAGTAGGTAAACACGATTCTGAATAAATCTTTTTTTACGACCGGGGTCAGAGTAGTTTGGGATTTTTTATTTGTTTTGTTTTTACCTTTGTTTAAAATTTCAGTGAGTTGTATTCATTTTTAAAGCAGGTTTGTTCGTTTTTATTGTTATTATTGTTTTGAAAATGCTTTATTTTAGTTCAGTTTATATTGGTTTTAGTATTAGTTTTTAGCTTTGGTTTAAAGTCAGGTGCAAGATAAACAAACAAAAGGTTCCTAAGTATTTTGTAATAAGTAAAGTAAAATACAATTCTCAAACAACTGACCGACCTTCCTTCTCCTTTTACAGCAATACCAAAATAAATACATGAAAAACGATCCCCAAAAATTCACGTTTGATGTTAACTGACAAATATGAAAACCAAGAACATTTTCGCAATAATTATCGTTAAACTACAATTATCAAATGACTATTTGATCTTCCTTCTTTTGTACAAACGTAAAGGTCATTTTCACCACTTGTATTTTTTTTTAATTTCCTATGTTTACATTTCCTGAACACTTGAAACCACCCGCATGCTGGATCTGTTGCGTCCCTGTCATCGCTTGGTCTCCCGATGCAAGCAGATTGTCAAAGACCGCAGTTAAAATCAATCCATCCCGGATCTGGACCAGAGTTCCTGCTCAACCTCACTTCTCCGTAGCGTGGTCATCCTTTTAACAAGCACTTTCTGACTTTTGAACTCACGGTCAACTATTAAGTTGACTGGTTTCAAGGCTACCCATTTGTTGTCAACACAGTCACTGACAAATTCTCCAACTTCCTCATGTAACACCTAAAAACGGTGGCGAAACATCGACGCAAGGGAGGATAAAGAAAAAATATTTTGGTTGGCAATATATTCTAGGCGTTTTCTTCATCTGGATGCCCACACGACCACCATTGCCAGCAATGGACACGCATTGCAAATCATTGAGGAACATCTGGAAGGTGAAAAATGATACCATTGGGCAATCTCCACCTGGCACCTGCATAGCGCAAGTTCTTGTTTTTGCCGTTTCATTGCAAATTCTGACTTTTGAGTTTTGGGGAAAAAATATGACTTTACTTTTCCTGGAAAAATTATAATAGCAAAACACGATTACATTTTCTACTACAGCGGTACCTTGACTTCAGAATTGAATGTGTTCCGTCTAAATACATTTTCCTTACTGAAATGAACTTTTCCTGTGCCCCAGAAAGCAGCACATATTTTTGTTGCATGTTTTTAATAAAGGGAAAGCACGCTGAATTGTATAAAAACAATATACAGGTAAAGAGAAAGTAAATAATTATATAAATAAATAATAATAATAATAATGTTTTTTGTAAAGTGTAAATAATTACTGTACATACATTCGGGTGGGGGGCTAAGCACATTGGGGACCCCCCCCCCCCCCCCACCCTATCAAAAAGGTGGCTTGGGAGCCCTTCCCAGGTAGTAGGTAATGTAATTATTTAATAATTGAATTTTATTTAAATATTTTGCTAATTTTTAGACTCGTGACCTCAAAAACTTGCAAAATGGGGTGGGGCACTTATTAATTCAAAGCATCACTGTATCTAGATCTTTGTTAAAATGTTTTATAATTTTTTTTTTCATATAAATAAATTCTAACTTTTAGACATTTTTTGTGGGAACTTATACTTTTTTTCTTTGGAAAAGGTTGCACTACATCTAGAGATATATAAGTTTCGCAACTGCTTTTTTTTTTTTTAACTGCTTTTTGCCTCTCTTTTTTAAATCTACGACTTGGACTTCTATGCCGTTTAAAAGCCAGTTTATCGGATATGCATGAATCTTTGGACTGTATTTGCATAGACAGGCACATAAGCGCTCGGCATAAAAAACTCTCGCTTCTTCATTTTCATTCATCGGGACAAGTCTAGTTTACCGTGTTTAGCTGGCCGTTCTGACAGACCGAGGGCGTTTTTCAGCACACCTGACAATTTGGTGACAGAAAGTAGACTATAAATTAGACTAGCTCAGAGCAGGTCTAAGTTGTGGTAAAAGGTGCTGTGAATTTGATCCATGCGCAAGCAGACAGATTTGTGATATGTGTGGTGGATGCCATCATGTTTTATTCATAAATATGACAACAGCGTGCATCAAGCCCTCTGAATCATTAGCGATATCAATCAGCTGACAATTATTTAGTTTATCGATATGTCGTTACAACTAATGCATGCTCTACAGCCCCCCAAAAAAGTCTTCCCATTTTCACCCCCAGATCATCACCCCTGCTCAGTATCAGAGTTTGTATTGCACATCAGTCACTACGACTCATTCATGCAAAATCTGTCTTCTATAAGCTTAACACAACGTTGTGCATCACTGTAGCAAACATCATTTTAAAAGCTAGTTTATCAGATATGCATGATGTCATCAGTGACTACAGTGTACAGCTATACAAATGCTCTTCTATACACATTCTGTTCCGTACACGCACGAGTGCTGATGTCTGTGTTGCACCTCGATCACTACACTAGGCATGGGATCCCATACGCTGGTGCCTCCCGTCACAAAGGCACGCAAATTTATGGAGGTTCCAGTTCAGGCTCAGAGTTCAAGGCCGTCTTCAAAACATGAGTTCAAACGACAACAAACACATCTGCTACTTGTAGTGGAAAGGCTTTGCATTGTGCAACCTACGAAAGGTCATTCGTGGCTTTATGTGGCCATCTGGTGGTGGTCCCGCCTGCACTGCAGGGCCCTAGATTGTAGTAGGTAACGTTGGGTTTTTAAGGAGAATCGGATTTTTTATAAATGAAGAATAAAGTTCATAAATAATAAGAATTAATAAGACTAAAGAAAATGAAATAAAAATAAAAGACTAAAAAAATTAACAATAATAAAAAAAAGCAGGGTTTCCTCCCATAAAAAAAAAAACCTTAATGTTAAAAATGTTATTATAAAATATACAATATTCATATTTTTTCTTTAAAAGTGTCATTTCAGTGAATTGGTGCCATTTGTGTTTCTAGAAATAAAATGTATTTTTGTAAGTGTGCTGCACATTGAACTGATTGCATGTTGTTTAATGAAAACAATTAAAAACATAAATTCAAACTACCTTGTTGGACACATACTGACATGTGTCTATATTTCAAGCATTTGCTGATTCTATACTAAAATTAAATTATTTTTACCTTTAGTTTTCAGATTTGTGTATTTCAACTTCAATATGTCAGATTCAGAGTTGAAAAAGGTAGAAATTATACTGTGAGAGAATAACAAATATATGGCGCATAAACGCTTGCCAGTGTGTACAAAATTTTGTTGTGTTAATTGATTATTTGCCAAGTAGCATCATGTGCATCTTCAGCGTCACAAGCGCATAGACATAATATCAGCGACTAGGGCTCCTGGATTGTGAAGAAAATAGTCATCACGATTAATTTGCTAATAATTGCAATCACGATTAGGACAATCATTTGTTTATTGGTAGCCTATAAACCAAGAAAATGTTTAAACATATAAAAAATAGTAAGACAAATAAATTTATGTGAAAAACTTTAATTATGCAAGTTCCTTTAGGACCAAACAAGATTCATTAAATTAGTAATTTTAAAATAAAAAAGGTGCAAATATAGAAATTTAAACAACTCAAAATTAGTATTAATCATCTTTTATTTTTGTTTACGATTATGCCAATTTTGTAATTATGGAGTATAATAATTGAAATTGTAATTGAATTTTGATTCATTGCACAGTCCTATCAGTGACAATATTACTATGGTTCTGTAAAAGTGTTGACAGTTGATTACACAACACAGGCAGGAACTAAGCAACAACAAGTGCCATCTATCGTTTCCTTTAATCTCTTCCAGAAGACAAATGTGACGCTAGAGTCATAAACTTTGGCCTGACAAAACCTCACCGATTATCCGCTCACAGTCGATAACCCGACACATTCTCCCCCATGCTCTTGTCATCATGTTTTATCTTGTGGCAAAAGCATATCCTTTATCTGATGATTCCATTACATTTTTAAAAGTTGGTGACAAAAATAAATAAATAAAGGAATGATGTATGGGTTTCCATTAGGATTAATTGCATTTGCAATTAAATCGCGGTTTGACAAAACGCGATTACGTAATCGTGAAAAGCTGCGATTTAAAAGCTCTTTGAACGGAGCGGTAGGAGGGAAAGGAAGGGGGGGGGGGGTGCGTAACGTCTAACGAAAGCCTGGCGCCATGAGTGCATGTAATTTTGGGGAGTTTTTTTTTTTGTCTCATAAGACCTTGAGACGAGTGTCTAACATGTTCAATCTGTTTGATCTTGGTTTTATAACAACACTTCACCAATGTGAGTTATGACATTTTGGCTGCCGTAGTGTCGCGCGTTTTGTAAACCGAGTGTATACGCATGTGTGCGGCAGCGGCTGATACATTTGTGTCGTCCTATATTTTGAGGCTAAATAGGTCTTTATGCGGCCGTATGTTGTGTCGTCCAATTTCATGAATGAAAATGAGGACGGACGAAATGATTATTGCTCGTCATTACTCACCATCATTTAGGTGCCGCCGATGCAGCCTCTTTTGATGTACATGTATTGTAGCGAACAAATCAGGCCAAGCGGAGAACAAACAACAACTCTTTAATGACAATTTGCAAGTAACTGTCGGCCGTAACCACACCAGAACACAACAGCGCCGAACGCGCTTGGCTTACAAAAAAAAAGTTTGTGATCCACCCACAAGGATTGCTACAGAATGCTAGTGTTTTTTAAATCAAAGCGGAAAACGTCATATAAGCAGGTATAATTGAAATGTTTCATGCAACATGAAAAGTTGGATATGTTGAACTGAAGTGGTAAATTGTAACTGTAATTGTAAAAATGATATTAAGGCTTCATTTGCCTTTATCTTAAGATCATATAATCTATATTATATCTGATATTGTTTATTATAATGAACTTTTTGTTGGGTAAAAAAATCATTGAAAAGGATCTGGAAAAAAAAAATCGCATATGATATCGCAATCGCAATTGGGGGAGGGGGGGGGGCAAAAACAATTCCAAAATGACTCCTACCAAACTTCATCCTGCTAAGTGAGAATGACTTTTTCTTTTTTTTTCTCCTTTTTGAGACCTAGCGACAACATTTCACGTTGCTAAGTGAAACCCATAGTGAACAAAAGTGGTCTTGTCCATCTGACATTTGCCGACGATTGGATTTCCTTGTAGCTGGTTTGTTGTGAACACGACCACCAGAGTGCGTGGAATGTGCTGTGTCTTATGTCTGATACATAGTGTGTAAAAGAAATTCTATGAACAGCTGTTAATGTATTTTTTATACTTGTATGATTCTTAAGAATGATCAAATGTTTGTAAGACTTGATGAAGGGGGCCTGTGGGGACATTAAAGGTTTGATGGCGGCGATGGTTTGAGGCTGAGCCTGGAACCGATTGTCGACAAACAATTAGGGAAATATAAAAATGTTAGGGGGCTGGGAAAATGTTTTATTTCTTCGCATGCGCTAATTGTTTGGTTTCAGTTGACGTCGCACGTAAACGCGCTTGCATGTGATGGCACATTTTTATTTTAAAAGATGCAGTGTCTTATACAAGTGAATCATTTCATTTGACTCCAATTTAGCTCTTGGTAACATGTTCAAAAATACCAAGTGGACAAAAGTTGAACCTATGGGTGTACATTCTAAGTAATATTGTGAACTGTCAGTAATATATCTATTTTAGTACAAAATCAACCACTGGGATGACTAACGTAAGAGTGGTTCGTCCATAAATGAATCCAGGGGAGTAACTGAGTAGTATATGTGCTTAGGGCTGTTTGTTTTGTCAAAACCACCCCACTCGTGCTCGCTGGGGACCGTCCGTGACGGTGCAAGCCACGCCTACTTCACAAGCACTGCGCTCAGCCCGTAAACAAACGTGTAGGATTTAGGACATATTTGCCCACGTACTTGTCGTCATGCACAATGCCATTGACTTTTTGTGCTGCTGATCACATAAACGATGTCATCTATTTATTCATGCAACCGTAAAAGTTGTATTATGATGTAGAAAAAAACAATGCTTTGTGAGGTAAGCTCTATAGTAAGTCAAATGGTTTCAATGTTTTTGTTTCAGGAAGAAACAAGCGCGTGGGCCATGTGCGTTGAGGATGGCAAACATGCCGGAGTCTCTTCATACCACTATTCTGAATCACACACTTCCAAGAGGCAGATGTGTGTATTGTACACTCAAATTCTTTCAAAGGTCAGTTGTCTACTTTTTTCATATGCATTTTGGGAGCCATGCTTTTCTTAAAAACATAGTTGCATGCATGGGCGGATCTACCGGGGTGGCATAGGGTGGCACATGCCACCCTAAAAGAAAGCCTTGCCACCCCTGCCGCCACCCCAATTTGCAGCGACGAATTTGGCATTTACGATTGAGAACTTAAATGTCTGATTGCAGTGAATGCAACACTTTTTTTCTACATCTTTGTCCAAATTGTAAAGGCCAGACTGTGTACAAATGTGCAAAGTGCAACGATCATTTGTGCCTCAAAAAAACAAAAAAATGCTTTTGTGAGTTCCACAAATGAGCTAAAGAGACATGCTCACTCTTCATTTTGAAAGGTCAGTCAAACTGAGTGGGAGTAAAGGTATAAAGGTTTTAAGGGTTGTAACTCCTGAAATGTACTTTGTTACATCAATAAAATGGTTTTCTTACTTTTTAAATTTTTATTTTTATTTTCTTTACCATGAATGCCAACATTTTGCAGATTATTTTATATGCTCTACTCATATCAACATTTTCAACATGCGCCAAGTACGTTTTTGAAAATTCTGCCCCGAAGCTAATGTCACTTAGCAACATGAAATTTGGTGGTGACGTCTATGATGATTATACGCTAAAAAAAAATGTCTCAAAAAGCCATGCCTGAAAAGGCTCAGGATGTCTCTCATTTGGGTTGAAGCAACAATTGTAGAATAAAATTTCTATGGGTCTTTCAAAATGAACTCACCCTAGAGATTTGGTTTGACTGCTACCAATTTGGAGGTGGACAACACAAAATTTCAAAGAAGCGTTTTCATAGTTGCGTATGGGCGGGACATGGCGGCAAAGTTTGAAAACTCACTCTAAAACAATGTTGAGCAAAGGGACTTTTTTTGGGGGGTGGAAAATTCAGCCCCGAAATTTGGACTTACTCTTTATCATTACAAGATGCACCCAAAAATCTGAAAAAGCAACAAACAAAGTGCATCGTCAGTCTGCAAACACAAGGCTCCAAACTAACAATTTTCTTTTAAAGGAACACAGTAGCTTCTAACCTGAAATGTTATCACCACAAGCAGAACATTTAGGGGAAAACACTATAAATTGACTTGCAAAGGTAAATATTCATCCCACTCATTTTCACTATATTATTGATAAATGTGTGGAGTAAATGCTTGACAGCAATGAAAAATACTTAACAGCAGTAATTATAAAAAAAAGAAGAAAAAAGATATATGTTTTTTTTTTTTAAATCAGCAAATTTACTGGTTGCACTGGTGCGAGTGGATGGCATTTTTCAGGTGCAGTGTTTTCAAATTTAGGGGCAAAATTCCACCCATTTAGGGTCAGTCTGAAGCCCTGTAACAATCTAGCGAGTATTTGTCTTTTTCTGGGGGTCCTAACTCGTTGATTTTGTCTGATTGCTCCAAAAAAGCAGGAAACTCTGTTGGTCAAGTTCATAGGGAGATAGATGACTCAATCCCCTGAAGGATATTAAGGGCCCAATGCCTTGCGTGATGAAGTCCTCTTTTGGAATTATGATAAAAAAAAATGTATTGTTATTGAATAGTAGTAGTGTTGTCAAATTGAAAAGAATGAAAAGAAATAAAGCTACATAGCTTTGGCATGTTTGTATGTGACAAACTGTCAAAAAGTCTAGAAACCCTTCTTTGAGTCTAATATACAGCAAAGTAAAGCACAGTGCAAACGATCCCATTGACATTTAACCCACTTTGTTGATTCCACATTCCACAGTGGCTTAATGTAACACTGTAAGAAAGGACAAACACTACAACTAATTTAAAAAAAAATCCCCAAATCTAGAAATCCCTTTTTGTTTCGTTTTTGCTCACCATGAAGGTGAACTCACCCCAAAAACTGGATTGTCAGCTCCCAGTTCCTTCAGGTCCAGCTCCAGGTGCTCCTCCTTGACGTTGAGGTGCATGCCGCCGACGGACAATCAACAAACACCGGCCCAAGAGTAGTACAGGAAAAAAAGTGTGGGACTAAGACGACGGGTCGCCACGGCAACTGAAGCGCACAGCCAAGTCACAAGAAAGGTGGCCGAATGGTTCTGGGACCTCCCGCCCCCTCGACCTACTGTACAGTCATGTGATGCGTGACCAGGGCTGGTCCTGTGAAAGCGCGTCCGTCACATGTGTCGCTTCATCGGTCACCCTCGTCATCAGCTTCGCTCAGGAGTCACGGAAAAGCGTGAGTTGCCCTTTTTCTCCACAGACTGATCAGCACTGACATCAGGACACTTCTCAAGTATTTTCATCTACTTGGGGGTGGTGTGGCTCAGTGGTAGAGAGCTCGGCCCTGAGTAAGACCCCGATTTGCCCCAGCCAACCACTGGTGTATGAATGGGTGAATGTGAGGCACTATAGCTAAAAAGGCGCTATATAAAAAAACTCATTTACTGCCAGTCCAATAAAAATGGAACTTTGACGTCTTTAGCCGTCAATGGCAGTGTATGAGATAGCAGTCCATTCCTTACCTCATCCTTGAATTTTAAGAAAAGAAAGTCTTTGAATCCTTGAAATACCAACTTTAAATGTAACTTGAAAGGACAATGACAAAATAAAACAATTTAAAAAAAAAAGTGAAATAAGAATATAATTAACTAAAATAATAGCAACTGACTGTTCCTGTGTGTTTTAGCCTCTTGGGGGCAGTGTAGTGCCATGCATCCATGGTGTACACACTTAAAGTGAGTACAGAAGAAAGTTGCGACTAAATTCTATTAAAATAACTCCTTTTTCACACATTGGGAAGAATTTGTGCCTTCGCGTAGTGTTATGTCACCTGTGGGTGACATTTGTGTGTGGAATATTTGTTATTTGAAGGAAAAACACTCCCACAGTCGATGCTAACTTCCTGTTAGCTTTTGAATGGGATCCTCCCTTCGCTTTTAGCATTAGTGCTAGGCTAGCGATGTTTTAAAAACAAAGCATGTTCTGTATTTAAATATACAGTAGATATCATTCTTAACATCGTGTGTTTAGTTTTACAGTTAACTCCAACCGCGGTGTCATTAAACAGCCAATAGGACGCTTAGGGACAACAGAATAGCCAGAATAACAGACGCTACACACTTTCTAGTTGCTAATGCTACGCAAGCAAAATGGTGCATTCAGTGTACTTTCACAGCGTTGGAAACTTCGGCTTTCTTCAACAACGTTTTAAGGGGAAAATAATCAAACATTTGGCCCAAATGACAAATTGTTTTGACAGATGTTTTAAGGCCAATAATTGGCCGATTATAATCGGCGGCCGATTAATCGGTCGGGCACTAGTGGAGATCATCAGAAGGAATCTGAATGTAAAGAACTGAAATGTATTCTGGATGGGTCCACCACCAGATGTTCCATTTTGTCAACAAACAATACTATAGAAAAAATGTACCATTGCGATCAACTATATTTGCTATAATTCATTCCTTTGTAAAAAATCTTTATTAGCTGTACAGGTCACATTTTTGCTAACATTTTAAATATTAATTGTCTTTTGGGTAGGAATAGGTATGAATGAATGGATAGACAGATAAACACTGGATGGGTAGAGGGATAAATGGCGGGACGGATGATAAATGGTTGGTCGGACGAATGAACAAATGAATGTTTTCATGAATGACTCAATTGTTTGGATGGCGCAATGGATGAATAGACGGGTGATTGGTTGCATGGATGGATAATGTATTGCTGGTTGATTGGGAGGTTGGTGGATGGATAGATGAATGGATGATTGGTGGTTGGTTGGATGGATGGACGGTTGATACTTTGTGCATGAATGGATGAATTGTTGATGGATGGGTGGATGAACAAACAAGTCATTGACTGGCTGGATGAATGGATAGCTATTTTGATGAGTGGATGATGAACGTTTGGGTGAATGAAGGATGGATTAAAAATGCAGGATGGATGAATGAATGGTTGGATGGATGGCCGACTACATGGACGATTGGCTGGAGAACCGGTTCACTGGATTCAAATGTTGTTGGATGAATGCATGGTTGACAGATGGATGGCGAAATAAATGAATGATAGATGAAACGGATTGGTGAAAAGTTGAATTGATTGTGAATGGATCATTTAAGATTGAATCAATGCGTGATAGGCTGAAAGGTTGAATGACTGCTTGGGAGTTGGCAGGATGACACATGAATGATGAGGGGTTGCTAAATGGATGGATTGTTAGATGAAAAACAACAACGTGTGAATAAATGAATAGCTGCGGTCTCACTGAGTGAAAAAGCCAGCTTTGTAAACAAAATGGAGCCACGGTAAGTACGAGCGCTGCAGTGAAAACAGGACTCAGGACGGCCTAGAGTAGACTCAGCGGGTCTCCCCCATCTGACATAACAAGCAACACATCATGTGTCGCATTCAGGCTAACAAGTGTTATTTGACTGTCTGGTCTTGGCGGAGGTTCTAACTTAGGTTTTTCCAATGTTGATCCACACCATGTCCATGCGCAGTGGTTCTCAAACTTTGTACTCGACCTAAAAAATTGCTTCCATCAGTGAAGATCGTCTTCACTGTTGGAAGCTTAAAAAATGCAAATGTATCTAATTAAAAAATAAAACTAATAACAGTTTTGAAAAATGTCAATGATGAATAAAAAAGTTATCCAACTGAACCGTGCATAGGAAGTGTTTCTTTCTCATACCATAAAGGAAGTCCACACTAGGGTTGTGCCAAAAAATCGATTCTCATAAGAATCGCGATTCTCATTTAGTACGATTCAGAATCGATTTGAAATGTCCCAAAATCTATTTTATTTAAATGATTTTATACTGTCTTCCCTTTGTTTGTGTGTGCCTTTATTGGGAGCGCTGTTCATGTTGTACCCGATTTGGCCACTTAGGGGCAGTGTGGTTCCATAAAAGTCCAATAAAAGTTGTTTTTTTGCAGTGTGGAGCCGTTCTTTTGAGTGATAAAAGTGCCGCGAGTAGCGCACTAATTAGCATTAGCGAGTCAGACTGGAGTAGATCATTACGATTCCTTGAATTGAAGCAAAAATCAGTCAATCAAATAATTTTGAATCAAAAAATCGTTCTCAATCGAAAATCAATTCTGAAACGAATCGCACAACCAAAAATCGGAATCGAATCGAATCGTGACACATTCAAAGATTCCCACCCCTAGTCCACACTACTAGCACACCTAAGAAAATCCCCGCCAAGTGTTGGAAAAAGTGTTTCTCTTTTTGCCCTTCAAGGCACGACCAATGGCTCGATGACACGGTGAGCCATTTTGTCCCATGAGAGGAAGTACTTAGACAAAGAACAGCTAAAATACTGAGTACTAAAAAATGAGAAGCGGTGTCAAAGAACAAAGAACAAAAATGGAACTAAAAAGCTTAAGAGACTGTAAAACAGAGGAGGAAATGGACGGTTAAATAACCATAAAGGGGTCAAAGCGGCTCAAATGCAAGTGTTAACATAGGAAGTTTTTAATTGCCTGCAATGAACTATTAATTGTTTTTCATTTATTGTAGTGTAGTTCATTATCAAGATGTCTATATGACTGTTTTTAGAAATACTTTTGAATTATTTTTATTTTTTAAAACAGAGTAGAAAAATGGGGGATAGAGAAGATGAAATTATTATTTTTATTTTTTATCATTTACATCCCTATTTTATTATTTCTATCATTTAGATCCCTATTTTATTGAAAACAAATCCAAATGACAGAAATGTCCTTAGAAACGATTAGTCAAAAATTATACATTACACCTATATTTAATTAATTTTGCATTCTATTTTAATTAGTTAATTCATATTATTTTCATAATGCATGCACTGTTTCCATCCATCTATCCATTTTTCGAACCCTGGGCTTGACAAAACACAACATTGTGGGTGGTTAGCGTTGAATGCACAAAGTAAGTCATTCAGAGTGATTGAGAGTCTTTCCATACAATAAGTAAGTACTTCAGGTACATGACCAGCATACAAACAGTGTAGCGTAAATCGCTCCTTTCACATGCTAACCCACCGAAACATCAAAGCCTTAGATTTAGCGACGCTACCTGCAGCTCGCGTTTGAAGCCACTTGACGCCCTGGCAAGGCTTACAAAGACCCTTTGTGCTTTTCGCGTCTTTCAGGTCACCACCGAAGCACACCTACCACTAATGGATTTAAATGTAGCGTAGCATCCAAGCAACGAGTGTGACTAATAAAGAATCAACAGGAACAATTCCCAAGCCTTGTGACTGCGCGTCCATGGCTGCCGCACACGAGACCGCATCAAATGTTGCCACGCTACACCCGCTAAAACGTCGCCACGAGTTAGCTAGCGCATGTCATTGCTACAGGAAGTTAACGTGACCTCAAGAACTATAGCAGAACGGATCCAGTTCCAAGTCATGTTAGCTTGGCTGGCAAAGCTTGCCAACAGGACCTCACGTAGCGTTAGCGTTGGCTAAAGAGCATTATTTCATAAATATCACCTTCAGACTTATGGCCACTGTACTTTCGGGCTGAGAAACCTCAGGTGCGAAGATAATAGACCTTTAGCGAGCTAGCTCAACCTACCACTCCAGAATCCACATTTTACTTGGAGCTTCAAATTTTCAAAACCAACCTTTAAATAGCATTTCTTTAGCATTTTGGCTAATGTGGTAACAATAGCGTAACATTATCGTTGTTTGTTTATATGTGCTTTGACCTTGACATGCGACCAGTTTGCTGTCCATTTTTGTGGAACTCAACATTGAGGACCCTCTCCATCGATTGAAGACGACAAAAAAATTTGGCCGAAAACGTGACAGCACCTGTGACTTGTTATTGTCCAACACATGCCATATCTTATAAAGAATCCATTGAAATGCAATTTTATACAAATGACTTAACATACTGTAAGTATGTCACATTAGAGGTGTATAGAACGTTGATTATGATGTCAATATAATACATTAGCAGCGTATAGAAGATGCAAAATGATATCAATATGTGACAATAACAGTGGATAGTTGTTGCATGACAATAAGATACAAACACGAAGTGGCAACGTATATTGTACTATTCGAGAAAAACCTCACCCACAAGTACTGAAAATCACGCTGTTCTTTTCTGCACTCTTTCGTCGTGACTCACTGGCTTCCGTGAGAGGACTGAAATTACCGTAATGCAGTACCTTTTCTGTAAAGCACAAGGGTTTAGCTTTCAGCTATTTGATTGGTAAAAAAAAAAGAAATAAAAAAGAACACTTCTGGGAAAAACTGGACGGGTGGCAACTCTATCCACCACATGAGTAGACTTTAAATAATATATGTTAATATTGCATGTTACATCATATTAATTTTTGCTGCTTTTTCTGCTGAGATCACAGGGTGTGGTATGCTTTAAAATCATCATCATTCACTTCTAATGTACTGTGACGTGACCATCATCACTTTTGATAATGCAAATGTGTGACAATCTACAACAAGAGAGAGAATCGAGGCATATTAGCACACGCTTGCACAATAAAGTTATTCTTAACTTTAGCATTATGGACCAGAAATAAAGCAGACCAAGTCTCTCATGAGGAGGACAAACAATGTGAGCGCCCAGTTGGCAATTCCCAAAAGTTCAATCAAACTTCAATGGTCTATGTGTTTCAAACAAAATATAATTAGTTAGTTAAGTAGTTAGCTAGTTATGGCAGCAAATCCAGGGCAAATTCAGCCCGATGTGGGTGAAGATGAGAGGGAAAAAAGGGAGATGGAATTTTGAATTTACTGTGAAAGTCAAAACAATTGGGAGTTCAACCAAAACATTTCTCAGAAGTCAAACAAAACTTGGAGTTCAAATATCTGTACAAGGGACATCATTAAAGCATGTGAGGGTGATGAAAACCAAAGAAAAGGAAAATTATTTGATTGACTTTGCTCCAAAAGTAATTTGTTTTAGATTTGTTTATTATTTTGTTTTAATGCCTCAAAAGTAGAATACGAGACTTACCAAAGAACATGAAGTGGAAGTTACTGTGATGACCCAAAGGTCAGGAGTTCATCCAAATTGGGGGTTCTATGTTTCCAAAGTCAAACAAACTTGGACTTCAAGCCATCATCATGACACATTAGCAAAACTTGTGAGAATTCAGCTCTGTGATGTTAATGACAGCTATTGAATAAGAAATAGGAACTTAATTGTGGCAACCGCAATTTGGAGTTCAAACAGAACTCTTTGAAAGAGTAGTTCAAATGTTAAAAAACAACAACAACTAAGATTTCAGCAAATCATGTAAAACAGCGTAGCAACGTGATGATAACCAGAAAACAGGAACTGGAACTTATTGTGACACCCCACAAGTAAAAACGTCATCCCCTGTGATTACCATAGAACAGGAAATGGCATTTACTGTGTGATGCCTCAACCAATTTGGGGAGAATATATTTGAGAAGTCAACCAAAACGCGGAATTTAAATCATTGTCATGCAAGATGTCAGCAAATCTCTCGACTTGTACTTGTTATTGCCACTAATATCCACCAGGTGGTAGTGCAACCTAAATCAGGGGGCACTAGTCTGGTTTGCTGTGCGCCCAAGCAGTCAGCACCCATTACGTGGATGGAAGGAAGGAAGGAAGGAATATCATTTATTATTTTTATTTTTTATTATTTTTTTTTTAATGATTATTATTTGTATTGTTATTATTATTATTAGTATTACTATTATTATTGACATGTAAGTGTTAGAAAAGGAAGTTAGCTACTTAAAACATAAGGCTGTAATTTTTATGGATTGTTCAAATAATGCTTCAAGTAGTTCTTAACTGTCATACAAGTGGGCCATATTCATTTTTCGGAATGGAAAAGGCATCCGATTTTGTGCTCCCTCCTTCCTTTTCCATTCCCATGAATGAGCCCAGAAAGCATGACATCATTACTTTTTACCCCCGCCCCTCCTCCACGTGCATGCAGCAACGACATCATCCTGCAGGATTACAGTTTAATCTGAGGAAAATGAAGAGGAAGGATGAAGAGGAGGAGGGGGGGGGGGTGGGTGGGGGGGGGCTTCATTCACCAATTTAAGGCCTTCATTGAGTCACCCGTTCATTCATAGCTGCAGTCGCTGTGTTACGTAAGGAGGAAGGAGGAGGGCGGTCAAGTGAAGGACATGGTGGAGGGGTAGGGGAATTTGGAGATAAATGCCCCCCCCCCCCCCCCGCCTCACACTCCCTTCCCCGTGATGCTACAGAGGATTCCTTCCTCATGTGGATTGTGGATGGTGCACTGCGCTTTAGCATTTAGCACAGACACAAGACGAGGATACGTACAGTACACTGGTAACTTGATTTATGATTTGGATCCATTCTGTGAATTGGATAAAAACGAAGAGTGTTGCTCAACTGCTGTAAGTGACTCAATACGAGTAGGCCCAGCGAAGTCCCGCTATCGTCATCTTCTTAAATAAGGCATGAAGATGATGACATCATCATCTAGACCAGAGGTGGGCAATCTCGGTCCTCGAGGGCCGGAGTCCTGCAGGTTTTGGAGGTTTCTCGCTTCCAACACAAGCTGATTCCAATCAACAGGATCGTTATCAGGCTTATGCAGAGCTTCCTGATGAGCTGATCATATATCAGCTGTGTTGGAGAAGGGCAACATGCAAAACCTGCAGGACTCCGGCCCTCGATGCCCACCTCTGATCTAGACCGTCCTCACATGATAAACAAGTGAATGAACCATGCGTGTTTGACATTGTAGAAAATGAATCGTTTGAACCGTCCGACGTACTGTAGCGACGCGCTTGTAAATTGAGTGGGCGCAAGGACAATTCTGGACTTCAATCTTCGCATTTCGAGTGCAGCATCTAAACTGTTAAAATATTTAAGCGCAAAGACAAAAATGTGCATAAAATATAAAAATATTTGTACTTGTTGGTTTTCAACAATAAAGATCAGAGTGGAAATCAGGCAGTTTACTTACTCCAATGCCCTCACATGTGGGAAAGGAGAGCCTCAGTCAGTGATGCAGATGCATTTTTCAGCCATTTATTGAAAAGCATAAAACACATCATTAAAGCATTGAGCCCACTCTTGCGGGAACTTTGTCATGAAGCAAAATGTATCTGTTAGCTGAGGCTCTCCTTTCCCACATGTGAGGGCATTGCAGTAAATAAAATAAAAAAAAGTGAAGCTTGTCCAATCAGAAAGGAGGTTGTCCGAACATTCCAAAAGTGGTGTGGTCATCATTCTTGGAAATGTAGCTTTGTCTCATGATGGCAGTAATCCGATTACACGGAGGTACATACTTGCAGAGTTAACATAAACAAAAAAACAAAAATACACAATAGTCACACACACTGACCTATAATTGCATAAGTGCTCCTATAGGCTTGATGTAAATCTGCTTACAGCCTTGTTGAACCGAACCTTGTTAAATCGTTCAAGTACTGACCCCAAAAAAGAAATTAAGTAAAAGTACTCTTTTTGGAAAAATAGCTCTTCATGAAAAATTTCATTTTTTCCCCTCTCTTTTTTTCTTTATTTTCCTCTTTTTCTTGGAAAAACTCCTTTCCCCGGAAAATGTTTTCTTGAATAAAGATTTTTTTTTTTTAAGTGTTTTACTTTATTCGTTGAAATATGGCTTTTCTCAAATTACTTTTTCCTTTTGGAAAAATGACTTTTATCTACTTAGTAATCTTTAATAATAATTTTACGTTATTCTCGACAAACATTTTCATGAATAAAAAAACAAGTCACAAAAATAAGTATTTTGTTTAAAAACATTGACTTGTCGAAATATGACTTTTGGCAAACGAAATAGATCCTTTTTTTTTCTTTTTTTAAAACTGATCATTGGTCTCTTAAAAAGTAAAGTCTCTTTTCCTTTGAAAAAAAATATTACTTTTTTTTCTCATCATTTTTTTGAAAAAGTTTTTGCTGCAAAAAAAATGTGACTTCATTCTTTAAGGTTAGTACTTTTTTCTTGGGTACAAAACATAATTCCCAGACAAAGAAATTCTTGACAATATAACCTAAACTAATTTGACTTTAGTCACAAATAATGGGAATTTTTTTTTTAATAAAATGAGCCTTTTTTTAAGGAAACATTTCTACCTTTTTTATGTGTGGAAGACGTTGTGTTGGTGTTTGTGATGTTGAGCTAGTGTTGGGTAGAGTTGCTACTGTATATCTGTCGGCTGTGAGCAGCTGTGTTGTCCTGGCAGAGTGTAAAAGGGTCAAAGTTGAGCTGGGCTGTAATCTGCTTGCTTATCAGGCGTGTGTGTGAAAAGCCCCCCCAGAGCCCCCCCCTCCCCGCCGTCAATGGCGACCTTCTGAACTTCCTGCGTGGATGAGGTCAGCTCTGTTTGCCAAGATGCTCAGGAATTTTTACGGCACCAAAAGTCTGTCGGGAATTCCTCGAAGAGTTCCACTTGAAAGCCGGCTCTGGACGGGGCCCTGGGGCGGGCGGTTGGGGAGGGGAGTCGCGGGTCAGAGGTGGACTCAATAAAGCTTGACCAGGGTGAACAATGTCAACTTTTGGGGGGGGGGGCGGGGGAATCCCCTTTTTTTTCTTTGTTCACTTTTGTAGGGACAGGAAGTCTGATTGTTTTTTTCTTTTATGTACGACAGCAACTTCAACTCCAGCTGAGACCAAAATTGCAAGTTAAACTAGCCCTTCAAATAATAGCAAACTGGATACTGTATAATACCAACCCCACAACGTTTTATCTATTTTAACCGTAAACTGAGTGGGCAAAAGTAATAGGACACACTCCCCCTACAAGCAAACAGGTGACACAGACACTCACTCATTCACTCTTTATTTAGCTACCTCACTATTGAACTAACTCTTGCTCAATATGTAGATCACACATACTGTAAACTAGCTCACTCACTCACTGGTTACCTAATAAACTTTTTAACTCACTCACTCTTTCACTCTCTCTTGTAATCACTCATTATTTAACTCATTCAGTCACTAACTAACTTATTCTCTATTTAATTAACCCATTCACTAACCAAAAAGCACAGTAATTAACTCACACATAAACCAACTAACTCACTAGTAACCTAACTCACTTTCTTATTCTCTCACTCACCATTTAAATAACTAATTCACTCACTAAATTCATTCACTCACAAATTAACTCACTCACTAACCAACCAACTCACTCACACAATTTAACTCTCGCTTTAACCAGCTAACTAGTTATTGCACTTACTTGCTATTTTACGAACTCAATTTTTCTCTCACTTACTAACTCATTTATTTATTTATTTATTCTCTTATTTACTGACTAACTAAAACAAATCTAACTCATTTACTCATATGAAAATAATCCACTCACTCATTAACTCACTCACTAAATCACTAACAAATTAAATTAAGTCACTCAATATTTAATTAAATACTCATTCAATCACTCGTTCAGTGTTTAAGTAAGTCACTCATTTATCTCGTTTACTAACAAGCCAACAAAATACTCACTCACTCACTCGCTCACTTGCTCGCTCACTCACTCACTCATTCACATACTAATTAACTCACTCAGTCACCCTTTCACTGTTTAACTAATTCACTCGCTAATTATCTAAACTACAAACCAACTAAGTTACTCATTTACTTACTAATTAACTCACTATTACATTATTTATCTCAATGATTTTTTTTGCTAATTAACTCATTCACTCACTAACTCACTCACTAGCTAAGGAATTCACTCACTCACTAACACATTCAGTCACTGATTGTCCCTCACAAATTAACCAGCCAACCAAGTGTCGGACTGGTGAGTGCCCAGTCGGGTTTAGTAACGGGGTTGTCAAGGCCTTTCCGGGTGTGCCGCAATCCCACGGAACTCTCCGCTCGACCCCGCCCTTGTTCGTAAAGCCTCACTTCCTTGTTTCCGTGTGCTGACCACGCCCTCTCAGCAAAAAACAACTCAGCGGGAAGAACTTGAGAATATTTATCAGCGTTCTGGGAAGCTGAGTGGGCGTTGTTCTAATTCTTCTTGTTATCACTGCTAATGACCCAGAGACGGCAGCAGAGTCCTGTAGCGATGAGCTCGTCCCCGTGTTGTTGGCCAATTACTTTAAAAGTTGCATTATTATGGAATCAAGTAAATATATAATATTATACCTCTAAATATATTTTTGTTTTTGCACAGAAGAAGGTCATATACTATTTACAGTAAGTATTATTTGATTGGTATTTGTTTACAACAAGCAAGTGTTATTTTGTAAAATACGAAATTTACAACAATAAAGGCATATTTATGTCAAGAAAAGAAGGTAGGTTTTTTCATGACAATAAGTGCACACATAAATGATGCAGTTCCACCCCTCAAAAGTGTTTTGAACCTTAATGTCTCTTACAGTACATCCTCTTCCCGACACCAGGAATTAGTTTAACCCACTTGATGACCCTTTATCGTCTTTATGAGTGTGCAGCCAGACTCACACGCACACACACAAACCCACGCACATGACTGTGTACTGTAATTTCTTATCAGTATTTAAATCACATGTCCAAAGCACACAGAACAGCAAGTAATGCAAATATATAAACCATGTCACACACACACACACACACACAAATACAAATATCTATCCATTATACATTTAATAAAAAATATTTAAAACATTTGGGGGGGAAAATAGCATTTCACCTATGGTATAAGCACACACAAATAAATTAAAATACAGTAAAAGTAAAATCAAATTACAAGAAATACTGTAAATGAAGTGATATGGATTTAATAAACAAAGAAATGCATCATACATTCGATGTACACCTTCCCTGGCCATATTTTACACGGACGGACGATTATTGCTAAGCGAGGACGCAGGCGCTTACCGTTATGATGAAGTGGTTGCTTTCCTTCTGCAGTTCCATCACGCTTCCATTAAGGGAATATCCTCTGTCTGCTCTTATACTTTTTTCTACTCTTGTACTTTGCTCTTTAGTAAACTTTTATTGGACGTGTTTTTTTCAGCGTTCCAAACTCTTTGGTAAATGTCTCACTGGCTTATTATGCAATGGTGAAAAAAGGCGCTGATGACAACATATTTGTACTGAAGTTTGTCATAAAGTTTGAAAACGTGCTTGTGTCATTCATATACAATAAATAACTTTCACTTGCGAGTTATTATTTAGTATATTTGCTTTAGCATTGATTTTATAATGTCTGACTTGCATTTTTTCCCATAAAATCATTTGTTCATCCATCCACCATCCATTCATTAAGCATCCATAAATGCATCCCATTTATTGGCCTATTTATTTATCTGTCCACCACCATCATCCACCTTCCTATTCATTCATCCTTTGTTAACCCAGCTACTAGCCACCTATTCATTCATCAGGCATCTACCAATTCATCCATTCATCCACCCATGAAACATCAATCTTTATGAATCCATATATTTATACATTATCCAGCCATCTGTCCAACTAACCATGCCACCCATAATTCATTCATTCATTCATGAAATCACCCATTCATTCAAGCATTAATCATGTCCCCATCTGTTCATCTATCCATAAATTGCCCATTCTCTCATCCCCGTCCACTGACCTATTCATCCATACATCTGTTAATCTATTCATCCATTTACCTATTCATTCATCCATCAATCTGTCAACCAACAATGGAACATGTATCCACCAATCACATTTATTCAGTCCTCCATTTATCCATCCATCAATTCACTCATTCATCCATCTTCATCATTAATCTATTGGTTAAACATCCATTCATTTATTCATCCATCATTTCATCCATCAATCGGCCTATTCAACCAGCCACCTATGAGTCCATCCATCAAATCACTCATTCATCCAACCATTAATCATTTTCCATCTGTACACCCATCCATAAATTGTCCCATTCACCCTTAATCCTTTCACCCATCTACATATTCATCCATCCATGTATTAACTAGCCATACTGCATACATCTATCAATCACATTTATCAACTCCTCCATTCATCCATCAATTCACTCATTCATCCATCTTCAACATCTATTGATTGAACATTCACCTATTCATTCTTCCATCCATCCATACACACATACAATGTCCATCAATCACATGTATTAATTTATCTATCCATCATCTATCAGTTCACCCATTCATCCATCTAGTGATTGATTCATTTGTCCATTCTTCCATGGAAACGTGTTTTGTGCAGATCTCGTGATTTAGGACCCTTACAGTGAAACAGGTGAAAGTGCAAAAGGGAGTGAGTGAGGAGTGAACACTCAATCAATGATTGAACTGACAATAAGCTTCATCTGTGTCCTTTGCTCTCTCTTCTCTTCTCCTTATTTTGAACACGGTTTTTTTTCCCTCCCAAGGCTGCATTCTGTCTATTTTTACACTATGTGGGCTGCATAAAGACAGCACACATGATTCAGGGCCTTCGCACTTTACCTTTTTCAATAGACGCATCTCTCTCCCTCTCCATCCATCCATGTATTCATGTAGTCATGTATCGTTGTGTTGGAGAGCGCTGCAGTGTTAGCGGCGTGGGCAGGAGAGTTCGGATGATTCAAAGGCTGAAGAGGAGCCAACGATTTTTTTGGGGGGACAGAAAGCTTTCGTAAGTCTGCATCGTGACTCGCGAGAGAGCCGACGGGTTACGGATGGACCGCCGACGCTCGCTGGGAAAAATGTTCAGAATCGCAATGTCAAATATCCGTGATGAAGGCGCTTGGCCAAACGTCAGCCAGCAAATGTACGCCTTCCTACGCTATATTGCTAAATAAGCGTTTTATGGGTTTTTACGGTGTATAGCGGCACCTCGGGAAACGAGCGTAATGAAGTCAATTCAATGTCACGGTCATCAGCAGTTTGGCAGATTCTTCCAAAAAACAGGCTTCAAGATGTTTATTGCCACCCGCCGCTTACAGTCAAACTAAGCCGCAAACAAGCAGAATAACATGTTGTACTTTTAAAACAACCACAGATTCGCCTTCGATTAGCTTAAAGCAAACAATGCAAAACATCATTGACAAGATAGCGGTTAGCATTGCTAGTTGGGGTTTAAGAAGCAGCGGATATCTGAACACAACAACACTAAAACTTTATCCTCAAAGAAAAATTTGTAATATTATTGAGAAGTAGTATAAGAAGTCCTCTTCTTTGTTTCTGTCTGTATGACTGTAGTAATATACTGCCTCCTGGCGGTCAAAGCTGGAATGCCAGAATCAGCAACACATCGGATTGATTTGCAGCAGTAAATCATGACGTACAACAGGTTCAAGCCGCACAAAATAAGGACACAAATTTAGTCAATCCTAATGTACTTCAAATGAACTATCAACGGTTCTTGTGGGTGGGAAAATGATGCTTTGTGTACTTTTGCGATCGGTGTTGTTGTGCTCGAAATATATCCTCTTTCACACCGAGATGTTGCCTGGTTCCCAACTCTTTCGGGAAGCATGAGGTTGCCGAAGGTTTGACGGTCAAGTGATGCCTCCGTGTACACACGCTTGGCTTTTTCTGCCAGAAGTTAGCCTTTGATAGCCTCGCAGAAAAAGTCGGGAACCACGTGTCAACTTTTTGCTGTCCAACTTTTTCTGCAAGACGATCAAAGATGACGGCGCGGTTGACGCCAGTTTGGGAGCCAAGTGAGGCCGCTATGTACACACGCCTGTCCTCCCACTGCACACATTCCTTCCCAGAATTTCAGAGGTGGCGTGAGACTTTTACGACTTGAACCTGCCGGACACAGGAAAGAAAAAAAAAAAAGCTGAACTCAGGAACAATTACTGGTCCCAGGCTCCATTGACAAGTGACATTAGCTTAATGCTAACACACAAAGCAAAGTGCCGTAGAAGTGCTCACAAAAGTAGCATCGGTTTTGACGCGACAAACATTTGAACACTAACGATGTAGTATGAGAATACTCACAGGCATATATTCTTTATTATTTATATTTATTTATGTATGCGTAATCAATTCAAGTACCGTAAACTGCTCTTCTTCCTTCCTCCTTCTGTACGACAAAACTAAACATTTAAAATGAACCCCGAAAGCTCATATATAAAATTATTAAAATTAATTAATTAAAGAGTATAACAACAGCATTCATTAATAAACATTTATTTTTAAAATTTTGGGTTTAGTTATTTCGTAAGTTTCCGTGAACTATAATGACGTTTTGATTCAGGCATCTTGAGAGGCAGAAGACACATACCAGATTGGCTTTTGGTGGCACGATTATTATTATTATTATTTTTGTACTGTGGTCTGACGAGTCATCTCTTGAGTTGAGTCGAAAACCACACATGATCATTCATTTTAGGAAGTCTTCTTTTTTTCCTCCACAAACTGTTCAAACAAAAGTGCTGATGTTGACGTGGTGGAGAGCTACAAATATCTGTTAGTTCTGGAACGACGCGTACCGAGGACTAAAAGTTCTTTGATCATGAAGTGAAAGTGCAGCTTTTGTCAGTGAGAACTATTTTTCATTTGTAGTTTTAGGTATTTCGTTTTTGTGAACTATTATAACTTTGATTCAGGCATCTTGAGGGGCAGAAGCCACATGCCAGTCAGATTGACCTTTGATGACACGGCGGTGACTTTGTAATGTGGTCTGACGAGTCCTCTCCAATTGTCAAAAACCAAACAAGTGATTATTGATTTTAGGAAGTCTTCTTTTCCACTGCCAACTGCGCACCAAAAGTTCTGCTGTGGACATAGTGGAGTGCTACAAATATCTGTTAGTTCTGTTCATCCATCAGTTCCGGAACCACAAGGACTAAAAGTTTTTAAGCTCTTGACGTGAAAACACACGCGCGTGCACGCAGTCTTGGATGTTTGTTGTTGTTTCGTGAGCCATCTGTTGCTTCCGATGAGATTTTGGGTCACAGCCTGTTCCCTGAGTGGGATTAATAATCTTGTGCGTGTGTTAGAGAGAAAGCAGCAGCAGCGCTGGGTTTACGAGGCCTGCCGGGGGAGATGATGATAGCGTGGCTGGCATGCCAGAGGGAGAATGTGCATTTCCATGTGGGGGTGTGTGTGCTTTTGGAACGTGTAACAGGATCTACGAGGGCAACAGGAAATTGCTGCCGTGGACGAGGAGGGGGTGACTGACATGAGACAGGTGTGGTGGGGGTGGTGTGTGTGTGTGTGGGGGGGGGGGGGGGGGGCAGCTGTCAACGCGGGGCGGGGTGGCCCACAGCATCAAAATAAAATATATGCTGTATCGTTCAAACAAACTAAATTTAATTTAATTAATCATTAATCATTAATTAATGATTAGTATATAATGTTTGTTTGTAATTTGTAAATAAAAAATATCTAGAAATTTCATGCATTTTTTTTGTACAAACAAAAAATGAAAACAAACATTTATAATAATAATGTAATATAATATATCAATATTATATATTAATATACATAGTATACAATTATTATTATTTTTTAACAATATGAAATGTATAACTTACAAAAAAATAAGAATGAATAATATTTGTCAATTAAACATAAAAAAATAGACATATATAACATTTGAAAAAAAAAAGTTCAAAGGTATCGTTTTTAACATGCAGCATTTAGACTTCACTTCTGTTGGCGACTCACTCCGTTTGTGTGCAGCATAACAGCTGAAAGCTGCTTCACCATGTTTGCTTTGAAACCTGGGCTCCACACATTGAAAATTGATCCAACAAAAGGAATGTAAATTAAAGTAAATTTAAAAAATCTTGTCTCCACTGATCATCCTTGAGATGTTTCCACACTTAAAGTGTCCACCACCTGTGGTCAATACAGTTGATAGGACATGATTTGGAAGGCACACTGTCTGTATAAGGTCCCACAGTTCGCCGAAACATTGCCATCGGATAGGCGGGTTAAAAAAAAAGGGGGGGGGGGGAAGCTGTCAACACCAGGTGGGGTCGGCGGGGGTGTCGCAGTGGACTGGAAGTGTTAGCAGAGGATTAACAGGCCCGCCAATTTTAGCAGCATGGACGCCGGGTCCAAAGGGAGGCTCTATGTCACGTCCTCATTCATGCATAAAAGCCGCAATTCCACAGAGGAACTTTTCATTTTTGGTACCGCCCTCGTCTCCGAAGTACCAAACCTACCTTCATAGCTTACTAGTTCCTTCTTCACTGAAGCGTTACACTTCCACAAATGTATCTTAGCTAACTATTGTCACCTCTTATTGTTTTTTCAAAAAACATACAGCCTTCCAAATCTTGAGGCGACCTAATGCTGCACGGCACCTGCAG
This sequence comes from Leptonotus elevatus, assembly GCF_054856555.1. Lineage (NCBI taxonomy): Eukaryota > Metazoa > Chordata > Actinopteri > Syngnathiformes > Syngnathidae > Leptonotus > Leptonotus elevatus. The sequence continues at coordinate 11,447,941 of NC_141242.1, forward strand.
AGGCGGAGTTTTGCAATACTTCTAAGACAGTGGAGCGTTCGAGATCGTTATAAATTTATTCTCAAGCAATCTTGAGCACTATGTAATATATGTAAAAAAAATAATAATAATAATAAAAACAATGACTGTAGGTTCCTGGAACATTTGGGGGAACAGTTTTTGTGTGATCTCAGAAGCTGCTGTCTCAATATGGTTATTTGTGGCAGTCAAAAAAGTACCCAAATAGAAATGTAAAAATAATAAATGCATACAATAAAAATAAAACAAAATATATTATTGAAACCAAATGTTAAAAGTTCAGTCAAAAATACATAAAATGATCAAACATTTATATTATAAATATACAATAAAAACAATTTTTTTTATAAATAATATTTATAAAGTCATAGACTAAGTAATTATTAATTCGTAGTGTAATTGATGAAGGTAATTTGGTCAAATGGCCAATTGCGAACGTTGTCCCTGTCCAAAGTAATCTATCATCCTCAAAAATGGTAAAAATAAATAAATAAATAAAATAATAATAATAATTGGACATACTGTGCACAAAAAAGCTAATATTTTTTTGTTTTGCTCTACTGAAAAATACACAAAATAAAAACTGCCTAAGTACAGTTCAGTTAGATTTAACTTTATGTTCATTCGCTTTGCATTTAATTTTTAAGAACTATTTTTAAACATGTTTTATTTTTTAAAATTATATTATAGATTATTTAATTTTTATGTTTTTTCTACAATTTAAAAACAATTATTTAATGTTTGTAGGATACGGTTTAAATAAATCGTACAAACTGTGCATAATGTTACAACAGCTTACAACGATATTAAAAATACTTTTTCAGAATAAACCTTTGATCCATGTGTGTTGAACACCGAGGCTTACTATGCCACTTCATTGTCATGTTAGCCTTGATGTCGATATTTGGAGAGTGGCACTTGGTGGAAAATGTTTGAGCAGGACTGGAATGTGCGATTGGCGTTGAAGGGCCGCGTGGAGCGTTCTGGGATGTCAAACTAAAATTAGCGGCTCTGGCCCGCGACGTCCGACACCGGCAGTGGCTGCCGACAGGAAGCGCCGGAGCGGGGGGTCCGTGCCTGCCGGGCGTTCCCCGCGTACCCACCCTTGTCTGTCAAGGGTTAGGGTTAGGGTTAGGGTTAGGGTTTAGGGTTAGGGTTAGGGTTAGGGTTAGGGTTGGGGTTTAGGGTTTGGGTTTGGGTTAGGGTTTAGGGTTGGGGTTTGGGTTAGGGTTAGGGTTTAGGGTTGGGGTTTAGGGTTAGGGTTTAGGGTTAGGTTTAGGGTTTGGGTTAGGGTTAGGGTTAGGGTTGGGGTTTAGGGTTTGGGTTAGGTTTAGGGTTTGGGTTAGGGTTTAGGGTTTAGGGTTTAGGGTTTAGGGTTGGGGTTTAGGGTTGGGGTTTAGGGTTTGGGTTAGGGTTTAGGGTTAGAGTTAGGGTTAGGGGTTAGTGGTTAGTGGTTAGGGTTAGGGTTAGGATAGGGGACTGAGACGCCCACACCTAGGCGTAAGTGCACGGTCCTACGACACCCCACCCACACACTGAGCCCCCCCCCCCTCCCAACGTCCATCATTCATTCCTTCTTTCAGGCTAGCTTACTTTCTTTCCTTCACATTCTACCGTCTTGCATGACCTTTCTTCTTTCCTTTCTTGGTGTGCTTTCTCGTCCAATTTGACTTCCATTCTTTCCTTACTTGGTGTTTTCTCATGCGTGCGTTCTTTTAGTTTGTCTGTGATGGCCTTTGTATCATAAGTAATCATTTATATTTACAATATATACAAGTGTGCACTATACCCGATGAGACCCGTGTTCGCGACGTTTCGGAGGTAGTTCATCCTTCTTCAGGCGGAGTCTCATCCGGATGCAGTTTAACGTCATGCCCAGGACTGTCCTTCTCGCATCTGCATGGCCTTCTTTCTTTCCTTACTTGGTGTTGTCTCTTGGTTTTCTTGCTTTCTTTCTTTTGTGTTTCTTTGTTTCTTGCCCCTTTCTTTCTAGCACATTCTCTTCACTTGCTCGACCTTTATGCTTTCCTTTCTTGGTGTTTTCTCTTGACTTTCTGTCTTGCACTTGATGTCTTGCTTGACTTTCCTTCTTTCCTTCCTTGGTGTTGTCCTTTTTGGCTTAGTTGCTCTCCTTCATTTGGCTTTCTTACTGTCCTTTCTAGGGGTTAGGGTTTAGGATTAGGGTTAGGGGGTTAGGGTTAGGATTAGGGTTAGGGGTTAGGGTTAGGGTTAGGGTTAGAGTAGGTTTAGGGTTAGGGTTACGGTTAGGTTATGGTTTAGGTTTAGGGTTGGGTTAGGGTTAGGGTTAGGGTTGGGTTAGGGTTTAGGGTTTAGGGTTAGGGTTAGGGTTAGGGTTACGGTTAGGTTAGGTTAGGGTTAGGGTTTAGGTTTAGGGTTAGTGTTAGGTTTAGGGTCAGAGTTTAGGGTTAGGGTTGGGGTTGGGTTAGGGTTTAGGGTTAGGGTTAGGGTTAGGGTTAGAGTAGGTTTAGGGTTAGGGTTATGGTTAGGTTAGGGTTTAGGTTTAGGGTTGGGTTAGGGTTAGGGTTTAGGGTTAGGGTTACGGTTAGGTTAGGGTTTAGGTTTAGGGTTAGGTTTAGGGTTAGAGTTTAGGGTTAGGGTTGGGGTTGGGTTTAGGGTTAGGGTTAGTGTTGGGTTAGGATTGGGTTAGGATTGGGTTAGGGTTAGGGTTAGGGTTTATGGTTTATGGTTATGGTTAGGGTTTAGGGGTAGAGTTAGGGTTAGGTTTAGGTTTAGGGGTAGGGTTAGGTTTAGGTTTAGGTTTAGGGTTAGGGTTAGGGTTAGCCGCAGAATATCGCTTTACATACTGAGAGGCACTTAGAAAATTCGATCACGGAGTAGTTTGGTATTTACATCTGTTAATTTTATTTAAATTGTAAAATTTTGGGAATTTATTTTGAGTACTTAAAATTACCTAAAATCTGTGATTTTAGGAACATTTGACAACCACCTATGTTGCAGTTTATTATTCACTTTTTTTTTAAGGGTGGCGGGGGGGCTGTTGATGCCCCCTCAGGTGGTGTAACTGCCCCGTTGGACCCCCACTTTTACACGCCACTGTTCAAATCAAAGGGGGTATTAATAATAACTATGAAGTCATATTGTTATTAAATCTAGTATGAAGACGCACAATGCCCCCCCCCCCACCCCTCAATGTTAAGGCGTAGCTGTTGGATACCAGTCAATCATTGGCTGTCCAACCCAATACACACAATGATTCATGAACACGCGTACCCGCACGTACACACAATGATTAATTCTTACTTTCCATAAGTGTTGCTATTTTTTCCATTTGGTGCGTAATCATTTTCCAAAGGAGACTTGCATAAGAACAAAAAACAAAAAACAAAAAAATACAAAAAAAACAAAAAACACCCAGCAGGATGTCTCCGTCATTCATAAATGTCAGAAATATTTCTAAGCATTGTTGCCAGAGTCCAACTTGCAAAACCAGTTTTTTGTTGTCATATTTTTATACCTCCCACATGCTTTAAACAATTTCAAATATATTTAAGAAAAAATTAACACATTGTAAACTGATTTGAACGTGCTAAAAAAACAACAACATTATAGAAATACTGTCGGTATTGTAACATCATTCTGTATACGCGCATGTGCCTTTAAGAGGCAGCGGCTGAGTGTGTGTTCGTTGTGTTTATGTGTTACTCTTCTACCAGCATTGAATAAATGGCATGTGGCTCTCCTTTCCCACATACCAGGGCATTACAGTCACTACAATGTAAAAACTGGCACAAAAAAAATACTAAGCAGCTGGATGGAAAATTTCAAGGCATCTCTATGACATAACAAGACGTCAATGTGTAGCAAAAAGTAACTTTGTTCATTCCTTATTTGTTTGCGGAGCAATGAATAGCTCACCATGGCAACACTTTTCTTCCTCACGAGGACCCTCTGTAGCCGTCCACAAAGGTGCCTGATCAAAACGACACTGCGTCCTATTGAATAAAGAGACGGCAACATCGCACCTGCAAAAAAAATTAAATTTGCTACAGACATGAAATTAAATAATTTTCGATTGCTTCCATGAGGTTTCTTGACTTGGTGAAGCAGCATGTGGCTCAATGTTATTTTCTTGTTCCAACTGTTACAGCAACCTGCTCATTTTACAAATTATTTATTTTGTATTTTTGCCATGAAAAATGAAGGAAAACGTTAAAATACAAAATCTAACACTGATTTTTATTTATTTATTGCTACTTATGCATAACAGCGCCTTTTCTTTTTACCTGTCTACTTAACCTGTCAGTATTTTATGCTATGGAGCATTTTTTTAATTAACATAAAACGTGATTTAATATATAATTTCAGAATACCATTTTTAGTACAATTTTTATATATATATATATATATTATTTTCAAACCTTTTGTATTTAGTACCATCAAATTGTAAAATTTATATTAAACCAAATATATAATTGCAGAATAAAACACTAAATATTAAAAATATGAATAAGTGTTTTTATATTTTCTGCCATCAGAAATGAATGAAAAATTAAATAAAAATTTATTTAAATAAAACAATATCTATGATTGCATATAATTAAACATTAAAAATGTTCCACAAAAACAAGAAATACAAAATCATCTTTTAATTAAAAACCTTTTTCTGTCATAAAAATGTTTTTAATTACATTAAATTTGAACAGAAAAAAACCCTGTATATATTTTCATAATGATTTTACACTAAAAAAATAAATAAATAATGAAAATTAAGTGCTGTTGTTCCTCTTAGCAACAGTTTGTTCTCCTAACCGAGGTGAAAAAAATGTTGGTGCTCATTTGCACGCTGATTAAATCGAATCCCGAAATCCTTTTGAAAATGTGTACGACGCTTGAGGCGTGTGTGCAGTCGCGTGCAAACACACACTTACCCGGCTCCCCGCCACGCACACATACTTTGATGTCTCATGGGACGTGCCTGAGGGCCAGCCAACCCAAAACAAAACAAAAAAAACTTGCACCTGGACAAACCAGTCTGGACCCCTCGCAGCGCGAGGCATCAAGAACACACGGCACGGCAGATTTCGTAGACAAAATATGCATTTATTAATAACTTATCTTTACATTCATACGAGAGAGGAGGAAGGAGGTGAGGCGTCCACATTCTTGTCCCCTCATCGCCACAAAGACCACGCAGCCTCCAGGTACCCTCACCAGAAGAAAAAAACAAAAACACCTGCCCCCCCCCCATACAAAGTCACATGAGGAGGCTAAATAAATAAGGCTACCTCAGCTGGACTGATTTATTCGGGGGGAGGCGCGAAGACAAGGCCTGCTTTTGGCTCAGAGAAGTGATTCCCAAACACTTGAAAATGATTATGATTATTTCACTCAATTGGTCCTGAACAGGCCCAGATTGTAAATTTGTGAGAAAAATTAGATATTATTTCAGAATATATATTTTGTGGATGGGAAAACACTGCAATAGATTACACATAGATAGAAAATCCTCCTCTTTGATTGATTGTTTTTTTTGGCATAATCAACTATCATATACACAAGCGTTCATTTTGTGTCTTCACAGAAGACGATGGCAAAAGTCAGATCGAGTCCACGACTCAAAATGGTGGTCCGGTTTGAACGCGCTTCATGGGAGGGACCGCCGCCGCCGCCGCCGCCGCCCGTCCAGGCTTCGTAGCGCCCGCCGCCCGCGTCCAGCCGCACCGGCAGAAAACTCCTTCCAGGACGTTAAGAGGTCGTCGAAATTTCACATTTTCATTCGCCGCCGCTCGCTCGCTCACGTGGACTCGAGCGGGTCCAGCTGGAAGACGTTGTGGTTGGTGGGGGTGGTGAAGTAGAGGGGCTGTCCGCCGGGCGGCGTGACCACGGCGGCGGTGCTGGCCAGCCGGTTGTCGCACGGGCTCTTGAGGCCCAGCGTGCGCTCAAAGTCCAGCAGCTGGCCCATGAAGTTGAAGTTGGGCGAGATGTTGGACTTCTTGGTCTTGACGATGTCGTAGGCGTCGTTCATGGACAGCTGCAGCTTCTGCATCAGGTAGGCCACCGTCACCGTCACCGAGCGGCTGATGCCGGCCAGGCAGTGAACCAGCACGCCGCGGTGTTGGCCCCGAGCCTCGTCTGGAAGGGAGAAAAAAAAAAGGGGAGGATTGTTAATGTGGAAACTAGGGGTGTTTGAGGATAACACTTTTTTCCAGACTGATAACTCAATGGAGACGCACACAGCTTGAAATTTGGAAGTGTGCTTGATTCTTTGATTTATTTAAACTTAATAAAGGAAGAAATGCTAAACTTTCTGTATCGGTTGGATTTGCTGATTGGCGGCATTTCGCTTCGGATGATGCAAAAATATGCTCATCTGAAAATCCAGCAGGAAGGAGGGTTTGTTTTGGACATTGATCATTTTATTTTTTCCCGTCTAAATTTAATTTTAAAAGCAAAACCACTTTGACGACAGTGGCCAGTATTTTCCGATTTTATTTAAGTAATTTTATTGCCTAGGCTTTAAGTTTTGATGCCATCAGTCACTACGGTACACCATTTTTAGTTTAAGTTGTTTAAAAAAAAATCTATTTTAGTTGACGTGCATTAGTTTTGATGACATCCGCCGGTAGCCAATCAAAAGCTGTTTCACTCGATATCGTGACATTATCAGTTACAAGTTACCGGCTACTTTTTATTTACTTTAACTACTACCAATTTTTTGTAATGCTTTTAAGTAATTATATTACTTTTAATGATTTAGCAATGGTAAGTTGCCTTGCCATTAGTTTTGATGTCATGGCTGGCAACAGCCAATCAAATCAGTTCCTACAGTGGAAAGTTATATTAAAAAAAAATAATAATAATAATAATTTGAATATGCGCCAGTCTTGATGTCATCAGTCAGTACAGCGGACAGCGATCCAAGAGCTGACGTCACGACTGCAAATAGATGACAGCGTTCAAGAAGCTCTCCATTGTGGTGACTCATAACGTGAAGACAAATGCATGTCGAAGAACGGAACTTTTTTTTTGGGTCGGCCGTCCGCCGTAGTGGCTGACGTGTTTCTGTGATGGTTTTGTCTGTGTAGCTTTGTCCCCGTTTCCTTTTTGCTGAACGGGATTGCGCATGTTCTGGAACATTGTGTCTTTGACGCGCTGGCCTTTTATCAGCGCCGGAGATGATCAGCAGCCCCGTCGCAGTCACGCTCTTGCGTAAGAGTCGCACTATCACTAAAAGGTCCCGGCTGAAACCCGAGAGCAACAAACCGGACGGTAATTTGAGCGGAACAGGAAGGAAGCGCCATTGAAAGTAATCTAGGACATGCCCCCCCCCCCCCCCCAACCCCCATTACATGAACAAAAGAAGCCATTTACAGGCCCTGTTGACATCCTGTGAGCCTTGACAGCGCCCTCATGACTCGAGCTGCCGCTCGCAGCCCAAATGGCGCCATTGTCACGGAAAGGCGAGCGCTAATAAGCTACGCTAACACAAAACAAGTAAGAACGGCAACACGCTTCCTGCTCTGGGAAATCTCACGTTGCGTACTAAACATGAAGATGGTATGCAAGGATGCCTTTTAAAGTAAAATGTCATGTTTGGGTATTTTGGGATTGGGGAGATTTTCCATCTTTTTTAACAAGTTTTGCTGTTTTATCCACGCGCATTTACTTAAGAGGTGCGAGCGTTTTTTGGTGTTTTCCAGACGCAAAATGTGTAGAAATGTCTTGTTGTTTTTCAAACAAAAAGTTGGAGATGGCTGCTGGTCATTGGCCAATGACAAAGTACTTTCGACAAGCGTTCTACTTTTATCCACAAGTAAACATTTGAAGAGGTAGCGCCACCTGCTGCTTTGGCATGCATTCGCGCCATCACAATCGATTTTGGAGTTCAGGGTAGAACTTACCGATGAAGTTGATGGCCTCGGGGAAGAACTGCGACAGGTTCTGGCTCCAGTGGTCCGAGATGGGGATCTGCTTGTATTTGAACTCGCCGGCGTTCTCAAAGAGGTTGGGCAGGTTGGGCGTGACATTGAGGATGTACTTGATGCCGTACTCCTCCAGCACGTCCAGGTTGGTGGAGTCCTTGGCGCAGCCCAGGTACAAGTGGGGCAGGATCTCCACGGGGAAGGACGGCTGCGGGTTAGACAGCGGGCTGCCGTCCGAGTCGGTGGCGCTGCTCGGGTCCACGTCCGACTCGATGTCCGACGAGTCCGAGCTGATGCGCAGGCCACCCAGGCCCAGTACCTGCGTGGAGGGGGGGCTGCTGTTGGAGGAGCCGTCCAGGTTGGTCTCGCACAGGTTGGGGAACTCGGCCTGGAACTTGCTGAAGCCGCCTACAAACAGAACATTCACGTCAAGTCATCTTTATTTATGTAGCGCTTTCATGTCAATACGGGTCCTGTACAGTAATTCAATGGGACAATATACTGCCCAGGGGCCTTTGGTTGCCCACCGCTGGTGTAATACCAACCCCTTAACGACATCCACATTTATTATTAGATAATGTTGGCGCAAAGTAAGTCAACCTCAACATTAGCTGCTGGCTTGGCTTCTAATAATAGAAACATGATATGCCTATTTTTTGGCAGTGGTTATTTTGCCGTGACCAGCAAGTCGCACGCTAGCGTTATTATGCCGCGAATGCTTTGATTGGCTAATTGCCGGAGCAAGAAATTCTTAGCTTGCTGCGAATAGGTTATTTTGGCACTGTGTAGGTTGCCGTGTTATGGTTAAACTGGCTTCCCAATGAAGTGGCTTCTGATACGAGCTGTGGCCGTTATGGCAGTGTCCGCGCAATATTTTTGAGTTTCCGGTCTGCAGATATCATCACAAGCTACGAAGCTTTTCTACTGCATAACTGCGCAATTATTCAATAAATACATGAAACAAAATGGCTCCTTTACAATTTCGGACTGGAATTGGAGTAAATAGTTATAAATAAGATAAAACGGCATTTGAACCCGCGCGAAAGAATAAAACAGTGCCTTCGGGGCAAATCATTGGTGCAAAATTTGTACTTGTAGTTTGATTCACGGCAAAATAACGCTAGGTGGCGAGTTGTTGGTCTCTGCAAAATATCTACTGCGTATAGATTAGGAAGTAGCTGCATAAAAATATGGGTAAGTTAAAAAAAAACATATTTTTTTAACTAAAATAAAATTTTAAAGTAGTCAAACATTTAGAAATGTAAAGTAAAAAAAAACATTTGGTCTGTTTTGTGTGTATTGAGAATACACAAAGTGTGACTACTAAGCAAAATCCGATTCTAAAAATATCATGCTAATAATAAAAACAAATCTATAAATGTTTATTTTTTTTTTAAATTGAGGCCGTTGTATGTGGTTCAAAGAAAGGTTGTGACTTGTTCAATGTGTCACTCATGGCCAGGTAACTCAACCCCAAGACAGACAGCGGCGGTTCCGGCCGGGGGACCGACTCACCCTCCAGGTAGAAGGCCTTGTAGCCCTCGTCCTTCATGCGGCGCAGCAGCAGCCCCAGCACGGAGCCCCCGTCCACGTTCTCGTTCCACTCGCGGCTGAACTCGTCGTACAGCACGATGGTGGCGCTCTTGCAGCGCCGCGCGAAGCGTTCCCGGTCGGGCCCGTCGGCGAGCAGCGCCCGCACGGGCAGGTTGCCCTTGCGGAGACGACGCAGCATGAGGCCGGGCAGCGCCACGCTGATGGCGCCCTGGACGTGCGACGACTCGTAGGGCTCCTGGCCGCGGCAGTCCATGAGGAGCAGCAGGCAGTCGCGGCGCGGCGTGTCCAGCTGCTCGCGGAGCCACGCCGACGTCTTGCTCACCGCCATGACCACCGAGTCGAGCGACTGCTTCTGCGGGGGGGCCACGGGCTTGAACTTGTCCAGCATTTAGACGGATTCCAGGGAGGGGGGTGGGGGGGACAATGTTAAATCAATGGGCGGGTGGGCTCCGTGTTATGTCGGGGTGGTGAATGAATCCCACGGCTGGCTCTTGCTCATTCGAAGCGATTCTTCCCAACGAGCCCGCGCCAAATATAGTCCGAGGAGTTCGAATCTCTAACAATCGTCGTCCCGAAGCTTGAATGGGTCGTCGGCCTTGTTTCCTCGTCGTCCGTCTTTTCTCTCACTGAAGCCCCGAGAGCGGCGCGAAGCTCCTGAATGGCGGTGGAGGAGGAGGAGGGAGGAGGCGTGGCCTCGGCTCGGCATTCCGATCGCCAGCCAATCGCAGCAGGCCCGAGTGGCGGTCGTCCTGGCAACGGGGGCCGGAAGGCGCGAACCGCCCTCCTTTCTTTCTCCCCCGCCCCCCCTCTGTGTTGATGAATTGTTAATGAGTTTGTCATTCACAAAAAAAAAAAAGGGGAGAGGAATTTCCGCTCCGGATCAAGTGAGTGCAAACACGATGGAGAACTGCGGAAGGAAGGAGGGAGGGTGGAGGACAAGGGGGGGGGGGGGGGGTCGGCTTTCACATGCTGCACCAACACAATCCTATCACTCAAAAGTGCGTTGTTATTACAACACAAGTAAAAGTCAACACATACAGCAGACAATGTGCAGACACAACTCTACATACTGTATTTTCTCTATACTTTATGCTTGCAGTTTTTTTTTTAAGTTGTGTTGAAATGTTAGTTGAAGGGCATTTACATTGTTGAGAGATAGATAGATAGATAGATAGATAGATAGATAGATAGATAGATAGATGGAACGAACAAAACGAACGAACAGATTTTCACCGTGGGTGTATCTGGAACATATCTCCTGGTTGCCGTACTACCCCCTGCTCGTCGGGGGTCCTCTTTTGGCCCCAGAACCACATTTGATGACATTAGCGTGGCACTTCCTGGTGGAAAGCGGGCCCCCGTGCCCTCCAATTGTACCCGCAGAGGTCCTGCTCTCGTTCTAAAGTAACAAGCGTGCCCCCACTGAGAGGGTCCAACATGGGGCTGGGAACAAAGCGCGCGCGCGTGTGTGTGTGTGTGTGCTAGCATAAAGTGAAGCGGCTCGAGCTTGAACGCGGGGCCCTTATTAACCCCCACCCCCGAACTGCCGCCGCCCCACTGTCGTCCGACAGACAGTGAATGGAGCCAAGCTGTTTGCATTCATCTTTTTGTGCTCTTCCGCTGCTGCTCCTTGCCGTCTGATAGATGTTCATCTCCGTCATATTTGAGGTATATTTGGATTTTTTGATGACGAGCCTAGGAAAGGAGACTTTCGATCAGAACCGAGCCAGATCGCAGCTGAAGACACGTCATTTGACGGCTTCAAATTCAACAATGTAGACAAAAATATTGTGGTATCTTGATTAATGAGTTAAACTTGTTCCATAAATCAACACTATATGAATAAATAAACTTGAGAGGACTGAACAATAATAATAATAATAATAATAAAAAAATATTAATAAATGTGATATTGTTCACTGTAATACAGATCAATGTATTGCTTGTGTTTGTTGAAAAATATACAGGAAGAGGACCTCGAAGGAAAAAAAATCCCACATTAAACCGTACGCATAATATTGAAGGAGATCACGTTTTTCAAAATTGTTCAACCTAAATATCCAATACATTTCCGCCAATGTAATAAAGTGAAATGCAATTAATCTGTTACAGCCCCTCTAAAAATAGATTTTTTTAAATTAAAAAACAACAACAACCTTATTGTAATAAAAAAACATAAGATAATGTAAACAAATAAATTGGTTGTATAAAGTGCAATTACTGTACACATTGCAGAACTATATTCATGTGTTAGTGTGCCTTTAAAAAGGCGTGGCTTAGCGAGTGACATCAAGAGCTGGAATCAGGTTGGCTGTGTCGTCTGTGTGTGAGCGTTTGGGCAAGAGTCGTGGCCTACAGCAGCTCCATTGTGAGTGTTCTCATTTTTGTAGTCGTGTCTTTGGCAGTTTGTTGGACTGTGGCTCTCCTTGCCCACATGCAAGGGCATTATGCTACCTTTGTTGCTTCTTTTTTATCAAGCAGCCACACGAAAATCAACAGCACGGCGGCTCGTCAGTCGAAATAAAGTTGGGACGCTTGTAAGTCAAGGCAGCGCGGAAAAAGTTGTTTGATGAGAATTCATGACAAAAAGTACCCAACGTGAACTTGTAACCTTTGTTTAAAACATCATAGCCGTTGGTTACCGCTTAGCCGGAGTTCATCTTTACTTACATGTTAACTTTTGTAAAAGCACAGTTTGTCATTGTTTGTATGTTTCCACATGAACTGAGCAGCTGATCCAGGGTCAGCGGGGACGTCTGAGGTATAAAAAAATAAATAAAGAAAAGGGACATAAAGCAACAACATTCATGTGACTCCTGTTCACTCACATTACACACACACACACAAAGCTGATTAGTGTGTGTGTGTATAGTGTGTATCCATTTGTATGAGGACAAAGGACTTCCCCGTCTGAGACGAGCAGCCGGTGGGCAGAGAGACGCGAGGGAGGAGGACGAGATTAGCTGCCGACAGAGAAGAGTGTGTGTTATGTTCACACACACACACACAGGAAACAGCGTCCTGGAAACAGGAAGTCCCTGTGTCACATGACACAGGAGGCAAAGACAAGAGTTGGTTCGCGAGACGGGACGGCGGCAGAGTTGTGAACTTCCTGTACCTTCCGCCCACGCCGCGACAGATAAGGCGCGTGTGTACTTTGGCGATAACAACTTTCAACGCAAGCACGTGTGACGGCGATGTCATCAGCAGGCAGATAAGACAAAGGCGATAGAATTTTAATGGTATGGCTGATCGTCCTTTGACGACACGCGTAGTTGCTGCTCATCAACCGTCCTCAGATTTTCAGGGAAGTTGAAAAGTTGAGTTCAAACGATGCTGACAACCTATCAATCACTGAATATCTTCAGCCCTGAATGCATTAAAGCAATGCTCTTGGAGTATAAACACAGTCGGGTTCTGAGGTCAGCAGACTCGGGTCCATTAGTGGAGCCCAGTGTTTAAAAGTAAATATGGTGCATAAGCGTTTCGCTGTTATGCTGCACTCCAATGGAATAAGATGTCAACAAAACTGAAGTTGGGCCCCAAGTGTAAGTATTTTTAAACCCAGGTTAAAAACTGTGCAGGGGGTGGGGTTTATCCCATACTTATGAGTCAGGTCTTTTAGAGCAGTTTGATAATCAATGCTCTTGCGCTGTACGTTGTTTTGGTAATTTTGGGGGGGGGGGGGGGGGGGACTTTTTATTTAGCTTTTAAAAGTCAAATTATTTTGCTTTTAAATGTTGGAGCACACTGAGTTACCTTGTGTCTTGTCTTCTAACAGTATATGGATCCTTCCTTGTCAACTCAACACATTTTGAACATTTTAACTAAGCAGATTTACATTTGAATGACACTTGGTGTTCATGGCTGATTTTGACAGTCGATCCCACAATCCAAAAAAACAGGGAACAACCACAACAACACTTGCTCAACACACGCTGCAACGCGGCCAGCTGCTGTCTGTGCTGCCATCCGCTCGCTATTCACATGCTAATGCTACACAAACTCATTTACACACACACACACATGAACACAAACGGACAATGGCGGCTCTAGTGTTATCTGCGGCTCCATCACGTTGTCTCTGCTGTGTGTGTCTTTTGGTACTTCCCTTCATTCAGATCTCAAAAATTTAGAGTTCATTGGTACGTGCGGAATGAATGTGGACACACACATCACGACAGTCTCTACGCAACGTAAGGCGTCTAACAGTGGTGACTGGGTGCAACAAATAAGTCTAGTAGGTCGCCGGAACATAAACAAGGACACACCCAACGTTGTGGAGCAAACACATTTGAATACAGGAATGCTATTCATTGTTCAAGATGCTGGCTACATGGTTGTCTTTAATACCGCAGACTGACGGAGCAGGACAAATAAGTCTCATAGCTACCTGGGACCTACACAACATTGCGGAGCGACCACACGACAGTTTACTGGCACACTTAATGTCACCATATATGATTATTTTTAATACTACAAACTACGTGGAATAAAAAAAAAAAGCTTAGCTTCTCAGAATATGTGCACAACATTGCGGAGCGACCACATGTCAGTGTCTAATGGAACTCAGTCTCCACATACAGTAAAGATCATTTTAAAACTGAGATTAGGGAGGTAAACACACACACAACATTGTGGAGCGAACACATAACTAAATAAAGTTAGATTGTCTTTAAAACTTGGTGGCACAAAAAAAAAAAGTGTAGCACAGGTCCCCAGAACATAAATATAGTCGCACACAACATTGTGAAGTGACCCCATGTCAAAGCCTACTGGAATGTTAATCATTTCCACATAATGTATCTTTAATACTGCAGACATTGTGTGACAAACAAGTTTACTAGCTCCACAGAACATAAACATGGACGCACGCAATATTGTGGAGCGGCCACATCAAACACTGCCGAGCTCTCACTGTGCCTTAGACTCGTGTCTCCGCCGGGTGTCAAAAATGTTAGTATAAGGCTGAAGGGGGTCCGTTTTGTGAGATTTTTTTCTCCTTTGACCCCAATTAGCCTTCCTTGCTTTTGCTGCGGACCACCCAGGAAACATCAGGGGGAGCTCGGAGGGAACAAAGATGGGAGTGTTACACGCCTTCCTGGGACAGGAACTATTGTGGAATTATTTTTAATTGGCTCTCGTCTATGAGAGTGCACACTAAGCTTAATTGCTACCAAAGACAAGTTCAACAGTTTTCAGGTCCATGCAACACAGATGTGAAGCAGTTGGCATTTGGCACTTTACTCACTTGAAAATGATAACAGACAGTCGTTTACTGCGAAAATCCAGGGGGATAAATGGGGAATGTCGTCCATTGTACATGGCCATGCAACACAGATGTGAAGGAGTTAGCACTTTGATGGATTTATGTTTATAAAAGGTGTTATATCGTTGTGTTCAGGGATGAATATCAGGGGAAATGTTGGGGAATGACATCCAATTCAGGTTCATGCAACACAGGGGTGAAGCAGTTGGCACTTCACTCAATTTGGGTTGCATTCACAAGGTAAAGTCAGGGGAATTTTCACTGGGAATGTAATCCAATGTTCCTGGGCTAATATGGAACACATCACAGGTTCATGCACAACAGATGTGAAGCATTGCAGATTTCCATTCAAAAAGCTGACATAGTTGCGTTCACAACACATTCCAGTTCACAGGTCATTACATTGCATACAGCTGCCCGCAGGTCTCGTGCGGGGTTGCCCGTCTTAAAAGATTCACTGCTGTTAAACCGCTTAAAAGTTCAAAGCCCCACAGCGGAGGAAAGATCAGCGCTTGCAACACTTCGCGGCCCAACGGCTGAACCGCCTTCAGCCCAACGCGCTCTCCTTTCCTTCTCACGGGAACAAACAGTTCCTTGGAAAGTGCTGACTTTTATGTGTTTACGCCGCTCACTTCCTGCCTCTCTGGTCAGCCTGAGCGTAAATGTCGCCCGTTTCCTGTCGCCCCCAAAGTGTGACGGACAGGACGGGATGCTCCGAGAGCAAAATGACAAACAGGATGGACGTTTGACGGGAAAGAGAAAGTGAGAGCTAGTTATTAGCTATTGCTCGTTCTTATTTTTCTCCTGCAAAAAAGGGTGTGTTGGTGTATGTGCGCGCAGCGAAAGCAGGTGGGCGTCCAGTCAATCCAGTTAGGCAAGTGCAGGTAAAGAGGATAGAGGGATGAAGGGAGGGCAGAGGAGAGCGGGATAAACCAGGACAACAGCAGCAGATCCTCGCAGTCACGTAGCAGGCGTAATGCCACGGCAGCAATGCATTGTGGGACATAACCCACAGCCCCCAAACTGTCAATAGGCGAACACTGCAGTCACTCATTCACAAGAAATGCAACTCAAGTTTTATTGGAAAGGGTTTTGTTAGTATAGCAAATATAAACATCTTAAATTAAGAAAAAAACACTCTTAAAGGGAAGTCAAGTCAAGATTTTTCTTTATAATATGAACACGGCATTTTGATGAATATTGTGTAAGTGTGGGATATAAATTAAAGCAGAGAAATACTCACGTTTTTAATCTCAGGTGGCGGCCATTTTGCCACTTGCTGTCAACTGAAAATGACATCACAGTTACTCAGGGCTCGGGTGATGACCAATCACGGCTCAGTTTGCAAATGTCACGTGTCAGGTGAGCCATGACCGTCGCTACCTGAGCCCTTAGGCACGGTGATGTCATTGTCGGTGGAAAGCAAGTGGCAAAAAGGCCGCCCCCTGAGATGGATAGAAACACGTGGATTATGCTGATTGATTCATATTATACAAACATACTATTAATCAGAATACCGTGTTTTGACTAATGGTGTGCATTGACTTGACTTCCCTTTTAACAAATTGCTTAAAAAAATTGTTAAAGATAACCTTGAGAATATATATATATATTATTATTATTATTATTATAATACCACATGACGTAGGTAATAGAAAATATTATCTACAGATAAAAAAATAAAATAAGATTGTGGTCAATATCTAACCTCATTTTGCAAAAATATGAATACAAATAGACAACATTAAAAACAATAATTCATTGACACTTAATATAACATTTTGTAGGGTCACTGATTTTGAAGTACATTCGCCTGACGTGTGAATGCTTGTCTGTCTTGATAAGTGCCCTGTGAGTGACTGGCGACCAGTCCAGGGCGTTGTCTGCCATTCACCCGAAGTCAGCCGGGATCGGCTCCGGATCCCCGTGAACCTTAACAGGATTTTTTTTTTCTTCTGTGTGATGGAAAAACAAATCAAAATGTTTCCCGTCACTGTCGGGCAGAAACTTCATCTATCTAAATTTATTTTTTTATTTTTTTCACAAAGCAATACGATTGGTTTGTCCCCACGTCATCTGTTATTGAAATATAAAAACAAAATAAAAATGGGTTCATAGTTGATTTATAAATAAAATCAATTGTGCATTTTGTAATTTTTTCATAATCCTGCTTTATCAAGATCAAGTCCGGGTCCAGATGCAGCGTACGGAGAGTGACCTCCTCACTCACACATCCACGTCACTCACTGCAGTGACAGGCGGCGAGGTCGCGTCCCTCGAGTGCACGAGCCGACAGGCTTAAGCGAAAGAAAGAGCAGCGTTAAGAAGCTTCAGAGGATCGGCCGTGTGAGGCGGCATCCACGAGGCCGTCGGCAGACAGGAAGTGGTAGTGGGGGGGGGTCTTGTGGTTCTGATGATCAATGGCCCAGCAGACACCTTAAGCTTCTTAAGGCGGAAAGAGGATCTTCCTCTCATTCACCTTGCACACCTTCTTTATCTTCCGAATAAATGGAGACGCGTTTCAAGTCTTCAACACAACCCGTCCTTTGCCGGCGGAACGGATCTCTGGACGGGGTTTTGTGTGAGCGAAGAATAAACACAAACACACACGCATTTATTGTACCTCATGTGAGGTGGTCCGGTGGTGTATCCGATGGTTCTGCTTCGTGTTGCGTTCGGGCGAGACACTCTTGAACTTTGTCCTCTGTAAGGCTGAGACGCTCCTCCAGCACGGAAACAGTCTAAAAAAATGTCATAAAATTAGCATTAGCCTTTAGAGTGCCTCGTTGTTGGATTGGAAAGGAAAAGAATGTTAGAAAGAAAACAAACAAAGAAAAAACAACAACATGACAGCCTCATGCAGACCGCTAGAGTGGCCACCTTAGAGTGCCTCGTTGTCGCGGCTATCATCCAAATCGTGTGGGGCGAGGGTCGTTAACGTTCAATTCAAATTCAAAATGGACGTCCTCGCCATCACTAACCTGCGTGAGGACGTCCAGCTGCTTGACCATGTGCTGCAGGATGGAGTTCACAGCAGGCGACTGATTTCGGCCCCTGTGCCTTTGCCGCTTCCGTCGACTTCCGTCGGCCATGATATCCTCCTTCATCCAGATTTCGTCATCTGTCGTGGTGACGGAAGACTGACTGTCGCGGGCCTGCAGGGAATACGTAGCAATTTACAATGGCAGGAAATTACACATATTGTAGTCATTGTTGATATATATTTTTTTAAGTATCTAAAATACAAATTTTAAGTCATTAGCAAAACATACACACGTTCTATTTTAAATATTGCCATGGTCCCAAAAATGTATTTGTAATTTTTTTTAAATGTTTTTTTTTTTATGTTAGAGCATACAGAAGGCTTTGATGCAACCTCTGACCTGAAGAGGTGGCTTAAAGCAATGGTAGTTATTAAAAAAACGGCCATAAGGTGGCAGCAGAGTATAAGAGATCAACCAGGGCTATGTTGCAAAAAAGCTATTTTTCCCAGTGTTTTCAACAGGTTTGTGAATATTGATGAAACTTAGCTATATTCTAATGCTAATTGCTGCAAAACGGAAACTGATAGAAATATACTTTTTTTCCTGATGAAAGAAGAGACTTTTATATCTTTCTTTTGGTAGGTTACATGTTTTTATAGCAATAGAACATATTTTGTGGGACTTGCAAAATCAGTCAAAATCCAGTAAAACAGCCGGGAGCGAAGGGGGTTGCTTCAGTGAAAATGGCTGGGAGTGAATTAGTTAATTGTTTATCCTCATGTCGGGGTAAAATTCCATTGGTTGAGATGTGCTACAAAACTATCAAAACCACCCGAGCCCAAAAGATTCCTACTACTATCCCCTAATACAATACCACAGGACGAAAAGTAAAAATCGTTTTTGGTACTTGTAGTTCCTAGACCTAAAATGTTCCAATCAGCAATGCAGAACCTGCCCCAAAGGTACCTAGACCACTTAAAAGTACTACCCTCCTAAGCAGGATCCGCTTTCTTCCTGATACAACACCACAGTACTAACATTTAAACATTTGTCCTTGATTCTTCGTTCGATTTTCCCAAATTTAAGCACAGAAAAATATCCATGTTGGTACAAAAATTGCCTTTTTTTCTTTTCTTTTTTTAACAAAAGTAAGAAGTTATAGCACAAAGATGAAAAAATGACCACACAAGCTGAATTCTGTCACAAAAAAATCACCACAATAAAAGTATTTTTTTACTTCAAAATCTAAATGCTAAACACAACTACTGCAATTGCGTTTTGGCTCTCAAACGCAAAATTAAATGTCAACCCAGAAAAAGTTGCATTTTGGCAAAAACTAACCATCAGAATTAACATTATGATGATTAGATCTGATTGGATTGTGTACCTAACGAAGCATCCGGTGTACACACGTGCACGCACAAAAAAAGGAGGGAGGGAGGGAGGGAGGGA
Source organism: Leptonotus elevatus (assembly GCF_054856555.1). NCBI lineage: Eukaryota > Metazoa > Chordata > Actinopteri > Syngnathiformes > Syngnathidae > Leptonotus > Leptonotus elevatus. The sequence goes on from NC_141242.1 coordinate 11,467,122, forward strand.
GGAAGGAAGGAAGAGGAGGTTGTCACACATTCCACACTTAATGCACAGAGCAATCGATTCCGGCGTTCTTCCTGTCTTGGCTTCAAAGAGCCGTTAATGATGGAGGGAGAGGAGGAGTGTAAAGACACACACAGGAGGAGGAGGAGGAGGGGGAGGAGGGGGAGGGGAAGTATTAAACGGAGGTGAACAAAGCTGTCAGTGTGTCTCTGGCCAGGATATCTTTTCTTCATCTCCTGCTGCTCAGGAGCACATCTGGTTGGCATCTGCAAAGCTCATTTACACCGAGTGCATCCAGAGTAGACCCCGCCCCCGACCCCCCTCGTGTCACCCCACCCCACACAGGAAGAGTGGCCGCAATCAAACCCGTTCAAGAGGCACACTAATTAACCTGCTTGCTAATTAAGAAGCATGATAGAAAAGGATACCAGTTTAGGTTAACATAAATGGCAGGGGGTAAAAGTAACATTGTTTGCAAACGCGTGCAATGGTTGACAATAAAAAAAAACAAGAAATAATACCGATAATGCAATTTTTGACCACAAACATTATTTGTACTTTAGAAAATAGTAAATTTTGGCACACTAATGCAGTTACAACACCCCCCCCCCAAAAAAAAGTTGTTTTGGCACACAATTTGGGGGTGGGTGGGGCAGTCGGGGGAGAGAAATTTTTTCACAAATTGTGTTTTAATTCAAGCACAAAAGCAACAGTTAAAGACAAAATTGACAAAAAATAAATAAAAAGGAACCATAAAAAGTGTCCCTTTAGCATAATAAAGACCACAAAAGTTTAATTTGGACAAATTTGCAGTGGTTGACCACAAAAAGTTGCATTTTGGGACAGAATTATGACAGTTGACCACAAAAAAAATTCCAGACAAAAATGACCATTAAAAGTTTCATTTTGGAATAAAAATATCTTATATTTATCCATTAATAATTACACACAACTGCATTTTGGCATAAAATACAATGGTTGACCACAAAAAACTTAAATATGCAATATTAATTTATTTTTATTTTGCAACTTTTATTTATTTATTTAGCTATTGCTTAATCCATCCATCGATTTTCCAGACCGCTTATTATTATTCTTTTTGTTTATTTATTTTCTTGCTTTGGGCATTTACGGTAGGCCCAAAAATTTAATGGTTGAGCACATAAAAAAATGGTTAAAACCAAAAATGTGTCGTTGGACATAACAATTCATCACAAAAAGTTGAATTTGGACATACATGCAATGAATGGTTCACCCCATAAAGGCGCAATTTAGCACAAAAATGATTGCAAAAAAACTCCTATTTGGGTGCAAACCCCCAAAAAGTAGCACTTTGCTGTTGGTGTCGTTTTCAGCATTGAAAGGACCGGAGCCAGCCTCCAGGTAGCAAACAACAACATGAGAGCGAAAAAGCCTCTTGAGTCGACATCAAACAGCTCCTCCACGTCGAAGCAGAGAGCACAGCTAATCCTAGCTCGCATGCTAATGACGCCTTTGATCCCACATCTGTGGACGGAGTTCCAAATGGTGCCGGAGGTGCGGCTATTTTGATGATGATCGCAAACATCACAGCTGACCGTCCCACTCTGCAGCCGAGGTCATCTGTGGCTTTCATAACTGTCACAGGAATGACCAATTAACTCATTCACTGCCATTGACGGTTATAGACGTCAAAATTCATTTTGAACTATTTTGATTAGTTTAAAAAAAAATCCACTTTTCTTAACAAAAGTATTTTTTATTGTACATTAAAACAGATATAACATTTGTGATTAATCGTGAGTTAACTAGTGAAATCATGCAATGCCTGACGGCCCTTTTAATAATCTTTTCTATTTAAAATTTGTTTGATTATTAAAATAATAATCTTTTCTATTTAACAAAATATTGTAATTATTTTCTCAAAATTTTAATAATCTTTTCTTTAAATTTTTTATTTTTATTTTGAACCTTTTTATTTTTTTTATTTTTTTGTATTTTGTATATTTTCTTATTTTTTTTATTTTTTTTTTTACATTTTCAATCATCTTTTCTATTTAAAAAAAATTATATATTTTTTATTTCAAAAGTTTTTTTAATCTAGAAAAAAAAAGATTATTAAAATTTAGGGGGCGTCCGGCGATTAATTTTTTTAAATCATAATTAATCAGATGTCTTCTCTACTTTATATCTGTTCTAAATGTACAATAAACCATTTTTTCCTAGGTTTTCATACTTTTGTTAACAAAGGTGGAAAAAAATGTTAAAACTTATAGAAATAAAGTGAATTTTTGACATCTACAGCCATCAATGGCAGTGAATGAGTTAAAAGTCAATGCTTGATTGGAAAAAGTAGGTTTATTGAAGTGTTTTCATAACCTCGTATTAGGTTGAGTCGTGTTTACAAAAACATGTCAGTTAGCTTCACTGAAGACTAAATTTCGTACTTTATGCTCGTTGATAAACGTTCGACTCACTAACGAAAATTTTCCTGGTACCGGGTACGAGTTCCACAAAATGTCTTCCACAACAAAACGCATGTGTTGTTGATGCTTATCGACGGGCGCGGACAAGTCAGGTGACAGACGTCGGACGACTCTTTCGTGCAAAGACTGCGCGGACGTGTTTGTTAAGGCGCCACGCCCGCAGCCGCAGGACGACAAAACACCTGCGGGAGATGCACCACCCACAAACCATGTGAGAGTCGCCGGATAAACAAACTAAATGTCTGAGAGGTGCGCTTCTCACTTTTTCTTTCCTTTTGGGGGGGGGGGAGGAAGCCGACACATCCGCTCGTCTATCTCGGCGACATCCGCCCACGCTCAAACCAAAACATCCTGCTTGGCGGCCTTTCAATGACACACACAAACAGGCACGCACACACAAATGTCTCAGCCAAGGCCTCGCCACGGCTCAATGGCAGCACGTCATTCAGAGAAAACGCTTTTATTGCGGTCATTCATTGTATTTTAAAAGCAATATAAACAACTTTTGTGGCTGAAATGTGCCGTTATATGCAACATGTACATTGTACTTGTTGCATATAAAAATAAAACTCTACAAGCTCAACTGACACACAAAACAAACATGTTATTGGTGGCGGGCACCATTGTCACGGTCATCATCACGACGGTAAACATCCTGTGTCAGGGACACGCATGGCAAGAACAAATAAATAAAACAGTTTGTTCTCCTGCAACATTAAACTTTGACCCACTAAAAGGTCGAAATGAAGGAGGAGTTCCTCTTTCCAAACAAGAAAGTTGAATGGAAGTCAGGCATTGAGTATTAACAGCCAGTTTTAAGTACTTTGAGGCTTAAAACAAGCATTTTGCACATTTTAAGATGACAACTAACCAACATCAAAGGCCTGAACTGGGGTTTCATAAGTTTAATTTTCTTATTTTAAGATTTTGCATAATCTAGTAATACGATAAACGGAAAAAAATAAAAGTATGAAAATCTGACAAACATGCAAGTGGTTTGTTCATTTTTCCTTGCTCCAGTACCAGCGCAATGGTCTAGTGCTATCCTCAGACTTGGAGGTTGTGGGTTCAATACCTAGGTGGGTCATACCAAAGACAATAAAAATGGGACCGGTTACCTCCCTGCTTGACACTCAGGCTACGTTATCCAAGCGTAAAAAAATACTTATGTATTTTAAGAAAATAATTCTATTTATTACAGCTTGAATAGCGCAACATTACTTGTTTTTAGTCTAAAAATATTATTTTCAAGACCGCTGTCTGTGGTTGATATGGGCCTAGTATTATTATTATTATATATATTTTTTTAAACCTTACAGGTAAATTTAAGTAAAATTTTCTTGTTCTGTTGGCAGATAATTTTGCTTATTTGAAGTAATAATTTTCTTATTTTACTATATTTTTTTCTTAAATTTTCTACTGTCCTTTTTGCATCGTAATTATTGAATTAGATCACTTTGATCCCATGACAGGGAAAAGTTTGCAGCAGGGATAGATCGATTATCATCGCCGATATTTGGCATTTTGAAGCATATCAGCATCGGATATTTTTAAAATTCTGATGGCCAATTGGATGGATCAATTAAAAACGAAGTTACTTTGGTGCAGCATCAGAGCCAAAATGTTGGGAACTTTTGCACCTAAAACAAAAGGTAAGTGAAAGATTTTAAATTGAAATTTGGTACAACTTTAAGAAAAATTTAGGGAGGTATTTATTTGTTGTAATATCCATTTACCGTTCTAAGACATGCTGCTGAGCCTGCTGTTTTTGTTTGAATTTTGTCTATTTTCAAAGATAAAAAAAAAAAAAAAAACAGGTTGCCAAGCTGAAAAGATGTTTAACAAACATTTGCGTAAAGGCATACGTATAAATACAGTTTAGTGTTGAAGTTTCTATTCTAATTTTTTTTTGTGATCAATTGTTTACATGCTCCTTTTTTATAAACCATGGAATACACGACGGCAACAAAAAATAAATAAACCTAAATGCGACTATTCTCACTTTTACTGAAAATAAATATCCTAATCAATATATCATCATCATCATATATATTTGTTTATAATTTTCTTGATACAACAAAGGCTCATTTTATACCGCCATTCATGGCCAGCGGTGAGAAAATGTCAGTAAATTTGAATGAGTGACACACATGACACATACGCGGCAGGTGCTAACGACACGCGTTAAAACCGATTTCATCTGCCAAACCACACAAAACATGTGATTCACATCCCACCAAGTCCAAAGTCAAGGAAATGTACCAGTGGGAAAATGTTTGAGGCCGGAATAATCCATTAGCTGCCATGAGCGAGGCCCTGGGCGAGACCTCTTCAAGGATGGCCATGCTAATTCCCTTGCTACACTGTTTGTTCTCAAGCTATTGCGTAAAGAGCTAGCACAGATGCTATGTAGCCTTAGCATGAAGCGAGCAGACAAAAAGGCTAAGATATGCGATTATGTTAAACACATGAGGTGTGATTCTCTTTGAAACAGGCTAACGTAACATCTGCATTGACTGTATGCCATGCTAATGCCATGCTACACCGTGAAGGGCTAGCATCGTAGCAACATAGATGCTATTTAGCTTTAGCATGAAGCTAGCAGACAAAGGCTAAGATATGAGATTATTTTAAACTAAGGGTGTCAAAATTAGTGCGTTAAGTTTGAGTTAATTTAAAGTTCCTTTAATGGCACACATTTTTTTCAACACGTGATTAACTCATTCACTGCCATTGACGGCTATAAACGTCAAAATTTTTTGGGAACTATTTCTATTAGGTTAACATTTTTTTCCACTTTTGTTAACAAGACTATGAAAACCTAGCATTTTTTTCATTGTACATTTAGAACAGATATGAAATTTGTGTTTAATCGCGTAGTAAATCACCTAGTAAAGTAATGCGATTAATTTTGATTAAAAACTTTAATCGCATAAAGCCCCAAATTTTTTATCTTTTTTTTTTTTTTTTTTTAAGAGACTGCCCCTTACTTGGAAAGCCTTACTGAGGGAATTCTAGTCGCAACACAAGAGACACGTCCACATCAAAATTTAGCAGTAATAAATGTAATAACAATGCATATATTTGTGGAGATTGGGGTATTTTACGATTTTAAAAATGTGCAGAATTTCACAAGTTACTTCATTTTAAAGATGAGATAGCTTTTAATATGAAAAGAAAAATGCACTGAGCTGTCACCAACGTCTTACAAATGCAATTATGCCATCTAGTGGCAGAAAAATGACCTCAACAGTCAACATAAATCAATATCACACTCGTTTTTTTTAGAGTACAGTCCATCTTTTTAATTTGAACAATTCAATACTGTATCAATGACTAAAAGATGCAGCCATATTTCTATTAGTTTAATCTTTTTTGCTACTTTTATGTTAACAAGAGTATAAAAACGTAGATTTTCTTTTCTTCTACATTTAGACCAGATTTGCAATTAATCCTGAGTTAACTATTGAAGTCATGCAATTAATCACGATTAAACATTTGAATGGCCTGCCACCCCTATTTTAAACACACGGTGTAATTCTCTTGGAAAACAGGCTAACATAACAGCCGCGTTGGCTGTTGGTCAAAATGCTGAAACGCGCTAAAAAGATGCGTTGGCATGCCGCCTGTATCCGTTGTGTGTGTTTCGGTGGCAACGTCGCGACACGGTTGCTTTTAGTGTAAGGACCAACCAACCTCAGAGTCCCATGACCATGACTCATCCTTGGCGCCACGTTCTTACATAAGCAGGTGGAGCTTCCTCTTTAAAAGCAACCGCAACAGCTCACAGGCATACTTTTGTTATTAACCCTTCAGTGTGGTGGTGTTCATGCTAGGCTATTGATTTTAGCGTCGGGGCACAACTACACACTCTTTCTGAAAAGTTACCAGGTTGTCGAAAATTTCTAGTTAATGTGAATTGAAAATCATTTCTAGATCTTAAATGACTTTATAAACGGTACAATATAGAGGCCTCATTAGAAATCCACCACCACAGCTCACAGGCTCACTTTTATTAACTGTTTAGTGAAGATTTCATGCTAAGCTAATGCGTTTAGCATCCCTAAATCCTCACAGAAACACAAAAACTGTTTTTCCATCATGGCTGAATCATTTTATTTAAAGATGCGAGAGTCCGATAACAAGGACGTTCTGGATCACGATTCTCATCCTCTTCAAAGAAACACAATAACGTAGGAGAGCTCTTTCTCGAGGGGGCGGGGGGTGCGGGGGCGGGGGGCACTCCAGCCACCGCTCGAGCCTTGTAAACGGTTTTCATCTCGAGCACTTTCCTTTCAACATTGGAGCCATTTTTAGCTTAGCCTTACACAACAATGACCTTAAAAACCCATGAGATATTGTCTTGTGCTTGCCAGACCGCAAGTTGCGGAGATAGACAAGCTAACACGGTATCATTGAAATCATTACAGCTATTCATTTTTAATTCATTCACTGCCATTGACGGCTATAGACGTCAAATTCATTTGAACTCTTTCTATTAGATTGACATTTTTTCCCGCTTCTGTTAACAAGAGTATGAAAACCTAGATGTTTTTAATTGTATTAGAACAGGTGTAAAATCTGTGATTAATCGGGAGTTGACTAGTAAAGTCATGCGATTAATTACGATTAAAAATTGTAATCGCACGACGCCCCTAATTTTTTAATAATTCTTTCCTTATATAAAAAAAGCTGATTAAAAATAAAAAGAAAAGAAAAAGAAAAGATGATTAAAAATTAGGGGCATCAGGCAATACAAATTTGTAATCGTAATTAATCGCATGACTTGGAATTTATGATCTTGAGGCGACATAATGCCGCACGGCTCCCACAGAATACAGTTCAAGTCTGTTCCTAGATCTCAAGTTCTATTTTATTTTATCATCTTATTTTCAACACTTTAAATTAGTTTATATGTAAAAATAACAGACGATGTCATTCAACTCGACGGAGACAGAAGTGGAGCATCTTTGGGCGACACTGCAAGCTGACAAACTTTCGCTTCCGCCTTTTTACATGACTCAGTCATTCATTTACTCAGGTTCCTCTTTTTATTTGTATTATAATCCGACCGACTACACGACACTTCCTCTTTTCACTTATGTTTTCACTCATGGCACAGAGTGATTCATCTGGATATGAAAACACAGTCGCCCCCTGCTGATTGTCACCGTGCATTGTTACGTTTGTGGCGTTCAAGATTTGCTGACATCTTCCGTACCAGAGGTTTGTTATTTGTCTCCGGTTCGACGGATATGCAGTCGTACCTTCAAATACTTTTGAGTTTTTCAAGATGACTTGCGAGTGCAGACTTGAGATATGAGCGCTGTGTGGTGTCAAGGACTGTTATTCAGAAAAGAGGATTACAAACGCAACTAATAAAAAAAAAAAGAATTATTTATTATTTAAAGCGACCAAATAGCAACTTTTAAGGCTGCTAGCTTAATGCTAACGCTAAATAACATCTGCTGTATGTTGCAGTGATATAACCCTTTTTCATGTTCTATGCTTTTGTGACATCACAAAAAAGGCGCTCGTTACCTTTTAGATTTGCTTGACATCAAGCATTTGTTTTTGTTTGTCTTGGTAAATTACGTGAAATGGCACCACTCCGCGACCAGTCAGTGAGATTAGTCACTTCCCAACCGCTGCCGCTGTTGTTTTTATGATTTATTTTCCCGCCCCTCACGGTTACTTTCCCGGCAAGCGGAGGCGAATCCTTTCACGTCGAGGAAGTGAATGAGCGTCATTGGGGCTCGGCGTGGGATTAGCCCATTTTAAATCTCCTCAGTAAGTAAGACTTACCCACATTATTCACATTTTAACACACACACATGCGCATGAGGAGGTATAAAATGTAGGACTAAGAAGAAAAAAAAAAAGATTTCTAGCCTTCGTGTTGCAATTTTTTTCACATAGCAGACATGTTTAGACAAAACACTGCTAGAGTCCAAAGTAGCTGTTGCGGCTTCCCAGGTTTAGATAATTAGGTATGTGGCTTTTACTTTCAACATGAAGGAACAAGCTGCAAATGTTATTTTTATTCATGGGAGAGAAAAAAACAAGCCTATCTAAAAACTTTATTCTAGGAAAATAGATGCCACAAACTTCATTATCAAAAAGTATTTCATTTCTTAACAAAATACATATTTATTACTATAAATTTGTACAATAATAATTAGGGGTGGGAATCTTTGAATGTCTCTGGATTCAATTCCGATTTTTGGGTCTGCGATTCGATTCAGAATCGATTTTCGATTAAGAAAGATTTTGGATTCACAATGATTTGATTGACAATGATTTTTGCTTCAATCTACAGATGTGCAAGGAATTGTAATGATCTACTCCAGTCTGACTCGCTAATGCTAATTAGCGCGCTACTCGCGGCACTTTTATCACTCAAAAGAATGGGTCCACACTGCAAAAAAACAACTTTCATTGTAATAACTTGATCGTGACTTCTAATGTGGCTAAAACTTAACGTATTAGACCGCGTGGAACCACACTGCCCCTAAGTGGCCAAATCGGGTACAACATGAACAGCGCTCTAAATAAAAGGCACACACAGACAAAGGCAAGACAGTATAAAATAATTTAAATAAAATCGATTTTGGGACCTTTAAAATTGATTCTGAATCGTACTGAATGAGAATCGCGATTTTTATGAGAATCCATTTTTTGGCACACCCCTAATAATAATACTTTTTCTAAAAAATAAAATTTTCAAAAAATGTGTATAATATGACTAACCTCATAAGATTACTACCGTATCTTACTGTGCAGTCTCTGGTCTATTAGTGTAGTCCACGTTTCAATGCAAACATGGTAAAGCGGTATTTAGCTGTTATGCTGCACGCGAATGGAAAAGGTTGCAAATGGAAATGAAATCAGCGGCAAGTATAATTAAAAAATAATAATAATTCACTCCAGTCTTATTAATTTCAGAAAATGCCTTTTTATTTCTTTCCTTGGTTTTTAAACAACTACATCTTAAATGGTCTTAAATGCTGCCAATGTACAAGCTACTTTTGTTTCTTTGCTTTACGCAGTCGTTCTGTTAACGCTTTTAGATGTGCTTTCAAATTGCTTTGTATATGAAATGTGCAATTTAAATAATGTTGCCTTTCATTGCCTTTTCTTTTTTTGTAATCAACATTTTTTCTTAAGTTTTTTAATCTAACATTATCGTTTCTAAAAATGAAAACAACTGACTTTTTGTTGTTGTCAGTCAGCGACATTTGCACATAGATGCAATTTAGGACGCCTTTGAGAGTAGGTGGGCGAGCGCAGGAGTTACCAACTTAAAGCTAATCTGTGACATCTTCAAGAGTCCAAAAGATGGATCCTTCTCAGAAAAACGCGCCCACGGTCAACTTTGAAGTCTGCACAAACCCTCTCGGCCGCATTGATTGATGCGGCCCTCGCTTCGAACCGCACCGCCGCGACAGCTCATTCAATGCATCTGCCGCCCACAGTGCAGAAGGAGTGACGCTTTGACATGAAAAATTGGCCTGATCAGCCGTTTGCCACTTGAGTAATCAGCTTTTGGACACAATGCTTGGTTGTTAATCTTAGCTTTTTGGCTGGGCGGTAGAGCACATGCCATACGGGCTTAATACTTCCCAGACAGGACTTCCTTTAAAACCAACAATTCAGAGCGAGCATTTCAATGGTAAAACATATTTCAGATTGACACAATGTATGCGTTCAGGTCATGGTCCTTGCCGTCTTTCTTTCTTATAAGATTCATACTTCTTTTTTTTTCTCAAAACATGAAAAAAACATTTTTATTCTCAAGGCTACTTCTATAAAAGAAAACAAGGTTGTTCTCATAAGAACATGAAAAATATGCCTTTATTTTTTTTTTAAACGTGTAATGACTGTCTAAAAAAGGCATTCCTTAAAAAACAAAAAAAGTTCGTCAGATTGATATATTTTCGCATAATTACAAATTTTTTAATATATGTATTTTATACATGAAAAAAATGCCTTTATTCTCTCAAAAATTACAACTTTACAGCAAAAAAAATATCCCTTCATCCTCTTATCTCTTATAATAGAATACATCGTGCTCTGAAAAGATTGTGTAAGATTTTTTTCCCACCACAAAAACACAGATTTTAACAAAAAATAGACCTTAAACATTATTCTCTTTATAAAAAAAAATCGATCTTCCTTTTAAAAAGAAAAAAATTTGTCGCATAAGAAAAAGCATTTTTTTTAATTGAATGATGACTTCAATCTCTAAAAAAAAATTGAAAAATACAACTTTATTCTCATAAGATTACTTCTTGAGACTTTTCCGCCATTTAAAAAAATAAATAAAACTAACTTTCTCAAAAATTTGACTAATTCTAGAGAAAATTACTTTAGCCTTGTAGGATTTGCACTCTTCTTGAGGAAAAAAAACCCCACCCCTACCTTTTTAACTTAAAATAAAAAGATTATTGTGATAAGAGCGCTATTTTTTTCTAAAAAACTAAAACAAAAAAGCAAGACTTATTTAAATAAATCAAATGCTTCTAACGTTGTTCAATTTGATTTATCTCAAAATCAAATCAGACTATTCACATAAGGTTACAATGTTGTTGGTTGCCGAAATGCATGTTTGTACAACAGGAGCCCTGATGACAGACAAAGCCCACCTGTGGCTGTCAGAGCCCGGGTTTGTGTGTGTGTGTGTGTGTGTGGTGGTTGGGTGGGTGTTGGGGGGGGGGGGCAGCTCTCTCTACGCCCCCACACTACACTGTGAAGGCCAAAGACACCGCATGACCTCTAATCCCCCCCTGCGTCTCCGGCTGTCAATCACGCCGCCGTCCATGCCTGCGGCGGACATGCTGGCTGCTCTTGTCTCTGATTTAACCACCTGCTATTAGCATCCCACGGTCTGCCATTTAGAACAAAGACGTTTCGGCATTGTCTCTCTCCTGTACTACTAAATGTCAAAAGCGGTTGCCAACACCATCCTGGGCGCATCGGAGCCAGGGCGGAAGATCGGGCATCGATGTCGGCACAAGTTGATGACTAACCATAATTTGTTGAAAAACTCTAGAATCTTTGTCAGGAGTGGAATTCGCTTCTAACAGCTCAACAGGTAGTCAATTTGTGATACTGTATGCAGCATGTATTGAATATGTATTGGGGAAAAATAGAGAATGAATTGATTCTATTCTATTGTGAGGGGTTCAATCAGTGGATGTTTTTCCACTGCAGGCCTGTGAAGCTCTTTGAGACTCTTTTGTGATGAGGGGCTATATAAATAAATGTGACTTGACTATCATCTATAAAACCTTCGGCCATGCGCAAGCCTCCTTGTGACCGGCAAACATTTTGCACACTTCAAGTGAGTCCAATGGAAGAAAGTGGGCCACTTTCATGGAAATTCACTTTTGCTGTTTGCTCAAATCAATTGTGCCAGTCCAAAAAAAAACGACCCCATGACCGGAACCGTGACTTCCGCTAGTCTGAGAGGGAATGGATCGGGGTGTTCCAGTTCGCCCATTTGGTTTTCCACGCAAATTATCATGGTGTCACGTTCTGGTGTGAGTTTCTCTGATATTATTGCAGCCATGTCGGGATGAAGGGATTATTGTCCTATTGACCTTGCATGGCTACTTGAACTCAAAATGGCAGACTTCCTGTGCCTTTTCAAACATGGATTCTTGTGAGACTGCCTTCGGCGTCTGAATTAAAACAAGGATACTGGAAATGTATGGAGGACCCAAACTGCCAAAATTCAAAATAAATAAATGACTAAAAGTGAAAAAAAAAAAAACGGATCCAAAAAAAAAAAAAATATATATATATAAATTTGTATTACATTTTTTAAATGATATTTTTACCATATGTTCGCTTTTATTTTCACTTTTAGTCATTTATTTATTTAGTCAGTCACTTATTTATTTTGGTCCATACTGCCAGGACGAAATGTTATTCAAATGAGGGGGCGGTCCTAAGTGAAAAACTGCCAAAATTAAAAAATAAATAAATGACTAAATAAGTAAATAAATGAATAAAAGTCAGAATAAAAGCAGATATAACAATTTAATTAAAAAATTAAATACAAATATATTTATTTAAGTATACCTGTGTATATATATATATATATATATATATATATATATATATATATATATATATATATACATACATACAGACATATATATATTTTGTTGTTTTTATTTCCATTTATATTTTCACTTTTAGTCATTTATTTATTTAGTCATTTATTTATTTTGAATTTTGGCAGTTTTGGTCCTCCATAAAAGTTTCCTTTCAGGCATGGCTTCTTGAGAAATTCTGTCAGAAACCTGACTGCATTTTTTACGTGCCTTAAATTTTGGTGCCATGTTTTGCCTGGCCAAACATTCGAAAATGGCTGCGTGTTCATTTGAGATTTCAGACTACTTACAATCAGAAAATCTTACTTTCACGTGTAAACATTTGTTTAATTGGCAATAAAATGTCTTACATGAATATTTCCATGTACATTTTAATGCCAATTAAGGCCTCATTTGTAGATTCATAGATTCAATACTTTTTAAGGAAAGGCAAGTTAGACAGACGAAAGACATGATCACCAAATTTCACGTTGCTAAAACAATTCTTGAGGTTTTTGTATCAACTCTTGATGGCCTAATTTAATGCAGTTAAGTAGAACGTTTAGTCAACAGCTGGTCTTGTGGAGCTTATTTATGAGACTTTCATGTTTAATTGTTTAATAGCTCACCAATGGTCCACATGAATGCAATGAAGAAAACTAAAAATGCCTTTTTTGCTCAGGCCCTAAAACTGGAGCGCATACATTTATTTGCTCTGAAGTATACACAGATCTTCAATGATAAGACCAAGCAGTATTCTACGGCATCCAGATGGGAAAGATTAAATAAATTGAGCTGCACTGCCACACACACGTATGCGCAAACACGCACACACAAGTGCCCCCTAATCAGCTTTAGCACTTGAGCTAATACCAAAAGGAAGGCAAAGAACCCGTGAGAAAATCATTTCCATTGAGAGGGAGCTTGCGGCTAATTGTTGATTGTCCCACAAGAAGACAATGCGGGCATTGGGTTAGCCTCTCAGACGCTACGCTAGCCACCCCAACCTTCGCCACGTTCCCACGCATACCGGCCGAGCGTACGCTGCCAAACGCATAAGCGCCTTACGTGGAGACCTTTAACTCTAACAAATGGCTGCACAAACACAATACAATAAATATTGCAACAGATGATGACTAAGAACTTGGCATGGAAATAACAGCTGACCACAAAAAGTTGCATTTTGGCACAAAAATTGATTACAAGTATATAGCAATTGTTAAAAATAAATAAATAAAATAGGGGTGTCATTTAAAAAAAAAATCTTAATTAATCACATGACTTCAATAGTTAACTCACAATTAATCACAAATGTTACATCTATTCTAAATGTTCAATTTTTTTCCTCTAAATTTTCATACACTTGTTAACATAAGGATTGTGTTTAGGTCATTTTTCTGCCACTAGATGGCATCATTGCATTTGTAAGACGGAGACAGCTCAGTGTATTTTTCTTTTCACATTAAGAGCTATCTAATCTTTAACATGAAGTAACTTGTGAAATTCTACACATTTTAAACATCTCCTAACGTCTCCACAAATATATGCATTATTATTAACTTTAGTACTGCTAAATTTTGACATTGTGACTGGAATTCCCCCAGTACAGGCTTTCCAAGTAAAATTAGTGCCCTTAAAAGGAACTTCAAATTAACTAAAAATTAACATACAAATTTTGACACCCCTAATAATAATAATACAGAAAACGGTTTCTGTTGAGAGTCTAGCACAAGAAAACTTTAAAGCCAGTTTCATTCCACGAGCATATCTAGCGCGATAAAACAGGACAGCCAGGAATGTCTTGGAAGCTCGTACTAAACACAGACGTTGTTGTCTTGCTTTGCTTATGCTAAGCGGAACGAAATCTAAAAATACAGCAACAAAGCGGCAAAAAGTCACACAATGATCTTAAAGTCCCCTCCAAAAGTATTGGAACAGCAAGGCAAACTCATGATGGCAGCAGCAGAATGATTTCTGACGTCTACGAAACCATTCTGCCTGGCAATGGACAGAAACATGCATCAAACTAATCGAGAGGATAAGACGATGACCTAAAACGATGCCACCACAACAAAATACTTCATTAGGAGCAAAAAGTGGAAGGTCTTAGATTAACAAAGGCAATAGAGATAGACTGAAATGTTATTAGTAGTCAAGGAGGCTGATAACTGATATTTGAAGCCGATATTCATTTTCAGTAAAAAAAAAAAAGAAAAAAAAAAGGGGGGGGCATAAGGAATTTTAATTTTAATAATGTCTTAAAGCATTCATGCTTTTTTGTAATTTTTTTTAGACTTTTCAAAATGTTGGTTTTTTGTTGTTGAAATCTTAGACAATGCACTTCATTTTACATTTCTAAAAATAAATAAATAAATGTTCAGAGAGCTCCCAAGGTTATCGGCCGTCAGATTTAGAAAATAGGCCGATACCGATATTCGTCAAAATGCCCAATATCAGACCACTATCCCTACAAGGCAATCACCGGACCGGACCTTAGCCCAATTGAGCCTGCATTTTACCTTTTTACGTTACCTTTATTTTAGAGAAGACTGAAGGGAGAAACCACAAGAAACAACCAAGAACGGAAAGAGGCTGCAGTAAAGGCCTGGAAAAGCATTTCAAATCAAAAACGAAACAGTCTGGTCAAGACAAATCGGTGGCAGGCTTGATGCAGTTGTCACAAGTAAGGGTTATGCCACCAAATATTAAATGCTATTTACTTTATACTCATGTAATAAAGTCTGTTATGACTGGTATTAGATTATTTTGTTTACCGACAGAGTACAAATACAGACATACAGTATTGGAAACCTACATTAGGCTTTGAAAAATGAAGTCTCCCCTCAAAATCACAATATTTTACCATTCAAACTTGGTTACATCCAATGTGATAATGAAGCGACGTCTCAAGATGATGAGCTGCAATAAAAGTATTATTTGCCCATTTTGCACTCTTGATCATGTAGAACAGGATCCTGTAGTGTCAAAGGCGACACCCAAACTCACCCCCCGGGCCTCCCAGAGACGTATTAAATGTGCGTTGCATAAGACAAGGAGATAAAGGCCAAGAGAGGTGAGGTGAGAGGGGAAGGACGGAAAGGCGCAAAGAGAATCCTGCTGCATTAGTAAAGAGAGCATGCCCTCCTTTGTTTCTTTTTCATGAACACGATTGAGTTTCTGGACAACTGAGCATGGCCATAACAAAACTGTTAGTCGGCTACACTGCTGTGAGCCAACCTGTGCCCATCAGTCACTTCCCCTCAATGGTTCCCTCATAACAGGTGAGAAAAAAAATGATCAAATGAAAATATGGATACTCAAACACTCAATTATTCACAAAAATGTGAACACAACAACAACAAAGTAGATTTTGACATGTGATATCACAAAGCGACAAGCAGTCTTGTGTGCGTGTGTGTATATATATATATATATATATATTAGGGGTGTGCCAAAAAATCGATTCTCATTTAGTACGATTCATAATAAATTTTCACAATATTCATGTTTTACTAATATCATGCCCTCTAACTATTTACTATGTAAGAAATCATTTACACACAAAAAAAATACACATGTACAGTAGTAGTATTCTTCATATATTGCCAAGGTATCAACTCGGTCTAGATATCGGACTCAACTCGGATGTTATTGTCATAAATGTCCCTATTTAGTCCATTTGTACTTGTGTGTTTTTGTTTTACAGCGTTCAGGAGTCCTTGTCCTGGTAAAACGAAGAATCCCCGCTTCCCCTTCCTTCCTCCCCCCTAGAGGTTTTGCTATCTTTAGCTCATTTCCGCCGCGTCTTGTCACTCCGGCTCTCCTCTCCGCCATCTAAATATGGAAACTAAACCCCCGGCGCAATTCAATCTCCCAGCATCCCCTTTGCGCAGGAAGCGCCGCATGAGGTGCAGCGACGTGTGTGCGAATGCGCGAGGCCTAACGGAGGGATCGGAATTCCAGAGTGGACACACAATGCGAAAGGACAAATAACCGCAAAGGAGAGCGCTGGCTACAGGACACCCGCTCGGCTCACTCTGGCGTCACAGTGAGCGTCTGCGGTGACACACGAGACGACGTCCGGTAACTCAATCGCGCTCTGTCGTCCGCCTGCTAATCACCTCTTTAACGCACAAATGCACACAACAGCAGACATTGCTTTTCAATTGCGGTTCGACAGATTTTTTTTTTTAAACAATTAACAGGAACTTTCGGTTTATGTTGATTATGGCGACGCCATATGGACAAAAGCGGTATCGTTACGTCTGAAGGAAGACCACATTTCCCATGAGGACAAACGCATTGCGTCGTTTAGTAGCTCACCCCAGCAAGTGAAATCCGGGCCAATGTTGATCCTTGACCTTTTATCCGGGGTAGCTTTTGATGTATGCTATAAAGCAGTCAGCACATTTGTAATTTTTTGTGTGGTACTGTTCCTACTATCTTCCTCAAAGTTGCTTAGTGCCGTAAAAGTGCAGTAAAAATGATACAGGCCATGGCAAAGGTACCCTTCAACTAGTTTTAAGTCGATGTTTCATCCGAAGAGTTATGAAAATATTTTATTAAGGTTGAAAAGTTCCTTAGTGCTACTTTAACTCATTCACTCGCAGCCATTTCCACTGAAGCAATCCCCTTCGCTCTCGGCTGCTTTACTGGATTTTGACTCAAGGCCCAAAGAATATTTTGTTCTATTGCTATAAAAACATGGAACCTACCAAAATAATATTTATATCTGTTTCCGTTTTGCAGCAATTAGCATTAGAATATAGCTAAGTTTCATCATTAATCTGTTTAAAACAATGGAGGAAAAGAGCCTTTTTGTAACATGGCCCTGGTTGATCTCTTATACTCTGCTGCCACCCGCTGGTCATTTTTGTAATAATTACCATTCTTCAAGCGTCCCTCTGTTCAGTTCAGAGGCTGTATCAAAGCCTTTAGTATGCTCTAGCATTAAAAAGGCGTATAATTACGTCTTTGGGAGCATGGTAATATTTAAAATAGAACATATATATACATATTTATATTTAATTTTTTGTGAAGAAATAAAAAGTTGAAATGACGCATGGCGCAGCATTTGAAACTTTCCCCTTGGGGCCATTTTTAAGGAATTATGTAAACTTTAAGGGCATCATCACAACTTCTGATCTCTACTGAACAGCAAAGTGTGTGTGATACTTTCTCCTCGCTAAGCAGTCACTGATCCAGAATTTTTCAAGCCAACTAAAATGATAATGGTACCTCGGGCAGAATATCACTTAAAACGTATCAGGTGTTTGCTGTGTCATTGAATAATCCTTTTAATTTTACAGACAAGTTTACCAACCAAGCGCCGAGTCACAAAGACTAAGACGGGGTCGATGCTGACCGATGGCGTCGGAACTGCAAGTGGTGAAATCTCCCACCCACGCACCCACCTCAGGCTACTTCCGCACTCCCTCCCAATCATCACATATCCGCCTACGCTGGGAACCATTAGAGCGGAACATGGAGAGTGGAAAACACTCTGAGGGGATGGAGTGTGGATGAGGACTCCCGGTGATGGAGGCGGAACCACAAAAAGGTGCATCGAGGCACACGAATGCAATGGTTGATCACGGAAAGTTGTACTTGGGTATAAAAATGTAACTGCTGGCTAGAGATAGACCGATATAATTTTGCCAATTGTTAGTAGTCAAGGATGCCGATAACCGATATTTGGAGCCGATATTCATTTTCACTAAAAGGGAAAATATTGGCATCAAGTTCATAAAATGTTGCAAAAGATGTTAAGAGACAGTTTGTACTTGTCGCAAACAGTTTTCTTGTTTCAAAGAAATTCTGCGAATATCTTTGGAAACATTTTACGAACCCTGACGAAAACACAAAATTTGCTACATTTGCAAGCGTTCGTCGCTCAGTGATGTTATGATCAGGGAATTTGTATTTATTTCTTTATTAAAAATGTCACTTTATAAGATGTTGGCGAAACTGGGAACTCGCTGTATTTTTTGTTTTTGTTCAAAACAAAAATAAGTGAAAGTTTCAAGTATGGTTTTGCTAACATTTTAAAACAGAACTGTCTATTCTCTATATGGTTAAATAAAAAAATAAAAAAACTTTTAATATGCTCAATGGCATTTCAACAAAGTTTTTTTTTTCCTACGCTAACATTTTCTGTTTTACTGCAATTAAACATTGATTGGTCACAAAAGTCTTATTTCCCCATTAAAAATTCCATAGCTGATCGCAAAATGTCATATTTAGGCGCAAGAAGGTCAAAAACGCAAAAAGTCGGATTTGATTTCAAAATGAATCTGAAGTCTCACGAGAATTGCCGAGATCACGTGTGATGCCAGTTTGACATTCTACATTACATTACTGCATGTGAGCAATAGCACCTACGGTGGTGAAAACGAGTACTAAGCCTGGATGCTCTCAGTGAGTGGGTGACTTAAACCCACTCTGGCTCATCTATTATTAGAGCTCAGTAGAGGGCCCTCAGGGTCCCGGGGCGCCGGCACGTGTACTCCTCAAACGCCCGCCCCCCAACGGCACCCACACCACCACCCACCACTGCACTCCCTCCTCCTGTGATCTCCACTTTGCTTTCATCTCACTCTTTTTCTCGCCATTTCTCACTCGCACAGCACATGCCTTCACATGCGCCAGAGAAGCACCCGGAAGGGGAGGAGGAAGAGGAGGAGTGGGAGTTGAGTGGATATTCCAGATCACATTCCATATGAATGCTTTGAGTGGAGGCTGCTACATTTTAATATCAGGGCACATATAGACAAGCAATGGACTAGTAGCCAGCCAATGGATATGATCTATCACCTTTAGGAGGCGCTAGGCTTAATACAACCTCTGGATTGAGGAAGAGGAAAGTCTAATTGACAGGGAAGGCCCTCATTTATTTCATGAGCGTATATGTAAGTGATCTTTGCGTATATGATGCTTGAGCATGTCCCGCCCACTCGCCAGGCCACCATTAGTGCCTTGCCATTGGTGGGATAACGGTGGCTGCTGGTGCCAATCAAGACGACTTTTTGCAATCGCTCCATTTATGGCGTCCTCCCACTTTGCAGCCACAGGCCATGCAGTGACAGAAGTAGGCCACAACACATACACACAAAGACAAATTATGTTATCTTATTATATTGATTTACTGTATATTAACTGGTAAAAAGTTTGTCGATGTGCAGCTTGACAGTGAGTGGCGACCAGTCCATTGTCTGTACAGTCTATCTATATGTGCCTTTAACATTTGCTGGCAAGAGAAAATGCATGGAAGAATAGATGTTTAGAAGTACTGCAGCAGGAGGGTCCAAAATCACAGGCTGGTCTGCAGTACCATCTAGTGGCCATTGACGGTAAGGCATTTATCATCACAATGACCCTCATCATTGTTCTGGTACAGTAAACCATACAATATATCTTGATATCAACATTTAATACCAGTGTCATATTGATCATTTGTCCCCCACTATTTCACACTAATGCTACTAGTTGTGTTAGGAGAATGAAGTTGTAATATCGTGAGAGCGGTTGCAATTTTATGAGAATATTCCGAGACCACTTACTAGTTTTAAGGGAATGAATTCAGGACATTACAAGGGAAACGTTAAGATATGTCATTAAAAAAATTGAACATTAGTAAAAATGTGGGGGGGGGGGGGCTCACAATTTTATGAGAATAAAGTCACAATATTACAAGAGATATTGAAGAAGAACATTATTTGTGAGAAATGTCCAAATTTTCCAAGAACAAAATCAAAATATTGATTATACGAGAATAAGGTATT
This sequence comes from Leptonotus elevatus, assembly GCF_054856555.1. Taxonomy (NCBI): domain Eukaryota; kingdom Metazoa; phylum Chordata; class Actinopteri; order Syngnathiformes; family Syngnathidae; genus Leptonotus; species Leptonotus elevatus. Next base: position 11,487,465 of record NC_141242.1, read on the forward strand.
ATCATTATTATTAATGCATGTCAAGCGGAATGTTTGGTGAGCAAAAGGTTGTTTTGCACAAAAAATCTTAATTTGGCAATTTTAAGCAAATAGTCATAAAGTTTATAAGTAGCCGTAACTTGCCTGAAAATTATAATACATTTAAAAAAAAATTGTATTTATTTACAAAAATAGTATAGTATAAATAGTATCATAATATTGTGGAGAAAGCTTTTATGGGAGGAAAATCATAATGTTGCAAGAAATGCAGTAATAAAAATCATAATTTGTGAGAAAAATTGTGACATTGATAGAAAATTTGTATTTTATACCAAAATGAATATATAACATCGTGAGAAAAGTCAAGACATTTGGTGAGCAAAAGGTGATGTGAGAAAAATCACAATTTGTGAGCAGTTTATTTGAACAAAGTTTGAATTTTAGTAGCTGTGAAGATTTTTTTTAATTTAATGAGAATAAAGTCATATGCACTGAAAACTCATTACATCATTTTCACATTAAACAATAAAGCCGTCTTTAATATAACTCACCGCGTTTTGTTGGCTAGCTTCTCGTACCTCGACGATTTGTGGCTCCGCTGAGTGCGTGTCCGTCACCCCCGGACTGACCTGCAAGGATGGACAAAGCTTGATATTTTCAACACTGCGAGATGGTCGTCTTGGTGCAGAAATCACCTGAATGCCCGATGTGTGCGCCTGGTGAGAGTGGGGCACCCGGGGATGGATATCCGTCAAGTGAGGCGGGGGGTTGGGCGTGGCCCGCCGGCTGTGCTGCTCCAGGACCTCCCGGTACGATTTGGCGTCAAAGTTGGTCTTCCACAACATCACCTGATTGACAGAAGAAAGACAGGGCGAACTAGTACCTGCTGACTTTTTTTTTTTTTAAAGGGCAACTATGCTAACACAAAATGCATCTGTATTTGCAGTATTTCATCCTACTCCTTGCTGTTTTTCAATTGCTATTTTATATATATATATTTTTTTTTCTTATTTCACTTTCTCATTGTTTAATTTTGTCATTGTCCTTTCAAGTTATATTTAAAGTTAATATTTCAAGGATTCAAAGACTTTTCTCAAAATTCAAGGATGCAAACATCCAAGGATTTAAAAAAATAAAAATTTTCACGACATGGCACAAAATACAATCCAAGACTTGTGAAAGCAGAGAATCTTAATAGCAAAGGTTTGTGCATAAGTGACACTCATTGAAAAGGAATTGGGAAGGGGGGTAATTTTATGCATTATATATAATTTTAAATAATCAGCAGATTAATCTGTAATCTGTATTTTTTTTTCTGACAAAAATCAGTATCGGCCTCGAAAATTGCATATCGGTCTTCTGCCCTCTAATAGAACATCTTTTTTTTTGTTCTAGCTGGTTCTATAAGTCGATGGCATAGATAGATGATCTATGATACATTTTTTTTTTTTATAAATATTTTTGGGCCAATTAAATCCGTATTATACACACCAACCTGAGAATCGGCGCCCCCAGAAGCAAAGAGCTCTCCAGCTTTGGAAAACGCCACAGTGAGGACTGCACCCTGAAAAAAACAAAAAAAATCCTTATTCTCATGACATTACAACTCCTTCATATTATTATTTATAATCTCATAACATTACTTATTATAATATTCAGAAACAAATCTTATAAAATTAGAAGAATATACAATATTAGGACTTTAAATCTCGTCGCATTACACCTTTTACTTGCAATATTACAACTTTCTTCTAACAAATAATAAAGTAAAATAAAATAAAAGACCTTGTGTCCATGCAGCGTGTAGATGAGGCGTCCCTCCAGCAGGTCAAGGATTTTGATTGTGCCGTCGCTGGAGCCGCTGATCAGGTAGTTATCGGACGGGTGGAAGGAGAAGCTGTTGACGCTGGCGCTGTGGACTAACAACGCACACGTCAGACAAAATTAACGGTCGTTTCGCTGCTTCTGTGATGCCCGATTACCTTTATAATGCTGGATGAGCTTGTTGGTGCGTATGTCCCAGATTTTAAGGGTGCGATCCGCCCCCGACGACGCGATACATGTGCCTCTTGAGTTAAAATCCACGTAAGTCGCCGGTCTGAAATGTGAGCGATTGTAGAGAAATGCGTAAAAAGCACAGAAACATCCTGGAAATGTGGAGTTTTTTTTTTTTTTTTTTTTTACCCGCAATAATCAGTGAAGCAGTTGATGCAGTTTTTGCTGGACGTGTCCCACAACCTGACGGTGCGATCATCCCCGCAGGACACCACAAGGCGACTGTCTGGGGAAAACCTACATGCAGAGGTGTAGTTTGCCATTAGGCAAGGCAGGCAACGCCTTGGGGCCTCTTAGCAAGCAGGGGCCCCCACATTTGACACAAACCGCATACCCTTCACATTAGCAGTGCAAATGACAATTGACCGTCTCAAATTCCTTGAGTCAGGTGGTTTTTTTCCCCTTTAAAAAAAAAACATCCATGGTAAGGCTGATTATGTTTTCTTTTTTTGTAAATGATCATGAATAGTAGTAAAGCTTTTATTTAAAAAAATAAAATAAAATGACCATGGCATCTTTTTTTTTCCATGACCATGGTGTTTTTTTTAAGCAACCATGTAAGTAAGGCAGTTTTTTTATTTTTATGTAAACGACCATATTATAGTAAAGCATTTTTAAAAAGACGACCACGAATCTATCGTAAGGCATCTTTAATGGGGGGAAGTAAGTATTAGTAAGTAAGGCGTTTTTTTTTTTAAGGGAACATGTATATAAGGCAACCATGTACATAGTAAGGTTTTTTTTTTTTAAACGACCATGTAAGGCTTTTTTTTAAAAAAATGATTATATATAGTAAGGCGTCTTGTTATTTTTTAAACGACCAGGGGCATAAGGCGTCTTTTTGTTTAAAAGGACCATGTATAGCATAGCGTATAGCGTAGTGTAAAATAAGGCTTTTTTTTTTTTTAAACAACCAGTAAAGTGTTTTTGTTTAAAAAACAACCATGTGAGGCATAATGCGGTTTTTTTTAATGACCATATATAGTAAAGCATCTTTTATTTTTTTAAACGACCATCTATAAAGGCTTTTTTTTTTTAATGACCATGATAATAGTCATTTGATTTTCCTGTTTTCTGACTCACTAAGAAAGATTCTTGCTAAAGTTAAACAAACAAGTCACTTGAATGAAGCACAATTAATGGCGTTTGAATATGCTGATGTCCAACTTTAAAATGACGTACTATGTATACTACGAATAACCGCCGGGGCACCCGATCCCTTCTTGCTTCGGGCCTCTGAGAAATGTTGCTAAGCCACTGCCTAAACGGTGGATAGGCTCCATCAGGCTCCATGTTCAAAAGACCTTATTAAACCATCCGAGAAATAATCACTGAAAAGTTTTAAGATCCCTTGTATACTGTTGCGCAGAAAGGTGACACAACAGTACTTTAAATGAATGGCCAGACCAGACCAAACGATTAACGATCTTAGGAATAGTCACTGCAAGTTTGAAGATCTTGTGAAAAGGTAACAGGCGACAGGTAGAAAAAGTTTTAAACTTAAGACCATTAGCACTTAAATGAAGCATCAAGACCCGACCAAACAATCACCGATCTGAGAAATACTAAAAGTTTAGAGATCAAATGAAAACTGTTATTGTATTAAACAATAAATCAGCGTCCAGACCGAAGCAAACGATCACGTACCTAGCGCAGCGTACCCAGTTGGTGTGCTGGTTGAGCGAATAGATGAAGCATCGCCGGCTGACGCTCCAAACCTTCACCGACTTATCGTCAGACGCCGTCACCAGCCTCATGCCGTCGTGGGAGAACGCTACGCTGCGCACGGCAGCTGTGTGCGCTTTGAACACCGTTGACTCACCTTTCCTGGGTGACAAAGTCGCAATATTATGTGTAAAAAGTCATTAATATTTTCCAAGAATAAAGTCTCAATTTTGCCAGGTTACAACTCTTTTGTACTACAAACGTGAACAAAAGGTGGGACATATGATGTAATATTTTTCTAAGCGCAAATTAAAAATTTTTTTTTTTTACAGATTTTTTCGAAAAATATTACTTTTTCTTTCTTTCTTTTTTTTTACATAAAAACATATACGGTAGAAAGGCTCTATCAAGCTTTATTATGTTACATTGCAAACATTTTTGGTAAAATATTACAACTTCTGACGAAAGCCAACCTTGGGCCCCCCCCAAAAAAAGTCTTCATATAACAAAAAAGGTCACAATTTTACAGAGATAAAGTCTGAATGTTCCAAGCATAAATGTGGACTATTTTTACATTCACATGTTAAAATTCAATATATATATTTTTTTACTATTCTGTTTGTTTTAATTATTCCAGTAGTGCAAGAACTTCAGATTTTTATTATTTATTTACTTTGTGAAAAGTGTAAAAATGTCACCGGAATAAATCTAATATTTAGATATTTTATTTATTCAAAAGTTAAAATGTTGAGATTGTTCTTGTAATATAGCATTTTTCATTCACTTTTTTTTTTTTCATAAATACATTACAACTTTTTACTTGAAGTTGGACAACGCATGGGACAAAAGCAGTTGTAATATTCCTAGGTCCAACAAAAAAAAGGAAAAAATATTTTAAAGGAATAACTTATTTTTTTTAATACAAAAATAAACTCTAACATTTTTTACTTTTACCTGTTAAAATTACAATATTTTTAGTGTAACATTCTGACAATTTTCTCATATTACAACTATTAATCTATCAATTTAGTGGAATGCCCCACCACTAAAAAATTTAAACTAAAATTACCAGATTCATGCTGATGTTTTTCATGTGCCAGGTTGCGAACGTCCAATTCTAAAATAAACATTATGATAAGTTTTGAGCGACTTACAAGGAAGGCTTCCACAGTCGCACCATCCTGTCCAAGGACGAGGTCGCCACCAGGTTGCCGACGGGGCAGAACTGTACGGCCGTGACGGCATCCTTATGGTTGACGAAGCGCAAGCACCTCCCCTTGGCCGGCAGGTTCCAGATCATCAGGCTGTTATCCACCGAGCCCGACGCTGATGAAAAAAGACCACAGAAACTTTGATGGCCACACAGAATATCAACAAATCACTTCAGCTCATAATTGAAATTGAAGTTTCATCTAAAATTTCTAAGAGAAAAATTCATCAAAATTATTGGTGTATTCAAGTATGCTTTTCAGGATGATTTTTTTTAACACTTTTTTTTTTTTAGTGCCTTATCTACCATAAGGGAAAATACTCTCCACAAGGTTTCAGACATCGGGGGGCGCTAAACATCCTCTGCTGTGTGATATTTTTTCTGCCAGTTCAATCAAAAGTTTACTTCACTGTTTGTTCTAAACAAAAACTTTGATGGTACAGTCGAACCTCAATTTTCGTACGATTCGGTTTCTGGCTTTTTTGGGGGCCAGAATTTTATCCCAATTTTCGTACATATGATCATTTTTGTTTAGTTGAAAATATCTATCTGTACCAAACTCATGTGCCTGCACACATGACTCAGCCATTGATTTCCTGGAATCAAGCCCTGCTCAAAGCATCCCATGCGCAAATTTATTGACTGCTTTCTTGAGTGAGCGTCATCCATTGTAATCCTTTAGATTTTTTTTGTGTGCATATTTATTAACTGCAACAGTTCATTAGGCCACCAAGGGACCAAAAAGGGTTCAGAGTGCTGGCTCTTTAATAAAGAAGATGAGAAACACCATAGAATTCAAGAAAAAAATTTGTTTTGAAAATGATGCAATACTCTTCTAAACAATATCCTCTTCTCCTCCCGCTTCCTCTTTGCCATCTTTCATGTTACACTATATTATTATTCTCGATAAAATGTATTTTTGCTAAAATTTTTGGGTGTCTGGAATAGGTAATTGGATTTATATTGTTTCTGACAGGAAACACTGCTTCCGTTTTTGTATGAATAAAAAAACCCGGCCTGAATGGAAAGAGAAAAAAGGAAACATCAATCGCACTGAACATTGCCACGTTGCAAAAGCAGTGATTTTTCCACATTGGAAACCTTTGATCCAAGTAATATAGAGTTGGTGTTGGCAATATTAAATTGTTCAACCTGTTGAAAATGTGTTGTTATGGGTTGTGTTTACATACTTGTTTTCAGATAATAACCTTTTTTTTCTAATAGAAAAATATATCACAGCAGTAAAAATTTGTTTCAATCACATTTGCATTATTTGTGTTGTACTTTATTGTTTTGCATAATGAGTCCTATTGGGTCACGGGTGAAATAAAAACAAAATCAATAAATGATGGTTGCTTACCGAGTATTTTGTTGTTTGGACTGAAATGCACGCAGGTGACGGCATCCTTGTGACCCTTAAACAGTCTATCCAAGCTAGGGTCATCCTGTATTAACGACAAAGACGCATTTGAATGTTTTTAGTTTCACTTAAGTCGTGAGGTCAAAACATTGTTGGAAACAAATACAGGAAGTTGAGATTGTTTTGGCATTTCGATTTAACAAATCCTCTTAGCAGACATATCGCTTACTCAGCTTCTATTAGCACACACGTTTACTTCTTTCCGAGCCTTATTTGTCCAGAAAAACAACTTTTACTCACCAGGACCGAGGCCATCGTGGGTGTTTTTGCGTCATTCGATGCTAAAGTTGACCTACTTGAACGTTTCCTCCATTGTGCTCAAACATAGCGCCTTCAGGAAAGTATCTAGGCCTGAGCAGTCAAGAACGGATATATTGATGACTAACTCCACTAGCTCCAATCGACAATCTACTAGATAGGCAACGCGTTCAATTATATTTTGTGCATTGTGTTTTCACAATGCTGTCGATTTGGTGCTATTTGCTAAAGCCAAATCCGTAGCAGCGAGAGTGGTGGCAATATCTGTTACGTTCGTGTGTGGAAAAAACGATTAAGGCTCGTTAAATGACATAGATTTTGATAATTGGTATTTGTGAATAATAATGACGACGTGGTTGTTACGCAGCTAAAAATGGGTGAGAGTGATGTATTCCCCTCGTCGTCATCGCCGCCCTGACGTAAAGCGTCTTCCGGCCGCTTAGCAACCACTTCAACCTGCCGTGTCGACGTCTGCCATTGGCTCATAAGTTTGGCACTGTCCAATCAGCGCGTGCACATGAAACCGAGCAGATTCGTGCATGTTAGGGCATATGCAGCGAGAATCTAAACTCGTAGACGCAAATGTGGCAATATCGACTACGTTCTTGGAAAAATTACATGTGTATAAGTAATTGGCATTAGTGAATGAATGATGACATGAAATGATGTATAGCCTACGTCAACCCGGTCATGAAGTCAGGGTCTTTCTGCCGCTTTAGCCAATCGCGTTGAAGGAGCAGTGTCGACGTCCACGATTGGCTCAAAACTGACATATCACGTCCCGGCTTTGCATAAACCTGTAGGATTGGTTCAAACGGGTACACACTGTCCAATCAGCGTCACCACTGATGAGAACTTGCAGATTCAATTCGCTCACAAAAAGTTGGGTTAATATTGTACCGTATACTTGTTGCTTTATGTTTAGTAATTCTGAATTTAGTTCGTGATTTGCCATTTTGTCGTTGTATATAGTTTGACCCGGTTTTAAATGGTTTGAATACTTTGGATCACTGTGTAAAGAGGTGGGGAATAGGGGATACCGCTACATGACTCGTTTGACTTTTTCATAGTTTATCATCGTATTTTTAACAAGCTACCTTTCCTGGGAGCTAAGCTAACTTGCAACATGATGACCCAAGGGGAGTGCGACGTTGACGCTAAACTCTCGCTAGCGTGATGTCCCGAAGCTGGAGGCGTAAGGCATTGATGTAATGATTGTGATGATGTAAAGGACGCCGTTGTCACGCCGTTTCTCAGACAGTTACCTTGAGATATTTCCTTACAAACGCGTCTCCTTGTCGTGTCGCCGACGTCCGCTTGACATTACACAGCCCTAGCATTTTCGCTGACATGTTAAGTGTGCAGTCGATCGATTAGTCGGGTCTGCGCCTGATAGGCTATGATACGGGAGGAAAACATAAAAAAGGGAGCTCGTTTAAGTTAAAATAATTGACTTGGAAGTTATCCTCGCTCATGAATGACAACGTGGCTTTAAGAGTTGAACATTTCTGAACGACATTAAAGCGACGCCTTTGGTGTGGAGGATTCGGTGAAAGATGTCGCTCTACAGGGGCATCGGCGGCGATCAGGTGATTTTTGTTGGAATAATTGTGTTATACACATGTATTTGATACCGGTGTGGAATTTATTGAGTGTTTATCGACGTTGCGAAGCTGCCTGTAAAGCTAAACCAAACGTCACAGCTCTATCTAGCTCGATAAGAGCACCATAGAGTTCGGTTGCTATGGCAACCGCACAGCAAGTGCAAGCTATGCTGCCAAGCTAACAAATTGCTTTTAAGTGACAAAACTCCTTTTTCTGTTGTTTCTCCGTGTATGAACTCATTTTAACTATTACAGTACATGAGGAAACAGATACCAAAGAACGCCAAGTATCAGCACATCAAAACAAAATTGGACACAGGTTAGGTTCTGGTTACTAATATTTATATTTATTACAGATCATTAAGCATCAATTTGCATGTGATATATTTGTGTGATGTCCCTTAAAAACAGGCGTAAGCATCACCAAGTATTTGGAGCGCCTGGAGGAGATAAAACAACGTGAGTGAGGCATTAGCATTTATCAATATGTGTCTCGCTTGCAACAATACTAAATAAATGACTGGTTTAATGACATTTTTTTTCAGACTACAAGTTCAACAAAGGTGAAATCTTCAAGCGTTTTAAAGTGACAACGTTTGCAGAGTTGGTGAGACATGTTGTTTTTTGTGTGTGGCTTTTAAGGTTTATTTTAGCCCTAAAAACATTGGTGGAGTTCTGAATTGTATGACCTTATTTGAACCTGTCATGTGAAGCTAACCACCATTGATAATAAACCATGGTTTTTGTACCTCAGGTACTTCAGGTAGCGACAGTGTCGGACCTGCAAGAACGTGTCAGCGGCGATTCATATCAAAACCTTCAAGGTAAATAATATTCTTCGTTCTGACTTAATAGCCATTGTTGCCATGCTAACAAGCTAAATGTCTCTTAACAGATGACGGCAGCGGTGACAGCATGATGGTGGCTAAACCAGAGCTGAACGGCTCAGTGGAGACGTCGGAGCCCAAGGATGCAGCGCAGCATCAGGAACACATCCAACCCATGAGGTCCACATTGCTAAGGTTGACAGCCATCTTGTGTGGAGTATCATTTAAAAATCAAAGGGATGAGGTTTAAGGCCTTTTCACACTGCACTTAAGTTTTCTTTGTGTTCAGTGCGGGGAGCGCTCCGTTGCAAGCCTGCCCAAATTTGGAAGTAATTGCATAGCAGCCTTGCAAGAATTTCTGGTTGTTAGTGCCAGCACTCTGAATTCACTCGATGCGACTTGCGACGTTGCCGCCGTGCCACTGTTGAGTTGAATATTTTTCAACTTGAGTCGTGTTGTGGCAAACGGCCGCCTTTTAAGTTACGCCATGATGTGACATGACGTTCTGTTTTCGCGCCCTCACAGCGCATACACAAAGAATGGGTTTGTCAGCAGCGTGCTTTGCTAAGTGCAGTGAGAAAGGCATTTTGATTTGTTGCATTTCTTTGGATTTTTCATGAAGGAGATAATATAAATGGAAATGTTGTACTGGGCTCCTCTGCTATTCAAAAAGGTTTAGAATTGCTTATAGATGTCACAAGATGGCGGCGAAGCACTACTTCCTATTAGACGGCTATGGTCTGACTCATCGAAACAATAATTGTATCTCTTTATTTAAAAAAAATAATAATGTGTATGTAAAATTATTTTTCATTATGTACAAGAATCAATTTGCAGATTATGTAATGATATTAATGAATAAAAAAAGTAAATTAAAATTAAATACATTTGAACTAGCGTGAGCAATTTTAGAGGGGTAAGAACAGCTAAATTAACTCATTCACCGTTTTTCATGTTGGCATCCATTTTAAAGCATTTGAGCTGATTTCACAAGGCCCACAGAATATTGTGTTCTGTGACAATATTGACACCAAACCTACCAAATAAAAGAGTAGACTCTCTTCTTTCACTACAAATATTTGTTTCCTCATACTGTGTTCAGGTGTATGGTCTCTAAACTTGTCTGACATCCAACATGTCGGCATATTTCTCTATCATAATTAATATAAGACAAGTTTCAATCTCTAACCCTTATCTCCTCACACTGAACTCAAATCCAAAGCGATGCACCGCTGCCATCTACTGGCGTCTCTTTATTATTATTTATGTACAGGCTTGGAATTACAGCACGAGTATACTCATGAGTGGCAGTAAACATCTGACTTCCAATTTAAACATTGTCATTGCATGAATGTTAAGGCAACACATTTTGCATTACATGGCCAACAGCCATACTTTGCCCATCTCACCTTGCTCCAGATGCTCAGTGAAACGAAGTCTCGCGGGATTTGCCCAAATTGTGCTTGATTTGCAGTTTTTGCATTTGGAATCTGCATTTTTGCGCCACTTTTGAGGCATATTTTTACACAGAAAAAAAAGGACATTTAAAAAAGATTGTGACAGGGTAGCATGTACTGTCAAAAATTGACTAAAATGTTCCTACATTTCCTCTGCAGCGTCATCAACGGTGTCGGCGAGCTGAACATGAACGGCGACAAAGCAAAGAATGTGGAGGAGGACCCGGATGCTGAAAAGCCATACACGGATTGTCCCTACCTGCTGCTGGACATGCGCGAGCGTGAGCTCTTTGACCAGTGCCACATAATCTCTGGTAGGGTCTCTTTCCCCCCTTGCTCCGCCCTCAACCTCGTTATCATAATAATACATCAAAGTAGAAAAAAAAATTTAATGGGAAAAAATAGACAAATATGAAATTTTTGACTCAAGAAATTATTTTGCGCAATGGTGGTCAGCCAGGAGGAAAGTGTCTGTAAAAGGCAACAAATCTCCCAAAATTGGGCTCATTTCTACAGAAAAGGATTAGGGCCAGTGAAGATACGGAGAAAAAAAAAAGGTTGGCAGGATTCTGATTTTATTTTCAGAATTCTGACTTTAAAGCGAGAATTATGAGATTAAAAATCAGAATTATGAGAATACTGACTTTAAAGTCTGACTTTAAACTTAAAAGTGAGAATTCTCACTTCAAAGTAAGAATCCTGCCAAACTTTTTTTTTCTCTTTTCACTGGCCATAATCCTTTTCCGTACATTTCACATTTACCAAGAAAAACGTGTACCTCATTGCCAACAATAGGTAATGTATCAATCTATTTATTGAGCAAACTGTAAGAAATCATACACGAGCCATCCAACTCTACACTCTCGTTTGCTGGCACCCACGTCACTCGTCAGACCAAGCCCTCTGTTTTAAAGCCATACACTTAAAATGTCACAGATACTACAGTCGAACATAAAGATGGCAACCTCAAATGCACAAAAATGATCACATGCATATTATGGCGTTTAATAATGCAAAATCAATTTGTATCCGATTACTCAGTTAATCGATGGGATAATCGGTAGAATACCAGATTCTAAAAATATTTAATAGCTGAAGCCCTAGTAAATTCACTATAGCCCAAACTATCATCCCAAGTGGTTTAGGTATATTTATTGAAATTATACGATGACAACATCTGGAGCATGACCTCATCCTTTCATGATGTCTTTCTTTCCTTCCAGCTCAAAGTTTTCCCATCGCCTCACTGTCACGCTGCATGAATCCTTATACCAAGGAAGTGCTGGAATATGTATCCTTCTTTCAATTTATCCCCCCCAAAAATATCTCCTCTTATTAAATAATGTAAATGTAAACAGACGTGCGGTTTGATCTTGAACGGTTCACGCATGTAGAAAAACGCCGAGGGTAAGATCATCATCGTCTACGACGAGGACGAGCGCATCGCCAGCCAGGCGGCGACCAGCATGTGCCAGCGCGGCTTCGAGAACCTCTTCCTGCTCAGCGGAGGTAAGGGGGCAAAGGTATTCGCGACGGCGAGCTCATCACCGCAACTTCGCCCACTACTGTTGTCATCTGCCAGGTCTCAAGGTAATCGCTCAGAAGTTCCCCGAGGGCATGACGACGGGCATCCTGCCCGCCTCCTGCCTGCCCCCCGCCGTGCCGTCCAAGTGGAAGAAGTGCGCCCCGCCGCCAGCGCCGCCGCCAATGATGCAGCCGGCGGCGCAAAGATGGAGGTTCAGCCCCGATGAGCTTGCCAAGATTGAAGGCCAGCTGGAGAACATCAACATGATGGGCAGTAGTAAGAAACTCTCAACAATTGCCATGTATAGTAATTAAGGCCTGACCAATTAATTGGCCGCCGATTATTATTGGTCTTCAAACATTGACCAAAACAATTATTTTCCGCTTAAAACGTTATAGAAGAAGAAAACCGAAGTTTTCAACGCTGTGAAAGTACCCTGAATGCACCATTTTGCTTGCGTAGCATTAGCAACTAGCCAGTGTGCAGCGTATGTTATTCTGTGGTCCCTAAGTGTCCTTTAAGCTGTTTAATGATACCGCAGTTGGAGTTAACTGTAAAACTAAACACGCGACGTTAAGAATTACATCCACTGTATATTTAAATACAAAACATGCTTTGTTTTTAAAACATCACTTGCCTAGCGCTAATGCTAAAAGCGAAGGGAGGATCCCATTCAAATTCCAACAGGAAGTTAGCATCGACTTCCGGAGTGTTTTTCCTTCAAATAACGAATATCCATCCACACACAAATCTTATGGGAACACACACCCACTGGTGAGATAACACTACGCAAAGACACAAATTCTTCCCAATGTGTGAAAAACGATGTTACCGGTTCGGTCATTGTTTTCCAAAGTAAAAACAGATTTCTGCAAAATGTCTTTATTTTGATTAAACACAGAAGATAATTTGTCTTCTTTCATGAAGGACTACAGAAATCATTGAAGGGGATTTGGACCATTTTTAATTTAAAAAAATGGTTCCAAACGATTACTTGAATAGTTGTTTATTAATTTGGTAATTGATTACTTGTTGATTCATTTTGACAACGTACGCATCACTTCTAAGTGCGATACAGTTCACTTTACATGATTCACTCTATGGAAAAATAATAAAAAAAATAAAATAAAATAAAAGTTACAGTTCTTATGTTATGTAAATAACATAAACAAAATGTTGAATGGTTCTTTGTGTGTGTTCTTGAGGTCGTACGTCCAGCCGCCTGTCGACATGCAGCAGTTTGCCTAAAGTGGGCAGCGCCCGCAGCAGCCGCATGGTGTCCTCCGCATCCTCGGTGTCCAGCAGGGACAGCGTCAGAGTTCAGAGGCCTTGGAAGTGATAGCACCACCAACAGCGCCTCCTGGTGCTCACCTGTAGTATTTTCTCCTTTTCTAACATGTGAATGTGTTTGCACATGTCTTTTGCACTCCAATGAAGGGTCAGTGGATCATGATGATGATTTGTTTTCTTTATTTTTATTAATATTAAATGTGTAAAGCAAAAGACACATTTGAATGCTGCATTTTTGTGAATCACATCACAACATGTCTTAATAATTGCAAACCTTAGTGAGTGAAGTGTGTGTGTGTGCGCGCGTGTGTATGTTGCATTGAGGGTGTCACTCAAAGGTTATGTGGTGAACTTTAAATAAAGTGTTTGCTGAAATTCTTCAGTGTGACTTTATTAATTTCCTAATGTTAAAGCGTTTTCTACATCATGCGTGCTCCACCAATGCCCAGATGAGTACGAAGAGCCCTGACTGTTTTGAACACTCCAGTTTCTTTGGGGAGGTGAATGGGCGGAGTTTTTCGGACCTCATTTGAAGTCATGTCTTCGTTTGTGACATGTGGCTGTCGCTTTAAGATCGTGCACGTACTCAATGCGCACCATGAACGAGCCTGACACAGATGCTGCAGTTACGCTTTGAGCCAGAGATGACAGTCGCGAGTAAAAAAAGGGACAAAAGTGCACAAAGATCCTTTCAACCTTGACATGAAAATATGTCAAAAGCTAAATTAAGCTAATTATGAAGAGTATTCATTAAACATGTTTGTTTTGTGGTTGTTGTACAACTGTTGGTCAGTTTCCAAAATTACAAGTTTATAGCATTTTATTTGATTTGTTTAATAGAATTTGACGTGATTATTTGTATATTTGATGTTTTTGTCCCCAAAAATATTTTATCACATTTTTATTTTAGTATATTTAATTTGATTCTATTTTTTGGATTTCAATGACTAAAACTTGTTTTTTTTTCAGATTGGTTTTTGAATTGGATGATTTCATTTTTTGTAAAAATCTTTTATTGAAGTTAATTGCAGTTTTTAAAATACACACACATATATATATATACATATATATATATATATAATTTTATGTTTTATTTGTGTCAATATAAATATTGTACAAAATGTTGAGTTTGGCATTTTATTCTGCTTTTTAATTTTTCGTTCCAGACAAAAAAGTCGACAAGAACGAGTTATTTTTCCTGACTGTTGCTTTATTGTTATTAATGACGTTCCTCTTCCTGTAGAGAACGATGTGCATCTCAGTAGAGGTTCTTGGAGGTGTGGTCCATGATGGCCATGAGGGCCAGCCACGTCTCTCTGGCAGTGGGGACGATCTGGTTGGCGGGCAGCATGAAGCCGTAGCGGCCCGTGTCGCGCAGCTCGAAGGTGAACGAGTATTTGATGCCCTGATTGTACGTCCAGTCGATGGTTCCGCCACTGGCCTGGTCTGGAACACGGGACAGAGTGTTAAAGGTTAGCGCAGGCCTCCGCCAAGATGTAATTATAAAGAGAACTCACAGATGGTGTTGATGATGCTTCCATATCGGTAGCGAGTGCGATAGAGAGAGGCCAGGTCGGTGATGGCCTTCCTAGCCAAAGAGTGCTGCGCAAACAAATCAATATTGAGTGTAACACAGCATCATCATACAACATTTGGGTTGATGGCCTACCAGCTCAGCCTGGTCCCTGACAGGCGTCCTGGTGTATCCGTAGGGGTACAGCAGCATCTGCGAGTACGAGTGGATGGACACGAAGGACTTGATGTTGCCGTGAGACTTGACGAAGTTCACGATGGAGCTGACCTCCGACTCGGAGTGCGCCCGCTGGCCGCGGTACGTCTCCGAGCAAGGACTGCCGCTCGCACCAGGGCCTGAGAGATGATAATGAAGAAGCATACTGACGCTTTACACTAGTGGCTCATAAAAAAAAGTTTACCGCCAGTGAGAGGAAAGGTAACTAGCTAAGTTATCAACAAAAGTTTTTTTTTTTTTAATGGAAAAAATGAAGATGCGACTGAATGGATTAACTGACTAAAAGGAACAATCAAGTGACTTGCAATGAAAGGAACTGACAACTGAAAGGAATAACGAGCTAACTAGCTGATTAACTAAAGAAAACAACAAATGATAAAAGGAATGAACAAGCGACTAACAATACAAGGCGCAACTGACGAACCAGTGATTAAATGAACAATAAGCGACCGTCTGCGTGAAAGGCCGAACTGACTACAAAAACAAAAGTAGCAAACAACTAACTAACCAAGGAACAACTAAGCTAGCGATGAAAGAAACATGACTACCAAACTATCAATAGAACAAACAACTGACATTAACTAATGAACGGAATTAGTCACTTGTTCATTCCTAACAAAGGAACAAACGACTGACTAGCTTATTTGTCCGCAATGAAGCCGCAAACAACTGCCCGACTAATAACTTCCCTTAGTAACAATTTAACAAAGACTGACTGGCTAATTAACTAATGAAGAATTGAGCTACTAGCAAACCATCCAACTGACTAACTTACGAAAAAAAGAACGACTTACCACCCAACAGAGGAACAATCAACAAACTCCATTTGTTAATTTATAACGTAGCTGGAAACAAGTAACATCATTTAAGAAAAGTTCATGAGAGGTTGCAAAGCAAGAAAGCTACGTTTTGTTAAAAATAATGAAAGTACAACCAACCAACTGAGAACAAACATTCGACCAACTAACAAAGTTGGTTATTCCACTGTTACTGTATGAGAAGACTATGTTGGTTCCTGCACATTACCTCCAAAACCAGCGTCCCAATTCCTGTTGGGATCCACGCCCACGCAAGAGGAACCAGGATTGGGCTTCCGAGTCTTACGCCACATACGGCTCTGAAAAAATAAAAAAACAACGTTAAAAAAAGCCAGAACTGTATACTAGTTAGTAATATTGTTGACGCCATTGTGTTGCAATGCAGACTCACGCTAGTATGCGTGTAGTAGAAGCCATCGGGGTTGGTGACGATCTCCAGGAAGATGTCCATCTTGTTGAGGATGGCGGTGAGGGCAGGATCGCGGCCGTAATCGTTGACGATCTGAAAATGACATACCGGTGAAAAATACGGAGCGAAATGCGATTCACGTAGAAGCTGAGTGCCATCGGATCACCTTTTTGGCGAACCAGGCGCCACTAGCCTGAGTGACCCATTCACGAGAGTGGATGCCCGTGTCGATCCAGATAGCGGGACGCTTGCTTCCACCTGTGCTGAACTGCGAACCAAAAAAATAAATAAAATGCTTTTGTTGTATGTTGTTGTCAGGAAAAGGATTATTTGCTCAAATCATGCTAATGGTGCTAACTAAATGCTTACACTAACTAACTTAAGCAATCAGTCGAAACAAACTAACTAATACTGGAACTGTAGATTTCATGTAAGTGTCGACTTGTTACCTTGAGCACGTTGAGAGGACGCCCCTCGTAACTTTGACCAATCACCAGCTTGCTGACCAGATTGGGATTCTCGGCCACCAGCATGTCCTGGAACCTGTACAGCTAAACGCGCCGTGTCAATAAGCTGAAGACAACAACCAGCAATCAGCCGCTAACAAGTGAAGAATGGCAGTGAGTGACACCTCGTTGATGTTGTGATATCTGTAGAAGTCGAAACTATCGGTGTTTCTGGGCTCGGCGTCACGGGCAGAAGCGTCCATCTCCTCCTGCTCCTCCTCCAGGATCACCTGAGGAAAAACAACTAGCATGTCAATCTCTGCAGTGTAGACCAGCTGCTGCACACAGCTATTTTTTCCCACCACAGCTCCATCTGCTGAATCCACTTGGTCACTGCCCCCACTTGGCCCCAATGCAAGTGGACCGTCACAACCAACAGTGAAAATAAATTCTACAAACAAATGGCAGAGTGAATGATTGATTACCTAACTAACTAGCGACAGATCTATGTACAAACAAATAAGCAGCTATCTAACTACCGAAGAATAAATTAACTCATTCACTGCCATTGACAGCTATAGACTTCAAAAATTTATTTTAACTATTTCTTATTAGTTTAACACATTTTTCCATTTTTGTTAACAAGAGTATGAAAACCTAGATTTGTTTTTGTACATTTAGAACAGATATAAAATTTGTGATTAATTGTGAGTTAACTAGTGAAGTCATGCGATTGTCTGATGCCCTTAATTTTTAATAATCTTTTCTTTCTTTAATATTTTTTAATTTTATTTTTAATAATCTTTTTTTTTATAAGGAAAATGATATAAAAAATTAAGGGCGTCAGGCGATTACAGTTTTTAATCGTAATTAATCGCCTGACTTAACCAGTTAACTCACGATTAATCACAGATTTTATATCTGTTCTAATACAATCAAAACATTCTAGGTTTTCATTCGCCTGACTTAACCAGTTAACTCACGATTAATCACAGATTTTATATCTGTTCTAATACAATAAAAACATTCTAGGTTTTCATACTCTTGTTGACAAAAGTGGGAAAAATGTTAAATAGAAATAGTTCAAATGAATTGTTGATGTCTATCGCCGTCAATGGCAGTGAATGAGTTAACAAACAAAAACCTAATTAATTACTAAACAAAAACAACTAACTCAACAAACAACTAATAAACGTCAGTACAAACAACTAACCAACTAGTTATAAAAATAATTTATAAAAAGAAATACATTATGAACCAAAGACAATCGTGAGACAGTAATTAATGAACAACTAACAAACTAAATCACTAACAAAACACGTTCCTAACTAACAAAACCAAACGATGAGTAAACAAACAAATGATTAACTAAGGAATGTGACTAAGCAAATCCTAACATTTGCATAAACAATCGAACTACTAACTAAATCACTAACTAACTAACTAACTAACTAACAAGCTAGCTAACTAACAAACTAAAATAATTGGTCAAACAACCAAATCAGCAAAACTGGGAATACTAACTAACTAACTAACTAACTAAGGGTGTTCTGACCTGCAGGTCCTCAATCATGATGGAGTATTCAATGTCGTTGGTCTCTAGGAAAAGTTTGACGGCCTCCAGACTCCCGAGGGGAACTCTGACGTCCACGTGAGTGTCCACGTCTCTCGCCTCCATCCAGAAGTCCAGCTACCATGCACACATGCACACACCCCCACACACACTACATTATCAATACAATATCGATCGATGAGGTGTTGTTTTATACTTTCTTGCCACCAGGGGATGTTGTCTCACCCCATACTCCTCCATGTCCTCCATTTGATTCAGTAGAGACAGCTGCGCTTCATCCTTTGCCACCATGCGAAGAACCTGATGTCTTTGAACACAACAGAGATTGTTCATCTTTTTTTACGCCATACAAGAATCGAATATCCTTGAACGTAACACACAGTGTTTAACAATATACCTTTTAACACTATTGTATGGACAACCTGGTGTCTTTGATCATAACAGCAGATTTTACAACCAAACGAAGAACCGCATGTATATGAACATAGCACACAATGGTTTACGCAACTTATTGGTACAGTGCCATCTTTTAACGAAACACATTGCAATAAAGCAAAAACCGCACTATGCAGTGTAACCATTTGGCAAACCTGATGTCTTTGAAAACAGAACAATTCTTGACACATTATTCTCTTCTTTTTTTTTACACGTCTATGCCAAGTCGTTAGGAACACACAACATTTGGACACAGTCACGTAAAGAACATGATGTCTTTAAACATAACACACAATGTTTTACACTTTTACACGACAATGGTGAAAACCTGATTTCTTTGAACCCAACCCGCAATGTTTTCTACGTTTCTTTTTACACAACCATCAGAAGAACTTGATGTATTTGAATGCAACATAACACAATTTGCAACAATGCAAAGAACCTGAATTATTAATATTATTATTATTGTTTTTACAGAAACGTGTAAAATACTTTTTAACCAGATCCTGTTATTTTGAACAAGTCGCACATACGTGTGAAGAGCCGGATGTCTTTGAACACCACACATAAAGTGTCAGAGCATTAACACACCAGTAGGAAAGAGCGAGTTTCCACACACGAGTCAGGAAAGACTTATGTCAACATACACTCACTTCGCAGGCCACTCGCATTTGCTCCTTTAGCTGAAGCATACCTGTAAAGAGTCATTCAAAGTGAGCGGGATAGCTACACAAATATGATTTTTTTTTCATGTTTGTCCACGGAATTTATTGCTCCAAATTGACCCCCCTGGGTCACAAATACAAATAAGAACATTCTGTCCTGCACTAGAGTAAAAAAAATAATAAATATATATATATATAGTACGATCATGGAGGCCTAATCGTCATCCTCTGCCTCGTTCTTGCCAGTCTACACTGCCAATTGCACAAACTGCTGCTGCTGATTATAATGAGGTCAGAAATGTGTATTTTGTGCACAATTCAACCTCGGCTTAGACTATTAGTAGCATCAACTCACCCTTCAAATGTCTCCTTGCCCAGCGCGGCAACGAGCAGCGCGGCCAACACTAGCAAGACCCTCATCGTGACAGAACTCAAGAGTCCCGCCCGGGACCCCCCCGCTCGTCCCTTTATGGACCCACCAGGATCAGGTCAAGCCCACCTTGCTCAAGGGCAGGGAGGTGTGTCAGCAGCTGCGACGATTCCCACGCTGCGTCGGAGGCCAGCTGACGGCCCACCTTTGATGGATTTGTGACTCTTTCAATCCTAATCGAGAAAAATAACAACTTTTATACTTTTTTTTTCAATCATCAATAGGTGACGTGATCAACAATCTGCACATCAACCAGTTCAATAGGAGCACCTGCATAATATGATGATTTATATAGTATTAAAAAAAAAATTGTAACCAAATGAGAAGAGAAGAGTTTCTCGCAAGACAACAGGAAGATGCGTCTTCCTCTTTTGCGACCTCATACTGTTGCTAATTAAAAAACGACAATAAAAAATAATTTTGATGTGAATGAACATCTAATAGCCTCTATAACATACTTGGGTAACACATTTTTAAGTCGCATCGTTCTCCTGCAGAGAATGTGCAAATAGTGGAAATTATTTTGCCTCCCTTCAACATTTATTTTCCTTTAGGAGAAAAACAACCTTTAGCACTGCTTACCAGCTGCAGCTTTGCCTTATGAAGGACAACTGATAGCAAAATAAAACCATGCAGGTGGTTAAAAACATCTGCCTCGATCTCACACACACTCACACACACCTTGATGTTAGCACGTACCTGCTCACTGAAGATGTCTGACATATGAAGTGTCCTCTTATTCTGTGTGCCTTCTTGTCACAGTGAGACACAGAACTTCCTTCTTACCCCCCCCCCTTTTTTTTTAAACTGTCAGTCATATAAATGTACAAAATCTGATCTAAGTGACATGGAAGAATTAAAACGGTTGCATCCCCAATAGTTCTTTATAAATGCAAAAAAAAAGGCTGGAAAATGGTTGGTTAAATGTTTTGTATTGTAGCCCCTTCAGACCCGCATTTTTTCTGCCTGGCAAAATGTATTGAATTATTAATTATTATTTTTTCCCCCACATAAGAACAACATTTTTAAAAATGGGGGGGGGGGGGGGGGTTATCTCATATTTTTAGTAGTAACATTTTTAACATGAACATCATGCAAATAAACTTGCGATTGTGATTGGTTGGTTAAGATCCAATCATGAACCAGAAGTGTTGACATCATTCAAATTATGTGTTTTATTGGTTTGGATATGCGAATATGTCATGTCCGTGTTAATGGAGCAACATGTTTGTTTTATTCCATTTTATTATATTTGCAGTATGATGCAGTACCTTTCTAAACCAATACAAGCAACGAAAGTAGAAACTTTTTGTTGTTATTGGGGGGTGGGGGGGTCTGTTAAATTATATTTATTGTCAAATTTATTTTGGGGCAGTTATTTTAATTGTGCAAGGGTATGTAACTGTATGTTCTGCATGTACGTATATGTGTGTATACTTGTGTCTGTGTGCTTATGTCTAAACTATGCGACCACAAAATATTTACAAAAATATTTTTGGTTTACATGCATTTTTTTAAAAATACAACAATATTGTGGTTAAAATGTATGAGGGAGTTAAAGGTTTTTGTTTTTTTATTACCTTTTACTATCAGCAGTATTAACCTTCTCTGTCTTGACACTACAGTACAAACGTTGGCTGCAGTTAATAAACATAGCCCACTATACTTACACATAATGCTGCATTCAAAGTAACATCTGCAACAAATGTCAGTGTGCTGCAATGAGAGCAACACTTGACATTTCACTGATTAATAGCTTTTCAGGGTGTGGCAGCATGAACAAGTTCTCACAGGAAAACACATTGTTACGAGACATGTAACATCAGAACGATTGCTTTGGCAGTAATATGTCCTTGCAAGTTGTCTTTATAATACAATAAACACGTAAAATTATTTTTGGTGAAGGGATTAAGTATGACTGCAGGTTCAAAGTAGTGAATTTGCCCCAGTCCTTTGTCAGGATGAGGCCCGCCTTCTCTGACCGCCGATTGGCGGATTTCATCGTCGCGGTTTGTATGCCTCGTTTTATTGGCCTAACGAAACATCTGTCATCGATGCTTGGGACACAGCTGCAAGTAAACCAACGGGACCCGCAGTGTGTAAGACGTGCTAAGTTAACGTAAGGAACAAAGAAGTACGGCATAGTTAGTTTCAAAATAAACTACAAGTGAAGCTTCTGCACTGATCATAGCTGGTTTACGATAAATGTTTGATTATCCAAAAACGATGTCTCTACTTAGTTTGGCATGTAACATTTAAAAACATCACAAACGACCGACTTATTCGTTGTAAACGTATATGATTTAATCTTATTTTGTTCGTTAACACCGGAAATGTTGACTTCAACTGTTATAACTCGACGCTCATGCGTGGCGGGTTGGCTCCCAAAAGCGAAAGTTAAGACCGGCCCGGTTGGCGTCTCTGGTCCGTCTCGTGTCTCTATTGCGAGTAACGTGACAGCTTTCCCGGCGGGGTCCTCTCGGTTCGGTTGGTGTGTTGTTAGAGCCGAGGGAAGCGAACATGGAGATCGAGAAGGAAGTGAAGAAGGTGAGTCAACGCCCTGCTAAGGTGCGCCAGGAGGACACAGTGCAGGTGGTCGTCTCTGGCCCCAAAGACAACAAACACCCACAAAAGTTGTTCAAACTAGTTATTTTTACACCTTTTATTAAACCGTGTAGCTTTAGTGGATCTGGCATAACCTATTGTTAATTTGTGACACCATTCATGGTTCAGTTTACAGCGAATTTGCCTCAAAATAACTCTTGAGATTTAGCAAACCTAAAGGGAGCAATTGTGGAAACTTGACTGACATTTTTTTTAACAGTAAAATAGCACCGAAATATAATACGACAGTATAAGAGAATGTAAAAAAATAAACCATAACCTGGTTTTATAATGTGTAAATATTGCACGTACTGTAGAATTTGTGTGCTGGGTGTGTGCCTTTAAGAGGCGTGGTCTAGTTACTGACGTCTGAAGTAGAAGGGGAGTTGTGGTCTACAGGAAATCTGTGTGAATGCTTTCATTTGATAGTTTTATGTGCGACTGTTATTCCCATTCAATAAATGACTTAAAAAGGCTATGGTTTTTTTTTTTTGGGGGGGGGGGGTCAGGCAAGGAGACCCACAGCCAGTGATGCACTTTCAGCCATCTATTGAACGGGATAACCAGTCAAACCCGCAAATAACATAATGAGATGTAGCATGCTTTAGACAATAATAAAATGTTATGTTCTGATGGGAGAAAACAGTTGTTGGGACACTTTTTTTTGGGGGGGGGGGGCAACGCTTAGAAAAAGTGTGTCAATAGCCAATCCCATTAAGGAGCGTCTTTGTTAGTGTGTTCAGAGACGCATGAACTGATGTTTTGTTGAGCTGCCAGATGACCCAGACATGCTTGCTAAGGCGTCGAATTTTAATCCCCGGCAGATATAAACACTCTCAAACGCTGAATACTGACTGCTCATCCCCACAGCTGTCTTTGCTTTTCTTTGTGTCATCAAACAGATGTTTCATGGAAACATCTGCACCCACAAGAAAATAAATCACGCTTGCAAACGTGGTCTGACAGATGTGAAATTGCAGATGTTCTTCGGGGATGTGCCTAATTTTTTAGTAGAACCTCCAAAAGCCCAAAGGAAATGCTAATATAATAGAAATGCTTAATCATCATCAGTCATTTTCATCTCCCCCCCCTAGCCTTCAACATGGGTTTAAGAAGTTAAAAAAAAAATTCTACATTCCTTAAAATTTAATTAGTCGCTAGAGCGCTTAATTAATCATGTTTATATATTCCTATTCTTTAAAATAAGTTTAATAAGTAATTTTAAGTTTGTTTGTTTTTTGCATTGTTTTGTTTAGTAACTTTTTACACAGTAAAAAGTCTGCAGTTATTTTTATATACATTTAAAAAATCTAGTTTAAATCATCTGATTTATTTGGATTTTTTCGTGTTTAAAATGTTTTTAATTAAAATGTTTCAATGTTTTTTTTCCAAAATGTTTGAAAGGGTAAAGTAAGTAAAAAAAATACAAATCTATTTTCTTTAAAATAAGTTCAATTCATATTTTTTTCTATATTCAAAAAATGTGTTTAATAGTCATTTTTATTTGACATTTTTTTAAAACATTTTTTAAAAATTAGTTTTAATTCTCCCACATTTAAAACTATGTTAATTAAAAATATATATTTTGTAATAAGTAATTTTTGTTGTATTTTTCCCCCTCATGTTTTAAAAATGTCTGTTTAATTAATTAATTTACCATTTCTATGTTTTCACAATCTTTAAATATGTTCGGTGACATATGCACTCTCACGTGTCATACAAGTATAAAAAGAAGTTACCTGCTGTAATAATGAAGCTAAAAATAATCTCGTTTAGTCAAAATACAGCCATTGCAGAACCTTCAGTAATCGCACAGGCAAGGCTTGAAGTTGCAGCTTATACTTCTTACAAGTGTAAAAAGAAGTGAAATTAAACTCCTTCTACATCAGATTGGTAAAATATCATTTGATTATTGTTAAAATATCATTTGACTCAAAAACAAAACAAAACATGTTAAGTGTTAGAATGGAGGAAGTGACAAATTCCAAGGCTTTCCTGAATCAACATGATTGAGTAACCACGCTGACTCACTGACTGACTCCATGACCATATATGGTCGCAAAAGGATGTTGCATTGAGATGTGTTGCAAATTAAGTGTCTCCTTAATGTAATGTTTGTGTTTCAGATGACGCTGGGACATGAGTTTGGTGCGGGCGCCGCCTGCTTGAAGTGTAAAGACAAGTGTGAAGGCTTCGAGCTTCATTTCTGGAGGTGAGACCTCCACCAAGGCCAATTGATCATCAACTATTGTCCTACTTTCTGCATCCATGTGTTTATTTGTGGACGCTGTGGCTCTTTCTATGGGGGCCTTAGTGGCTCGAACACTGAATAGAAATCCCTAAATGTGCAACTTTTATTCTCACAAGCACTACTAGAAATGGGTTTCTTACTAACCCTACTTGGCATGCTAACCACCCCAAACATAAACATTTGTAATAATCCTATTCCTTACACTAACTAACTAACTAACTAACTAACTAACTAACTAACTAACTAACTAACTAACTAACTAACTAACTATCTAACAATCCAGCTAGTTGCCTAGCTATCTAACTAACCAACTACCTAATTAACTAACAAGCTAACTAGCTAACTAACTATTTACCTAACATTTACCTGTACGCTTACCTAATGCAACTAACCTTTACCCACACTTTTACCTTGTATGCGTACAACTAACCCCAACTCTTACTCTTTAACTAACAAATCCTTACAGTTACTTTAACTAACCTTTTCCCTTGCTATCCTTACCCTTGCTCTCGCCTTAGCTAACCTTTACCTTAAAAAAAAAAACCAAACCTAAATATCATAATAATAACATTGATTTCAGTTTTGCTCTTGAACATGTCAGGAACTTGTCCCCTTTGGAAAATTAACTGGCTACCCCTAAGTCTTGACTATTAACTAACTATTAACTAACCCTTTAGCCTCCCCCTACCTAAATCTCACAGACACACACACATAAACAAACTGTAGGAAAAATGTAAACGCACGATAAGAGAATTAACCAGAGGGGGGGGGCACATGAATCGGCTTTTGTTGTTGAGCATATCCCTCTTGTTGAGGAGCAAACATTCTCCAGCAGTGAAGTTCATGAGGAAGTGACAAGGCCGCTTTGTTGAAGACAACACATGGACTCGCACAATGAATCATTGCAAGATTCGGGCAAATTCCCAGCGTGTGGGCTCAGACTTGGATCAGCGGCTCTGAGACTTAATTAGCAACACACAACAGAAGCTGAGTTCTCCATTTTGCTCTTGAACATGTCAGGAATTTAGTGTTGCCTTTTTTAAATGGTGGAGTCAATGCTTTCGTAAACCTTCTTCGCAAGGTTTCTGTTTAACCGCAATGATGACGTACCCAACTGTACACGTAATAGCGGTCCTAAACAATTGTGCTCATAATCACGGATGTTGCCAAAATGTCTGACTGGCCTGCGTCTGGATGGCCATCGTTGTCTGTTGCAGAAAAATCTGCCGGAACTGCAAGTGCGGCCTTGCGGAGCACAATGTGCAGATGAACTCAGAGGAGAACAAAAAGGTCAGGAGCTCCCAAAGTTTCCTCCTCCTACTTTAGACACTTTTTTGTTTACGTTCTATGTGTTTGATTTTGTTAACTTTGAGTAAATCCATTTAATTATTTATTCAATTTTTTTCACATTAAAAAAAATGGGGTCGCCTAATTTTTTTCTTTTAAAAATAAATCAAATTTAAGAGTGTTTAGTTGTGTTTATTTTTCATGTTCTTAAAATGTGTTTCACAAATTGTTTGTAGATCTTATGTCCTTATGAATGATATAATAATGTTTTGTTGTTTTTCACGATTCTATGGTTTTATTTAACTTTTACTCTGCGGAACGCTATTTTTTTCCACAGTAAAAAGTGAGCTGATTAATCATTTTAGAAAAAAAAAATCTAATTTCAAACGCTGAGTCACTTTTATTAATATAATTGATCAAATTTGATTATTATTATTTTTTTAACATTATGAATGTTTCAAAGAATGTTATTGGTATTAGTTATTTACTTATTTTTACTGTTTAACTATTTAACTTTTTTTTTATGGAATTGGGTCAATTTCTTTTTTCCACATTTTAAAAAGTGAATTAATCCTTTAATTTTTAAAAAAAATTAAAAATGTGTTTTAGCTTTTTTTATTTATATATATATATATATATATATATATATGTATAAACAAAAAAATTAAATACAGGCATAATTTAATTTTTTTCCCCAGATATTTCAAAATTATTTAATTAGCTGTTTTTAAATTTCCATTAAAAAAAATCATTATTGAATCAGTTTCATTTATTCACATTTAAGAAAACGTTTTTTTGAAAAACATTTTTGTTATTTTTTTCATTTTTAAATGAATTTAAATGAACAGTTTTCTTTTTTTTAAACATATATTATATTTGAGTAGCTTCATTTCTCAATTTCGTTTCCATTGGTCCCGCCACACATTTCTTTATGAATTTAACAGCAACCCCTCCGCCACCACACCCCCTCCCCTTCCACCTTCCCCCTATTGTTTCTTTGGTCTCTTCCTCAAGTGCCCTCCTGTGACTTTTTTGATTGTCCCGGATGTCCTTGCAGGTGGGGAAGCTCTTTGAGGACACCAAGTACACCGGCCTCATCGCCAAACTGAAGACAGACGGTGTCCCCACGTATCGTGGCAACGCCGTCACCATCACGCTAGGTGGCCCCGCCACGGCCCACATCGTGTTGCCGGGCACCGCCCACACAGTGTGTCCCGCCTCCGCCACCGCATCCGTGCCTCACACCACCACTGCGGCTGCAGGTTCCGTCCCACCTGCTGCGGCCTCTGGAGGTACACCGTCCAGCGGCGTCCGGGCAACCTCAGGAAGTACGGCGCCAGGCGGCGTCCAGGCCTGGCCGGCTGGCGTCGCCCCCGTCAAGGCTAACGCGGCGAGCGTTTCCGTCAGTTCCACCGCAGCCAACGTGGTGCCGGTCACCAAAGAAACGCCTCTCAAGTCTGTCACGTATGAGTGGGCGCCTCCTGTGGCTAACAAATATGTGGTAAGTTTGATTATGTGTGCGCTTGAGGGAGGGGCATAAAAATCCAGCTATTGATTATTAAGAATTTGATTGGCTGATAATTGGAGTGCATTCTCAACTGGCTGCTTTTTAAAGAAAACAACACCCACGCAGACCTCTGACAACATTATTCTGCTCTACACATAGTCTGTAATAATGTACAGTAAATATAAATATCAGTAATTACAAACAAGTAAAATAATAATTAATTTGTTAATTCTCCCAATTAAATCAAAAAGATTCCATTTAATGTCCACCCGGTTAGGGATACAGTACTCGAGATTATTTTATTTTTTAGTTGTAATTTTAGTTTATTTTTTGTGTGTATGTGGATTTGATGATTTTTTGTATATCGTCGCTACTATGTGAAAAACACTTGTGTTAATTTTTTTCAGTTTTTGCATTTATTTTCACCCCAAAAACCTAAAAAAATGGATATGTGTTTTTCACATAGCAGCGACGATATGCATGTTAAATTGTTGTATTTTTTACTCTACATATTATGTTGTGTAATTATTTTTGTAAATCTATTTAAAATAGCCATAGCTTTAATTGTATACTAAATTTCACAATTTCAGTTAACTGTAAAACTCCAGTTATTTAATGTGTTAAAGTGAATTTCACTTTCTTTATTTAATGTTTTTATATTTTCTAACATCAGCAATTATTTTAAACTCGTTTTTTTCATGTTGGCAGTAATCACCAGTAAACACTAGAGGACGCCAAAGTTCAGTCAGAAACAACAACAAAACCCTTCCAACTCGCTATAGTATATATTATGTAATTATATCAACAACTTTTAAATGAGGTGATGTCAAACCCGTTTTCATTATGGGTAGAAATTCAAAGATTCAATTATGTTTTATTTTTATTTTTGCAAAGGTCTGAATGTGCCGTGCTGCTTGTTTGGTCTACGGTCATATCTTAATCCCAAATATTTTCCCTTCCCTTGTTCTTGATTGGTCCGTTTTTTTGCTTCCCTTTACAGGCGGTGCGCTACATCGAGCTGCTCCCGCCCGAGAAGCGGCCCGTGGCGGGCACGGAAGGCGCCGCCTACCGCCGCCAACAGATGGCCCGCCAGCTGCCTGAGCACGACCAGGACCCGGACAAGTGCCACGAGCTGAGCCCGGCCGAAGTTAAAAAAATGCAACAGTTTGTGCGCAAGTACAAGGATGAAGCGCTGGGTGTCGGCGACGTGATGCTGCCCGAAGAGATGGCTCTTGTGCAGGCGGCGGCGGCCGATGAGGGTGGACCAGGCGCTGCTGGAGGGGCTAAAACAGCGGGACCAGGAGCAGTGGGCCCCAAGGGCACTGCTGGAGCCGGAGGAGCAGGGTCCATGTCTGCTGGAGGCGCCGTGGGTACCACGGCCACCGCTGGCGCCATGGCCGCCCCGGGAGCCCTGCAGCAAAACTTCGTAAGGACTTTTGACTTTGGCAGTAAATGCATTCAGGTTCTTATTTATTCGTATTTGTCTCTTATGCAACATTGTGCAGTAAATACAGTATGGAGGACCAAAACTGCCAAAATTAAAAATGAATAAAGAAATAAAAGTGAAAAAAACCCACCAAATATTAATTTAAAAATTAAATACAAAAAATTAATATAAATGGAAATAAAAACAATATATATACTGGATATATATCCATAAATAATTAAAAGTAAAAATAATGAGATTCAAAAACTAAGAATAAATACAAAGATAAATATTTAAATAGAAATAAATATCAATCAATAAATAAAAACGCTCTGCTCTCACTTTTTTTTATTTCATGCTGCAGCCGCTCTGTCAGGATGAAATGTTATTCAAATGAGGGGGCGGTCCTAAGCATGTCTTGGGTTGGACTCTGCCGCTGCAAACTGCAAAACTTTCATTGGTTGAGTGAGCAGGTTTGGGTATTTAATTTTGAATTATATTTTTTATATCTATTTATATTTTCACTTTTATTCATTTATTTATTCATTTGTTTTTATTTTTATTTTGGCAGTTTTGCTCCTCAATGCCACAGGGCCTATGTGCCTTTGCTAGCCTAAACATGGCATTCTGATTAATATTGCGTTTGTGGAATATGAATTAACTTATTCACTCTCAGCCATTTTCACTAAAGCAACCCCCTTCGCTCCCGGCTGTTTTACTGGATTTTGACAGATTTTGCAAGGCCCACAGAATATTCTGTTCTATTGCTATAAAAACACACCAAAAGAAAGATTAGAGTCTCTTCTTTCATTGGGGAAAAAAGTATATTTCTATCTGTTTCCGTTTTGCAGCAATTGGCATTAGAATATAGCTATGTTTCATCATTATTCAAAAATCTGTTTAAAACACTGGGAGAAAGAGCTTTTTGCAACATAGCCCTGGGTGATCTCTTATATTCTGCTGTCACCTGCTGGTCGTTGTAATAACTACAATTGCTTCATGCATTCTCTTCAGTTCAGAGGCTACATAAAAAAACCTTCTGTATGCTATAGCATAAAAAACGTATAAATTCATCTTTGGGAGCATAGTAATATTTAAAATAGAACGTATATTACATGTTTTTGGGTTCAAATGAGTCAAACGTCAAAATCACGTTTTTATCCATCTCGGGTGGCCATTGTGCCACTTGCTGCCCACTGAAAATGCCTAAGATCTCCGATAATGACCAGTCACGGCTCACCTGTTTTGAGTTTGGACACGTGACGTTTGCGAGCTTGCAAAATGTCTTTGCAACAAACAAATTTATCGCATGAAAGGACAACTTTTTTTCCTTTTTTTTTTTTAAACTGTGCTGTCTCCTAATGATTTAGCATCTTCTTGTAACATTCAAGCAGGCCGCCTTCAATTGTATTATTGGAATATGCAGCGGCCGGCCGGGGCAGTAAAAAAATGTGCAGCCAGTCGCTGCAGTCCCATCAAAGCGTTCCGGTGTGACTTGCTAACGGATGTTTTGCTGTTGTGTGCGTGCGGCGCATTGTGTGCATTGTGTGTTCCATTGGCACTGAACGGGGTTTTTGTTATCCGCGCAACAATGAACGCGACACGCAGCTAATCTTTCAGCAACAATTAGCCGACACTTCCTCGCATTTAACAAACTAGCGAAAGGACTTTTTATGGGCGTTTTGGACTTTTGTCCGTGTGCTAACTGCGTCATAGGTCACCAATAATGCACAAAAAGTAGAAAGAAATTCAAACAAAACTCACAAATTTGCAAATAATATCCATCCATCCATTTTCTTAACCGCTTGTCCTCACAGGGATCGCGTGGGTGCTGGAGCCTATCCCAGCTGGGTTCTGGCAGAAGGCGGGGCACACCCTGAACTGGTTGCCAGCCAATCGCAGTGCAAATAATATATTTTTGTAAATTTAAGGATAGCCCTTGAGTCTTCTTTGGTTGGGACGCCAAAGCACTTAACTCCTCCACTTTAACTAGTTAAGAAAATTAAAGTTTTTTTTTTAGCATCTGTTAATTGAATAAGTCAATTTGTTATTGGTTCCAGGTATAAAAAAGTTGTTTGGTTAAATTGAAGTTACTGCACTTTACTCATTATTTGAGCTTAGTTTTCACATATTTGTGGTTTTTATTGTTTTTAGTCATGTTTTTATGGGTTTAGTTAACTATTTATTTTTTTCACCTAATTTTTTCAGATTTATTGATGCGCTTAAAGTTGGTAATTTGGGCTAGCTCCATTTCATTATTCAATTTTGATTTAATTTATTTCATATAGTTTAATTTTAGGCAGTTATTATTCATTTACATTTTGTTATTATTAATGGTTAACTTAAATTAAAAAAATTTACTATATTATTATTTATATTTGTTCATATTTTGTATGGGGTTAATTCATTGTTAATCTATTTTTATGTATATTTTGTTTATATTTTGTAGTTTGCTCAATTAATATTGTATTTTTATTTTTCCACATTTTCTATGGGTTTTATAAAAAAAATTCCATTATTTTTAAATAAATAAATAAATCAAATTATTATTCCTTTTTTGTTATTTTTTTTCAATGGTTTATTTAACAATAGTCAACTTCAGGTAACTATTTATTTGCCGTTGTCATTATAACATTTCAGGCAATGACCTTCTCCAGGTTTCCTTACAGTTCGGGGTGTTGGCGCCATTGGTTCCTTCTACTTAAAACTGAAAGAAAGTTTGGAAAAAAAAAATCATCTTTTTTTTTTATGTCCCTCTTCGCAGTCATGCCGCCACTGCGATCAGCCGATGCGCGTCGGCGACCCGGCCGTGTACGCCGAGCGTGCCGGCTACGACAAGATGTGGCACCCGGCCTGCTTCGTGTGCTGCACCTGCGACGAGCTGCTAGTGGACATGATCTACTTCTGGAAGCGCGGAAAGCTCTACTGCGGACGTCACTACGGCGATAGCGAGAAGCCGCGCTGCGCCGGCTGCGATGAGGTGAGATCGATTACAAATTAGGCTTCAATTTTCTCTTCAGGAAAACCCCCGGTGATGAGATTTTGCACATCTCGTGGTTTTGTGCCTCCGTAGCTGATCTTCAGCAACGAGTACACGCAAGCCGAGGGCCAAAACTGGCACCTGAAGCATTTCTGCTGCTTCGATTGCGACCTGGTCCTCGCCGGAGAGACGTACGTGATGGAGCAGGATAAGCCCGTCTGCACGCCCTGCTATATGAAAAACTACGCTGTGGTAAATTACACTTTTTCATCGAGCCTACAATGCATTCAATGAACAAGAATAAAACCTGTGCGTTGTTTTTGATTATCTTCGATAATCACCTTTGACGTCCACAGAAATGCTCGGGGTGCGGCGAGGCGGTGGATCCCGAGGCTCAGCGCGTGTCGTACGGCGAGC
This sequence comes from Leptonotus elevatus, assembly GCF_054856555.1. NCBI lineage: Eukaryota > Metazoa > Chordata > Actinopteri > Syngnathiformes > Syngnathidae > Leptonotus > Leptonotus elevatus. The sequence goes on from NC_141242.1 coordinate 11,519,753, forward strand.
ACCACTGGCACGCGGCGCCGCAGTGCTTCAAGTGCTCGGGCTGTGCCAAGGTTCTGATGGGCCAGCGCTTCATGGCGGCGCAGGGACGGCTCTTCTGCTCCGTGGAGTGCAAGAAGAACGTCCCCGCCTAGATGCTCAATTCCAGACGGCAGGCGTCAGTTCAAGATGGCGACGCGGCGGTGAGGGGAAGGGATTTGTATGAGTGCCTTAAAGTTTGCACTTTTTTTTTCTATTTTGGTCTCAGCCATGTAACTACTGAAAATTTCATTAACTTGTATCATTAAAATGTGAGATTATGACTGAATATTTGCTGATTTTGTAGTCGGCCATTTTGTTGTGATGCAGCCATTTTTGGCTTGTTTGGGACATTTGTAAGAGTTTTTGAGTGGATCCACAAAAAAAGTCTGCATGTTGAAGGGACACGGGGAATCTTCCATTTTGATTTTCAAGCAGCCATTTCAGGGGTCATTTCCAGTGAAGAACTTGTCAGCTTATAACAAATGTAATGTTTTTTATTTTTATTCTTTCCATGAAACAAGTTTGACATAGCAACATGAAATTTGATAGGCATTAAAAAAAAAAAAAAGAAGTCTTAAATGAAGCCCGAAACGATGGAAGAAGTCAGCCATTTTGTTTTTTAGAGGGCCATTTTAGGAGTCATTACTTGCCTTGTAGCACTTTCAAATTTTAGGGAAATTCTGTCCCTTTTTATATGGCAACATTAAATTTGGTAGGAATGTTTATCATGAGTAGACACACAAAAAAAGTCTCAGGAAGCCATGCCCAAAAAGACACAAGAAGTCTGCCATTTATGTTTGCAGCCGTCGTTTTCAGTTCCATTTCCAGAGACAAATGTGTCAGCAGAAATCTTGCAATTTTTAAAAATTATTTTTTAAATCAACATTAAATATATCCAAAAAGTATTTGTCATTTACTGTCTTTATGTATGGCGTGATGGAAAAGTTGCCGTGTAGCTTTGATGTTTTCACTCTCCTGGGGTTGGAAACTATTGACAATTCCAGGAAGCGTCATCTCCCGAGGAACGCGTCTGTCTCCAATGGCCCTGCGGCTACTTCCCCTTCATTCAAGTCTGATGTGACTGACGACCACTACTTTGTCAACCAACTCAATGACTCTGGAGTTGCTCCATTGGCCTGCAGGGGACGCCAGTGTACACAAGAAGCAAAGGGAACTGCTGGACTTGATAACGAGTCTGTTGTGAGGTCAAAGCAGAGAAGGGTTGGGATTGACAGGAAGACACGTAGCAGCTTCACTCATTGTATTTACACACACTTATTTCTCAATATAAATCAGACCTCAAAATGTGATGCTTCACCTACTTTATTTCTGAGCCTGTCGAAATATTTATTTTCGAAAACTTATATTTCTTAAATTTAGAAACAATTTAAACGTAAATCATGCTACAAAAGTCACTTTCCCATGAACTCGGCAAGTGTTTTGCCTTTTCCAAATCAATGTGACAGGAAGTCAGAATGTAATGTTTTGGCGTTTAGATTTGCATGAAGCTTCTGCTATTGAATGTGAAGATTTGCGTCCTATGTGGTAATTTGCATGATGCAAATCGCTAAGCGTTTACCTCAAAACCCAAAATCTTCCGCCTTCATTTGTTCTTCCAGTCAAAACTCTGAACTCGTAAATAACCTTTCGAAAGTTTTATAATGTTCACATTGATGCTAGCGCACCTGTTGAACAAATGTGAACCGACTGACTTGTTCTTATCAAAACCACCTTTCCTCACGAAAATATTTCCATGACGAAAGTGCAGTTGTAAATTGCAGCAGAAGAGGCTGGTAGCGTAGTGCTTGACGTATGATCACGTTTCGGAAAGTGGCGCTTTGATTGAAACACATCGCTGTCAGAATACCTGATGGATGTTCGTTTTTATTTTTGGCTTGGTCGATTTTTTCTGCTCGCCATTTACGTGTCATGATAAGAGCAAGTGTGTAATGTTGACGTGACAATCAATCCGTCAAGAGAGAGAGAGAACTGGACAAGTACGTATGTTGGGAGCCCGATGAGCATCGTCTCTGTGGCGCAATTGGTTAGCGCGTTCGGCTGTTAACCGAAAGGTTGGTGGTTCGAGCCCACCCAGGGACGGCTAGTTTTTATTTCTTATGAGCTGTATCTAGTTAACTTTTACCTATTTATATTTGTATTTGTTTATTTTCGTTTAAACATTGAATTATAATTGTTTATTTTATTTATCTTTTACTTTTGAAACGTACATTTTGTCAGACAGAGAATGAGTGGAACATAAAAGGTTGTGACCATATTTAGCATTGTCAAAATTCCTCCAAAGAAATCACGCTTCTTATGGAGTGATATTTTTATTTTTAGTATATATATTGTTTAAATTTTATTTAGTTCCCTGTCTGACAAAGAAAAAACAAGGATGCATACGTGGAAATAAAATAAAAATAATTATTAAAATACAATTTCGTTTCTTCTAAATATTTTTGCATGGACACAAATAAGTTTAAAAAGTACATTTTAAATAAAAATACAAATAAATAAAATAACATGAACTTAAAAATGCCTCTAAATAAAGTATGCCATAATATATCTTATTTCACTGCTTCTAAAAATATATATATATACCATTACACAAAAATGGAAGTAGAGTAGTATAAATACTATAAATTAATAATGCCACCAAATTCCCCTGTATTCTCTTTCTGACTATTTTTTTTAAAACAAATAATTCAAATAAAATTAAAATCAATCATCATTCATTTAATCTTTTTTTGCTGCTGTTTCTGTCAAAATTATGTTTTTCAAACAGCAAATGATAAAAAAGGAGATCATAACAAACTAGCTATTTCTCTAACTGTAAAACATAGGATGTGTTAAAAAATCAAAGCTAAAAATAATTATCAAAAATAAATAATGACATCTAATTTTACTTCTCTACATTTCAAAAATATTTTTAAATACAAAAAGCTAAATATCAGAATTCTTACAAATAAACAAAATGTGACAAAAATAAAAAGCCAAATTAATATGTATAAAAGTCATAAAATTTCCTAAATATAAATCAGGCCACACAATCTCAACCAAATCTGGTTTCTTAGTTGTTGTTGTTTTTATTTATTAAAAAAAAGAAGATACTTATGTACAAATAAGAACAGTGTTTTAAGGCCAGCTTGTGGCGCTGCTTGTTTGTAACTTTGTAGCGTTACACACACGCTTCCCATGAAGTTTCCCTTTCCTGCTATTGTGTGTGCTGTTCTGACAAACATGGAAAGTTGGAAAAAGGGTGCAGCAGAATTCCACAAGCTCAAAACTCCCAACAATCAAACGACGCTTTTATGGACCTTCGCCGGCGTGTGTTAAATTGCGCACGATTGTCCCTCACAGCAACATCGGTGAGCAGCTGGACTGTGATGAGTGCTTCCATTGTGTTGTGAAAATACAATACAGCTGTTGGTGTGACTCATTACCTCCGCCAATCATGAAAGACCATTAACCCCTTTCTTACCGATTTTCCACAAATTACACAATTCAAAATAGCAGCAATAATGTTACATGAATATAGCACGTATGTGTGTGGGTGTGTCACTTATATGTTAAGGATGGTCTGTGGAAGTGTGGATTTTGTCATTGGCACCCTCCCTGTGAGGGCAAAGGTAGCGAGGTGAGTGGCGGGTCACGAGGTGTCGTCCACTCAAGGAATATTTGTGAGCGAGTGTGGAAGGAGGATGGGAAATGTCCGTAAAAAGATTGTGGAGGACAGAACCTGAAGACTCGAAACGTCTTTGGCTTTTTTACACCGTGTTGTGACAAATGCAACCCTTGCAGTCACTCAGGCACTTTCGTGACTACTTTTGATGACTTGGATGCAGCGCCTGATAGTTTGTCAACGAGTAAATCAGTTACTTCGGTTAGTTAGTCAGCGAGTCGGTTCAGTTGTTCATTAGTGAATTAATGAACTAGTCACTCAACTAATTGGTGTGTAGATCAGTCAGTCAGTAAATCCGTTCTGTTAGTAAGTCAAGATTTGGCCCGTTAGTCAGTAACGTTAGTCAGGTAGCTGGCCAGTTGATTAGTTAGTTAGTTGGACAGTCAGTTAATTTAATTTTGTTGGTCGGTCGGTTAGATGAGTTAAGTCAGTCAGTCAGATAGTGGAGTTAATGATTGTCATCAGGCCTACTTAGTCAGACATTTTGGTTGTTAGTTAGATTATCAGTCAGTTGATTATTGAGTCAATCAGCTAGTAAGTGGGTTGGTTTTGGAATTAGTAAGTCAGTTTGTTGTGGCAAAAGTCACTTAGTTAGTCAGTTCAGTTATGATCAGTTGGGATAAGCAGGCAGTCAGCAACATACTTGAGTACATAAGTTTGTTGGTTGGCTGTAGCCCATCAGTCAATACCTTAACTTAGCAATTTGGTCGGTTGGTTAATATGTTATCTCTTAAGTCAGCTAGTATGTCAGTTATGTACTAGTGTAATAGTCAGTTCAGGTGTTAGTCAATCAGTTACTGTAGTTACAGTAATTGATTTGTCAGTCGCTTTGGTAGTTAACTGGTGGGTTGGTTAGATATTTAATTAGGAAGTCAGCTAGTTAATCTGTTGGTAGGTTAGTCAGTAACTTGAGTTTAGTTAGAAAAATTAATTAATTGGCTGGTCAGTCAATAACTTACAGTACTTTACTTAGTAAGTCTGTTAGTCAGCTAGTTGGTTAGTGAGATACTTGGTAAGTCGGATAGTTAGTCAGTTACTGTAGTTTATTATTTTTCTGCTCAGGTTACAAGCTAATTGGTTGACCAGTTATTTATTCAGTAAGCCAGTCAGCTACTAAGTTGTTTGGTAGGTCAGTCAGTCAGCAAGTAAGTTTAGTTAGTAAGTAAGTTGGCTTGCCAAATCAGTCAGAAGCTTACGTTAGCTAGTTAGTCAGTCTGTTATTTAGTCAGTAAGACAATTACTGTTGTTAGTTGATTATTGTTTATTTTTAGTTAGTCAGTTTGGTTGCTAGTTAATTATTTGCTATAAGATAGTCAGTTATAGATAGTCACTCCAGTAGTTTGTTAATTAGTGGGTCAGTTAGTTAGGTGGTCGGTTGGTCAGTCATAGACAGTTTAGTCAATAAGTCAGTTGGCTTGATGGTAACTTAGTTTGTTAGTTAGACATTATTCTATATGTCTTCTACAGTAGTTTACCATTGTAGGTCAGTTAGTCACTTGTTTATATTGTTAGCTAGATGTCGATCAGTCCCTTTGCTAGTTTAGTTTGCTAGACAGTTGGTCAGCCAGGGAATAATAAGTTTAATTAGATGTCAATTTGTCAGTCAGTTTATTATTTGAATGGGTCAGTGAGTTTTCACTTTGTTTGACTATTCTGGTTTTCTTGTGTTGACATTCTGCTCAGACCCAAACATCCATCCTCCATTTTTGTAAGAACAATCTTACAAAGCAGCTTGGAGAGGCCAAGGCATTGCTCCATGTTTATGACCATACAAGGCCTCAACACATTCCTGACTCTCTCATGGACACGGTACCACACTTCTTCTCCATGGAGGAGGAACTTATCTGGTTTGCACTCATTAGTTTGTAGCAAGGGATCGGCCAGGGTTAGAGGTAAACCAGAGCAGGTCAAAGAGATGATTCTGGAATGACAACTTTCCTTCTGGAAGCTCCCTCCCATAAACATTGGAAATAGAGTGAACTTGTCGTAGTTTTTGTCAGTGCATGCTGCAGAGGGCGCTAGTAGGAGCGCGTCAACTGGGAAATGACTCCGGCTTTTACAAGCCACAAAGAGATGTGCAAAATTGCCGCATCAGAGCCAAAACAGATCTTCACCTGACTTCACCATTCACACATAACCCAGCAAGTCTGACTATCGAAGAGTAAGTGTTGGAACGGCCCAAGATGAACACCCCATTTTTTGGTCTTACACTGGCATCTTTTACAAAAACCTAGTAAAGCCATCTGTTTCCGCAACTGTTGGAAGTGACAAAATGCTTTCAAACGCAGGAGAAATGTATGAATAAACAACTCAACAGTGTCTCTCATGGTTACGTAGCGTGTCGTAGGCTATACAGTACTTTGTTTACTTCATTCCCAGCATGCCTGTCAGGTTTACGTCTTTTGAGTTTTGGCCAAACCGGCTGTTGCTTCTCCTCCTTCTCCATCTTGCAGCATCGCTATCATACCTGTTAGCAGACGGGATGGTGCCTCTTAGTTTTTCTAACATTTAGCAGCACGGCTGCAAAAACAACTTGCGCTTAGTTTGTATGTTTTAGTGAGAAGTGAGAAGTGGGAGATCCAGCCAGGCAATTATCTTCAAATGTTAACTTAGCCTAAACCGAGCGTTGAGTTTAGGGTCAGGGAGGGAAAGCGTTCTCCGTAGCGTTCCTAAAGGGACGATCAAAACTCTTGAATAACTATTTTGCATTACAAGCGTGGACTGAATTGGACTAGTATGCCAAGCCACCACTGTAGCCTACTGTATATTGTTTTAATCCACTATGTCTACATAGATTCTCAGTCACCCAGCTCACCCAAATATGGCATATTGTGTGCCAACTCTGTCATGTGATTCCCAACCAGCAGTTCCAAAGGGCCAACTCCCAAATTGGAGGGGGAAAAAAATCCCTTGGAAAACAAGGCTTTCATTGACACTTTCCACAATGTGACCAGCACAAATGTACAAAATTATTGCCCCAACTTGAAAATTGTTGACGCATGAAAGCTGTGCCTCAGGAAAACAACCTTTACCAATGAAGTCATCAGATTTTTTTTCCCACTCTCTGATGAAAGGCGAGGAGGGAATTGTTTGGAAAATGTGCTCCTCACTCACTCCCACTAATACGGAGATGTCACGGCGTAACCAGTTCAACACGAGGAAATTCCTCAGTCTTGCTACTGAAGACATCCCCAAGCCCACCAGGAAGCTTCTCGCACCACACCCACTGGCCGCCTATTACCTCCCCGTCTCCAAGTGGTACCACAACTGGTGTGCACCATGTCAGGGATGATGTGTTGAAGCACAAGCCGCGATGACAGGAAGCAGATGAGGCTAATGAGACTCCTTGGGAACTTACCAAATTGCAGAAAGCGACTATAACATTATGCAGAGATTGAATATTTAATAAGTGCCACTAGAGGGAGCCCATGCACAATTTGAGAATCACTGATGCGAGATAATAAATAGCCCAACTGGTGAGCTCTCAAAGGCGACTTGGTAGTTGATTTGGAACGGATTAATTAAATTTCCATTATTTTTAATGGAAAAATTGCTTTGGTTCATGAACGTTTCATTAAGTATAACATTAAGCACTACAATGCTCTCGTTTTTAAAATGTTTTTTTAAGCGATTGGTTTTAAAAAAAAAAAGAAGCTTTTTACAGTGTACTGACTATCTTATAGGTACACTCTAAAAACAGTTTTACCAAATTGGGTCAACTCAACTTTTTGGGTTGTTGATTTAACCCGAAGAGTTGGGTTAAATAAATAGCCCACAAATAACGCAAAAATCGGGTTGCTTTTTGGGTTATTAGTTTTACCCAACTTTTTGGGTACATTTTTTTTCAAAAAGTTGGGTCGGTTAATTTCTCACTCAATTCTATTGGGTTATTCATTTGACTCAAAAACTTGGTTCAAATGAATACCCCACAAAAAAACGAGAAAAAAATGGGTTGCTTTGTGGGTTGTTATTTAATTTGACCCAATGTTTTGGATTAAATATCTCAAAAAGATGGGTTGGTTCATTTTTGACCAAATTCAGTTGGTTTATTCCATTAACCCAAGAAGTTGGGTCAAAGCCAAAACTAAATAAGTTGTTTTGTGGATTATTTTTTAAACATATTTAAATTTAATAATTTTATTAATTTAATGTGTTTAATAACTCAAAAAGTTGGGTTGGTCCATTTTTGACCTAACGTTTTTTAGAGTGTTCATTCATGGACACAGACCGATCACCACATACAGCTCATTCTATACATTATATTTTTGCAATATATTTTTGTTTGTTTAAACTCTTTCACAATATGTTTAAAAGATACGTTTTAATAGGGTTAAACAAGTTGATACGGTCTCAGAATTTAGTTCTGGAAGGCTTCCCCACCATGTCATTCCAAGTGAAGATAATAAATCTTAAGGGCATGAACGGGAGGCTCAGTGCTCCTGTCAGGATCCACTCTGACCTCCCGAATGGCTCCAATAAATCGCGCCAACCCACAAAGAACGGCTCCACGGAGCTTCACCAGGAATGTGTGCGTGTTGATGTGTACTGTGTGGCCATTGTGTAAGTGTGCGAACCCCGCCCAGTCTCTCATCTCCACACATTGTTTCAGCTATTTTCCTTGGGGCCTGTCAGGACATTCCATCATCGCTCAGGTACTCTCAAAATATTTCCCCCCCCAGAACACAGAGGCGATAGCAGAAAGTACAGTATTGTATTACGCAGAAATACTTTATTTTGCTGCCTCAAAGAATTGCTCTATCAGGATTCTGATATTACCAGGAACAATTGTGTTAGAGTAAAATAAAATAAATGAGTACATGTTATGTCTTTGTCGTGATATCGGTTATCAAAATGTTTTACAAATATTTTTGCTGTAGTTTGCTTATTAGTCTAGTGTCATTTGTTGGCTTTTGGGCTTCTGACGCCGTCCTAGCAAGAAAGGAGTTCGCAAACTTTCATGCTGAACCGAGAAGAACCTTCCTAGGTTAGCTTAGCGCTAGCTAGCGGGTATGACGGAACATGGATGGATTTATTTTAAGCTTTACTAAAAATGAAAAACAAACCAACAAGCACCCTGGGTCTTGCCGTTGGCCAGTGTATGATGAAGGATACTGGAAGTTAAAGTAAGTTCTTTTAAACTAAAAAGAAAACCTTTTCGTAGGTTGAAGCGGCTGTGTTAGCGCGTCAGTCGCATATTCTACACTACATATGTCAAAAATAGTGTGAATAGTGCCCTCCATTTACCAATATAATCAAATTGTATTTTTATTTTTTTGAACTATGACGTGTTTAAGGGCAAAAGTATAATTGGCAAAACATCTTTATATTAATACATGATACTAATATGTCAAATATCAATATGGCTGTTTTGGTATAAAGTTGCTATAGCTGTTTCAGTTATCACAATGACAGTATCATGATATTCAGTATCACTGGCAAAAGGATGTTCTGGTGACCTTCTTTTTTTTTCCAAGCCTCACAACATTCCGGCCTTTTGCTTTTGACAGCTGGGATGTTTGGCGGGATATTATTTTCCGCGCTCTAACAATAGACGGAAGCAGCCAGCTGATTCCCGCCTCTTAAAGCGGGGCCAGGAGGACCCTCTCTGGGGTGTCGTTTTGGCCCGGGGTGGGGCGGGGGTCTCCGGAACACACAATAGTCGGGACGCGGCGAGGACGAGGGCGGGTGAGGAAATCCCTGAATTGGATGTTCCACGTGGCCTCTCCCAGGGTTTTCCCTGTTGGCGGAGCAGATGTGAGATTGTGTCAGCCAGCGTGTGTGTCGATGCACGTCTTGATGTGTTTGTGCGCGGCGGTGAGTGGCTTTGGAAGGAATTCCTTGCCATGAGAGGGTTTCCCTGTCGGCCCTTTTGACAAACTCTGCCCCCGGTTTCCAAGGCGGGCGGAATTCCCGTACGCATGTGGCGGACGGCATCATACTTCATTTCACTCCCAGTGCCTCATGTCCAAATATTTTTACTGAAGAGTTTTGACAGACTAGCAACATTTTAAAGGATGATTCGGGAAATGTTGAACTGGTCTCCTTGATGAAAAATAATAAACATCAACTGTACAGTGGAAACCAGCGATGTAGAGCCAGTATAAAGAAAGATTTGATAAGTGCCACAAACTTGAAACGCATTGAAAACGTATTAAAACACTTCAAATTTCGCCTCTCTCGCTCCGACAGTTCTCAAAATAAGTTTAGAATTTACTTAATTTGCTGCTCCATCTAAAAGTTTAGTGTAAAATGGACACAGAATTAAAAACCAGGACCTTGCGTGGAAGCCAAACCCTCCATTGAAACCCTGACTCCTTAAAACCCGAGGTCACACATTCTGACAGCTGAATTTTCAAATGCCGTTAAAAATCATGACCCTGCTTGGAAGCCAAAGTCTCCTTTGAAACCATGACTCTGTTAAAACCCAAGCTCACTCATTCTGACAGCTGAATTTTTTCCCAATTCAACTTTGTAACTGCTGTTAAAAATCATGACCCTGCTCGGAAGCCAAACTCTCCTTTGAAACCATGACTCCATTAAAACCTGAGGTCACACATTCTGACAGCTGAATTTTTCAACTCAATTTTGTAACCTCCCTTAAAAATTAGGACCTTTGGTGGAACCCAAACCTTACTTTGAAACCCTGACTCTTTTAAAACCCAACTTCACACATTCTGACAGCTGAATTTTTCAACTAAATTTTGTGACCCTGATGGAGGTTAAAGCACTAATTATTGATATTTTTTTAATTATTACGGTATGTTTTCATAAAGTGCGATACTGTTGAGTGTTCTTACTAATAACATTTTAAAGAATTGTTTGAAGGCTCTTATGTCATCTGTGATTCCCTTCCGTCACCATGGCAACCACATCACAACAATCTTCTAGTCAGGGGGGTTGGAAAAAATCACGGGCAGCACACCAACGTTCCCACTGACATCAGCTGAGGGGAATGTGTGTGTGTGTGCATATGTGTGTGACATCACTTTGGTGTTACTGTTCAAGTTTGTTAGACCAAATAAATAGTAGGGAAACATATGCACAGCTACATATGGGACACACAGGACAAGAGTGAGTCACTGAGAGGAAAGTAGTATGACGTCTATTTTTAGTTTTTTGTTGAGAAAGTGTGTTTTAAATGTGAAATATTGAGTGTCTGGGCCGCTTTCCAACACTGAAGAGCTTTGTTTTAGTATTTGAACACAAATGGAGCGGGAGGACTTTGAAAAGGAACAGGAAGCAGTGAAAGTTTACACTACTTCATGCAAGAGAGCTGCTGTGTCCAAATACAGGAAGAGACGGATCATCAAGAGCACTATTTTTGTTGTCGTTGAATCTCTCACTATAAAGTGGAGATCTTCTCACTTTTATTTTGTTGACGTAATCATTGTAAAGTGGACGTGTTCATGCTTTTAATTTGGCAAACTTTTATTTTCTCAAATCACAATTTGGTGGATATAAACTTGTATGGTTAATGCTTTTATTTTGTAAGTATGGTGCTGATGTTTTCAGAAGCTCTTTGGCGGAGCTGCTGACTTTTGAACAGAGTCAAGTGCAGGTTCAGAGGTCATCCTCCTCCTCTTTCCTCCTCCGCGTGCTTGTGCGCAACATTCCTGGGAAAAGAGGAGGCGACCAGTCGGGAGGCAACCTCTCCCTTGTTGTTCTTAACGCTACGTGGGAGACCTGCTGGGTGTGTCTTCAGAACATCTGCTGGAGTACCTGACAAATACTGAGCAGCACATAACTGCATACAGTGCTATCCAGTAGTATCCATATGCCAAATAGTGAGCACCATGGAACGACGTGACAGCTGTCATTGATTTAACAAAATAAAAGCATGAACGGAATTAGCTTAACAAATTCTACAAAATTAAAGCATGCATGTCATTAGTTTACCAAATTCTACAAAATAAAAGCATGAATATTCACAAGTATATGGTAACTGATTATAATAAAATAAAAGCATGAACGATTCATTAATTTACCAAATTCTACAAAATAAAAGCACGAACATTCACACGTATATAGTGACTGAGTCAACATAATAAAAGCATTACCAGAATTAGTTGAGCAAACTCTACAAAATAAAAGCATGAACGATTCATTAGCTCACCTTAGTCAACAAAATAAAAGCATAAATATTTACAAGTGACTGATTCAAAAAACTAAAAGCATGAAAATGTCATTAGATTACCAAATTCTACAAAAAAAAGAAAAAAAATTCACACGTTTATGGTGACTTGATTCAACAAAATAAAAGCATAAATATTCACAAGTGACTGATTCAACAAAATAAAAGCATGAACGTCATTAGCTTACGAAATTCTACAAAATAAAAGCAAGAACATTCACATGTATATGGTGACTAATTCAACAAAATAAAATCATGGTCATTTCAATTGATGAGCTCCCAATGCAGGAATTCACACACACGCGCGCACACATGCGCACAACTTCCAGGAAGTGTGTAGTAGCTCCGATAACGAGTTTGTGCGTGTTTGCTTTTATTCATGCGCTAATGGGCCAGCTAATTGATGCTAGCAAGCAGGAAGTGTGCACTTTGTTGTCATTGTTGCAAGTGGAGACTTTATCGCGAACCCTCAGGCCCCCCCGGTCGGATACTACATTAACTACTGGAATGCTGACAGTGATAACATCACCGTTGACAGCTAATCGGCTAACAACTTGACACGTTATTTCCTATGGGGAAAATAATGTAACTATTAACAGTGGTTACTGTTGAATGTGCTTTAAAACATTGCTAGCACACTTAATTAAGGTCCTCTGGGATTCCTATGGGAATCTCTATAGTGGTTACCACCTTTTTACACTTGTGATGCTAACATGTTCCAGTGCATAGCGTTCTATAAAAAGCGCTCTTCTTCTCACTGCCTCGCTTGCCTTCTTCCCAGCATCCCGGTCAAGTCGGTGGACGCAGACTTTCCTGGCGCGCGTTCAGCAAGCGCTCGCTCCAAATAAGGCGGAGGAGCAACGAGCGGGCTGAACAGAAACCTTGGCGATGCTTCCTTGGAGACCCGACTGTCATAATAAAACACTCCCTCCATCACTCCCCGCTTCACTGACCAATTAGCGCAACACACAAGTGTGGGAATTCTCTTGAAATTCTCAGAAATGCGCAATGGGGGCAAATGTATTGTGACAAGTGGCGGAATTCTGTAACTCTGACACAGAAATGTTGCAAAATTGATAAAAGTGTACAGGGACAAAAGTATTGTGACTCCCCACAGAAACTGTGTGGAAAGTGTATTTGTTGCTACTGTCTGTGTGAGCAAAATTGTGAGACATAGCATGTGTGTGTGAGTGTGAGAGCAAGAAAAAATGAGAGTGTTTGTGTGAGAGAGTGTGTGACCAAGTGTTAATGATGCAGGAGAGAAACAGTGAGTGTGTGTGTGTGTGTGTGTTTTTGTGTGTACATGTGTTTTATATGAGAGAGTTGTGTGAGTATGTATATAAAAATGAGAGAGTTTGTGTGAGTGTATGAGCATTTGTATGTGCGTTTGTGTGCAAAGTGTGTGTTTTGATGTGTGCGTGAGTGATTGTGTGTGAGTGAATGAGCAATTCTGGGTGTGTGACTGTGAGTCTGTGAATGTGAGTGTGAGAGCGTGAGTGTACACGACTGTGTATTTGAATGATAGTGCGAGAGTGAGTGAATAGTGAATACAGTGAGAGAGTGTTAATGTGAGAGTATGGGAGTGCATGAGCAAGTTTGTGCCTGTGCAAGTATGCAAGCAAGAGCAAGAAAGTGCGTAAGTGAATGTGTGTGTGAGAACGCCAGTGTACGTGTATGTGAACGAGAGAGCGACAGTATGAATGAACAAATATGAGAGTGTTTATGTGAGAGAGAGGGTGTGAGTGCATGAACAAGTTTGTGCCTGTGCAAGAATGCAAGAGCGAGCGAGAGAGCGTGAGAGAATGAATGTGTGTGGGAAAGCGAGTGGACGCAAATGTGTATGTAAATGAGAGCGCGAGAGTATGAGTGAATGAATGTGAGAAAGTGTTAATGTGAGAGAGCGTGTGAGTGCATGAGCAAATTTGTGCCTGTGCAAGTATGTAAGAGAGTGCGAGAGAGCGTGAGAAAATTATTGTGTGTGAGAGAATTATTGTGTGTGGGAGAGTGAGTGGACGCGGGTTTGTATATGAATGAGAGCAAGAGTATGAGTCAATGAATGTGAGAGAGTGCTCATTTGAGAGGGAATGTGTGAGTGCATGAGCAAGTTTGTGCCTGTGCAAGTATGTAAGAGAGAGCAAGAGGGTGATAGAGTCAATGTTGTGAGAGAGCGAGTGTACGTCAGTGCGTATGTGAAGGAGAGAGCCAGAGTGTGTCAAATTTGTACCTGTGCAAGTATGTAAGAGAGAGTGAGCGTGTGAGAGAATGAATGTGTGCATGAGAGAGCGAGTGCATGCGAGTGTGTATGGGAATGAGAGAGAGAGTATGAGTGAATGATGGTGAGAGAGTGCTAATGTGAGAGGGAGTGTGTGGGAGTGCATGAGCAAATATGTGCCTGTGCAAGTATGCCAGAAATGCGAGAGAGTAAATGATGTGAGAGAGTGTTTGTGAGGGAGAGTTTGTGCCAGTCAATGTCTGTGCAAGTGTGTGAACATATGTGTCTCAGTATGTGCGAGTGAGCAAGTGTATGTAAGCGTGTGTGAGCAAGCGAGAATGTGAGTGCGGAATGATGACTCATAATTAGAGAGCAAGTTGGGACGTTTTTACCCATGCCACCTCTCGGAGGAGGAGAAGATGGCCGCCACTCCCTCAGCAGGAGATTCCTCCGCCGAGATCTGGCTAACGGGAATCGCATACTTGTCACAACGTTGCCATGGTTACCCAAAAGAAAGGTCCAAAACACAAACAATATCCCGTTCAAAATCAATTTTGTGGGGGGAAAACAGAGTCACGGGTGGAGTTTTGCCATATTTGGGCACACTTGCCCTTCTTCTTCCTCACGGTGGGCGCTTCAAAAGCACACTCACATTTTTGACTTGTGCCTTAAAAGAAGCTTTGTGCTGCTCGGCAACCATCGCACACGTGCAAGTCAAAGCAGCATTCACACGGCAACATGGGAGGCCGCTGGAAAAATACTCTGCCTGTGTGCGTGTGCGTGTGTGTGTAATCACAATAAGCATTCCCACATATGTTAATGAGATTTTTAATCGCCACAATTCAACAACTCACACACAATACTTTCAATTTACACCGTTCAAATGTCAAACTTGCTCCAAAAATTCACGCCTTCCGGGGTATTTATCGTCTGATTCCACATTACTTACGATATTAACACAATTTAACGTTAAATATCAACTTTTCCCCATTCATTTTCAATGGGACTGACAAGCGATAAGTCCCACTTATCACGCCCACTTTCATGCACACAGCTGATCATCGTTACCAGCTGTCTTGGTAAATTGCATTGTCCAATAATCAGGAGGTTGCGGGTTCAATTATCTCCAACTGTACATTGCAAATATATCCAATGCAATTATGCTAAGGGATATACTGTACATGTATACCAACTGACTATCATAGTTCCACTTGAATGAATGGAGGGTACTGCATGCCTAGGTGGCGCTATCGAGTGATTTAGTTGTTGTTGAATTTTCCCATTGGATATCATTAATTCCCCTTTTCCATCTAAATGAATGGAGCGTACTTTCAGGTAACACTTTTCTATATCAATTTCAACTTGCTTCAAAAATTCACGCCTCCCGGGTTCAAGTGTTCTTTTTCTCTTTCAACTACAATTAGTACTTTGTAATTTTCACATGATTTATCTTTCAGTTTGCTTCATAAGCATTCAGCTTTTAGCATTCCCACACAATTTCTGCACAAATTGTCTCGTTTACTTAACTATTTACTTATATGGCTTTTCTTATTTATTTATATTTCGCCATTTCCAATGGGGGGAAAAAATGGTCCCAAACGGGAAATCGCAGTGGACTTTTCCCATGTTTAGATGTCATTTATTTATTTATTTACTATTTTCCTTACTGTACAGCATATGTGCTCCAATCGCAATCACACGTTTATCCCCATCTATTGATTTCGGATTTGCTGTCCACATTATTATTTTGTGTGAAGCGGAACATTCCAGTGATAGGCTCGTTGTGCGCGCACATGCACGCACGCACGCACGCACCCCCCCCCCCCCCCCACACACACACTGTTGTTGCCAAGAGGGAGCCAGCCAGGCCCTGCATGCATTCTTGTGCCTGCCCCAGGCTGACTGAAGCAGGACCAACCAAGAACAGACTTCTGCAACAAGTGTGTATAAGCGTGTGAGGGTGTGTGTGTGTGTGTGTATTGGGAATGCAGTGAGTAAGGTGTGACGCTCCCGAAGGATGCATGAATGTTTTTCATGGAAAATGTGGTTGAGTGACAAGCGATAATGACGCATCCAACACATGTTGGAGCCGATTGCTGGCATTCTCCAAATCATGATGACGTTACGGTTCGTGTACGAGTGCCTTTAACCTCACCGGCTTGTCCATATCAGCATTCAGTTCATGAATGAGATTATTACACTCAATTATTTTAAAGATTTAGTTCATGATGCTTTGAAGTCTGATTATTATCGCAATTTGACAGGCAGCTGTAGATTGTCTTTACTCTTATTAAATTATTTTTGAATTGATGGTGTCGCTTGTAACATGCAAGATTGGTCATACAATAATGAATTTTTGACTTTAAAATTATAATTTATTTACTGGTGTATTTTTACTTAGTAGATTGTACAGAATGCAAATATTATTATTATTTTTATTATTATTTTAAAAAATATTGTTTTAATGTTGCATGTTTACTGTTGCAATAGCATCCTACATTGCTCAAACAGCCTAATTATTAAGTTATTATTAATAATAATAATAATAATAATAATATTTTTTATAAACACACCAGTAACGAATGCTTTACATTTCTGGATTCTCCATTCTCCATATCACCATTTATTAAATGACTATATATTACTTTCATTTCAATTATTATTTTGCAGGAGTCATACAGTCTGCTTGATTATGCATAGTTATTAATTTTTAATTTATTTAAATATTTTATTGATGTTTTAAAATGTTCTTGTGTGTTGTAGATTGCTTTAATGTTAACCTTTTAATCCAATTATTATTTACAATCCTATTTATTTGATGGAATATTGTAACACTCTAGATCATCATAAACATTCTAAATAATTACTTTGCAATTCTAATTAATTCTTCGGTGTATGTTAGCTTAATAGAAAATTCTTCTCAATATTAGTAAATTATTATTATCTAAATTAGGTACTGTATTTATTTACTAATGTGCTGTGGCATATATTTACAAAAATGTATATATTTGAATCATTTGATTTGTTCCCTTCGTTGATTTGCTTATTATTAAAGTGTCATTGTCCATATCATTCGAAAATCGGTATTTATTAAATTATTGTTTATTTACTTGAACTTTGTTTTGCCAGCTACATTGTATCTAAAATAGTTTCAAAATGGTGCAATATTACAGCAATGCATGTCCAGACAGTGTGACCCCCGCCCTAAAAAAATAATAATAATAATCATTTGAACTTTTGCTAGAATTTGCCCACAGGATTTGATTTCATAATCATGTTGCTGCAACAAAAAAAACAGCCTCCGAAAGTTACAAAAGAAGAAAGAGCAGCAGGAACACAAACGCAAGCTAATAAAAAGTCATCAGTGGTCTTTAGGGCAAACATTTACAAGTGTGGCCCATCAGAGAAACTTAAAAGGTAATGATGAAGATGAAGGTGTCCCGGGGCCATTGAAGGCCAGCGCGACGACTGACTGACTGACTGACTGATTAAACGGGTTGCGGCACGCCATCTCAAGAACGTCTTCGGCGCGCAAACAAGCCTCCGCAGCTTCAAAAATCCCATTTGGAATATTTCTGTACGAGAAATTAGACGCAGAAGCATTGCACAAGTCGCAAAGGTGAATAAATCACAATAAGCTAAGCTAATGTAGCATGGCAGAGGAAAACGCTTTTGGATTGCTATGAGCTAGCACCTAGCTAATCTTGTTTTCTTATCGAACTAAGGCTTCGTGTCAATCAGTAGTATTGACCTTGCATTTTGGTTAACTTTTTACGTTTCGGTTAGCTGATGTGGTATTTTTGCAAGATTTCTGCATGAAAAAGATGCACTGGCGTGACCATTTTATCGAGGGTCTATGTGAAAGAGATTGGCATAACAATTTTGCGATATCTCTGTGTGAAAGCGGCTCTTGAGGGTCTTTCCAGTTGATGGTGAACATTTTTCTGAAAACTTGTCGAGACACTCCTGGTCCCCTGAAGGCTGATGAGGAGCGTTAAGTGCAGCGGTTCACGTAGTTGTTCACGCTGCCCTTTTCCAAATCTGCCTTCTCGCCCAGCTGGACCGCATTCTCGCTTCACCTGCACTTTGTGTTGCTGCCACCTCGCAACACAAACGTGACACCTAAGAATGTGTTTGTTTGTGTGGCCGGGACATCTGTACCTTCACTTTAGTCACTGCACCGGCCCTTTAAGAAAATAACCCTGGTGGTATTGAGTATTTAAAGGGGAAGTGAACCCCCAAAAATGTTCTATGCAGACCCAATGGTCTAAATATAGTATTCTGGTTAATATTGCGTTTGTGGAATATGAGTTATGAAGCAAAATCCAGCCATTTTTATCTATCTCAGGGGGCGGCCATTTTGCTCTTGATTGAAGATGGCATCAATGTTGCTCAGGGCTCAGGCAATGACCATTCACAGCTCACCTGTTTTCTGAAGCTGAGCTGTGATTGGTTGTTACCTGAGACCTGAACGACGTTGATGCCATCTTCAGTCGAAAGCAAGCGGCAAAATGGCCGCCCTCTGAGGTAGATAAAAATAGCTGGATTTTGCTTCATAACTCATATTCCACAAATTGAATATTAATCAGAATGTCATGTTTAGACCCATGAAGTCATATATAACATATTATTGTCAAGACATGTTTCAGGTTGACTTCCACTTTAAGGCGACAGATAGAGAAAGGGTCCACGCTTGCAGACTGCGTTTTTGCGTGTTAATCCAGCAGGATCGTGTTCTTCTATTGTTCCCATTGGCCGGACCGGACCCAACGACTGTTTGGTTGACGTGTTTCTGCTTAGCTGTCACTCACAGTGGTGGCCCGGTTTTACCCTCCCTCCCAAACAAAAAATTTGTTCTCGATTGTGGACAAAACCATGCCACGGAAACAAATAGCATGCAAAGTGACACACTTTACGGAGGTCTGTGTGGTCACGTGACAACAGTCCTCGTAATGCTTGGAATGGAATCGATCTATTTATCTAAAATGGTGTATTAGCATAATACCTTTTTTTTATTGTAAGCTATAAGTAAGTTGAACTAAAATGTACTGAGTCTTTAAAAAAAAAAGTATAAAGTATGAGGACTGTACTTTAGCCACAATAAGGCAGCAGTTGTCATTGAGTGACTGCACAAGCACAGTAGCTTGTTGTGGCGCCGTCGAACCCACGCTGCTTCCAGTCCACGGGGCGGGGTGCTGCCTGTCTGCCTGTCTGCCTGCCTGTCTGTCTGCTGTCTGCTGCTACTGCTGCTGCTGCTGCTGCACACGAGCGGAGCGGCTCGCTCACGGCGCACTCGAACCACCATAAGCAGAAGTCCAACTTCTTTAACTCGGTACCGAGCGAGTGAGCGGCATGGGTGTGGAGAGGGAGAAGTCGGACACGAGCATCATCATGGACGAGGACGAGTTCAACAGGTCCATGGAACCCATCCTGTCACGGAAGGGGCGCGTGTTCGCGTCTCCGCACGAAGACCGAGACCCCGACGACGTCAACGCGCACCTCAAGGTAAAAAAAAACAAAACAAAACAAAGCCTTCCATTGTTTTCAAGTCACAATGCGGAAGTCAAAGGGGCGTAACCTCATCGATCTTCCATTTTTCCACAATATTTTGTAATACATTTTCTGTAGCCTATACTGTTTGTAAATACACAAATAGCCTCATATGCATGTACTGTTAAGTATACACATTATATCACACAATATTAATTCATTTTTATTATTATTTTATTTACAAATGGGAATGTGTTAAATAAAATAAACATGATGATCATCATATAACATTTCATAATTTTTTTTGACTATTTGTATTTTACCCAAGAAATATACAAATGTTGCCTTTTGGCAGTGTATAAAATGTTGTTGTTATTGCATTATTTATTCATTTATTCCTACTCATATTATTCATAATATTCATATTATTATTAGCCCCTAAGTTTGGAATTTCTATATTATAATAAATATAATTTTGCACAGTCAATTCATTTTTTTTACCTGATATTTTGGATATTTTATAGTATAGTAGGCCTGCTTTAGCTATTTTGCCACCAACAATATATTCACGCTTATGTCATGTTGTATTTTTTTTATGGGTTTCTTACTGTTATGCCCTCACATGTGGGAAAGGAGAGTCACAGTCGCCCGTGCCATTTATTCATTGCCAGGAGACAAGTTAAAGACCTAAACACAATGAGCACACTCTTGCTGCTGTCGACCACAGCTCACACCCAGATGATCACACGCCACCCAGGTCCCGCTTCTTAAAGGCACATGCGTGTACCTAAATATGCAGATTAAAATCTTCCACTGACGTCACCTTCACGTTTGTTTTCAAGTCCCAGTTATGCTAAAGTCAAAGTAGAAATCACTGACTTCTTCTTTTTTCACGGTCAGGTGGGCTTTGATGATGTCATCGCTGAGCCGGAGTCGGCTCGAACCGTGGACCGGGTGTGGATTTGCAGCCACGCCACATTCGAGGTGGTCAAGTTGGGCCTCTACCGGCTTCTCGGGGCGCTGCTGGCCGTGCCCCTCGCCTTCCTCCTCGGACTCGTCTTCGCTGTCCTCAGTCTTGTACACATCTGGTAGAGGACCCTCATGCCTGAGTCTATGCTTTTTCTTTGGCTTTTGAGGATGAGAATTTACACAAAAAAATAAGAAAACAGAGAGAGACGATAGAGTTAGATAATAAAGTTGTACTAGAAAAAATTTACTATTTGTACTGTAATATTACAAGCAAAAAGTTGTAATATTATAATAAAGTCATAATATATATATATTTTAATGCACAATTAAAGTTAAAAGTTTAAATTTACGAAAATGAATACGTATTATGTAAAACAAAGTTATCATGTTTTAAATGTACAAAGATAAATTAGTAAAAAAAATGTTTTTTTTAAAAGTTGTAAAATCACAAAATGTAATAAATAATTAATTAATTATAATAATTCATTTATATTAATTATTTATAATAATTAAAGACTACGCCTGTGAAGAAAAAGTTGCTGATTTACGAAAACAATGGAGTAATGTTATGAAATAAACTTTAAAAAAATTACAGGAATAAAGTTGCTGTAAAAAAAGTATGCAGTAATTGATTTTACAATAGTTGATGCTAAGCTAATGCGCTAAATGCTGTCATTTGTGTTAAAAATAGATATTTGAACATGGGAGCATACGCAGAAATGAAAGTGAGCTTTAAAGTCCAGCAGACTATTATGGGATGTTTGCTCAATCTCCCAAGGCAAACATTGACACAAGCTATTTATACAGATGACGTCACTTTGCAAAATAGTGAGCCCTTCTCTCTCGACACTTCTACGATCATGAGTTGTTCTTTTCGACTAATGACATCATCACACAGGCCACCTGGACGCTGTTAGGCGGCGAGCTAATGAGCTAACAAGCTAACCCAAAGAGAGCGCTCCTTGATGGGAAACACTCGTGGTCACCTGCCAAAAAGTGAGCCCGAGGAAAGTTGGCACAAACGTGCCCAAAAAAAAAAAAGTTCCACTGAGCAGGGAGGAGGGAAAAACAGACAGGATGCTCGACATGATATTCGACACCGGGGTGGGACATTCTTCGGCCCTTTGGCGGCCATTTTGGAGGCAGGAAGTTCCCGTGGGGGAAACGGGAAGCGCGTTTTCTGCTTTGGAGTGGCCGCGCTTTTTGACGAGCAGACAGGAAGTCCAAGTTTTGACCATGAATTTCAGCCATCTCGTGTCAGATTCTATTCCAAATCACCATCTTGTATTCCCTGTTGTAATCGTTTTGAACTTTTGGGCCCCTCACAGGCTGGTGATGCCGAGCATCCGGACCTTCCTGGTGGTGCTGCCGTCCCTGCGGGTGGTGTGGAGGAGCCTGACGGACACATTTGTGGCGCCGTTCTTCCGCAGCCTGGGCAGGAGCGCGTCGTCTGTCCACGTCCAACACATGGACCAATAAATACCGGGCGGGACGCACACAAGATGGAGTCTTCGGGTCTCCGTGGAGATGTTGTCAAGATGGACGTGTTTGGACCTTTAGCACGGTGACTCGCAAAATGCGTTCAGCTTGGGGGTCCGCAAATTAATTTGTTATAAATTATTATGTGATGCCATCATAAGAACTGTGTTAGCCTGATAGCATACTGCAGTTTTCCTTGGTAAGTGTGCTACCAGGCGAACAATCGTATACATGGTTAATAAAATAGTTTTTTTCAAAATGAAAGCAGAATAAAAACGTTTTTTAATTAGCTTGTTGAAATATGATTTTCTTCCCTTATTAATCTTTGAGGTTAATATTAAAATTTTACAATTTATCTTGAAAAAAAAGTGACTTAATTCTTGTTAGATTACGACTTTTTATGCTGACAAAATATGTTTCTGTTCTTGTAAAGATTCTGAATTTTTTTCTTAGGGGAAAGAAAATCTGACTTTATTCTAAAAGCATAACTTTTTTTTCTCTTAAAAAAATCGGAATTTGCCGTTGTAGCTTAATTTTTTCTCTCTCAAAAACAGACTTTTTTTTGCAATTATTAGGGCTTATACGCAGTATTTACTGTATGTTTGCTGCGATTGTTAATAATAACAATGATCAGCATTACTGGTCAATATCTTGTGAGGAAGCATTTATACTTTGACTTTAATATCACGATATTACGACTTTATTTTGGAAAAAAAATGCATCTTCTTGTAACATTATGACTTTTTGGCAGAAAAAAAACAAGTCTGTTTTTGGAAAGAAAACTTTTTTTCTTGAAAAAATACCACCTTCGTCTAAAATCTTTCAACTTTTTTCCTCTTAAAAACAGGTATTTGTTATCGTAAAATGTTGCGACTTTTTCTTGAAATAGTTTTTTCGCAAATTTTGGAAACATTCCTACGGCACTTATGAGAACACAAGGTCATTATGTGTTATTGTTAAAACAATAGTTGGCTTTAAGAAGCCTTGAAAGTTTGACTTTGTTATGATGATATTACAACTTTATCATGGAAATACACGATTCATTCTCGTTCAATAAGAGTTTTTATCCTGACAAAGTATGTCGAGGTTCGACACATCCAATTTGTGCTCACTTCAACGCTGTTTGAATACCACATTTAGTTTGAAATAAAAATATGGACATAAGTATTAGCCGTCCCAATACTTGTGTCCACGCAACGCCTACCAACAAAGTGAGATAAATGTGGAGTGATATTATGTTGGCTGTGTATATACTGTATACTGTATATTGTAAGACGAACGGGGGGGACGCAAGCTTGTTGCACATTCACCGGCTGCTTATTGTTTTTGTCTGATTCTGAACATTAAACTAATATAAATAAAGATGATTATTATATCATGTCATCTCAGTGATTTCCCCCCCAACAAATATACTTTACTAGTAAGCATTACAAAAAAAAATGTAAACATAATTTTTGTTTGTAATTTCAAATTTTCATAATATTATTTATTTTTCTCTTAATATTAAGGCTATTTTGTTCTAACTTTTTTTTTTTAAGCTTGGGTAGCTGGAGTGTATAGTGTCCCCACCTTGATCCTATAATGCAGATTCCTACAGAATAATGTGGCTACACTAGTAGCCTATTTTTTTTCTTTCTGGTTTATCACAAAGTAAGCAAAATCAAAATAAGATGTGACACTAAGAGTGTGTTTTGTATGTTTTTAGTGTGAATAAGTACATATTTAGAATAACTGACAGCATCATGGAAATCTACGTGTTGATATAAGAATTTTCAAAATGTCTTTTGTTTTTACCCAATACTGTAAAGTATTTTATTATTGCCGTTAATGAACATTCCAGTGTATCAAACGTCATCACTAGATCAGCTATTTGGAATTTGCTTTGTTTTTCAATTTAAATATTGATTTGACACCGAAGCTGTGCCAAAGCCGGAAGAAACACAGAGAAACTGCACTTTTTTTTAAGGTTCCTGAAAAGGGCAATTTTTCTTGAGCAAGAAAAGGGCAGGTGCTCAAGCGCCCTTTAACATCTTTGTGTGCACATGCCTGCATATATTTAACGAACGAACACAGCAATGACACTTTGTGAAAGCAGTTTATTTTCTTTACATTCTCTTTGATCAAGTTTCATTTCTGCTTGAACAAATTAATGCTATTTGAAGTCATTTCAATAGGGACATTTGACTTGACATGCGAGTGAGTTTGATGCTTGGTCTCGGAAGTTGGAACAAAATGAACTCGTAACTCAAAGCGCCACTGTAACTCTACTAATTTGTTGTTGAATGCAGCCCTTATGCAGCTTGGTAAATGTCCATTCATGCCAGTTTTTCTTCTTTTTTCATTTGCTCCATGCCGCAAAGTGCCCGTGCCAGTGCCACTTGATCTGGCTTGCGCTGAACGGCGCGTATATAAACACCTTGTCTCTCCCAATTAACGCCCACCGCTCGGCCGACAAGAAGCCGCTTGTATGCTGCCTCCAAGTCATTCCACGCCAAACCAACACCCTCCACGCGCACGCGCACTCACGCTTTCACATCAGAGATCACATCGCTCACTCCTGCAGCCGAAAAGCTCCTCCAAAAGCTTCCTGCAAAAACACATTCTAATCACGTTCGCTGAAGGGTGTGGGGGGGGGGGGGGGGAAGGTCGGGAATAAATCACCGTGGGAACCCCCACGCACACACCTCCTTCCTCTTTCCCCAATCGAACCTCCACGCCTCCCGGCCGCCGGATTCTTATTTTGCCGCTAGAAGGACGACACCATGGCTGGAGGACTGAAGAGCACCGAGCCAGAGGAGGTACCCGAGTGGGCTTTTGGTTTTGTGTTTTGGAGTGGATCGTGCGCGTGATATGGTCGCGTCTTCTGCGTTTGTGTGTGCGCGTGTGTGTGGCCCCCTGATCTCTCGCACCATCTGATTGAATGTGAAGGACCCACGACGCGTGTGCGTTAGCGCGAAAGTGCGACATTTCACCGCCTGTGTGGGACTTTTTGCGCGTGGACTTTTGCGCGTGGACTTTCCGTGCGTAAAAGACGCAAATTGCGCACGCTGTATTCATAACATAAGTTAAGTTAAAGTCGCTCGCGCACACAGCTGATGACGTCACTTTCCAACTGGCACAGGCGCCACTGTCAGCTATCACGAGCTGATTTTTTTTTTAGCCACGTGCTCTTGGGTTAGCCTACTTTTTGAAACGTTTGCATTTTGCGAGCAAAATTATGTTTTTTTTGCACCATGTAGATTAAGTGATTCTCAAAGTGTGGTAAGCGTTTAATCAGCGGTAGCCTACAGCCTATAAGATGCCTTTTAGGAATATAACTTCCTAATTTTTGATGACACTTAATGTTTATCTTTGAAAGTTTCCACAAAACTATACATTTGTATGACTTAACAACTACAACGTTTATTCCAAAAAAAAAAAATCATATATGACTTCTTCCTTTGAAAATAAGCAATTAATTCCTGCGGGATTTCGAAAAAGTGCAACTATTTTAATAAGGTATACGACCTTTCAACATGTGACTTCACATCATCCAAAAAGCAGGCTTCCTTGTAAAAATAAGAAATAAGTATTTTATTTTTTTAAACATAACTACTTTTTGCTTGCAATATTTGAATACAAGTTTTCGAACTTTATTTTACGACACCTGTTTTTGTCGTAAGTTTTCATTAAAAAACAATTATCATCACTTTTTTTTTGCATTACAACTATCTTGTTAATAACGACTTTATGTGTTTTACTGTTTAACTGATTTTGTCGGATCTTGATATCTTCTTTTCATAATATTTTTTCTTTTCTTACATTACAACTCTTGTAAATTACGATTTTATGTATTTTACGATCTTCTCGTATACCGTGACGTCTTTTTTTGATGATAAGACCTTTCCCTTGAATTTTTTCACAGTCCGATTTTTTTCTTCATTATATTTTAATAGACTCTACTAAATTTTATTTCCGTGCTATAATTTAAAAATATTTATATTCTTACAAACTCCTTTAATTTTATTTTATTTTATTTTATTTATTTATTTACATCTCAACTTAAATCTTGTGAGGTATAATTTTATTCCCATAACATTACAACTTTTTTTTTTTTCTTCTTTGCCCTGTAAAAGAAGATCTGAATATGTTATTGGAACATTACAACTTTCCTCCCTCAAAAGGCAATTTGGTAATCCTTATGTGATGTTGTGGTAGTGAGGATAATGAGGGGGGATTCTTGGAAACGTTTCTGTCCTGGAAAAAAAAGTTTGAGCACCCCTGTTCTGGATGCTACATACGCACTTGGTGGTGTTTCCCTGCGCGTAATTACGCACGGCACAACGTGCGTCCAAGCCGCGCGCGAGAGTGTGGCGAGGACCCCTTGCGGCTGTTTTGAGGGGCGTGGCTGCGCTCCACCCCGCGCAGCCCCTCCACTCCACTCCACTCCACTGCACTCCACTCTCTCGATCCTTTCTCCTCCTCGCCGTCGTCGTCCCTCACTCCCTCTCCGTCTCGCGCAGGAGTTTGTGCACTCGCCCTTCATCCGCAAGCAAGGCAACATTTACAAGCCCAACAACAAGAAGCAGGACGGCGGCATGGACAACGACAGCCTCAACGAGAAGTCCATGATGGACGACGTGCACACCAAGGAGATCGACCTGGTCAACCGAGACCCCAAGCGCATCAACGACGACGTGGTCAAGGTGAGGATCTTTTTTTTCTTCTTCTTCATATGACGTCAGCGGTCACTTCAATTGAGATTATTATATTTTTTTAGGGTAGGGGGTAAAAAACGCAGCCAAGAGGAAGCGTAAGCAATTTCCTGTTTTTGGAAAAGGGAGTTCTTTCCACTGTGAAACATGTTTATTTATTTTTTCATTGAGTTTTGCGCCCCCTAATAAATGAAGCGAGTGGTGGAGTGGCGCCACCTGTTGTCAGCCGGTAGGAGTGAAGTGTGTGTATGAGTGTGTGTGTGTGTGTGTGTGTGTGTGTGTGTGTGTGTGTGTGTGTGTGTGTGTGTGTGTGTGTGTGTGTGTGTGTGTGTGTGTGTGTGTGTGTGTGTGTGTGAAAAATCTGGAAAAGTTGGGAAACACCCATCCGTGTTGTGAGCATGGCTTGTATCCTCATATAGCCACACCCCTCTATATTTCCATTCTACTGCCAGTCCACGTGACCACCCTAAGCAGCTTTATCATTACAGTGAACACCCGACATACATTCCCAGGCAGGATGGACATTTTGTGAAGCAGAGATCATGCATATACAATTTTTTTAATTGTAAAATTGTTTGAACCATTCCAAAACAAATTGCAAGAATCAAACATATAATTTTTTGGGGGTCATTTTTAATACCCATGCATGGATGTATCGTTTTAAGTAACTTTAAGTACCCTGCATGTACCTTTGAATTTTTGACCAATTAAAAGCTTTCCATCTTTGAACTGTTCAGCTTCACCCCTGCCATTTTTGCCCATAAATTCAAAATAAAAGTCCCCAAAAATTATGATTTTTCTCCTCTATTTTTTTACACTTTTTGCACCAATTCAAATCATTCCAACTGTAAACTGTTCAACTTTTCCCTACCGCAATTTTTCTTTTCAAAATTTAAAAATATTTGTTTTTGACTGATTTAAACCATTACCACTTTCAACTGTTTGGCCTATTCCTACCGCAATTTGTTCCCCAATTTTTCAAAAATAAAAGCCATAAAAAAACAACAACAATTTGTTAGTTTTTCTATTTCTACATTTTTGACCAATTTAAACTGATCAAACTTTCAACTGTGCAGCTTTTTTTTTAAAAGGCAAAATTAAGATTTTTTTTAGCAATTTTTTTCCCCCAAATTGCAAAATAAAAGCTAAACCTCCCCATGATTTTTTAAAATTATCTTTTTGTGGACATATTCAAACGATTTCAACTGTTCGAGTTTGGTGGGGTGACTTGAGAGTGTCTGGGTGTAAACTGTGCTAAACAGCAGTTCCTACTACTATTCTATTTTACAGCAGGCTGTAAAAACTCACTACAACATAGTTCCTCGACACCAAGATGCCACAAGTTGGTGGCAAAGCAACACTTATATATTAGACTAGGTGAGTTTATTTTTTATTTATTTTTACAAATTGGGGAATTTTCAATATAGCCAATAAGCGGGCAAACTCTGTAGCGTGGTTGCATCACGGGATTAAGTCAATTTCCATGTGGTGGTCACACTGTCACTTGTCACAAGACGCATTGATTGGATTTTGGAACAGAAAGAAAGAAATGCATAAAATAATGACAACAAGTGGAAAATTGATTTAGCTCATGTTGGATTTGAAACGTTCATACCGCAAAAAAATTGCAACAAGCTGGAATGACGAGGGTGAAAAAAAAATGACACTTTGATTGCGCATCATTCCAATCGAAAAATAGGATATATATTTGAGAAGCAGCGCATCAGAGGCAACCTGCCATGACATAATTCCTTGAGCACTTCATGATATTCCTGCTAAATATTTCAAACTCGAAGTCAGCTCGTGGTCTTGCAAGACATGCACACACATTTGTCACGTCTTGCTTGCGTGTCAAAACCAAATAAGAATTCAACTGTTCTCTTTTGCTGTTCTGCATCTTATGACAAATGAGTCAGACTCTCCAGCCTCCTCCACAACAGACCACATCTTAACATCCCCAGTGGAAACATTTCATTACTCTGTCTCTAATTACATGTAATACAAAACCTTATGTAACCCAAGGGGCGGGGTACACCCCGGACTGGTCGCCAGCCAATCGACCAGTCGCACATATAGCCAGACAAACACTCACAATCACACCCGAGGACAATTTGAAGCCTTCAATGAAGCCAACATTCATCTGTTTGCAATGCGGGGAAACATGGTGGAGTGTCTACAAACTCATCCTCGGAATCTTTCAACTGCGAGGCAGATATGCTAACCACTAGGCTACCATGCTGCCACATTTTGTGCGTAAAAACCCACTTAAAAAGGAATTCCTTCACTCTAGCATTCCGAGGCGAGGAGCACCTTTTGGGCTCGCCCGCCCAACATCCGGACGGGAACGTCAAGTTTTCCACGTCGTTGCCTGGCGATTTGAGGTCACTGACTCAACTCTGCCAAGCACGCTCACACACACACGCACGCACACACAGAGGGAAACCCTCCCAGCAAGCTATACACGTACACACAACAAAGTATACAGGCTGGTTGAAGGGAGCCACAGCTTCCGCAGCTGGTCTCAATCAGCGGGCCGCATCAGAACCACGCGGGCCGCTTCACTTCACTCGCTTGTGACTTTCCATTGAGACGCGCTCTTTCCATAGCCCAGAGCAGCCGCTAGCGTTCAATAGAAGATCTGTGAGGCAGGCGAGCGCTTGTTCGTTGTGAAAGCTGCTGGTTAAATGCGCGCAAAACTAGTCGTGACAATGGTTGGCAGCATGGTGGGGAAGCGGTTGGCACGTTGCACGCAGTTCACAGGTTTGGGGGTTGAAATCTGGGATCAGGACTTCTTATGAGTTCATGAATAATAAGGAAATAACTACAATTGAGAAAATGAGAATGCTTAAAAAAAATAGATGACATTTAGTTTCATTATTACCCTCAATACTTATTTTTTTTAAAACGTGCACAAAAAAAAAAATACTATCTAAAAATCTAAATCTAATACTAAAACTAAGCATTTTCCCAAAAATAAAAACGAAATGAACAAACCCACTCCAATGTCTAATAAAAACACAAAACAAAAATAAAAAACAACTAAAAATGAAAAAATATTATAATACATTCCAAAAACATGCTAGCAACATGTTAGCTTGAAAGAAGACTATGTATTGTCTATAGGTGTGCGACCAATCAATTTTGTACTATGCCATTGGCTGATGACCAGTCCATTGGTTGTCTATATCTGACATGCCATTGGATGGTGACCTATCATTTGTACACATGTTACATGTCATTGACTGGTGACCAGTCCATTTCTGTCTGCATTTGATCTTCCATGAAGATCAGTCTAGTGTTTGTCTACAAGTGACATGCCATTGGATAGCGACCAATCATTTTTGTTGTTGTTGCTACATTTGACCTGACATTGGTTTACAACCACTACATTTTTAGTTGACATGCTATTGGCTGGCAACCAATAAATTGTTTGTCTATACGTGATGAGCCATTGGAAGCGACCAATCAATTGATTGCTATGCGTGAATTGCCATTGATTGGTGACCAGTCCATTGTTGATTGTGACATGCTATTAGCTAAAAATAAATTTATCGTTTGGCCAAATGGTCCCTGACATTGGCTGGCGACCAGTCAGTTATTTGTTTACATGTACCCTTTCTTCACTGGTGACCAGTCAATGTTTGTTGATTTGTAATATGTCATTGACTGGCAACCAGTCCATTGTCTAAATGTGACATGCCATTGGCTGGCGACCTGTCCATTGTTTGTCCATGTCTTGACATGAGCTGGCGACCAGTACAGGGTGTACCGCATCTCTCACGTAGCTACCTGGGATTGACTCCAGTTTCCTGTGAGGAAAAAAAACGTTAGAAAATAGATGTTTGAATCCAACCTCTGACACTTCCTGTGTAGAGTTTTCATCTTTTTTTTTTATTACCCCATCAATGTGAGGAAAAAATAGAAAATCATTGTTTATGGAAAAAACTGACTTTTAATTTCAAGGCCATATAACCCAGCAATAGTGGACGATTTATTGCTTATTGCGTATTGTTAATTGTCACTATTTTATTGTGAAACAGGATGTGTCCCGAGTCGGCACTTCCTGTGACGTGTGAAGCCTCTCAAAGCAACACAAGAAAGCCATTAACATACTTCTGTGCCACTTTGTTTGAAGATAGCGCTCTGAGAATAGCACATCGCTTTTGTTTTGGGCGCAATAACAAAGTTGCCAGGGCGACGGGGAGTGATCACACGCTTCCACGAGACTCCAATTGGCCTTCAGAAGAAGCTTTTTAGATGTTGCAGATTTTCACGGGGAATTCTGTATTCGTTATACTGCTAGAGTCTGCCCTCTTAAAAACTAACTGTAACGGCAACACGCATCAGACAGAAGTCACTGAGATTTCCAAATAAGCACTCAAGTGTTTTAACAAGATCTTAAAGGTGAATAAATAAATAAAATAAAAACTTTTATTATGAATAGCGCTGCTAATACTTTTATACAAGAGGCCTTTTTTCCTTCTGCGGAGTGGCACCATGAAGATTTAAGTTAACTGTGACTATTTTAAAACATGAGTTTTATTGTTGTTTACGTTTTTTTTACACTAGAAATTTTACATATACAGTATCTATATTGTTAATTGTTTTAGCATATCCAGTTCCATGACTAAAATAGGCTAACTCAATTGGATTTTTGCATTAAGAGTGCCGTCTAAAACCTCAAACATTAGCATTGTGTACATGCTGAGCAACATTTAGATGACACATTTAGACTAATAGTCCTAATTTGATTTAATATTAGCTACATATATATAGCATACAGCTTGTTCTGTGTTTATGCTAAGCTAGGATAACTAAACACAATTGATTTAGTAGAAGCACCAAGATTTAATCTAAAAATGTATCTTCGTGTTCATGATGTACACCATTATGGATTTAGATAAATGCTAATGTGCGTTAGGCACATGTTTTTAGCATGTCCAGTCCTTATGCTAAAGTAGCCTGACTAATCTTAATGTACTTGACCGAGGCTTTAGGATTTAATCTAAACTGTTATTGTAGTAATGTCTGTTAGGTCCATATTTCTACCAAGTTTATGCTAAAAGGATACTTGAAACAGGTACTCGAGTGTTTTTATCTAAAAATAAATAAAATGAGATGTTTTTGGAGTCCAGTGCTTGTGCTAAGCTAACTGAGTCTAGTCCACTTGAAAGAGGCATTTGGAGTTCATCTAAAAACCTTGCTGACGTTGCCTCGATGAGAACACTGCGAGATCTCCGAGGTTGACAAGGATAAATATTGACGGTGAGCTCACCAAGTAGAGGGAGCGTCTGTGTTGCGTCGACGCTTCCACGTGACCTTCAGCGTTCCCAACTTGGCATGATGATCATGTTGGAAATGCCAGGCGGCGTTCAGAGAAACAGAAAACAATATTAAGACCACATTTGGCTTGAATAAGTCAACCTAAGTCCATTTCCATTTCAATGTCCCCTCTCACTGGTCTTCTTCGATTCCCCAGGTGGACTTTGTGGACGTGATCGCTGAGCCAGAGGGCACGTACAGCTTCGATGGCGTGTGGAAGGCCAGCTTCACCACCTTCACCGTCACCAAATACTGGTTCTACCGCCTGCTGACGGCACTGGTGGGCATCCCGCTGGCGCTGGTGTGGGGCATCTTCTTCGCCATCCTCTCCTTCGTGCACATCTGGGCGGTGGTGCCCTGCATCAAGAGCTACCTGATCGAGATCCACTGCGTCAGTCGCGTCTACTCCATCTGCGTGCACACCTTCTGCGACCCGCTCTTCGAGGCCATGGGCAAGTGTTTCAGCAACGTGCGGATCAGCACCATCAAGGAGGTGTAGTAGGCGCCATCCGGAGGAGGATTCATGGGAATTCATTGGGGGGTGGGGAGGGGGGATTGGGTGAGGGTGGGGCCAGAGTCTGATAGGACATTCTTACAGGTTGGACATTCCAAGCTAAAGGAAAGGGAGGCGGGGTGGTATTTCTTTGTGTTTTCCATTTCCTTCATGTTTTGATCTATTCAAATCCTGGTACACACAAAAGCCCAAAGATTAGTCTGTGAAGGGCCGTTACAGTGAGAAAGGGGCTGTACAATTTTGAGCCGGATTCCGCCCCCTTACAAACAAACCGGCTTTCGACTCGCGTAATATCAGATGTGCTAGCAAGTCAAGGCGTCGCTGTATCTGAATGTAGAACGCCATAACATTTGCGTGAATGTGAAATTCAGCTTCTTTACATTGTCTGATCTTGAGCAAAATCCTCAAAAGCTCATTGGTTGTCCAATCATGGCCAAGAATTTACGATCTAAAATACTGCCAAAGAAACAAGTGAAAGGCGCTATCGCCCGTAAGAGATCGTGTAAGTTAACGAGTTAGCAGGTTAGCTAGCAGCTAACCCAGCACCTTCTTCTTCTTCTTTTACTCTGACACTTGATTGTGGTTTTGTGGTTTTATTATTGTCACGTTTGGGGTCTCTTTATGTGTGTACCAGGTTTAGACAAACCAACATTCACCTTGTTCATGTTTGCTGGTGGAGAGACGGTGGTCGTAGCGCTCGCTCGGCGGCGGCCTGAACCCTGCTGACACCGCACAAAACTAAAACAACCATTGATCCCTTTGTCTCCCCGTGACCTCTGAAAACCGCCCCCCCATCCCTCCTCCTCCGACCTGGCTTTGCTGCAGTCCGACACACTGAACCCGTCGTCCCCCCCCTTTTTTTTTTCCCACCGTCCACCGCCCTCAAGACCAACACGCCACCTGCTGCTCACTCACTCGCTTCATCTTTTAAAAAATAAATGTTCACAATTCACCTTTTTTAGCCTCCTGCTTGACAATGCAAAGAACTTGGGGGCGGCTACGCTTAGCGGCTAACTAGCATACCAGCACACACACGCACAGACTTGGGACTCAGACTCTCCATGATTGTGTATCAATGTGAAAATACGTAATAAAACTGAATGTCGCTGCCTGCAAGCGTCTGTTTGTTTTAGCTTAGTACAGCTTGCTAGTTTGCTAGCTCGCTAGGTGCTGACTGATTTCTTGTAAAGACTTGACTTGGACTCGCTTTGCTTTTGAGTTTTTTGTATCTCATACAAAAGAAAAACATCGTTGTGGTTAGCGCGTTAACGTTTTTCGTGAAGAACTAACAACTTTTTTTGAAAGTTTGTAAAAAGCTCATGCAAAGTGCTTTTTTTGTGTGTCGCCATTTAAGAACTCAATGTGACGTCCCCATCGGATGAGGGGAGCGCTCAGCTTTTCATGTTTGAACGCTTTGACTGTCCTTCAGTCTACCTGCTGTTTTTGTTCCCCTCACAGGAGGCTCAAAAGGTGATATTTTTTTATATATAAAGTTTTTTCCCTCCTTCCTTGCCTTTACTTGTACAATGTAATGCTGTGCACATTAAAGTTGAATATGACCACGTGTGTGTGTGTGTGTGTCGACATCAATAGATTGTCTTTTGTTTGCAATAGTTTAATTAGTTGCTTTTTTCTATACTTATTTTCTACTACAGAGACGCAAAATCATACTTTTAGTTAGCTTATGGGAGCCGAGGCAATATGTATCATTTCCAGTCCATCCTAATTACATTACAGCATTACATGATGCTGACATGTTTTTCTGCCAACTTTCTGCTCCGGATTCCCAAAGGAGACAAACTGTAGGAATTGGTGGTAGGTTTGCGAAGTGTGATTTTTCTGAGGCACCGTAGTGGGCGTGCATCAAAATGCATGCACTTCGAGCTTAGGTCATTGCATTCTATTAGTTCACCAAAGGATGCCCCCAAAAAATGTATGCATTGTCTCTTCAACAAAACGTTTCACTGCTTCTTTAATTTTGCAACATCAATACTCAATAGGCATAGTTAGTCTTTTTTTTTTTTTTTTTTTTTAGAAAAAGTTCACATTTGTTTTCGTTGAGGTCACCTATTCTGAAATTAACATTAAACGGTTACGAGAAACTGTAAAAAAAAATTAAATATAGTACAACTTTTTATTTTTTTTAAATGCCACAAAATTTGTTTTATGTTACAACATATCAAACTTTTGTTAAGTAAAAAAATAAGTAATACAACATTTGATCAAAATACAGTTAAAAAAAATACCTGCACAAAAAAAGAAGGAAAATGACAGCAAAAGACACAACAGATAGTGTCTGAAGTTCATCAGTTTGACAATAGACACATTTTTGGCCGTGATATAAAGCAAAAAATAAAATTGTACATTTTTGTAACATTTGTAAAAAAAAAAAAAAAAAAATTATTTATTTTTTTGCCAAAAAAGTTCCTTAAAAAAATATCAAAATGAATTGTGGGTGATGTCTGGAGGATAAATCGTGTGGATGTACTAAGTTGTACTTACAGTGATCATTGAGATTTGCGTGGGAATTTAGCGCCCCCTTGTGGAGTCGCCCATTGTTGATGAGATGCAGGTATGTTAGAGCAACTCCATGTTTGTGCCACAAACTTTGTGGTGAGGGGTGAGGTGGAGCGCTTCAAAGTAGAACCGCCCCTGCATCCATCATCAGGTTTGTGGAAAGCATTTTCCCCACTCATACTGTAATTACAAAATAAAATGTTTGGGTTGGTTCTGAAATGGAAATGACATCCAGTTTACTCTCTCCATTGAAAGTAGTTTACCTCATGTAATATATTTTTGACCAACATCACACACATTCACAAACACTGACTCTCACACACAACGTACACATCTTTTTGATGTTTAAACCACCAGTTTATTTATGATTTAATCTCGTTTTACCTCCTCAGAAGATCCATCGGGTAATCAAGTACAAATAACTCCTCACGTTGCATGCTGGGATAGAGAAGCAGTGGCAAAGATAAAGAAAAAGTGCTTGTGGTAGTGTTCCTTCTTTCACAATGAAACATCCCCCTCTAGTGGATAAAATGGATAAATACAAAATTTCATTTTGGACATGGCAAGCACAGTAATGTGTAACTTTTTCATTACTTATATGTGGCACTTTTTTTTAAACACATTTTTGAAAAATTACAATACAGTGCATATATCACGATTCGATTCAGCACCCTTTTCATTTTAATCCTAAAAACAACCCGAACAAGAATCCTTGTTTCTTTAGTCATATTAATGTAGTTATTTTAAATGTTTTTACTGTGATTATTGCAGTGTTTGAATAATTTCCAGTTTCTTTTTCTGTAATGTTTTTTAAAATAATTTTTTAACATAATATATATTTTTTTTTAAATCAACGTTTTTGGGGGACAGCATCAACTTAGTTTTTTGTGCGTGTAAAACTTTGATTGGTGGTATATCCCCACTTATTCAAGAGTTGTTTGGGTTTTAAAAAAACAACAACCTAGTTATAGTCCACTGTGTAACTTTTTAATTGCCTTTTAAGTAGTAAACATAGTGTTTTAAATGGGATAATGTTGCTTTTACATAAGATGGGAATGTTTAAGCACACATTTACCACATTAACGCCGCTATACAGTTTAATTTATTCCACGCTTGTACCTCACTTGTACGTCAAAACCTCTCTTCCAATTGAAATAAATGGAAATGCTATTAATCCGTTACAGCCTCCACCCTAAACAACACAAATTTTTGTATTTGTTTTTTTAATTAAAGAAAACTACTACTATATGCAATAGGCTACTTTATAAAAAATGTTTTAATAATAATGAAAATAATAATTTAAATAATTTAAATAATTGTAATAATTTAAATAATTTTAATTATTTAAATTATTTAAATTATTTAAATAATTTTAATAATTTTAATAATTGTAATAATTTTAATAATAATTAAATACAATTTTGTGCATCATGATTTAAGGATCCAGTTCATTGTGCTGCTCCTTCTGGTGTACCCACTTTGGCCTCTGGGGGGCAGTATAATACATGATCAGTCTACATGTGTTTTCAAATATCTGTTAAAACCATGACTAGCGATGCCAGCCGTTGGTATGTCAATGGCGCATTGCATTTATTGTTAGCATTAAGACGAGCGGCTTTCCTAAGGCTAAACTACATTACGGGGGTGTTTTAATTCTCTTTGCTGTATGCATAGCTTGACAGTAAACTTTGTCTGGGAGTAGCATCAAATAGCTTCAAGCCTCTTTTTTTATGTTCTTTTTCTTTTTTTAAACAAATTATTCAATATTTGCCAAACTGCTGCATGTTGTGAATGTTGAAATGAGTTCACTGCCACCATACAGTGCTTGTATCGCTCAACTTTTGAAGTTTTGCTGGGCCTTTTATGCAAAATGGTTTAGCTTCAAAGTTGTTCCTGCCGCATGGAAATATTTATATTCAAAACAAAAGAGCTGTTATTTTAATCAGTAGAATAGCAACTGAACTCATTTGTTAACATAACAATGTCTTGTTAGATGCTTGCTCTCAAATGGTGGAGGAGTAAAAAAGTTGGACGTCGATGGTTGTTCCAAATGTCTCTTGATTGATTCAATAGTCATGCCTCAATACTTTTGTCCATTGAGTGCCAAGCATTAACAACTTGTGTTGTTTCTCTCCAGGGGGGTGACGTGGTCCTCTTCTGATATCCGCTGCAGTCGCGGCAATCAGTCCATCACTTGGACGTTGAAGATGCTTTCATTTGATGTCTCCGGCAAGAAGCGAGGTGGAGGTGGCATGTCCGTCTTGGGCGGGTGCTAAGGCGCAGTCATTTCCTGTCGTGGGTGTGATTGCCTTACTTTGATTTCCTGTGAGATGGCGGGGGGGATAAAATCCAACATAGTCAAAATTTTGACTTTTGAAACATGAATAAAAAGACATCCATTTTGTATAGTGCTTGGACTCATCAGGTTTGCAGGTGAGCTGGAGGCTATGATAGGCGACGAGACGAGAGGCGGGGTAAGGGATTGGTCGCCAACTAATGTCAGGCCAAGGTTATTATAGGTAACGAAAAGTAACAAAATAAGTCAAACTAAAACTGAAAACGCATTTATGTTAACAAAGTAAAAGAGTGAGATCACTTTAAAAAAAAAAACGACATTCTACTTTTATAAAACTAACTAAAATTGTTGCTAACTATAGACAGAGACTACTGGACCAAGGATATAATCAGGAATGCCTGCTCAGTGCTCACTTTTTCCTTTCAAATCTTGTAAGTTATCGTGGTTAAACTTATGCACATTTAGTTTATTGTAAGATGTAATTTAGCACACTACCCTAGAGGGCAGTGTTGAGCTTTGGTTTGGAAAGGATGGTTGGCTAAGTGTACCAGAGAAGAAGAATCCCCCTTGGGATGAAACAAGAGAGGGGGGGGGGGGGGGGGGGGTGGAGAGAGAGAGAGAGAGAGAGTTAACATATTTACAGCTCACCTATTTAGTCGTATTTTATATATATATATATATATATATATATATATATATATATATATATATATATATATATATATATATATATTGTTATAGGCTACTTGCCGACTTGTTGCCATGGGGATGCTTTTGGCTGCTGAGATGGCTCCTGCTGAAATGTAACAGTGAAGAATGAAGAATGAATATGTAGGTCAATTCAAAGAGCTTGACATAAAATCGCTAATTAATAACACGATTAATGTAAAATACACATCTAACATGAAACAATTCTAACTTTTGCCTTTAGCGTTGATTAGACGCGACTAGATTGGGTTAGTGCAGGGTTAGGGAACACTGGTCCTCGAAAGCCACTGTCCCGCCTGTTTTCCACGTCTCCCTCCTCCAACACAGCTGACTCATATTATTAGCTCATCAGCAAGCTGTAGAAGCCTGATAACGATCCTGTTCATCAAATACGGTGCGTTGGTGGAGGGAGGCATGGAAGACAGGCAGGACAGTGGCTCTCGAGGACCAGGGTTCCCTAACCCTGGGTTAGTGGAACGACTTGGCGCTTTATTGTGAGATGGTGTTTATTCAAGCCTCACTTTAGCTGAGTTAATGGAAATACCCCCCTGGGCATTTAACAACAACAAAAATATATAGTAAATACATATATACAATCAACTCCTAAATAACATCAAATAAATACATTTTTAAAAACTTAAAAAATATATTTTGACTATTAATTCAAATAACAATTTGAATTCACTAGTAAAAATGAATGCATGAATTCATTCACTCACTTTACAGTACATACGCTCCCGTAACTAAAGGTCTAATATTTACATATATATTAACTTGCATAAATATAAAATCATTGAATGTAAAATGGTACACATGACAACCAAGTGAATAATGAAAACATGAGCCTTTTTAATTAGATTTTCATGTTTTTATTTGAAGTTTTGTATTATTATTATTATTATTATTATTATTATTATTATTGAATTCATTGTTTCTTTATTTGATAAAAAAATACTTTGATCGTTTATTTATTTTTTAATTATTATACATGTTATGCTTAAAATTGATATTAGGAACTGATCATGTTAATAATTTGATATGCTACAGATGGAGTCGCTACAACTGAAATATGATTTTGTCATTAAATTTTTGTGTCTTCAAATATTACAGTAAAGAAAAATTCTGCCTGAAAACTTTTTTTTTTTAAGTCTGTTTTGATGGTTGTGAACATGTTCAAATGGAGCTCACAAAAGAACAAGAAGCTTTTCATTGGGCAGTGATATTGTTAATACATACAACAGCGTGTATTTTGTCCCCACATATATTGCTTTTCATGAAAACAAACCTCCTGCCATGCAAAGTGTTGTGTACGTTACAACGCATGTGACTCATGCGTTGTTTATTATAACAGGCCAGCTGCACACACAAAAAATAGAACGTGAGCATAGTTTGTCACATTGCAGGTGTTGCGGTCGCAGGACGCCGTGCTGTGACATTAGAACCAGAACCAGTACCACATTACGAGCTTTTCCACATTCCGACCTCGTCGTCCTTCTTCCTCCTCGCTCTTACCCCGTTCCACGCCGAAGCATAACAACGCTCATGGCCGCGAGAGCCACAAAGACACACCCTTTGGGCACACAAACACGTGCACACTGCAAGACACACCCCTGTGTGTGTGTGCGCGCGCGTGTAACTGTGTGTAAGTGTGTTGGCCCCGAGGCCAAGCAAAACTGTGCCCTCTAATCAGACTGACAAGAAAGATATGAACAACTTTTGGCTCGTGACTCAACGCCAGTAATTAGCATCCATCGCTATGTGAGAACGCTAACTTTAAAAAATATATCAAATTAATTACGCTATGCTTGCCTATTTAAACATGTTTGATAAGTAAGACACTTTTTTTTCGGCTTGCCTGCTTCACCTGACATAATCGTCTTCACCGCAATGCTTTGCCCACACGCGTTGACAAAAACGAATTCCTCGTAATTACGCGGTCTATTTGTCTTCAATCTGGTAGCAACTGGAAAAAATCTTTCGAACGTGTTTGTCTTTGAAGGATTTTAGCAAATGAGACTAAAGTGTTTACTTCAAACCAAAATGTCAGGCGTGGTCTCTTTAGACTTTTTTGTGGGTCACTTCACGATAGACATTAGGGGTGGGAATCTTTGACTGTCTCGCGGTTCGATTCAGAATCGATTTTTGATTCAAAATGATTTGACTGACAATGACTTCTGCTTCAATTTATAGATGTGCAAAGAATCGTCATGATCTACTCCAGTCTGACTCGCTAATGCTAATTAGCGCGCATCTCGCGGCACTTTTATCACTCAAAAGAACAGCTATTCATACAAAACGCTTCAGGAATGTAAACAGAGAAGCATCTTAACATTACTCACCGGCATATGCTCTTCCTACGCTGCAAAAAAAATCTAACTTTTATTGGCATAACTTGATCGTGACTTTTTCCTTCTATTCTCTAATGTGGCTAAAACTTAACAGTGTATCAGAACGTGTGGAACCACACTGCCCCTAAGTGGCCAGATCAAGTGCAACATGAAGAGTGCTCCCAAAAAAGGCACACACAAACAAGGGCAAGACAGTATCAAATAATTTAAATCAAATCGATTTTGGGACATTTGAAATCAATGCTGAATTCTACTAAATGAGAATCACAATTCTTATGAGAATACATTTTTTGGCACACCCCTAATAGACAAATTTGGTGTTGTTAAGTGAGAATGGCAAAATTTCAAAAAAATAATCACGACAAAATGTCGAGGACAAGTCCGCATTTCAAGGATCCGTAGCCAAAAATGGCCTCTTCAAACCAAAATGGTAGACTTCCTGTGTCTTTTGGTCATGGCCTAATTATATGTTGCTTTGGGGGCTTCATTCGTGCAGGTGAGGTTGTTTTGTCCGTGTTAGCTTAGAGGGCTAGTTGTGTATTTTAGAGGTGGCATTGTTGTTGTAAACAAACACAACTGAGCTAGCTCACGTTAATCCGGAGCAAAACGTTAGCGTTGCTTGTCATAACACAACCCACACTTGTTGTTTTGACACTGAACGTGCGCTTCAATCATTCGGCAATCTCGCTAATGACTCACTTTTTGTCCTCCAGGGAGCTGGACTGTTAATTAACTAACATCTATCGACCAAAACGTAACTGTGTGACGCTTAGAGCCCGTTGGTCCTCAGCTGGAAAAGCGAGGTGAAGTGCTCTTCGCGGATTAAGGGACAAGATCCTGCCGAAAGTGGAGGAGTGGGAAGAATGGAGCGGGAGATCAACAGGCGGATTAGTGCCGCATCAAAAGTGATGCGGACTCCGTATCGGCCTGTCATGTTGAAGAAGAACCTGAGCCGAAAGGCGAAGCTTTCAATTTACCAGTCGATCAAGATCA
Source organism: Leptonotus elevatus (assembly GCF_054856555.1). Lineage (NCBI taxonomy): Eukaryota > Metazoa > Chordata > Actinopteri > Syngnathiformes > Syngnathidae > Leptonotus > Leptonotus elevatus. The sequence continues at coordinate 11,561,126 of NC_141242.1, forward strand.
AGACCTTCATCTATGGTTTACGAGCTGCGGGTCATGTTCGAAAGTAGTAGATCGAGGGTACAAGCTGCCAGATTCTCTCTTAGAGATAAGGTGAGAAGATCATGGTAATTATATTTTTAAAAAATTGTTGAAGAGGAAGTCAGCACCCCCTTTTTTTTTTTTTTTTTTTTTACAATAATATGTTCTATGCAGCCCCACCAGTCTAAATATGGTATTCTGGTTGATATTGTGTTAGTGGAATGAGTTATGCAGCAGAATCCATCCGTTTTTATGCCTCTCAGGGGGCGGCCATTTTGCCACTTACTTCTTACAGATGACATCAATGTTGCTCAGGTCTCAGGTAACAACCAATCACAGCTCAGCTTCAGAAAAAAAAAGGTGAGCTGAGATTGGTCATTGCCTGAGCCCTGAGCAACTGTGATGTCATCTTCAGTCGACAGCAAGTGGCAAAATGGCCGCCCCCTGAGATGGATAAAAATGGCTGGAAGAAGAAAATAAATAAAAATAATATTAGTAATAATGTTAATAAAGTCTGTTTCAAAATAATATTGAGAGACAGACATTGTTGTAAATCAAAATGTTGAATGAATGCTGGGAGACATGAACATAAAAAAAATCATATTTGTAATTCACAATACTCACTGACTTACAACCACTGCACTTTCTGAATGCTGAGAGACAATCATCAACATTGTGCTACAAAAAGAAATGTTGCGCCAATGCTGGCTGGGAGACGGTGTTCACATTAATATAGTTTGCATTATACTGACATTTACAATCACAATCGTTGCCTTTTTAATGCGGAGAGATAAACATTCATATTAAGGCGACTGTGTCGAAAATATTAAGCACAAGCGTGTTAATGCTTGTCTCTATTGTGGTTTAAAAAAAAACACTGCTCACCACTAGGGGGCCCCCTAGATGGAGTTAAATCTGTGAGTTTGCTGTGACGTGCTTGTCTATCAGCATTCATTCGTGGCGTGTTTTTCTGCATAAATCATTTTTTGTAGTGTTTGAGGGAAGCTCTCAGGAATGTCAATGAACAAAAAAAAAAAAGAGGAAACTACTTGCTTAGCGTTGATGTGTCATTTCAAACGAAACAGTGAGAACCGTCAATCATTTCGACACTTGACCACCAGTCATCGGCATATCATGGAGACCGTGTAGGTGTGTGCGTGCGCGCATGCGTGTGCGTGCGTGCGTGCGCGTGTTTGTTTGGAGCTGTCCTGCTTTCTTTCAGGAAGTGGCACAAAGGAATGTTTGGCCGTGATTCACGACGCTCCGCGGCCACGCAGCTCGTTATTTACGGCCCAGCGAGTCGTCGCTACGCGTGTGACTCAGTTTGTGGACGCCGGCGTCAGGTGCAGAGGAAGTGACAATCACTGTCTCCGGGTTTCATGTTAGCTCGAAGCGTTTAACCGTCGACCGAGCAGTGGAGCAATCGGACAAAAATATGTAGGACAAGTTTGGTTTTGAAGGAACCCTAGAAATGGCCTCTTCAAGCTAACATGGCATACATCTTGTGTCTGGTGGGCTTCTTGACCCCAAAATGGCCACTTTAAACTGGAGCACGGCTTTGAGAGACTTTTTTTGTGGGTCTAGTCATGATACACGTCCGACCAAAGTTGACTCTGAAGGAAAGGGAAATGGCCACAAAATGGCTTTTTAAAACTAAAAAATGGTAGACAATTGTGTCTTTTTCGGAAAAGATTCTTGAGACTTTTTTTTGTGGGTCTGCCAAACTTCATGTTTCCAAGTGCAACTACCTTCGGAGGCTGAATGCATCAAAAAAATTGAGACAAAATCTCCAGGAAAAGTTTGTCTTTGAAATAACTGGAAATTACCCCCCAAAATGGCCACTTTAAACCGGAGCACGTTTTTTTTGTGGACCGAGTCATGATACACATGCCTACCAAAGTTGACTTTGAAAGAAAAGGAAATGACCACAAAATGGCTTCTTAAAACTAAAATGGTAGATTCCTTGTGTCTTTCGGGTCTACTCATGATGCACATGCCTACCAAATTTCATGTTGCTCAATACAACTGGCTTTGGAGGCCTGAATTCAGGCCAAATTTTAAACAAACCAGAAATTACCCCAAAATGACCGCTTCAAACTAAAATGGCGGACTCCCTGTGTGTGTTTTCGGAATAGATTCTTGATACTTTTTTTGTGAGTCAACACATGAAATGACATGCCTGCCAAACTCCACGTTGCCGAGTGCAGCTAGCTTCGTCGGTTGAATTTCTAAATCGAGACGGGAAAAGTTTGACTTTAAAAGGACCAAATGACCCAAAAATGGTCACTTTAAACTAGAATGTCAGAATTCCTGTGTGTTTTCAGGGCATGGCTGTGAGAGGCTTATTTGTAGGTCTACTCATGATACACATGCTAACCAAATTTCATGTTGCTAATTGACTTTGGGGGCTGAATTGGAGGCAAAATATAAAGGTAAAGTTGGCTTGGAAAGAATTGGAAATAACCTCCAAAATGGCCGCTTAAAATTAAATGGCAGGCTTTTTGTTGCAAAAAACTAAAGTCTTTATATTCTATATGTTTTAAAAATGTAGGTGGTACTTGCTTTAAAAAGTTTGAGTCACCTAATTTAATTAAAGTTATATGTGAAACTAAAATTAGTCAACAGAGATGTTGGGGAGGAAAGTTTCACCTGAACAGAGAAACAAAAGGGGGGCTGTGCACCTTCCGACGTCACGGTGCCATGGGGCGTGGCTTGGGGCGACGCGTGCGGAGGGAGGCGAGCGCGCACGCAGCGGAGCGGCAAAGCGGCAGCATCGTATCGGCTGCGCGCACGCATCCGCGCTCATTCCTCACTCGCCCAAAAGCTCAGCTGTTTTTGTTTACTTTTTCGCCACGACAAATACAAAGAAGAAGAAGAAAGAAAGAAAGAAAGAGGACGCCTGGAAGAAGTTGACTCTGTTTGGACTTACTTGGAGAAGTTTCTTGCACAGAATATGATTTGAACGCCGGCAAACAGGTGACTCCAACCGCCGCTTTACGCCTTAATATGACCATTAATAATCCACTTGATGTTGTTTAAAATGGATACAATCAACGTGTTGTTGACTTGGCTTTGTGAGTGCGCGCTCGTGCGCGCGCTTCTGCTGCCCAATGCAAGTGCATATGTGTGTGTGTTAGAGTGTCTGCATGACTCACTTTCCTCCTCAATTCGCAACATTTTCACATCTTTTGTGCCTTTGCTACACTACCATTGTGTAAGTGTGTGTGTGTGGGGGGGGGGGGGGCGTGTGTGTTGCAGGTGCACCCCCTCCCAGGTTTTTATGCTGATACTATTACTCACTTTCTAGCAGTAAAAGTGGTTACTCTGCCTCTCCCCTAAAGTTGCCCCCGAAAAACTTGAGTAATGTAGTCAATGTAAAAACAAAAACATTTTGTGAGTTAATTTCATTATTAAGGATTTCATATGACTTCATTAATTGCTGCAAACAGCAACTTATTTACCAGTTTTCATACTTGACATGTACAGTATACAGTAAGTACTTTATTTTGTGTTGCATGAAAACAACTGTCATCCTAATAGAGTACATATTATTATTATTATTATTTCCATAATTAATTGTAGCATTTTTGTAAAAAATGGTTGAATGTTTGATGTCTATGCAGCATTTTATTTGTGTTCGGCACTAACGTGTATCATAATTTGATTTGATTTTTTTCAAGTAACTGCTTTTTTGGGGTACATTTTGTTTGGTTGCCCCCCCCCCCCCCCAAAAAAAAAATCACATAAAAACAACTCATATTGATGGTCTGGGGCCCTCTCGTCTGGGCCCTTGCACCCCCCCCCCCCCCCTTCCCAACCTCTAAACTTGGACATCACCATTGTGTGTGCGTGTGTTGTCATGCCACTGACATTTAAATATTCAAATCAAATCATTGTTATTTTCCCGATGGTCATGTGCGGACCCCCCCCCCCCCCCCCCCCCGCAGCATACGTGGGGCCCCAACTCATCTTGACATGCATTTAAAGCACACATAAAGACAGTAGGAATCCATCTGCGTCTCTCGTGCTAAGCTAATGCGCTGCTCTTGTTTTGATGCCTTTCATGCCGCCGCATGTGTCACAACCACATCAAGCTCAGCCGGCATGCAAATCCACATTTTGAAAATTCTACAGTAGCACCGCAAAGCTCAAACCCCCACGCCTCCGCCCACCAACTTTCCCCCACGTCCCCTTTCACCCACCCCGCGTGCCGCTATTGAGTCGGCGGGTGATTTATCAGGTCCCACCAGGGTCCGTCTACCGCCTCTTTGCTTTTAATTGAGTTTGTCGTAATGCTCCCCAGAAGCAAAGCACTTGTATGGTTTGATAGCCCCTTTCATACAGAAATCCCTGCAAAATGGATGCATCCTGAAAATGATTGTAACCTCATGTGCCTTTCACACACAACACAGCAAAGGCGGAATGTTGACGTGTGTACTTTCACGCAAAGATGCAATGAGATAATAAGATGAGCTTTTGGTGTGATGCATGACATAGTTGTCAGACAGCAACAATGCTTTCAACTCGACACGACAGGAGAAGTGAGCATCCCTGTCCCTGCATCATGAATGACCTTATGCACATAGTAACTTTTTTGTTGGCATATCTTTTTGTATTTTAATTTTTAAAGTTAAATTAATGACATATTACATATTGAAATTGGTTATATTAAATAAATAAACAATTTCTTATTTTTGTCCAAAATGATTAAAATTTACATCCAAATTTTTGTTTTTTTAAAATGAAATTTTGGGGGGAATTTTGGAAATTTTGTAATCTGAGTTTGTTTTTGTAATCATTATTTTGATTTTTTAAAACTTTTTAAAACTTTGATTAAAAAATTATAATTTCTGGCCGAAATTCTTTTTACAATTGTATTTTTTTCAGTTTAAATTAGTTTTTGGAATTTAAACTTATTTCATTAAAAAAAAAACTTTTTTCATTTGAACTTTTTGTGTTTTTATTTTTTTCTGTTAAATTCAATATTGACAATTGTTCTTTTCTTTTTTTATTATGGACATTTCTTTCTAAATTTGTTTGCAAAAAACTTGTTTCATTAGAAATTGTGTAAAATGTGCATAATAATTTTTGTATGACTTAAAAAAATAAATAAAGCAAATGTTGATCATTCCTGTAATTTTTAATAAAATTTTATTTTGTTTGAAAAAAAAATTTATCTTGAAAATTGGTTTAGAAAATCTTTTCAAAATAAAGATAACAATTGAAAAATTCCATTATAATTTTTTTCATTTGAATTTTGATTCACATTGAAGGCATAACAGAATCCACTCCAGACACAGACAGTAATTGTTGTTCATTTTCACGCAGTGACACGGTATCCTGTAATCACATAGATTGTTAGATGTTAGCGATGTTCTGCACAACAGAGACCATATGAAATTGCACACCCCTGTCCCGCCATTGTCAAATATCCCAACATACCACTACCGTCCCACCTCTGATACTTCCTTCAGAGCCATAACAGAAAATCTGGCATGCATCCCCCTGCGCCTTTCACACAGAACCCGGCAAAGATGGGACACTGAAGTGTGTGCTTTCACACAGCCATGACATCACGTAACGACCTTTGTTCGCGACACAATTTGGGGGAATACAAACTGGAAAAGTGTGATTGAAAGCCAGCGTGGCTTATGATTGAGCGGGTCGCGACCCTTCCAGGCCCGACGAGTGCACAGACCAACTCACAAGCGTGTTACGGGTCACACTGGGGACTGTTTCAGACCCTTCAGTGTAAAGGACGTGTAGTCACACGTTCCACTTTTTTCATCTGGTCTCTTTTGTGTTCGATATTTTTTGGATGCTCCACTTTTTAGCGGCCCACTTTTTGCCTTCCTCTTTTGTGATCTACTTTTTGTGTTCCACTTTGTGGCCTTTTGCATGTCATTTTTAGCATCACATTTTGTGTGGGTTCGCTTTTTAGTCTTTCACTTATTTTGCATTCCCGTTTTTTGTGTTCTACTCTTTTAGTCTTGGTCTTTGTTTTCCACTTTTTGTGTTCCATTTTTTTTATTCTGCTTTTTTGGTGCTCCACTTTTTGTGTTTTAGAGTTGAGCTTTTTGTACTGTAATTGTTTTTTTCTTATTCGGTTTCTTGTCTTCCTAATTTTCAAGTTGTTCTTTTTGTCTGCCACTTTTTGTTTCTCTTTTCTGTCCTGCTCTTTCTGATTGTTCAACTTTTTGTGTTCCGCTTGTTACTTTCCACTTTTTTGTGTTCCACTGGTCCAACTTTTTGTTTGTCTTTTTAAAAAAAAAAACTTTTCTGTGTTCCAATTTTTGTTTTCCCTCTTTGTTTTTGTATTCCTCTTTTTAATGTACACTTTTGACTTACCAATTGTTTTGCACTTTTTTGTGTACCACTTTTCCTGTTCCACATTTTGTACTGCTCTTTTTTAAATTTACACTTTTTTTGTGTTCCACCATATTAATGTTCCGCTTTTTTTTTTACGGGCTTTGGGTTCTGCTTTTTGTGTTCCAATTTTTGTTCTATTCCCCATTTTTGTGTTTTTTGTGCTCCACTATTTTTGTGTTCCAATTTTTTTTCACTTTTTGTTGTGCTTCCTTTTTTTGTGCTCCACTTACTTGTGTTCCACTTTTTTGTGTTCCATTGTTTCGTTTTTTACTTTTTGTGGTCAACTTTTTGTCTTCTGCTTGTGTGCCCCTTTTTCATTTTCACTTCACATCTCTTTTCATGTTCCACTTAGTTTTCCACTTTTTTGTGCTCTACAATTTCTTGTCCTCCACATTTTTGTTATGTTCTTGTTTGTGCTATACTTTTAGTGTTCCGCCTGCATCTGACATGTTTGTCTTTTGTCATCAGGATGAGCCTGCGCTTCCTGAAAACGCTGCATGCGGTTTCGCTTTTGTGGTGGTCTGTGTGGTGGTCCGGTGCTGACGGCCAGTGCAATGAACCCCACGAATCGTCCAAAGTCAACCTCTCGTCGGCGCACCGTCTCCCGATGTTCACCGCCGACTTCCCGGTCCAGAACATGGTGACGCTGGACGGCGTGGTCTACGTTGGCGCCATCAACCGGATCTATGCGTTGTCACCCAACCTGACCAAGCTGTCCGAGTACCGCACGGGCCCGCTGCTCGCCAACGAGTCCTGCGGGGCCGGCGGCGGCGCCGGCAAGGTGGACAACCACAATTTAGCTCTGGTAGTGGAGAAGATGTACGACAAAGGATTGTACAGTTGCGGCTCGGCGGACAATGGCGTCTGCCGACGTCACGTGCTAGACGACGACATCAGTCCCAAGACGGTAGACGAGGACGTGTACTGCTTCGCCGACAAGGTGGGGCCCGGCAGGGGGACGCCGGCTGATGCTGACGTGGTGGTGGGTCCGTCAAGCTCGCAGGTGCTAAGCGTGGAGAGCAATATCATCGTGTTCTTCGCCGGCAACTCCGAGATTCCCGGTTCTGGAAAGCCCCCTGACGACATGGCCCGACCCCGCACCGTCTCCCTGAGGAAGATGAAGACCAGCCAGGACGGGTTCACCTTCTTCTCTGGCCTGTCCCACATGGATCTGATCCCGTCACTGCGAGGGAAGTACTACCTGCGCTATGTCCACTCCTTCCACAGCGGGCCCTTCACGTACTTCTTGACGGTGCAGCAGGTGGGCCGGGACTCGCCAGCGTTCCACACGCGCATTGTGCGCATGTGCTCCTCGGATTTGGTCATCCGCCGTTACGTGGAGATGCCGCTGGAGTGCATCAGCACAGATAAGAGGCGGCGGCGGCGGCGGCGCTCGGCCGAGGACGAAAAAGTATTCAACCTGCTGCAGGCAGCGCACGTGGCCAAGGTGGGCGACGATGACGAGCTGCAGCGACACCTCAAGGTAATTATTGTTGCTTTACTACTAATTATACATGTATTTTTAATATTGTAAATTTTTGTCAGAATTGTTTTTTGTAATTTTGATCTTATTTTTCAGCATATATTTTGATGGTTTTTTTGTTTTTGTTTTTAAATATTAGAAATCCAAATCTCTTTTTTTTTACCTTGACATTTGGGAAATGTAAAACATTTTGGAAAGCCTTTTGTCTTTAAAAAATAATAAAAAATTACATTTGGAATTTTTGTAAATTTTTGTCAACATTTTGCAGAATACCTTTTTGTATTTAGATTTTTATTTTGTTTAAAAAAAATGTAAATTCCGTATTTAAAAATATATTTTTTTTCTTTTTAAATTTGGGAAATCAGTTTTTTGTATATGAATTTTATTTTTTTTAAATATTAAAAAGTTTAATCTGAATGTCATTAGATCTCTAAATATTATTATTTTTAGAATTTTCTCTAGAATATTTTTTTTTATTGAACCAAATATTGACAATTTCCCAACTGAATGTTTTTTTATGTCTAAAGTTGGTTTTGCAATTATAACATTTTTCATTTGAATTTTTTTTAATTAAATGAAATACTAAATAATTCTGTCCAATTTATTTTCGATATTTGATGTATCTTTTTATTGATTCAAATAATTGAAATTTCCCATCCTATTTTATCTATGTATGTTTTTTTTTTTTTTTTAAAAATTTAGATTTCTGTCCAAACTTCTTTTTTAATAGTATACAATTATTATTATTTTCAAATTAAAGTCAACATTTCTTTTTGCAATCTAAATTGTAGTTTTTTTCTATTTTTTTAAGGTGGAGGAGGGCGACGACGTGCTGTTCGCCGCCTTCGCCCGTGGCAAGCCCAATTCTAGCGAGCCCACCGCCAACTCGGCCGTGTGCGTCATGAGCATCAAACACCTGAATAACATGTTCCGGATGTACATGCAGAAGTGCAACACGGTGGACCCGTATCACTTCACAGGTTCCGATGGCAGGGCCTGCTACAACGTGGTGAGTACTGCTGGATCGCTTGGCAAAAGTTTTTGCGCACACTTCGATGGAAGAAATACATTTGCTCGAAATAATGTGGCACTGCCGGAGAAACTCTAAGTTCCAATACAATCCATTAAGAACCTTGAAACTGTTTTTCTTTGTGGCAAAGAAAAACTTGCAACCTTTGACAAACCTTGACAAAAAAAAACCAATTTGCTCGATTCACAAACATTTGTGAGCATTCGTGGCTTGGTGAGATATCAGCTTTATAGACAAAGTGCAGTTCACCACTGTTCGACTCTCCGTCCGAACTTTGCTAACTCAACGTGACAGTTATTCCCTTCACTTTTTTGTTTGTTTTAACAAAGTATACCACTATTATTGGTAAGAGATAAAAACAAACAAGCAGTCAAGCTCAACTGTGATATCAGGTAAGCACAATTAGGGTAAACCCCCAAAAAAGTCAAAGTAAAAGCAAAAGGTGTGCACAAGTTCATATTGTTTGATACTCTCTGATCTGCAATGACTGCGGTTCAAACGCTCAAATTTAATGCGGCTTTAAAGGCGGATCTTTTTCAACCAATTTTCTTAGGAGAATTTTTTATATGTTTTAGTGAAATTTTCAGGTTTTGAAAATTTTCCTTCTAAATTTTTCTTTTTTTTTTCATATCTGAAATTTACATCAAAATTCATTGGTGTAAAATTAGATTTTAAATGTTGAAAATCTCTTTTTAAATGTTGACAATTTTTTTTAATTAAAAATCCTTAACTAGAATTATTTTTCACTTAAAATATACATTGAAATTTTTCTTAATTTTTTTTTCTGGTAATTAGATTTTTAATGTGATTTATTATTATTATTATTATTAGAAATTTGTTATCAGATTTTTTATTTTAGAAATTGTATATTTTGGAAATTTCCATTGGAATTTATTTTTGTAGTTTAAAATTTTCAAAATATCTGTACAAATGTTTTATTCATTATTTTTTAGATAGATTTATAAAGGTTTTTTTTTGTCTTTTAAATTAGTTTTTTTAAATAACTGAATCCTTTTTTTTTCTTTTTAACTTTTTCACAAATCATATGGATCACCTTCCCATTACCTCTACTGCTAAAACCATTTCTGCTTCCACGGGACGAAAACAAGGTTTATTAGTTATTTGTAGAAATGGGAAAGTACGGGTACCAGGTATCGGTATCTGGCAAACACAAGCCTTATTATAAGGTACCGGGTTCTTGTGGAGGGTGCTAATACCAGTCACCTATATTTATGGCAAAAAAAATCTGACTGTTACTAATATCGATCTAAAAAAAGAGTAGTATTGAACATCCCTATTTTTTTTAATTAGCATTATGATTAATTGACTGTTTAAGAAATTTGTACCAATGCCATGTAGTGTTTACAGTTGAGGTTTCATAAATTTGCCAGAAGGTGCGTGCTTGATGCAAAACATACTTAAAAGTTTCAAAGGTGTTGTGGCATTATGGAAGATTCAAAATGGATGCAAACGAGGTCCCTCATCATTTGCTGTATTTTTTTTAAATGCTTATTTATGTGCTATTGCATTGTAGCCTGAGAGGACTCCCAAATCCTTTTTATAGCCGTTTTATCTTCCGGGATCTCATCCTTGATCGCACGAATGGAATCTAGGAATTTTTCCACTTAAGACGCGTGTGGATGAAAGAGCGAGCGAAGGAGCGAGTGTGAGTTCAAAGTGCGAACGGCGTGCGCTCCATCGACCATATTTGGTGCACTTACCTCGTGTGTTTTTTTTTCTCCACTTCTTTGCTCACTTAAAGCGTCCATTTTAGGACAAAGTATCACAAACTGCAGCCAAAGCTCGCCGCTGCTTGTCTGGATCGATCATGTGACCTGGCGGACGCCCTGTCATGAAGGTCCAGTGGGGCGTTCCAATACTATTGACAAAACTGTTTTTTACAGCCGACTTTTACAGCCACATGCTACGCTCACTGAAGAATCCCCCTAACCGTACTCCCGGAGTCAATCCATTGGTCAGTACTCATGTGATGTTAACTAGTGAGCTGACCAGGTCTTCAGGCCACTGCACTTTTTGGTATTATTCGTATCTGTGCATGGATGCGTGAAGGTTTCAGTCAGAACTGAACAATTGTCAGTCACTACAGCAGGAGTCATTCGGGTGCAATCTGCTCTAACTGGCCCAAAAGGACTCTTTTGGAGAGTTATTAAAAATAGCATAAATGAATTCTAGGAATTGCACCAATGAAATTAAAAGGTAAGAACCCCAAAAATATTTACTAGTGAAGCTTTCCCTGCGTTACTCCTTGTGAGGATAAACGGTTCGGATAATGGAAGTTAATTTCAGGAAATACACCACTGATGAAGGTTTGAAAGAAAAAGGGTATTGCACCATTATTCAAATTTGCAGTCTACGCTACAAAAAGTGAAAAAAAGTACATTTTAAATCACACAAAAAAGAAAAAGTACTAAATCATGATATAAATCTGTAGATGATGGAAATAGAAAATGGAAAAAGTAAAAAACCAAAAGCAAAAAAAAAAAGTTACAAAAAGGAAATATAAAAATCAAAAGATATTGTAGGACGTGCGCCAATGGGACCCCCCCCCCCAAAAAATAAAATAAATAAATAAATAATAATAATTATCAGGAATGAGAAAAGAAAAAATGACAAAAAATTCTGCCCCATTATCAAAACTACAGACTATAAAAATTGAAAAAGTACACAAAAAAAGTCACTAAAAGAGAAAAAAGGTGCTGCGTCATTATCACATTTATCAATGAAAAAAAACCCTGAAAAATCATACGATCAACAAGTCAGAAGGAAAAATCAAATGTTAGGGAAATGATTTCTTGTCAGGCTTGTTATCGTTCTTTTGCCGCTCATCCGTCTTGACGGCGTAAAGACGTTACAAGGATGTGAGCGGTTGGGTTTTACGTGCAAGTTCCTCTTGGCCAAGCTGAACACCTGCTGCTCCGCCGGCTCATCTTAACGACGGCCCTTTGACTTTGAGCTTTTATCGCACTTTAAGTGTGAGGCTGTTTGACTTTTATTAAGTTTAGTGCCGGTCAATCAGTCAGACGCCTTTGCTGCAGACAACAACAGTGCTGCTCATGGACATGGCGGATACCATAAATACTCGGCATGTAATAGTTTACTACAGTAAAGGACGGATGGATAGCAAGATGAGGGAGGAGGCGTTTGTCCGGGGTGCAAAATTATTAAAAAGTATTTTTTCCACGAGCCAAGTATGTGTACTTTTACTTAAGTACAGCGTGCGAGTAGTAGTACTTACGCCAGCGCCTGTTTACGAGGCGAGCATCTGGCAGGTAGTCGCTGGCCTCATATATGATAAGCGACCTCATAAATTCATAAAGACTGTCTGGAGCTCAAACACTCCAGCGCACACAAGCTTATTTTCGTCGTCTTTTTTTCTCCTCGCTGCCGCTGATGCTGGACAGAGAAGAAAAAAAAAGTCCCAGTAGGAATCTGGCGAGCATTGAAAGCGCAGCGGAAAGAGCGCGTTTGAACTTTTTTAAGTGGCGGTTGTCATCGCCAGAAAGCCTCCTAATTCCAGTGCATGATGGATGTTTTTAATGGTGACTCACACGTTGCTCCATGTTGGGACAACAGACGAGCACAACTTGCATTTGATTGAATGGGAAGAAAAGGTCAAATAAAGAAAGAAAAGAGTGAGTTAAATTAATAAAAGGAGTCAAAAGAAGTTGTTTTTTTAAATCTCCAAAATATTTTTTTTGAAAGGTAGAGAAAGATAATTAAGACAAAAAAAGTGGAAATAAAAATACAATCAATTTAGAAAATGTTTTTAAAAAGCTAATGTCAATTGAGAAGTATAAACGTTAAAATAATTTCAGGAAAAAAATAAAAAAATCGAATTAATTGTTGTTTTTACAAAAAACCTACATAATATTAATTAAGATTTTTTTTTATGGAATAATTATTAAAATAAAGTATTGGTGGAAAAGTATGGAAGTCAAACTAAGTAAATTAATACAAATATCCAACAACAGCAAAAATAACAACAATGGAAAAATAAGCACATCAAAAATGTTGTTGTCATCAAAAACAAAGAGTTTGGTTGACTTAAAATGTTTATTTTTATTACGGATCATATTCATGTAAGTCACATGATTCATGGAAAATCAGTCAAATAAATCACAGTTAAATTGAATTTAGAATAGAGGACAAAAGAATTAAAACAGTGAACAAATTATAATAATGTAAATAAAATATAAAATAATGTAAAACAAAAATACAGAATAAAAATGACTTATTTTGACACTATTTGGACAGTTATCAATGTTACTTGTGACGAGGAAAAAATAAACTCCAATTGCAAAAATGGCATCGACCAATCACAGCTCACCTGTTTTCTGGGTTTGGTCATGTGACGTTCACAAGCTGAGCCTTTGGGCACTGTGATGTCATTTTCAGTTGACAGCAAGTGGCAGTACAAGGCAAAATGGCCGCCTCCTCAGATAGATAAAAACAGGTGGAGTTTGCTGATTAATTCATATCCCACAAACACGATACTAATCAGAATTAGACTCGTGGGGGCACAAATAACATATCATTGAAAACAACTTTTCTGGCTCGGCTTTCCCTTTTTAAGGATGATTTTTCTTTTTCGGGCCAAGCTACTAGTGTGCGTGTGGTGTCAAATGTGAAGCCTCCAAATGTGTATTCATATTCCTTATGTGCATTTCATCCAATTAGGACGCGCGGCAGTCCAATACATCACGGCCGTGCTTGCGTCTTCATCCTAATGAGAAATGATGGTCGCCGGCGTGAAATCAATGTGTTGTCTATTTGCTTGCAAAACGCCGGGGAGGCCTAATTAAAATGGCCGTCGCTCAAAAAGCGCCATTCCGACTACGCGGGGCGCCGTGTAATCAATCAGTCGAGAGATTGAATTTAAAAGCAATCAGCATTTGCTGCTTTTTCTTGCGATCCATGCTAATCTGATCCCTGCTTTGACCTCGCATGTGGACGTCGAGACTTTTTTTTTTTTTTTTGGGGTGGACTTTGGGGAATGTGGAGCCACATGGGGCAGGGGAATGCTTTTTTTAAAGACACATTTATTATTTGATATCTCAACTCTTAAATCGTATTTTAAATTGAAATTGAAATGTGTTGGGGGGGAAAAAATAAGATAAAAGTAAACCACAAAAAAGATCCTTAAAAAAACACATTGATAAGCAATTCATATGGGAAAAAAACGGGGGATTTTTTTTTTTTAAAGCGAATATGCATATATGGGGGTGCATCTAAATGTCATTCTTTCACTCATTCATTTGATGTGTGACAGAAGTGATTGGTATTCATGACAAAACAGTTACAACAGTTGATAAATAGTATGAGGATATTTGCGGTTCGGGTAAATTCTCAAAATGCAACCGCATTTAAAGGGTCCGGTCTTTCGACGAGTATGGTGTTTGTCCTTACGAGTAAGATAATTCACTATGCAGTAAATTTGACTCTATTTAGAGTGGGACCAAATAGACTCAGTTTTAGAGTAATATTTACACTTACTTGGAAGAGAGTAAAAAAAAAGAAGAATTGAAACAAATAAAATAAAAGTCACTCAAGGGTTGAGGAGCAAAATTACCGATCTACTCCCTGAGCCGCGCAGCTCCTGCTGTGTGTTAGCATATGGTTTTGTGTCAGCTGGAATCTTCGTAACTCCGAGAGCAAAAACGGTTTGAGCTCTTGGAGCTAAGTAAACAGTAGGGGTGGCATAGCTCAGGTGGTAGTGTGGCCGTCTCCCAAGCAAAACGTCGTGAGTTCGTTCCTCGACCCTTGAGTGACTTTTATTTGTAGTTTTTTCCTCAATTCTTTATTTTGCTCTCTTCCAAGTGTAAATATTAGCCTACTCTAAAACTGAGCCTATTTGGTCCCACTCCAAATAGAGTCAAATTTACTCTAAATAGTAAATAGAGTCAAATTGACCAAATTTACTAACTAGAGCACTTTAGTAGAACTGAGTCCAACGAGTAACCTTTTGCGAAATAGAAATAATCAATTATAGTCGTGACATTTTTTATTCTCATTGGCTGGTGTACCTAATGAAGTGTCCAATGTGCGTACATCACGGTGGTGCGTGCCCGAGCTGGTGCTCGCACCCGCAGCTGTGCCATCATTAAGATTTGTGAGCCTGGAAAGCAGGTGTGCTCCTCACCGAGACGCTATCTCATTCATGAGCTAAGATGAGCATATTATAGTCACCACAAACACACCTGGAAAGTCCATACGGTAGCACGCGCACCCCGAAGCGCGCACCACTTATTTCCACGACGTAACCTTTTGTAGCAATCGTGAGAATACGATGTGGGCTTTTAGTTGCTTTTGCAGACTAATTGTGATGTCATTATTTGCTGGAACTTTTTTTAGGTGGTGTGCAATGGCGCTCCACTCATTTTCACAACACCTTGCGCATAGCTTTTTAGCAATCGTAAAAAAACTGATGTGGCGTTTTAGTTGAACTTCAGACTATGTGTAATGCCTTTATTGGCAATAGCAGGCTTTTTTCGGGGGTGCACAGTGGACACCCCCGGGCGTAGCATAGCATTCCATGATTGCTTGTGTGTAACTTTTTATACTAAATATGTTGCCTAACTGTGATAATTTTTGGTAGGCGGTGCACGGGTGTGCGCATATTGATTTCCATGACAATTTAGCAGTGGGGGAAAAGTTGCCCCATTACTTTTATGGATTTTTGTTGTTGTTGTTTTTTAGATTATGTGTAGTGGAAAAGGGGGGTGCACCAGTAATCCTGGAGCAGAGAAAAATAGGATGTGTAACTGCTCTCTTGACAAAAAGTTCAATTAAATCTAGAGGTTACTAGATTACTCAACAATTAATTGATTATGAAATGAATGAATTGTTATTTTGATTATAGATGAATCCTATAGAGCAGGGGTGCTCAAGTTCGGTCCTGGAGAGCCCCTAACCAGCCTGTTTTCCATGTTTCCCTCCTGCAGCACAGCTGAATCTAATGATCAGCTCATCAGCAAGCTTTGCAGAAGCCTGATAACGATCCTGATCCTGAATCAGGTGTGTTAGTGGAGAGAAACATGGAAAACGGGCTGGATAGGGGCTCTCGAGGACCGAACTTGAGCACCCCTGCTATAGAGAGACCTTGTTTAATTTGAAATAGTCCAAACCTCGGATTTCTGTAGTTCTCCATGAAAGCAGGAACTGATTATGTTTGTGTTTTTCCCCCTAAATAAGACATTTGCAAACATCTGTTTTTACTTCGGAAAACAATGATTCACTCATTTTCTCCCCAAAACGTATAAAAACGTTCTATTTTAAATATTGCCATGGTCCCAAAGACGGGTTTAAAATGTTATTTTTTTTAAAATGCTAGAGCATCCAGAAGGCTTTGATGCAGCCTCTGACCTGACGAGATGGCTTAAAGCAATGGTAGTTACTACAAAAAATGGCCAGCAGGTGGCAGCAGAGTATAAGAGATCAACCGGCGCCATGTTGCAATAAAGCTCTTTTCCCCAGTGTTTTTAACAGAAACAGCTAATTGCTGCAAAACGGAAACAGATAAAAATATACTTTTTTCCTGATGAAAGAAGAGACTCTAATCTTTCTTTTGGTAGGTTCCATGTTTTCTATAGCAATAGAACACAATCTTTTATGGGCCTTGCAAAATCAGTCAAAATCGTAGGAGGTTGCTTCAGTGAAAATGACTGGGAGTGAATGAGTTCATATAGTTGCCAATTTTCTGATGTTACAGGCTAATCCCATAAGTGATAAAGGAATGAAAATGAAAACTTTTTTTTCGATGCGATCCCAAAATGATGGTGCACATGCGCCTTAGTTTATTTCGCAGGTTTTGACTTTTTCTTTTTTGAGCGTGCGTGTGGGGCAAGAGAGGGTGCTCTGTTGCTAAGGCGTTTTGGTTTTGGATCCAAGCATGCCCCGACGTGCCGTGCCAGCGTTGACGGCAGGGCAGCGGTGCGGGCGGCTCCTCGGCAGGCGCTAAAGAATGAGTCTACTTATCCCGTCTTGTCCTGTCCTGTCCTGCCCTGCTTTTGTCCTGTCCTGTCCTGTCCTGCTTTTGTTCCACTCGTCGCATCTCTGCATCCATCTTAGGTCACGCTACATTAGCGCACTGAAAAATACCAGTGACTGTAAATGTGAGATTACGCAGTACACTAAACAAAAGGGTTAACTGCGTGAATGCTGTAAGTGTTGGCACACACTAAAAACTGTTGGGTCAAAAAGGAAGAATAAAAAATCTTCAACCGATACTTGGTTTGATTTGACTTTGACTGGGTTGTTTTATACAAAACGACCCAACTTTTTGGGTTGCTATGTACAAAATGACCAACTTTTTTTATTATTATTGTTTTATACAAAATGACCCAATATTTTTGGTTATTTTATATAAAACCACCCAATCTTTGGGATTGTTTTGTACTAAATGACCCAATATGTTGTTGTTTTTAATTCAAAACGACCCATTTTTTTGGGATTGTTTTAAACTAAATGACCAATTTTTGGAGTTGTTTTATACAAAACAGCCCAATTTTGGGGATTTTACAACAAATCAAAGAAAGTTGGGCCAAATCGACCCGAATAGTAGATCAGTCAATTTTGGGCCCAAATTGGATTATTTTTGACCCAACATTTTATTTAAAATGAGAGAATTGATGTCTTGGCATCACCAGAATATTTAGGCACTTACTAAGCATCTAATCAGATTGCTTTGATGTCATCTACTGTACTACGTTTAGCCACTAAAGTGCATAGTTTTTGTCTATTTATATTTTTATACATTGGTACACTCTAAAAACATTTGGGCCAAAAATAACCCAATATTGGTCAAATAAGGACCAAAAAAATTTGGGATTAAATGAATATCCCCCCAAAAAACAACTGGTTTGGTCGTTTTTACAAAACAAAACAACAACAAATGGGCTTCTTTTTTTTTTCCAACCCAAAACGTTGGGTTAAATTAATAACCCACCAAACAATTTGGGTTGTTTTGTATGAAACCCCCCAGAAATGGGATTGGGTTCTTTTAGTGGGTTTTTCATTTCATCCTAGAATGACGAAAAAAGTTGTGCCAGTCACTTAATGACTTAATGGGTTATTTTTGACCCAACTGTTTTTAGAGTGTAGAAAAACAAAGAGATTTCGCTGATCTCGCAGCCACTAAATTCCGCCGTTGTTGGCTAATGATGTTATCGTTCAATAATTTAATTTTGACACTTCCTCTACACTTTTGTCCGATTTATTTTTATTTTTTCACGTCCGCAGGCATTTCCCGGCTGCTCGTACACACGAGTTAACGGCATGGCTCCGTTTGGTTAATGATCAAACCCGGGTGTTCGCTTTCTTTCTTGTTGTCCAAGAACAAACGGACAAATGTGTTATCTTTGTCCCACTGATAACTTGCTAAGCGGTCAAGCTGCAAGCTGTCGGCCTCGCTGGGGAATTGAGCAGCAGCCAAACGCACAACCACATGAAAAAATAATGTTAGGGGTTAGAGTTCAAGTTTTGGGTTAGGTGTACAAACTGTTTGCCAATAATAACACCATGGGAGGCAGTTTTTCCATTGCATTGAGTTTGTATATGTTGGTCTATATGTTTGGTTTACGTTAGAGTAGTAGAAGAAGAAACACAGATTAACGTCATCGAGCCATCGTCACCAAAAGTCCAAAATCAAGTCCTCTCCCTGACACAAGACCTCTGTCGTTTCCTGTCCTTTGAAAAAGTTTCTAATCACAGAGTCCAGCCCGGCGTGCAGGCCTGTGGCCGCCGAGCTTCTACTTCAACTACTAATTGAAAGCTTTGCATGCACGCACGCACGCACAAATACGTGGGAAAAAAATACATGAGAAATGATGGAAATTTTGCCTTGCAGATAAATCCGCAATTAAAGCAACAAACTCAAGGATATTTGAAGCAGGAGTTTTACTCAAGTCAACTTTTGCAAACGTTTTTCTTACCTCTCAACCAATCACATTGCTTGAATAATCGCCATAGGGCGAATGTTATTGGTCGGATACAACACACTCGGGGTCCGAGGTCACATGGGTGCATGTTTTGACAGTCGGGCAAACATCTGCTGCAGACATCTCATTCCTACGTAATCCCAGCACAATGCCAGCTCTCCTTCTGTGTGTGTGTGTTTGTGCTTATGTGTGTGCGCACCCTCAAGTAATGGAGGCACGTACACACGCGCGTACGCATACACAATGCATCCCCAAACAAATCAATTCCTTAGCTTTCATCTTCTCCTCCTCTTCCTCTTTAATCCTCTTCATCCTCTGAAGGAGACAGGCTCGTTTTTTAACCAGGATTTTTTTTTAAACCTTTATTTAACCAGGTAAAAATGTTTGAGAACTAATTCTCATTTACGACTAGAATCAAGCGCACAAGAGGAAAAACAGTTTTATGTTTTGCATTTTGTTGAGCCCACCCCCGTTATTTGCATAAACATGAGTTCCAGGTAACCCCATGCAAATGTCAAAGTCTGTGTTCTAAATTCTGGTTCACTTTTGTCAAGCTCTGCCTGCTGGCTGTTGGTTCTAACAGCTAACTTGAATTGTGACTCTGGCTTCTGTTTCTCATTTCCGGCTCTCAATGCCGGTTTTGGGTTCAAGCTCCTGATTTGTAACTGTGGTTCTAGATTCAGTTTCTGACTACTGGTTTTGGATTCTGGTTCTAACTTTTGGTTTTAATCTGACTCGTGACTCTGGATGCTGTTTTTTCTGTCTCTAATATCGGTTCCGATATCTGGTCTCCATTTTGGTTCTGACTGCTGTTTCTAACTTCTGGTTATGACTACTGGTTCTAGATGTATTGTAAATCTTGCTTCTAATTCTTGATCATCCAAATTGTTGATGTGGTTGCTAGCCATAGATGTTCTGACATCTGGCTCTCACTTCTGGTTCCAGCAGTTGGTTCTTTGTTGTAGTTCTGACTTGTTTATCCAAGTGATGATGTATGATAGGACTATTGGGTTTGGACCTGGGTCAGTGGAGGTTCATTTTTAATGGCGATCACATGCTTCTCTGATTAATGAATGAAAGAGTGAATGGATGAAGGAGTGCACTTGGCTGAAGAGTGTTTGATGGATCTGCCCTCAGGAAGATTCCGGCGCTCCCAAGCAGAACAATTTCTTTTTTTTTTGTCAGTGACCTGCTGACATCGCTCATTCGCTTCCGCACTGTCGGAAAGTATGCGAATGGGAAAAGTTCCACAATACTCAAGAGTCCCTGCAGCAGCAACAATAGTCTTCACCCGTCACTTCATCAGGTACACCGTGAATAAAAAATGATGGTGCACTCTATTTGTATTTGGCATGTTAGCCGTCCATTTTCTGGTTGTCAGAGAACAGCGTCATTCATTTCGGTGCAGGGGAAACACACTCGCGATGATTCCAGCGGATAAATCCCTCTTACAAAAGTGATAACATTTGGCCTTGAGCTAGCTCAACTAGCTAACTGACTAATTAGCTAACGTACAAGCTAACAGTAGCTATATAGCTAATTAATGGGGCAAAAGTGCTTGTGTTTGCTGAAGTTTGCCTAGCAACACGCGGTTGTTGTAAACAAGCTTGGTGGCGCCAAATCCTTCAAATTAGCAACATTTCGCTAAAGTCGTTGCTGTGTACAGGACTCACAGGTGGCCACTTTGTGCGTGAGCCCGGGCCACTGTTGGGTCGCCGGGCAGTCGGCGCCATCAGGCAGGGCGCTGTCGCCTTGTTGTCGGCTTTTCTCGACTGACCCCAGCCGATGACAATGGCGGCGCACGTGCCGCAACAAATGCGCACGTACAACTCTGAGAGTCGAGTTGCAGATGGACGTGTGTTGAGGGAGTGCAGGTGGACACACAAACAGTCATTTCACTTTCACACACGCCCTCAAGCTAGCAACCTCCCAAGTTCACTGATCCCCAGTTCAAAGGTCACCCATTCCAGCGGGTCCTTCGGCAATCGGCACGACTTTATTTTGGCTACAGAACGTCAGCATACCTATTGTAAATGTTTAAGCATTTGATTAATTCTCATTTGAAATTTCATCCGACTACAGAATAAAATATAAATCTGTTACTGCTGTAGCTTAGATGTAGTTTTTATAGATCGTTTGCGTGTAAGCGGTGTCAAATCAATCTTTCTTAGCGTTTTCGCTATCCCGGTTATATTTCACTGTTAGTTTACCAAATGTTAGCATGTTAGCATTTGATCAATTCTCATTAGAAATAGCACCTGACTACCGAACAAGATATAAATTCCTTATGGAGCTATCTCAGCAATTAGGCTACTCAAGTAGCTATGTCGCTTTCTCTATTTGTATAACTGTTAGCATGTTCACGTTTGAGCCCTAGAACTAGTAGTGATCAACTTCAGGGCAAGATAAAAGTCCTTTTGGATTTACCTTAGCTTTTACCATACTCAGGTTGCTATCTTGCTGTTAGCATAACACCTGTTAGCCTGTTAGCAGTTTAACATTAGAAATAGTACCCGACTACTGGTCAAGTTAAAGGTGAGAGGCTGCTTGAACACTGAAATGGACCCTTGACCGCCGATGTTATGGCCATCTTGTGTGAGAAAATCTATATCCTTGTTGTCAAGACAATAAAAATGTGCAAGTTTTTTTTTTCTTTCTTACAACCATCCCTTGTGATATAATATCACACAAGACGCTATCTGTTTACATATGTTGGGGGAGGTTGCGTGAGGCCTCCTGAGCTGCGCTAAGCCCCGCTTAGCTTGTCTTTCATCAGACTGCGCTCGTAACGGAGCGCTGGACTCTGATGCATCATGGGAAATGGCCGTAAAACGTCACTATTCCAAGAGCGTGGCTGTGGCCCCGCTAGCTTCTTGTTGTGTCTGCGCCCGTTGAAGCATTGAACAAACGCAGTGAGCAGAACCACAGTTTGATGTAGAACCAAACCGCCCCCCACACCCCACCCCTGAACCCTTTTGTGTTTAGTCATGGCCTTCAGCTGTGGGCCTCGGCTTTCATTAATCATTAATGACCCACAAGGGGGGCTCTTGAGGTCCTTGACCTGGCTGCTTGACCGCACCGCAGCTTTGCTTGTTTTCTCAGCTTCACTGCATCATGACCTCTGCATGGATGCACCAATCGGACGGGGCGGACTTTCAGGTACTGGAAGAACCCTTGATCTGGGCAGGGGGGGGGGGGGGTCAACCTACAGCACAGACTAATGGGACTGGTCAAATTGAGCCAAAAATGGCCGTTTCAAACCAAAGTTCTTCAAACTTCTTTTGCATTTAAGGACATTCGATCTTGGGACTTTTTTTGTGGTCTACTTATTATAGACATGTCCACTCAATTTCATGTTGCTTAAGTGAAACTGGCTTTGGTCATGTCTACCATCATTAATTCTAACCTATGACCTTTCATTTGGCTCATGGGCTAAAAGGTCATAGTCCAACATGCATTGTGCTGTATCAGAGCACAACAATGGAGAGGGTATGTTTGGTTATGTCACACGCTTCCTCTTTGCCATCACTGGGACGGGGATCTCTGGTCTTTCATTTATTTGGCTTATTGGTCGTTTAATATTCATTCATTAGCTAGTTGTAAATTTTGACTCCTCATATTGTGTGCAACTGCACCTGAATACCTCACATTTCTCTCAGGTTTGTCATGTGACTGATTGATGGCGCCGGTCCAAAGTGTTCCCCGCTCCCTCCCGCTTTTTTTTAGCGTGCCGTCACCGCGTCCCGTCACCGCGGGGTGCACGTGTGAGACACCGCACACCCGACACTTAAACACTCGCTATTGTTCCGACGACAACGGTAACATGATTGGGTTTCACTTTTTACGCCCGTAGACATTCGTGTGTAAGGTGATATGCCGGGCTTTAATGTCAAAGAGTAATGGAGGCCCACAGTGAGAAAAACAACACCTAACCCTAAAAAATATTAGCAGGGCTTCACTTCATTTTTGCATTTGTATGACTATAAAGAAATTGAAAAACAAGCAAACCAAACTGCAACAAGGACATCACAGTATGAGTTTTGATCCGTTTTTTTCAGGATTACAGTAAAACCATATTTATCACTGGCAATATGTTCCAGATACACGCGCAATAAGTGAAAATATGTCTGATGGGTAGAAAAGCAAAAAATGTTTTACAGATTTATTATCAATCCCATTTTCCTTTGACACATTTACGCTTATTAAATCTCACTCTTTAAACACATATTAAATTGATTTTAACACGGAAAACAAGTTGCAAACATAAACATTTTGAGTCTGAGTACATTTGCCTTTAAAGAGTCTCTTGGATGTGCAACCGTTTATTGAACGCAGGGAGGAACAGAAAGTGCATCAGTAACTCTGGCTCTCCTTTCCCACATGCAAGGGCATTACAATTATAATTAGTATATTATTAAGATGGCTTAAAAAACGTAATATAGGAGGGAAAGAAGAACCATAATATAGCAGGGGAATGTCTTAATATATGTTATAATAATTCTTAAAATGTTGTTATAACGATCTGTTATTGTATTATAATATTTGTCTATTAGTTATACCCCCTTATCCCCCTTAATAGTTATCTGAGCACATATGGAATTTTTGTTATTCATGACAAATACTTTAAAAATTCATTGATTAAAAAATTAAATAAAATGGATTTTCCTTAAAGTGCATGATTTGAAAAAAAAAAGTTGATTTAATAAATGACAAAAAATATATATATTTTAACAATAAACTTGAATTCATCAAGAAAATTGATTTATCGAGGTTTCAACAAGACAAAAGATTCCAGGAACTTTTTGCTTTTATGATTTACTTCTTTTGTGCCCTTGTCTGACAGCTAAAAAAATTCTAACTTGATACGTTTGATGCCCCGTCGTCTTTCCGCAGAGCTCATCGGACGAGTGTGACCCGCACGAGGGCACCCATGAGGGCAAGGAGGGCAAATACCGCCTGGAGGTGACCCAGTTTGTGCAGCGTCTGGAGTACTGGCACAAGGAGCTCACGGGGACCCTGGTCACCTCCATCAAGGTGCTGCCCGTCCACGGACACGCCGTCGCCTTCCTGGGAACCGCCGACGGACGCCTCATTCAGGTGCGATGTGTCATTTTTGTCAATTAATATCATACATGAGCTTTCAGGGTTCATTTTAAATATTTATTTCAGTATGACTTTGCCCGTACAGAAGAAGGAAGGTCGATCAGTCATTTGGGAATTGCAGATTACTTTAGCGATGGACTGATATGTTTTGTCTTTTTTGGGGGGGTTGAATGAGAACCATTGTCGGTTTGGATACTAGAACTGCCGTCAACATTTTATTTCTTGGATGATGTATACGGACTGAAGGAAGCCACCTGTCCTAATTTAGTTATTGCGTGAGTTCACGGGGGCTGAAAAAGGCATTGCTGGGGGTTTTAGTACTTCCGAGAGGGTTCCAGGAAGGTTTTGGAACAAGTCCTGCGGTGCTGAACATATTTCATTGGAACCTTTTCGTTCCAGGGACTTCACATTCCAACTTGAGTTGGAAATGTTTCATTGGAGGAAAAAAACAACAAAACTCTCATGCACAGTTTTTGGGGATGACAGCCCTCAGCTTGACGTCTGCTCAGTGAGGCTCCCGTGTTGCTCCACTCACGCCATGTTTGGCGTGTAGCGTGCACAAAGAGCAGCTGTTTGTTGGCGTTCGCACCTGCTGCCTTTCTTTCAGCGTTTTAGCTTATTTAAGTCAGGAAGTACAAGTCACTGTTGTTAAAGTCATTGCAGGGTTCCAGTAGATTCTTGCACGGCAAATCATAAACATTTGCTGCCATGCTATGCCCACACGCAATAGCCAAAACTTCAGTGTTTAGTGCTGCCCATCTGTCTAGTAGACGTGCTAGATTTCCTAGCAATCAGACAAAAATCTCGTAGAAGTTCATCTTTGAAAGACCCCTAGAAATAGTCAAAATGGCCGCCTTTCTGTGTCTTTTTAAACCCGACTTCTCAAACGTGCTTAGTTCATTTGCTCCCCAAAAAACGTTTAAATACGTTCTATTTTAAAAGGTTTAAGTGTCCCCAAAACATATTTATATGTTTTTTTATTTATGTTTTTTTTAATGCTAGAGAATAAGGAAGGCTTTGATGCAGCCTCTCAACTGCAAAGAACGGTTGAAGAAATGGTAGTTATTACACAAATGGCCAGCAGGTAGCAGCAGAGTAAAATAGATCAACCAGGGCCATGTTGAAAAAAGCTAATTTCCTCACAATTCTAAATAGATTTGTGAATAATGATGGAACTTAGCTATATTCTAATGCTAATTACTGCAAAACGGCAACAGATAGAATGATACTTTTTTCTGATGAAAGAAGAGACTTTAATCTTTCTTTTGGTAGGTTCCATGTTTGTTTTTAGCAATAGAACACAATATTTTGTGGGCCTTGCAAAATCTGTCAAAATTCAGTAAAACAGCTGAGAGCGAAGGGGATTGCTTCAGTGAAAATGGCTGGGAGTGAAGTAAAGAGGTGGAATTTTCGGCAAAGGTCCCAGGAAATTAGCCTAAAATGTCAGTTACCAGTACCAACCAAAATGGCCGCCTTCCTGCCTCTTCTTAGGCGTGACTTTTTAATACTTTTTGTGGGTCTACCCGCAACAAGCTTGCCTGCAAAATGTCATGATGAAGTGAAATTAGGTCCAGGCGCTGAATTTTCACAATAATCTCGCAGACAAGAAATGAGCCCAATTTTTTGAGTGTAATTCAAAATGGCAGACTTTCTGTGTCTTTTCAGGCTTGACTTCTTGAAACTTTTTTTGTGGGGCTACTTATAGTAAACATGCGATACAAATTGCATGTTGCTAAGAAAAACTGGCTTCAAAGCTGAATTTTCCTAATCTCCTGGTTTGCGCCACTGAACCAATAGCAAGGCACTATCTTTGTAAGTTTTTCTGTCAATGATCAACACAAAAAGCTTTATTTATTGCGTTACAATTTACACCCTTAAAACTGCTGGGTCAAAAATACCCCAATTTTGGTTTGAAAAAAAATGGACCAGCTCGGTACTTGGATCACTTTGACCCCATTTTTTTGTGCTTGTTTTGTACAAAGTGTCAAATTGACCCAAGTAGTGGGTCGATCAATTTTTTGACCAAAATTGGGTTATTTTTGAGTTCTGAAAATGTAGCATTATTTGTCAAGAATACGTTCTTCGACTTTTGTTGCCGTAAAACAAAACGTCCATCTTTGAACTACTCCTAGAAATGTCCAAAATGAGCTTGAAATAGCGGCTTCAAAGCAAAATAGCCTCTGATTGATTGTTTTATCGCTGAATCTTTGTTTGTCCCAATACTTTTGCCCCTGCATGGCATCGCTGGACAGTTAATTTGAAAGGACAGCTGCTGGAGAAAAAACACACAGCAACAGCTGCACGGGGGACCCTCACTGAGTTGGGAATGTCGTGCGAGGGAACGTGTCAGCGAAGACCGCCGCTCGGCCATTAACGTGCCGATCAGCGTGAACACCCCCCAGTGCACCGCGACCCACCGCTCCCGCCTTCTCCCATTGGCTGTGCCATCCCGCCCTTTTCGTGCAGCTGTCGCCTTTTTCAGCTCGCTTGTGCTTCACCGATGTATCAGCTCATGCACCTTCTACTCGTCATATTTTCACTATGTTCATGCATAAATATATACAGCTTAGCATTCACACAAAAATTTAAAAATGGTTTAACTATTATAATAATGTTATGTGTACAACACAATGATGTTAACAGGAATATTATTATCATTATCAATAGCAATTGTGATTACTTTCATTGTGAATCCTCAAAATGATCATTTGCTGCCATGCTAAGCCCACGTTAGCTTGCGCAGGCAAAACAGCAACTACATGACAGCACATCTGTCTAGTTTAGGGCCAACAACCTTTTTGAAACTGAGAGCTACTTCGCCATTTATGTAAAGACACAGATCATGCTAATGATTTCTCACATACATCTCTGCCAGTGTTGACATTTTCAAGTGATCACTTCGACACCAGAAAATCACAATGTCCCGTCACTGCTGAGCTTGTGGAGCAGGCCCGCGGGCTACTATGGTGAACTGTTGTATTTTCTTCCGATTGAGGCTCATTTGGGCGGATTCCTGAGTAGGCGTTTTGTCAAAGTATGACTACAAACCTTGGAATTGGCCCAAAATGTTCTGCTCTAAACCAAAATTGGCCGACTCACTGTTCTGTCACGGGTCCTTAAAGTTTATTCGTGTGGCCTAGGCAGGGTCCATCCATCTTTGTGGCGATCAGTGAAACTGGTGACCGAGGCCATTGTTTAGGGTTGTTTTTTTTTTAACTTTTTTTTTTCACACATTTCTAACAAAGTCAAAGCCCTTAAATTTGCTGAAAATACCAGCTCCAAACCAAAATGGCTGACTCCCGTTTCAGTTTCTGCCATGGGTCCTCAAAATTTGTGTGTGTCCTGTCATATGTCTCCGTTAGTGTCATTTGGCAAAGGAGAAGACATGGGTTGACTTAAAAAAAAAATTGTCATCTAACTTTTTCTCAATTTCAAAG
Organism: Leptonotus elevatus; assembly: GCF_054856555.1. Lineage (NCBI taxonomy): Eukaryota > Metazoa > Chordata > Actinopteri > Syngnathiformes > Syngnathidae > Leptonotus > Leptonotus elevatus. The sequence continues at coordinate 11,588,522 of NC_141242.1, forward strand.
AAAGTACAAGCCCTGGAATTCACACAAAATAAATCACTTCCAAACCATAATGACATACTCACTGTTGAATTTGTCCTTGGGACTTATACATGCTTTGGGAGTTTTACACGCATGTGCGTCCATATAGACATGTCCATCCAATTCCGTGTGAAACTTTCGCCCCCCACTCACCTTATCTAACTTTTGAACAAAACCCTGTTTGACCTTCCTTCTTCTGGGCGGACGTACAGAAATACAGAAGAAGCTCATCTATGATACTAATTGACAAAGATTTCGTTAACATAAATGTTTTTTTTTCCAATTTTAGTTTTTGTTATTTTGTTCATTTTCGCTAACAATAACAACCTTGGTTTGGAGCTGATTTTAAATTTTAAATTTTTAGCTGTTGAGTGTGTTTTAATGAGTTATGTTTGGGGCCTTCAAAATACATATATTGGTGAGTTTTCTAAGGAGGGGTGTGTGGGGGGGGGGGGGGGCATGTTTTGTGACTGGAAGCGATTGTCTACATACTTCCTCATTCTCACACACATTGTCAAGTGTGCGACCTCCCCAGCGGTTCAACGTTTGCAACAGTGAGAATAATGGCCGCCTGGAGGAGTTAATGGTGGTGTGAATTACAGCTTATTGTATTAGGCGGGTTGGGGGGGGGGGGGGGGGTTTCGAGGAGGCGTAGGGGGGGCTGGTGTTTGCCGAACAAACAGTGCGACCGCTGTGTTATTCCCACAGTGGACTCAGAGCGAAGCCGAGCGGAGAAATGTTTCCTGAGCGCGGTGGCGGAGAGTCCGTGCGAGCAGGAAACTGAAGTACAGCAAAAGCTGACAGCTTCAAACAAAGAACGACACTCAGGCCGTCTTTTTGTCGTTTTGGGCCCGGCGCAGGTGGTCGGGAGGTCGCCAGTTCACGACACAAGATCTGAGGCATATTTCTCTTAAATAGTGTTTTTTGAAACTCGTTTTCTGGCCCTTTCGGCCTCCTAATACAGTAAAATTGCACATTTTCGAGTGGCCTTTTATTGCGGGCAGCCTAAAGCACACCAGTGCAATCTTCATGCTGTCTGATCAGTATTTTGAGGATGATTGAGCAAAGAAGTGCTCACTAACACAGATTTGGACACATTAGTGGAAAATGAAGCAAAGATGAAATTCTGCATTTATATTTTTCTTCAGTTTAAATGGAGATAGATGGATGGATGTGTAGACAGATCAATCGATTGATTGATAGATAAAGATGATTTATTATGATATCAGATATCATATCAGGCTGATATCAGCCTTATTTGGTACCAGGTTCTGGAGTCAGTTGGCTGCACTGAGAGAAAAGGGGTGAATAATTTCGCACGTCCAACAGTTTTTTCTTGGTAAAAAAAACCAAAAAGTTGAAAATATCATATACAGTGGAACCTCGGAGTTTGAACGTCTCTGAACTCGTACAATTCGGACTTCAACCAAACAATCGGAGTAAAAAATGCCTCGGAGTTTGAACTCATTTTCGGAGTTCGAACACCCAAGCAAAGCAAGCTAAGCCGAACATACCTTGAAAACGGGTAAACGAGCGAAGCCGAGTGAAGCCGAGCAATGCCGAATGCTCACGTTGCGGTAGTTGAGGTGATGCGCTGCTCATTTTCAGTCAGATCGTGAGTGCATTTAAATTTTTCCACGACAATTTTCTTCGCCATGTGCCCAAAGAAAGACAACAGTGCCAGTGGCAGCAAAGAAAAACGTACAGTGCTACGAACTACAGTGGAATTAGGAAGGAGATTATCGCGCCGTTGTAACTACCGTGACTACTTTTGTAAATACTGGCACGAGGCCCCCCTCTTAGCTGTTCAACAAGGTGCCTGATGTTAAACAACGCACGCAAGGACCGCATAATAGTCTAACAATATGCCCAATGTAAAATACACAAACTCAGCACTGTACTAAAGCTAGCATTAACATAGCATTTATCATCCACTGATGCCATCACACCACAACAGATAAGGTAAGGTATTTTTATTGTTTAGATACTGTACTGTACTATAAATGTAAAAAACATAAATATAAATTAAAATAGGAATGTTCTGTTTTTTGGAGCTTGGGAACGGATTAATTGCGTCTACATTATTTCCTATTGCAAAAAATGTTTCGGAGGTTGAACAATTCAGACTTTGAACACTTCGCAGGAACGAATTATGTTCAAACTCCGAGGTACCACTGTATATTATTTTCTACTTCACAAATATGTTTCACTTGGTGTTGATTCTTCACAAAAAAACTTGCTAACTGTTTGAATCCTCAAAATGTGCCAAAAGGTCAATAAGTTCAAGGGGAGCTCATACTTTTGCAAGGCATTGTACTTGGACGGAAATATGGATGATAGATATATATATATAGTGGAGAAAGCTATTTTTCACATTGAATGAAACATCTGACACTGAGATCTTCGAAGAGCATTGCTCCTGTAAATGTTGGTCAAATTCTAGTGCGTGTGCGTGTGTATTTGTTTGTCACACACATCGCACACATGAGAGTGCTTGAGTTCCGAGTGAGTGCGCGTGTGAGTGTTTGTATGCGTTGATACTTGGTGAAGAGCCTCCCGCATGTTTTTCATACGTCACGCGATTCTTACAGGTGCGCTTTTCCCGGTTAGCCTCGCCGCACGTCAACCTGCGCTTGGACTCACAACCCGTCACGTCCTCGGTGGCGCTGCTCGACGGCCAGGGCGGCGGAGCACTGCTTGTGACCACTGGAAACAAGGTGATGTCATCAACATTCAAAACTGAATATATACTGACAGTGAGGAATATTTGTTCCATGATGCAAATGGTAGAGGACATACTGACGTTTTCTACCACATTTGGAATTCTACCAGATCACCAAAGTGCCCCTGATTGGCCCGGGCTGTGGTCATCTGACGTCCTGCACTTCCTGTCTGCTGTCTTCACGGGTGACAGAGTGTGGTTGGTGCGACGGCCGCTGCACCCGAGCTCACCAGTGCCATGCCCGGTCCGCCTGGACGCAGGACTACTGTGTGCCCATCATTACCAAGGTAACACTTAGAAGTAGTTTGACATAAAAAGTATCCTCAAAGTAACAAGGAGTACCGGTGATTAGTCTATAAGTTACAAGACACAACTTGAGTAAGTAATCCCAGAAGTAATTTGAGTTAGTAATTTGCATCGAAATAACAAGGACTAACTTTACCAGGAAACAACTTGAGGTGAGCTGTAGCATACAAGTAAGGAGGAGTTACTTGAGTTATATGTAATGGTAAGTAACTTGCACTTGAAAATAACTTGAGATGGGATCTAACCAAGATGTACCAGGAAGTAGCACATGCAGGAAGTAACTTGAGGTAGTGAGTAACCTGGAAGTAACTTGCTATAGGAAGTAACCTCAAAGTAACGGAGGAACTTTTACCAGAAAGTATGGTAAGAAGTAACTTCAGGTAGGAAGTGACCTAAAAGCAAAAGTAACTTCCACCTGGAAGTAACTCCAGATATGAGGTAACCTCGAAATAATGTAGCTGGAAGTAACTTGAAGTCAGAAGTAACCTAAAAGTAAATAACTCACGCTTAGAAGTAACTTAAGATAAGCAACTTAGAACTTCTACCAAAAAGTAACTTGAAGAAAGTAAGTAACCTACACCTGTGTTAATAAGTATTAGGAGGTAATTTGTACGAAGAAATTTGAGCTAAGGATGTGAACAAGGAGGTAGCAGAGCAGCAACCTGTACCAGAAAGTAACTTGAGGCCTTAAGTAACCCAGGATCATCACAGAGTAACTTGCAGCTACATGTAACGTGCGCAAGTAACAACATGTACATGGCTATAACTTGCACCAACAGTGAAAGTAACAGTAAGTCACCTGCACTTCGAAGTAACTTGAAGTAGGAAGCAACTCAGCAAAAAGGAAGTCATTTGATGTAAAAATGTATCCAGCAGTAGAATGTCGCAACTCCTACACCTAAATGTAATCAAGTAGCAACCTATAACAGGAAGTAACTTGAGGTATTAAGTAAACCAGCAGTAACACGGAGTAACTTGCAGCTGCACGTAATTTAGCCAATTAGCAACGCGTCTCAGGGGGTAACTTGAGATAGTAACAGAATGTAACTCACGGCTTGGTAACAGTACGTCACCTGTGCTGAGATGCAACACAAGGTAAGAACAAACCACCAAGGTAACCACAAAATGGAGTTCTTCTGTGTATGTGTGCTCGTGGGGCAGCAGGATGCCTTTTGATGTGTGTTGCTGTGAAGCGACGTGATACCGTCACAAATCCTGTTCCCAAACGTCTCAGATGACCCGCGTGTGGAATGCTGCTTGTGGAAGTGTTTGGACAGTATTCCGTCGAGTCGTGTTCCGTGGCCCGTTTCCAGCTCCGACGGAGCTTCCCCGTCGACGCCGGTGTTGTTTTTGCGTCGTCCGCGCCGACAGAAGATCCACACGCCCCGCTGCTTTCCTTTTGGCCACAAAAGAACCTGAGAAAACACTTTTCATCTTCTTTGCAGAGACGGAATGCGCATCCAACATTAAGCACACAACATTAGCAACACCGACACAAGCCAATCGCATCCAACGAAAACATTTTAGTATTTTGTTGACGTTTAGATATGCACATTCCATTTTGACCCTTTGAAGATGCTACCCGCAAATTTATAATGCCAACAACGGTTCAAAATGTTGCTGTATATGGACAAAACACTTGGAGAAAGAAGGAAGTTATTAAGAAGTCAAAGTAACAAAGTAACACGCGGTAACTTGCACCTTACAGAAACTTGAGTTAGAAAGTAAAGCAAGTAACTTGAGCTAGGAAATATCCCAAAAGTAACGGGAAGTTACTTGTACTTAGAAGTAACTCGAAGTTGAACATAAGGGAAGTAACTAAAGATAGTAAAGCCACCTCGAAGTAACTTCAGCAATAAGTAACTTGAGGTAGAAAGAAACGAATCAAAGTAACTAACATCAGGGCAGGGCTGCTCGATTATGAAGAAAATATTAATCACGATTAAGTTGGTAATAATTGCAATCACGAGTAGGACAATCATTTGTTTTTTGGGGTACAAAACAAAAACATGGGAACATGTAAAAAAAATATATATTTAGAATTTAAAACACTATAATTATGCAAGTTCCTTTTGAACCAAACAAGTTTTATTAAATTAGTCATTTTAAAATAAAATAAAATAAAAGGGTGCAAATATTTTTCTATCAACAACTTAAAACTAGTATTAATCATCTTTAATCACCTGAATGTCACTTGAAGCAAAAAGTCACTGACTTAACTCGAGGTAGTAGATGACCTTGAAGTAACTTGAGGAAGTACCTCAGAAGTAATACCTTGCACCTAGAAGTAACTTAAATGGGAAGTACACTAGATTTAACAGGAAGCAACTTGCACAAAGAAGGAGAGAGGAAAAGGAAGAAGAATGAAGTAACCGAGAACTAGCCAAAAAGTAACTTGAACTAAGAAGTAACTTGAGGTTAAAAAAATACCCTACAGGTAACAAGAAATAACTTGTTGAGGTAAGAAGTAACCACAGCAAGAAAAAGAAGTAACTTGTACCCTGAAGTAACTTGATATAGAAAGTATCCCAGTAATAACAGGAAGTAACTTGCACCTCAAAGTAACTTGAGGTAAACGCTAAAAAAATGCTAGCTTGTTTTCTTAACCCACTCGCTGTGTAGCTGTGGATTTTGAGCAGATTGGGTTTCTTTTACTCAATCTTGGGTTAATTATTTTGACCCAGCACATTGGGTCCAAGATTGGATTTGGAAAGCTGAAGCTGGTCGCCAACTTTTTAGAAACTGTTGGTAGTAAAATTTATATTATTTACAACCACAGCTATACTGATAACCTTGTAACCAATTTCTCGGTAGTTTTAAATGATCAAAATCTTGACGTGCTTGTGCGCTAAATAACCTAGCATTAGCTCGGTCCCTTTCCGACCTGGCGCTGGGTTCGCTATTTCACCCAATTTGGCTTACTTTTGACCCAATATTCTAGAACTAACCAATTAACAGGTCCAAGGTGTATGACGGGAATATTTTTGTTTTCTCAGATTTCGCCGTCATCCGGACCTCTCCGCGGTTCCACCGTGGTGACCATCTGCGGCCAAAACTTCGGTTTCGACCGGACGGAGAGCTTCAAGGCGTCGCTTGTGAGCGTGGAGCTGGCCGGCGCCCCCTGCAAACTTCCCAGACAGGACAATCTCAACAGGTCTGAGTGTGTGCTTGTGTGTGTGTTGATGCGACAAAGAGGTCCTATAGGAGCAGCTTTAATGGAGCTTATTGTGTGTGTTAAAGAAGGAATGTTAAGAAGCCCCCCAGAATCCCCCCCCCCCCCTCCGTCCCATCCCAGATTTCCACATTCAGCACATGACTGCACTAAGTGGAAAATTGCTGGGAAAAGAACTCAGCATCCTGACTTCTCGCTCTTGTTTAAAAAAAAAAAAATCCAGCAATTAAAAAGCAAAAAAACACAACTAAAAACACTTGGCAGTCTTTCCCAGTTGCATTCCTCCAGAACGTGATGATGTTGATTGGATTAGGAGTATACTAAGTCTTGTGTCTTCGGGGGGTGTTGTTGTGTTTTTTAGGTGGACTGAGATGGTGTGTTCCCCCGTCTTTGCTGGGAACTTCACCCCGTCGGGACACGCCGTCAAGGTCACCAGTGGACACAAGGTCGCGCACATGGACGGCGCCTTCACCTTCGTGGTAAGAGGACTGGCTGAATCTACTTTTAAAAAGTCTCAATATGAAGAAGAAATAACTTGTAGAACTCAATGGAGAAATAGCTTCATCCAAAATTAATTTCAACCGAGAGTTAACTCGCATCTCCAAGTGACTTTCGTCTTCAAGTAACTTGAAGGTTGGCACTTGTTTGCTTCAAAAGACGTGATGTAGCGGGGGAACACGATCATTTGTGTTGAGAAGTCACTTTGATCCAAAACCGGTTCTTCAAGCGTGATCTCTGAATCCAGGATCCGGTGATCGACAAGATCTTCCCGACGTTCGGGCCCAAGTCCGGAGGCACCATGCTGACCATCACGGGATCTTTCCTGGACGCCGGCAACAAACAAGAAGTTACTGTGGGCAAGGCGGCCTGTATAATGCAGACGTGAGTAATTAACTTCTCACACTCATGGCCTGATTTACTGCGATTGCTTCTGCCAAACGGGCAAACTGGCCGCACAGTTCATTTCCATTAACACTTCCCATTCCATCACTTCAAATTCCATTTTGCTCTTGCAGTGCTTTTTCAAAATTTCCCTTAAATATAGCAGCCTTCCGTCACTTTTACGCCTACTGCCAGCAGCGCACGTAATCTGTTAGATTTCAAATGAGATTTGAGCAAACCAAGCACTGAAAGTGAAACTTGGCGCCCACAGTTTCACGCCAAACATGCTGACCTGCAAGACGCCTTCGCACACGGTGCCGTCGGTGCAGCCCGTCAAGCTGACGGTGGACTCTGTGGAGCGCCACGCCCCCTCGCCGTTCACATACAACCAGGACCCCCTCATCAACAGCATCCAGCCGTCACGCTCCTTCATCAGGTGACATGCTTTTATTATTTTGATTACGACATCTGCCAAGGAAGTAAAAATAGGACGATCTTTCTTTTTAATTCAATTAAATTGAGTTTATTTAATCTAATGATTTCCATGTAACTAACAAAACAGGCGCTTGACTAAATCAAATTGAATTGAATTTAAATTGTAACCTAATTTTTATGTTCAATTTACAAAATGTGATTGAATGTAATTTAATATTTGCTTTTAATACATAATTTTAGTGTTGTGATGGCATCACTATTTGATGCAGATAGTTGTTAACTGTTAAATTTAGTTAGATAAAGTAAAAAAAATATTAGCCCTACTAACAAAAACACATTACATTTTATTTGACTTTATTTAATAAATGTTTGCATTTATTTTAAGGTAATTTTATTGTATGTAATTTGTATTATTTTGAATGTAATTTCTAATTGAATTTAGTGTATTGTTTTTCCATTTTGTTTTATGCTCAATTAGTTTATTTAATCTTAATAATATAAATATTTAATTTAGATTTGACATTTTAATTAATTACAAAATATTTTAATTGAATTAATTTCTATAATACACAATGTAATCAAATGACATGTAATTGCATACCCATTTGGTCCATGCAACTGTATTTAAAGTAGTTAAATTTGCTAAATATGTAACCCAAAAAATAGTGTATCCCACATTTAATTTCATGTTTTAATTCAATGTCATTTAATTAAATTTATTTTTGTATTTTTTTTTTCATATTATTATTTGGTCTATGTAACATTGTTTAGTTAGATTAAACAAATATTTTGTTGTGTCCAAGTAACAAAAACTTGTATTTATCTTGACATATATTTGATCTATTTACTTTTTATATTTAATTTGATTTAAATTCATGTTGTTTTGTACGTGTGGTACGTTTTCTTCATCAAAAAGTCTGTGACGTTCTGACAGCTCGAAGAGGAAGTGCGTGGGAGGTGACGAGCGGCTAAAAGTGCTAACGCTAACAGCTTGAAACTCCCTCTGGGCATCTCACGTATCTCCACTCTACAATGACGCTAACGCTAACCTCCGCTTGTCCTCCCTCAGTGGAGGCTGCACGCTGTCGGCTCACGGCTTCTTCCTGCAGTCGGGCCTCCAGCCTGAGATGGTCCTCACCACCGGGCAGGACGCTGTCGTCTTCCACGTGGTGAGTACCATAACTTGCAGACGAGAGTAACTTCAATGTGGTACTTCCCTGCTCCTGGAAGTTGCCTTTACCTCAAATTAAAGCCAAAGTGACTAAAGTTACTTCTAAATGCAAATTTCATGTGGATGTACCTTGTACCAGGAAGCAATTCAGTACATTTGGATATTTATTTCTTTATTTTTGTCTCATCAGATTTCAGTGTGTAAGTGTTTCCATGTCAATCTAATCTTTCCAGGACCTTCACAATAAGTAGCGCTGGTTGATGTAACTATTGAGTGAGCCGGTCGGCGAATAAGAAAGTCTCGCCGACTTGAATGGAGAGCTCCAGCAACGGACGAATATCTGCTGCACTGTCAACTCAAGTCGCAAGTTGTGGTGACCGTGGACAAGTTAGTCGTACACTGCTGGAGCTCTCCAATGCAAGCCGGCGAGACGTCCTTGTTCGCCGAGCCGCTCACTCGACCAATGAAAGGCAGTTTGCAATGGCAGAGTCCAACCCAAGACACGCTTAGGACCGCCCCCTCATTTGAATAACATTTTGTCCTGGCAGTATGGACCAAAACTGCCAAAATATATATATTTTTTAAATGACTAAATAAATAAATAAATAAATGACTAATAAAAACGAATATAAAAAATAGAATTGAAAAATTAAATACAAATGTATTTATTTATGTATATATATCTATAATGTTGTTTTTATTTTCATTTATATTTATTTTTTGGATTTAATTTTCAAATTATATTTGTTATAAATCCGTTTTTATTTTCACTTTTAGTCATTTATTTATTTATTTAGTCATTTATTTATTTAGAATTTTGGCAGTTTTGGTCCTCCATAACAACGAGGTCATGTGCACCAGGAAGTAAGTTGAGTAACTTGAAGTAACTTTTACCAGGAAATAGATTACACAAATATATAACTTAGGGTAAAACATGAAGCAATCTGTAAGTAATTTGACGTCACCCTAAGTAACTATAAGCAGGAAAATAATTTGCTGCTGGAACTAACTGAAGGCAGAAAGTAACTAAGAACTTGTAACTTGGAAGTAACTTCAACCACATTGTAACTTGGGGTAAAAAGTAACTGAGAAAGTAACTTGGAAGTTACACCGTAACCAAGAAGAAATGTGGAAACGTGTACCAGGAAGTAACCTGGACCAAGATGTAACAGGGGCTTTAAAGTTACATAGAAAGTCACAAGTTAGTTGAAGTTAGTGAGTAACTAAGAAGTCATTTGTAGCAGGAAGTAGCAACTTGCTGCAGGTTAGAAAAGTAATATAGGAAATAAAGTGGACATTATAGCACCAAAGAGTAACGTATAGCAGGAAGTAAGATGTCTTTCTTTATATTAATTTGGATCCAAGGTCTAAGGTGACTACTCGTGGTTTCCCCACTCATTCCAACTGTCAAATTACTTTCAGACTTTTCAGTAATTACTCACACCAAGAAGCTCCCGCAGAAGCCTGTGAAGACGAATAGCAATAGGAAAGGAAATGAAGTGTAGCCTCGCGCGTGCGGCGCATGGAATTGTCATCAGACGTCCTCACGCCCACTTGGAGGAGAAAAGACTCCGGTGTGTTGATGTGGACGGAAAAGAGCTGAAGTTCAATGGAAGACGGGACAAGCGCAAAAGACAGGAAACGTCTGCTGCGCTTGTCATTCATGCCCAGTAGCTCGGCGAGGTCTTCAGGATGTTCTGGATCTCCTCAACCCCACCGGCCACACTTTATACTACTTATGCATCACACGCACGCACGCACATGAGCGAGTCAGGGCTGCGTGAGAGCGCGTCAAGCCGGGTTTCCATCGACAGCTAAAAAAGCTGATTTGAATTATATGCTCGCATCTTAAAATCTGCAGTTTTTTTTGTGCTTTAATCAATTGTCATTAAATACAGAAAAGTACCAACAAGCTAATTAAAATGTGAAATAACTGTATTTATTACATTTCATGAAATAATTTTATGATCACTTTATTTTTTTGTTTTGTGCCAGAATTATTGCTGCTTTCAACTAATGGAATACATGAAGGACTGAATTATATTTAGTAGTAGTATTTTTACAATCTGAATGTGTTAATTATAAAATATTGTGTTGAAATAATTGAAAAATAACTTGAAAAATTCATTAATTCCACATCATTTTCTTTGCAAAGGCACAATATTCACATTCGACGTCATTGTGTTAGTGAGTGAGGTTCCCTGCATGTGAACTTATGATGATCCAAGGATTGAGTTACGCTGCAGTTGGCGCTCCGATCACGGCGTCGAAGATTTTTGGAAAGGGAAAAAGACACTTTTTATCGGCTTTGCTACGACTCAATAACATTTCACGTTAACGAGCCCTTCTTCTTCTTCTTCTTTGTTCCGGAGGCCTCCACGAAACGCCGCCATTGCCTTATCCGGCATTACAGCAGGAGAATATGCAAGCGCAAGCGCGCTTCAACTAACTTGACTACACTGTGTGTGTGAGTGGGTTAAGTTACATGCAGTAAAGTAACTAATGAACTTACCCAACAACAACCAGGAAGTCATTTTTACCTGGAAGTGGCATTGTGAAATAACTTAACTAAGATGTAACTTGCACCAAAAAGTAATTTTCTCCGAGAAGCATGTTTAGTTAAGATGTTACCTAGGAAGTAACATAGAGCTAACTTGTACAAGCAAATAACTGCGTTAGGTTAGAAGTAACTACTAGTGAGTAACTGAAATGTAGCTCGTCCAGGAAGTAACGTGTAAAAGGAAGTAACATAACTTAGAAGTAACTTGAGGTAAAGTAACTTCAGAGTAACTAAGCTTAGCTTGTACCAAAAAGAAATTTGAGGTCAGTAGACCAAGAAGTAAGTTTAGTAAGACGTAACATAGAAGTACTTTGTTCCACAAAGTAAATTTGGTTACAAGTAATTTAAGGTTGTAAGTAACTAGGGAGAAACTAAAACTTAGCTTGTATCAAAAAGTAACTTCAGATAGGAAGTAACTAAGAAATACCCTACCCCAGGAAGTTACTTTACTTACTATATGTGCAATGTAACATAGGAAGTACCCTTAGAAGTAACTGTACTTAGATGTAACTTGAGGTTGGAACTAACTATGGAGTAACAAGAACACAGCTTCAACTGGAAAATAACTTGAAGTAGGAGGTAACCAAGAAGTAACTTGTTCTGAGCGGTAACTTGATAAATTGACCAAGTAACCAAGAAGTAACTTGTACCCCAAAGTTATGAGCACCTAGATGTAACTCTCAAAATAACTTGTTCAAAAAAGTAACTATGCCTAGCAGTAACTTGGACCAGGAAGTAAGTGTGCTTAGAAGTAACTTGAGTTTTGGACTACTTAAAAAGAAACTTGCACCTTCAAGTAACTACAGATGTGACCTAACTTGGAAATAACCAACAGTAACTTGAGGTTAACTAAAAGTAACCAAAATAGTTTGTACCAGGAATGAACTTTGGCGAGGAAGTGATCAAGAAGTACCTTGTAACGAGAAGCGGTGGCCCACTAAGACCTGGCAAAACAATTGCATACGTGTGTGTAGGTGTGTGTTTGCCTGCGGGAGTCTGTGTGGAGGACGTGCTGCTATGCTCTGCGGGGATCTTATCTGTCACTCGACTCCTGTTAAGAGATAATATGGGAATTTGGCAAACAAACACTACAACATGTCATCACACTCACAAACACGCGCACGCGTGCGCACACGCACAGTCTGATGGCCACTGTTTGACCCGGGACGGATGACTTTTCCGACTTCCTATGGGAAAAGTGTTGGACTGTTTTGTCTATTTGCGCTGTTACCACGTTCATTTATTAAGCTAAAAGCCTTGTTTTGGAACGTCCTGCTTTCCCCGGAGGAGTGCTGAGTGCAGCGCTTTGCCGTGGCGGAGGTCATTTGCATACCCCACAGAGAGTGACGTGTCAACACTTGAAGTTGTATTATCATTTCTCTTCTCTTTTTTTTTTTACTGCACCTGCTGGGTGACGATACCTCAAACCATGCTGAGCAGGGCGAGGGTGTTGATACTTTAGGATTACATGCGTCACCAAAGTGCGCATATAGGAGTGTATACTGTACTACATATCTGCATGTATGACATATATGTACAGTTTGGAACTCGTGTATTGCACGTTATAAAAACAAGTGCTTTAATGCAGACTCTTTCAGTTTCACTTTACAGTAGGCTGCCCTGAGTAAAAGGCCGCTCTAAAATGTGGACTTTTACTGTATTGCCAGTCATTTCCAATGCATTCTGGGAAGTAACTCTTCCTAACACCTGCGCGTGAAGATACCAAAAAACGCAGAGTTAGGGCCAAAGGGGTGAAAGGGGATCTGCCGGAATGTTCCGTCCGTCTTAACTTTCCCACATACATAAAAGAGATCTCTCATTTCCTCTCCTGCACCAGTGGAGGTTCCTGCACCGTTCGTTTGGGCCGGAGCAAGAAAAGCCTGTGTTTTCTTTCACAATGCGAACATTTAGCCGCAAAACTGAGCACGATTGTGCATTGAAAATATCAACAATGGGACAAATGTATCACCTGACAGGACAAAGACGCCAACGACAAACTGACTTCTTCATCCATCTCTGGCGCAGGGGCGAAATGTCATGTTTCTGTTTTCCCGATGGACAAGGCAAGCTTCGGGTCCCAAAAAGCTGTTTTAGCTGCAAAACAATTCCACAGCGTTGAACAGGCGACACGTTTTCAGACAGGTTCTTCTTGCTCTTTGCAGTTTGGAAAAGTACAATAAAGTAGCTACACTTTATAAAATACAGAGGTAGTCTCTAATCTATGTGATTGTGCTTGTTATTAAACATGTATTCATTGCTTCTTTTGCACCTTTCCCACATTCAGAGTTGTGTATACGGCGAGAACCGCACTTCTATACAGTGCACCACGCCCTCCCTGGCCAAGCTAGCCCTGCCGCCGCCGGTGGTCACCAAGGTGGCGTTCATCCTGGACGGATACCCCACCGACCAGTGGGACCTGATCTATGTGGAGGACCCCCTCTTCCAGGACCCCAAGCTAACGTCCAAGGACAACAAGAGCGTCGTGGAGCTTAAGGTGAGATCTCAGCAGAGATGTTTGAAAATTTCAGCCCCTGTAGCTAGTTTCACTTAGCAACATCTAATTTGGTAGACAAGTCTATCATGAGTAGACTCACAAAAAAGTCTCAAGAAGTCATGCCTGAAAAGACACACGAGGCCTGCCATTTAGGTTTGAAGCGGACATTTTAGGCTTATTTCAAGAGATACTTAACCCCTGGAGGAATTTTTTCAAAATCCAGCCCCTGAAGCCAGATTCACTTAGCAACATCAAATTTGGTAGACATGTCTATCATGAGTAGACTCACAAAAAAGTCTCAAGAAGTCATGCCTGAAAAGACACACGAGGCCTGCCATTTAGGTTTGAAGCGGACATTTTAGGCTAATTTCCAGAAATACTTAACCCTTGGAGGAATGTTTTAAAAATTCAGCCCCAGACCCAGTTTGACTGAGCAACATCAAATTTGGTAGACATTGCTAGCATGAGTAGACCAACAAAAAAGTCTCAAGAAGCCATGTCCGAAAACACACAAGAAGTCGTTTCATTTTGGTTTGAAGCAGCCATTTTAGGTTTTCTTTACCCATTTTGCAGGTGCACTTATACACAAAAGACAGACACCACTAAATTGTGAAATAATCACTTTTTCGTCTTTGCCTGTGACTGGAGCATGGAAACAAAGTTTGGTGAGTTGTCAGGAGATCTACAAGGTGGCCAAATATGTCAGAATGCTAAGATAGTTTGTTGTTTACTCTGTGGCCGACTGCATTCGCGCTTGCAAACATTCCCACGTGCACGCCTGTTTGGGTCACGCCGGGAAGGAAACAATACAGAAACAAAAACAGGAAGTGGAGTCTGTTTCCCATCTTTTTTTCTTTTTTTTTGATCCCGTCTGTTGCCCAACCTTTATGTCTGTGGGTGTATTATTGTTGCTGCCAAGGTCAAAACACTTGACATTGTCAAATTAACACAATGAAACCAGTTTTTTCTTTATTCTTTTTTTTTTTTTTTTTTTTTTGCCCAGCTGACAGCAGCAGACCCTTCGAGGCAGCTGCACTCAAAGATCTTGGATTCTTTTTTTCTTTTTTTATTCCTAGGCGTGACTTTGGCCCTGTGGTTAGATAGACCTCTTTCTTTCAGCCCTTCGTTGAAGATTACTTTTTATTTCAACCGAACTTCAAACAAACCAAGCAGTATCTGATAAGGTTGAATTGAGCTACTGGGGAGGAAGCTAACCTCCTTGTTGTCATTTTGCGATAGAGCAATTTTGTTTTATGGCGAAAATAAAAACAATTGGATTTGTATCTTGGTTATTTATATGGCAATTTCTTCATACATTTTACAGAAATTGAAATTGCCATTTTGTCTCGTACCGTCCAGTCCTGTCCTCATCTTCAATTGCATAGTTTGGATCCCGGTCGTAAGTGCATGTGTTGAATCAGTGTTTCTGCTTTTACCAGCATGATTTTTTCCCCCCAAGAAGCTGTAGAAGTTTGAATACTTTTGCCACTTGAGCACTTGACACATATAAACACAGTGGTCAACACACGCCGGCCGTGAGTGGCGTGAAGGAACGCTGGCATGGGAGACTCCTCGGCATTTGTCACCGTGACACTTTATTTAGAGGTTGAGAGAGTTCCTCGCCAGTTTCCCTCACAAACTTGTCATGGCGACAGCAGGAAAATTCCATGCAAATTTCATGTATTTGCATAATACATGTAATTTGTTTATTTTATTTTGAGTATGACTGCATGACTGGAGTATTTATATTAATTTATTTTTTATCTGTTTTGCTTAGGGATTTTTAAGGATTTATTTATTATTTATATTTAGTTTTTTTTTTTTTTTTTTATGAATATTTCTTATTTTATTTTTGTTCAATATTTTTGCATCTTTCATCCATCTTCTTACACTTATCCAGAATTCAATATTAATTAAGTTATATTTAAAATTGTTTATTTTCATATTTTCAGCACAGTATTAACTTTCATTTATGGAATATATTGATTAATTATTATGTATTTTATTGAGTGCATTTGTTTATATTAATTAGCAACTAGGTCAAATTAGCTTTATTTGGGGACAATATTTGAAAAACATTATAGTATTAATCAGCTGTTTATATATATTATATTATTTCATTTAACATATTTATTTTATATAAAATCAAAAGTGCAATCATTTCAAACATCATTTTGACTTAGCATATTTGCTTATTTTTAATAGTAAATGTAATCTTTTTTTTAATGCGGGAATATTAAGATAATGTTTCTAATAAAACAATTGTTTGAAAGCTAACTTAATTTGTTTGTCAAAAGTAACTTTTATTAAGTGTATATGTGTGCGTGTACATGTGCGTGTGAGAACAGGTGCGAGCCTCCACTCTGTGTCAAATCTGGAAATCCCGAGCTGTCACGCCAGGAATGTGATCATTCTTTTTATTGCCTTCTGCTGCACTCAAACAAGCATGCCACTATTACATGTGTGTGCGTACATGCATGTGTGTGTGAGTGTGCGGAGAGTTTCAGAAAAACAAAAGTGAGTAAGAAAGTGAGAAGGACCAAAGAGTGACTGGTGTGTTGTCGCCAGACTATATAATAAGCCTAACAACAAATTGTCTCCGTGGTGA
The DNA here is from genome assembly GCF_054856555.1 of Leptonotus elevatus. Classification (NCBI taxonomy): domain Eukaryota; kingdom Metazoa; phylum Chordata; class Actinopteri; order Syngnathiformes; family Syngnathidae; genus Leptonotus; species Leptonotus elevatus. Next base: position 11,604,890 of record NC_141242.1, read on the forward strand.
CAATTTTTGCTTCGCCCTCATTTGAATATTTATTGGGATGTTTATTTACTCAACTGCAGATGGGGCAGATGTCAAAAGTTGACTTTAATCCAGCCTACTGAGTAATAATCAGGAGTCCTGTAATATTTTTTCCTAAAATTGGTTAAATAAAATGTATTTTAAATTGTATTTTTTATGCATTTATCTGTTGATTTAATAATGAAATAAATAGTGTTATTGCACAGTTTTTTTATTTTCTAGTTGCTGTGTTTAATTAATTATTATTCCCAGTGACGAAACCACACCTGAGAGCTGTTTGAGTGCTGCTGCTTTGGTCAGCAACTGAGTAATGCTGTCGCTCCGACAGGGCGACCGCATGGACCGCGAGGCCATGAAGTGCCAGGTGCTGACCGTGTCCAACCGCAGCTGCGAGAGCCTCACGCTGGTGGGCAACACACTGGAGTGCACCGTCCCCAACGAGCTGCAGGCGGCCACCGCCAAGGGGCTGCAGGTGGAGGTCAGCCACCATCCCGCTTCATTTCGCCTGAAAACGTTACTTTACTGATGACTTGATTTTAAAAGTAACTTGGTTAATTTACTAATTACTTGATTTTTAATGTAACTGCTACTTTACTGATTACAGTACTTGATTTTTGAAAGTAACTAAAATTACTTTACTAATTACTTCATCATGAAAGTAACTTACTTTACTGATTACTTTATTTTAAAAGTAACTCAGTTACTTTACTATTTATTTGATTTTGAAAGTAACTTTGTTACTTTATTTATTACAGTCTTTGATTTTAACTAACTCACTTTACTAATTACTTGATTATGAAAGTAACTGTTACTTTACTGATTACTTGAATATGAAATTGACTTTGTTACTTTGCTGATTACTTGATTTTAAAGGTAACTTAGTTACTGTAGTGATTACTTTATTTTGAAAGTAACTTTGTTACTTGATTGATAAGAGTCTTTGATTTTAAAAGTAACTCACTTTACTAATTACTTGATTATGAAAATAACTTTGTTACTTTAGTAATTACCTGAATATGAAATTAACTATTACTTTACTGCTTACTTGATTTTTCAAGTAACTTAGTTACTTTACAGATTACTTGTTTTTAGAAGTATCATAGTTACTTTACTGATTACTTGATTTTAAAAGTAACTATGTTGGTTACAAGTTAGTTTATTAGTTAATTTCAGCAGATGCTGACAACTCAACTTAACAAAAACGGCGACTGGTTTTGCCAATACTTTATTGGAAGTGCATCATTAACAGTAATGTTTTAAGGATACACTTTTTATTTTGTTTTAATAAAATAAAATAAAGACATATTTTTTGACCTAGCATAAACATTTCACAAACATTGGCTTAACATAAACATTTTTTTTTTATAATTTTTATAGGATAGGCTCCTGCAACCCTTGTGGGGACAAGCGGTTAAGAAAACGGATGGTTGGATGGATATTTTTATAAAGCAGTAATAGTCCTCAACTTTTGACACTAAAAAAGCACAATATAGCAAACTGAATAGAATTTTATGATTTAGTTGAAACATTCCTAATAAAAATTTCACAATGGTGCCATATTGTGACCCAAGGTTGTACCTTTAGGGCTCAGTTCTGCGTTCCCCCTTGTGTTTCCCCCCAAGTCACTCATTGCCACGGCGACGGGTGCCAGCCATGGTCCACGCTGGGCTTTTTTATTGCGAGATCAGACACCGGATGCTGAAGCCTTTCACTCGTCACGTCTCCTCGCGGAGGCTTTTACCATGTCAAGCTATCTGTAAAAAGCAGGCAGAACGCTGAAAGAAAGCCGGAGAAAAAGTCAATAAGGACGATGACAGAGACGTGTAAATCTCGTCTTACGTCGCAGATCGTGAAATTGAGGCGGACAACTTAAAAACGGTATAAGAAATACAACAGGATGGAATTAAGATCGATTTTAATGAGGTTTCATCGACAAGCATCAAAAAAAGCACTATGCAAGAGGGAGTATCATAGATACCATTACTGGTATTTTTTAAGCTATGCTAACATATAATGGAAATCGCAATAGACTTGCTAATGGTTAGCATCCACAGTCATGGCTTTAGAGCCTTGTAACCAAAACAGATATTTGAACAGAAACTTTGTAGCAATACATGCGGACAGATAATATTACAATACTCAAGGGCATATATTCTTTACAGCTTCTTTTTTTTCAGTCACTTGCAGTCGAAATAGAAGTGTTCTTCTTTGTTTGTGCCTACATGTGTTTATTTTATTGCCTCCTGGTGGCCAAGGCAGCAATAGCAGCATTCAATCATGATGCACAAACATTTGTTCTTAATACACTACTAAAACTTGTAAACCTAAGAAGTACTTTTAGTTCAATTTAATGTAAAGTACACGCGCGAATGCTACATAAATACATGTAGTGGCGTGGGCCAGTGAGAGATGTTTCACGACATTACACTTACTCACAAGTGACACAAACACATTTTTATCCGGGCCATAGTGGACACTTCAAATGTATGTTCTTGCTTTTTACATCAGATGTTGAAGTGGTGCTTGTAGCTCCATCAATAATTGGGAACATCCAACGTAAATAACAGTTGGATGGTTTTCCCTTCTTGTCCTGTAGGTGGTGGTAATGTGCATTGTAAAATGGTGGCCGTCCGCCATTTTGTGCTTAATGAAAAAATATCCGAAAAAAAAATAAATTATATATATATATATATATATATATATATATATATATATATATAAAATCGCTAAATGCATAATCTGACCTCCTGCTGCAATGCCCATGTTGTTATTGAGCATAATTTCGACGTTTCATAAAGGGCACCGTTAGCACAAAGCTAACAAAAGCGGACTTCAAACAGGAAATGCTCCCAGTCTACGCCATCAGAAGGCCTTTATTTATCTCCAGGCTAATATCCTTTAGCTATGTTGGCGCGCGCACACACACACACACACACATATCTGAAGTCAAAGTGGTAACCTCATATCCACTAAACTTAATAAAAGCAGAGGCAATATCACTGATGTAATCTGAACTCAGATAACTCACAGATAAGTCTGTGTGTGTGCATCCGCGTGTGTATAAATAATCTGTCTATATTGCTGGCTCTATCAGGCTCAAGGGGATCAAACCTTAGTAGATAAAAGTGGTCCATATGAAGCATTCAATCACACTAAGGTGGACGACTGTTGTTGTTTTTTTTGCAGGTTTTTTTCATTTATGATTTGTATAGTTTAAAAATATATATCACTTTTGCATGTGTACAAATACTGATTTGGAGGATATTTTGTTATTTAATTGTGTAGTTAAGTTTAATTTGTCTTTGAATCATTAAATCAATGTTTGATTAAATTCATTTAATCAGAGTAAGGAGCATTATACTGTTTATTTATTTATTCAAAAATACAAAAAATTAAAAGCATTCGCTCAGATTTTGTCATTTTAAGCAATAATGTGCCATGGAAATTAATGTCATTGTAGTTTTTAAATTTTTGAATACAATACATGTACAATTTTAATTAATTAAATAATATTTATAAGAACCATTCAATCACTATTAGGTGGAATTAATTATTATTTCAATTATTTTTGTAAATAATTATTTCAAATAGAAATAGATTTATATGAACCACTCAATTACAATACATTAGAATTAGTTTTGTTTTCGAAATATAAAATCACATGAATTTTTTTCAAATTTTTCTAAATTATTTATAACATTTTTATCTCTTGCCTTATTTGTATATGTAATACAAATGCAATAAATGATACATTTAATAAAATTAAAGTATTACATAAAATATATGAATCCTCACAAAAATATTTTCTTTAATATTACAATATATAATTGTTTTTCATAACCTTTAATCATGCTAGTTTTGTATTTTTCATATTTAAAAATATATCAGTTAATATTCAAAAAGTGGCATTTATACATTCATTTAATGTTTTTTATTATTTTATTAAAATGTTCATATTTTTTTAAGCAAAATGAATGAAGCTTAATCACATTATTTTTAAATAATTTTATATTTCAATTTTTTTTAAACCTTCACTCACAAAATAGAATTTCTTGGTTTTTTTTATATCTAATTGTATTTATTTATTTATGTTTACATAACACACACACAAACAAAGTGAGAAATGTGACTCTCTGTTCCAGTGGCGGCAGGCCGACTCCATCCGTAACCTGGGCAAGGTCACACTGGCGCAGGAACAAGACTACACGGGTCTGGTGGTGGGCTGCGTGTTGGTCAGCCTGCTCCTGCTCATGCTCGCCACGCTGCTCATGTGGCGCAGGAACAAGCGCATTGACGGTGAGGACCTCCACCAAGGCCTCATAGAGGCGGATTTGATTGTGCTAGCTTGGCAGCTAATGTAATTTATATGAAGAGCATTTTTGCTGCTCTTAATGAAGTCCAAGATAATCAATCTAGGTAATAGTAGATTGTGGTCCCCTCCGGTCCTATAGGTGGCGGTAATGAGCATTGCAAAACAAGAACGCCGCCCTCTTGTGTCAAGGGGAATTTTCATGAATAATTGAAAACAAATGCTAACGTTGTCATCAAATTCTGGTGTAAATAGTTTTTTTTAAACATTTCACTGAAAAACTTGTCTTGATGCCCCCTCCCCCTCCCTCCAAAACCTCCTTTCTTATAGATCTGTCTGAGGTGTGGTATGACGGCCGCGGTGACATCCAACATCTGGACAGGCTCGCGAGCGCCAGGAGCGTCAGTCCCTCCAACGAAATGGTGTCTCACGAGTCTGTGGACTACAGAAGTACGCTGCTGGAGGGTACGCGAGAGCTTCCCGCTACCGGCTGCACTGCTTGTAAACATTCACCAAACAAAAAAAAACAATCGCTTTCGACGCAAAGTTACACTTGTCAAAACACCCAGCTGCTGCGGCTTCACGTATTCAGATAATCCGTTTTCTGGTGACAACAATTGCTTTCAACACAAATGGGTACGTAACCGACGAGTAGACGCGAGAGAGAATAGCAGTTTGCGGCTAACGAACAAATCACTTTTAACAAATCATGTCAAATTAACTCCAGCAGTAGCCAGTTAACACGTCTTCCTCGGCGTGAAATCAACAATCTAAGAACCCCCCAAAGACCTCCACACCCTCTCCTCACCTGACCCCCGAGAACTACAATGATCTCATCCGTCTGCATAGTGTGCAGGAACATGACTTTAGCTTATTAGCTAATAGCACAAGCACACGCACCCCCTCAGGACTGATGAACTCAACAGAACCCCCAACCCCCACCACACACAAATATGACATCATCCAGACCTGTTTCAACATGTTTGTGATATCTCACCTGCTCGTCGAGCTAAATGTGCTCCAAATTTTCAAAGCAGTCGTCAATTTTGCCACACTGGATTATTACACTAAATTATTACTACTAGTAGTTCTGTTGGTTTATATTGTCCAATGCCGCGAGTGGCGCCTTCACAACTATAGTTTTTCACTCTATGGATTATTTTTAGTGGGGCCTGACCAATTAATCTGCCAACCTTTTTAATTGGCTGATATCAGCTCTTTTAAAATCGTCCAAAAAATAAAAAATTTATTACTTTTTTTTTTTTTGCTACATGGGTTATTTATCATACTGACTCACAAATAAACCTGCCATCTGATATTTTTTGCTGATTTTAAAAAAATTTTACTCAATGGATTATTTCTACTAGGGCCTGACTGATGAATCGACCGTCTGGTTTAATCAACTGTTATTAGCCCTTTTAAAATTGGCCAAAAAATCATCAGATTTTTTTTATTCTAATTAAATTTGTGGATTATTTCGGACCTGTTATGATTGTGTTATTGTTAATGTTTTATGGCATGTGTTCTGTAAAGTGCTTTGTTATAGCTGCAGCTGTTGTGAAAGCGCTATATAATTAAATATGAATTTAGTTGAGAATTTCTAGTATGGCTGATTTAATCGGCTGATATGAACTCTTTTAAAAATCTGCAAAAATCAGCTTTTTTTTTTTACATTAACACAAAAAATCGGCAATAAATCAGCCGATTTTTGCTTCTTTTTCTATTTGTTGTAAAGTTAACCAAAAAAGCGTTTATGGACCAAAAAGAAGTTATTTTATTCATTATACAGTGTATTTTTTATATGAATTGGCTGATTAATCAAATCATTAATTTCTACTGTGCAAGGTGACGTTGATCATAAATAACGGACTCATTTCTGCATGTTTCCGTGTTCGTTGCCCCCATAGATCAGGGCACAGAGCGTCCCGAGACATGCCGGGCAGCACCCATCCTATTCGGGTCCAACCGGGAGCTGCTGTCTCCTCGGCTGGGTGTGCTGGCCCGCGGGCTGGGGATGGATGGCGAGCTGGTGTCGCCGCTGCTGATGGCGCCGGTCCACATCGACCTGTCCAGTTTGCATCCCGACCTGCTGAGCGAAATCCAGCATGTGGTGATCACCCGGGACAGACTCCTGCTGCACCTCAACCAAATCATCGGCAGAGGTGAGTAGAAGTTCGCTTTTAGCTGAAGCAGAACCACGACACTCTGACAACACAAAGATGGCCGTCCATGGGTCAAATTCGTACGCAACACAATAACCCTGCGGGATGCCTAAACCCCTCCCCACCCCGCCTCCTCCAGCCCTTGCTTAGCTTTGAGATTAGCCCATGAAGGAAAAGGAGCCTCCAATTTTCGCCGTGGTTTCACCGCGACTAATTCCTGCGGCGCTCGCAACCCGACACTCTCGGCCATCTGCGACGGCGTGATAGGGGAACGTCGCGCTCATTTCTTTCCCACCGCCGCCCCCCTGAGAACTCCCATGCCCGCAAACTGCAGCTATAATTCATTGAGGGGGGTGTTAATGAATAAAGCCTGGTGTTGAGTTACTCTTGCACAGTCATAATCAAGTCGCATGCTGTGTATGGAGGTGTACAAACATGGAATATCATGTTAATATGCTGCATTGCAGTTGCGTAGATATTAAATGTGATGTAAATATGACTTCCTAAATGTGTGTAATATTCCCACAGGTCACTTTGGATGCGTCTTTCATGGAACTCTACTGGAGCCGGACGGTCAGAACCAACACTGTGCCATCAAGTCTCTGAACCGTAAGCTCCTTCTTCTTCTTCTTCTACTTTTTTTTTTTGTATAGGTTTTCAAAATGTTAGTTCTTTGTAGTTTTTGCCAAATGTTTATTTTTATTTGATTACAGTAATTAATTTTGTAACTATTCACAACTTTTAGAATTTGGATTTATTTTTTATGAACTTATATTTTTTGACTTCTACGAACACATTTTTTTGTATATTTGTTTTGTTAATGTCATAATTGTTGTTTAATTATTATGTAATTGTTTCTTTTTATTATTTTAGTATAATTAAAAAATGTAAAGACTTTTTTCATGAACTTTTAAATAAATTGTGTAAAAAAAAATCGTGTATTATATTAAATATTTTCACATTACATCCAAAATCACCCTAAAAAGTATTACTTTTATTATGTTTGCACATTTAATTTGTTTTACTTTTTAAAAATGTATGTAGAAATTTGTAAAAATAAATAAATAAATACGTTTTAAATTAGTTTTTAAATAATTTTTGGGCTACATTGTAATGTTTTGTTTTGTTTTTTGGGAAAACTTTTTAAATAAATAAGTCAGTTAATTATTTATTTTAAACATTGATTCACTTGTATTTTAATTTGCTGGATTACCTTTTGACAGAGATGCTTGCACTCTAAAATAATCTCCCAAAATGTAACATATTTATATAATAACAAGCAGACAGTAACAGACATTCTGTTGCCAACCCAGCGAGACGTTTCCAATCAAAGAAAGTACGACATTGCAATCACGTTACCGGAGAATCGCTTTATTTATTTATTTTTAATCGTGGGGGGTCTAAAAGTGATGAATTAGTGTGGCCTGGTGAGGACTTTAATCTAGTAAAGATGACAGTAAGGGAACGGGATGGGATGAGGTCTCGTCCCCTGGGATTTTGATTCATCATCTCTTTGTTGCCTTTTGTTCCACGTGGAGGCTTCTTCCTGTCGCCATGACAACCAGTCAAAGGCCTCACAGGACCTCACCTTCAGCGATTACATTGTGATGTCCCACTTTCATATAGATTGTGCAAAATTGGCAAAATGGCCAATTGGTGATCGTTACTTTAAAGCGCTTCGTTGTTGGCCGTGAGTGCACGGACGCCTCAGTAAAAAAGATGGAAGGGGTGGAGGAGGGTTACATTTCCTGGGCCATCATTTCACGCAGACGGACTGACCTGCTTACAGAGGTGCTTACTCCCCCCCCCCCCCCCCCCCAAGGCATCACGGACTTGGAGGAGGTGACCCAGTTCTTGAAGGAGGGCATCATCATGAAGGACTTCAGTCACGCCAACGTGCTGTCGCTGCTGGGCATCTGCCTGCCGCCCGAAGGCTCGCCGCTCATGGTTCTGCCCTACATGAAGCACGGAGACCTGCGCAACTTCATCCGCGACGAGAGCCACGTAAGAACAGCGAAAATAATTTCCGGCCTCGAGGCGGTGTGTGACGTCGCCGATTGGTCCGTTGCTGTCCCGCAGAACCCGACGGTGAAGGACCTGATGGGCTTCGGGCTCCAGGTGGCCCGAGGGATGGAGTACTTGGCCAGCAAGAAGTTTGTCCACAGGGACCTGGCGGCCAGGAACTGCATGTGAGTCCAAACATATGACCCGTGGGCCAAAACTGGTCTACCAGAGGTTCCAGTGGGGCCCATTTGCCAAGTGCAAAAATTACATAAAATGTATTAACTCATTTGCTCCCAAAAACGTATAAAAATGTACTATTTCAAATATTATCATCGTCTCAAAAACGTATGGATACGTTTTTTATGTTTTTTTATGCTAGAGCAAACAGATGGTTTTAATGCAGCCTCTGAACTGAAGAGAACGCTTGAAGCAATGGTAGTTATTACACAAACGGCCAGTGGGTGGCAGCAGAGTATAAGAGATCAACCAGGGCCTTGTTGCAAAAATCTCTTTTCCCCTATCGTTTTAAAGAGATTTGTGAATAATGATGACATTTAGCTATATTCTAATGCTAATTGCTGCAAAACCCAAACAGATAGATAGAAATATGGAAAAACAGACTACAATTTTTCTTTTGGTAGGTTCCATGTTTTTATAGCAATAGAACAGAATATTCTGAGGGCCTTGCAAAATCAGTCAAAATCCAGTAAAATAGCCAGGAGCGAAGGGGGTTGCTTCAGTGAAAATGGCTGGGAGTGAATGAGTTACCTGCAATTTTCTAGTCCTTCTTTTAAGCATCACTACAACTTTTTAGATACAATTGTAGAAAAATAATTATCACGTCTGTAATAATAATCTAAATGAATGCAAGATAAAAGCTCTGCGAAAGCAAATTTTAAGTCCATATCAACTTTGACAACAATTGTTATCATACATACGACAGCATTCTATAAATTCATTCCGTTTGCTTTTGTGCCGACAGGCTGGATGAGAGCTACACGGTGAAGGTGGCCGACTTCGGGCTGGCGCGTGACGTCTACGACAAAGAGTACTACAGCGTCCACAACAAGAGCGGCGTCAAGCTGCCCGTCAAGTGGATGGCGCTGGAGAGCCTGCAGACGCACAAATTCACCGCCAAGTCTGACGTGGTACAAAAACACGCTCATACCTTGATTTAACAGCATTCCAACAAAATGTATGAATTTGATGTGTTTTGACATTTGTTTGCGTTTGCTCCTCAGTGGTCGTTTGGCGTGTTGCTATGGGAGCTGATGACCCGCGGGGCGCCGCCCTACTCAGATGTCAACTCATTCGACATTACCGTCTTCCTCCTGCAGGGGCGCCGCTTGCTGCAGCCCGAGTTTTGCCCCAACTCCCTGTAAGTGTCATTTTGTTTATTCCTTCCTATCAACAAAATTTAAAAATAATAATAATAATGTAATGCAATGGATCCTACATCCATTTTTTTTTATGCAATTATGATGGCTGTCAATTATACGTAGATTTTTGCTATTCGTGGGCTGGACCAGTCCCTATCAAATGTGGAAAGCGGGGTTCCACAGGAACATGAAAATATATGAAAGTTTAAAAAATAATAATAATAATCAAAATAATAATTTACTTATTTTAAAATGTTTTTTTTAAAGCAATAAAGAAAAGTTAAAATAATTGTTGGTTTATTTTTTTATGTTTTACAGCAAAACAAAAAACTATGAAAGAAAATGCATTTTATAATGCATTTTTTTTGTATTTAGTTAAAAAAAACATATGCATTAAATAAAAATAAAAATTGACTTTATAAAGTTTTTAAGATTAAAAAAGATATGTAAAAGAAAATAATTCAATTTAAAATAGATCAAATGTTTTTTTTATGTAAGATTCAAATGTTTAAAAAAAATAAGAATAAAACAAATGAAAGGTAAAAATATTTTATTTTTATTTTTTAAAGGTAATTAAAGTTTAAAAAGTACGGAGCCATTCTGGTGCAAGGGTATGAATTTATTTATTTTTTGGCTAATCTGTACCCACAGTTTAGCACGTCAATAAGAAACAAAGAAGAACACTCGAATATATATAGATACAAGTTTGAATAAATACGCTAGACAGTACAAAACAATGAATAAAAATTGCTTTAAAAATCTTTTTTTAAATGGTTGAATAAAAAAAAAGGAAAATTTTTAATATGCTGATTATTTTATTGTCATACAAAGTATAATAAACAAGATAATTATAGATCTGGAAGGCTCTAATCAAATTGATTTGAGGTACAACTTGGGTGTGATTTATTAAAATTACATTTTTGACCTTACTCTTAGTGAAGTTTTGAAACCCTCTCAAAGCAAAGACACCAAGAAGTGAGCATCAAGTGTTTCAGTGTTGATTTGTATCAGCAGACAAGCAAAAACACGCGACATGAACCGAACATGACATGACAGCTGCTGGCCAAGGGCGCCCTTTTTCTAAACCGCCTCTGCTCCTGCAAATCGGATGCCGGCTTTCTTTTACCTCGTTGTGTTTCCTTATCGCAACTCGTTGCTTAGAGCCCGTTACGTCGGCATTCCAGCCACTCTCGTCAGGAAGGCCCATCAATCAGGCAAAGTGTCAAAGCCAGCAGAGATTTGCTATGTGTCTTCCCTTCTCTGTCAAAGGCTATTTTTTTTGGATTCGCTCCTGCTTTGACGGGGTAAGCGTTTTCCGACACATGAGCCAAAACCTGATTTAGGACAATCGTGTTTGTTTTTGTCAAATTTGTCCCTATGACCTCCCATAGACAAGTTGTTTGATTGTAATGGTCAGTGGGCTGCCAAAATAAAACTCAATGTGGAAAGTCCGCATTTAAAAATGTAGTGGTATGAGGAAAATTCCAAATTCATCCACTAAAACCATCAGTTTTAACATGTTCGCAAACAGACATCTCTGGTCTCGCCTCAACCCCCTTTCGCACTGCCCATCTATTCCCCGCCTCAAATTGAAGCCCTGCCGTCTTCCTTGCAGCTACACCGTAATGGTGGAGTGTTGGCACCCGAAGCCGGAGCGCCGTCCGTCCTTCTCCGACTTGGTGTCCAGCATTTCAACGATCTTCTCCAGCTTCAGCGGCGAACACTACGTCCTGCTCAACACCACCTACGTCAACATCGACAAGATGAGCCCCTACCCGTCCCTGCTCGCCACCAGCGACCCGGCCTCCTCTTCCTCGTCGTCATCCGAACCCTCCGCCTCCCTGACGTCCCACCCGCTCCTGTTTTGCCACCGCGAGCGGGACTGTTGCGCCTGAGGATTACGAGGGAAAGAACTACTGTGTGTCCCAACACTGGACAATGGACAAGCTCTTAATGTATATAGATTGTTGATCGTCTCAACTTGTTGACTTCCTGGACTTCGTCGGAAGAATTTGAGGAAGTGTGTTGCTTCCTTCTTGTTAATGTGAATACTGTTGCGTGAAAAAAATGTTGCAGCTCTGCGACAAAAAACGAGACAACCGTCAATAATTCATCTTCTCAAGACTTTTTCGCTTTTCAAAACTCATCCCCTTAAACCCGTGTCACTTAGCAACATGGAATTTGGTAGGCACGTCTATCATCAGTAGACCCGCAAAAAAATATGTGGTGCGAAGCAGTCAGTTTAGGCTCGTTTACGGGAATTCTTCCAAGACGAATGAGTTCAGCCCCTAAATCCAGATTCACCTCGTAACATGAGATTTGGTAGCCATGTCAACCATGAGTAGACCCACACAAAAATTCTGCCAGTTTGGTTTGAAGCAGCCATTTAAGACTCATTTTGTCCATTTGCAGGGGTCCTTCAAAGACAAAATGAAACTGAAGATTTCGTCAGATTGCTAATAAATTTAAGGCAAGTACACTAGACAAGATGGGTGAAGTGAAATTGTAGGTTTTTTGTTGTTGTTGGTTAGCATGTCTACCCACAAAAAAGATTAGGGGCCATGCTCCAGGAAAAAAAAAATAATAATCGAAATCCACAATTTTGGTTTGAAGCGGACATTTTAGGCTCATTCTAACCACTTCCGGTACTCTTCACTCGAGATTCTTTATTTGAATTTGATAAGCTGCCATTAGTAGACACACACAAAAAAGTCTCAAGAAAACATGTACAAAAAGACAAAGGAAATCAGCCATTTTGTTTTGAAGCAGCCATTTTAGGCTAATTTTGGCCATTCCCAGGGATCCATCAAAGACAAATTTCTCCTTGTGATTTTGTTCTCATGTCTAACATATTGAAAACATGTATATTTGACAATTGGATGATACGCAATAGCAAAACATTTGATTGTCTTCAGTCATCATCAATATAATCATTACCATACTTCAAAATCACATAACAACCTTCAAAAAATGGCCCCAAAAAAATTACAATTAAACACAGAATCATGCAAGATTAGTTGTAAACTGTAAAATAAAAATAAAAATGTTAGTTTTTTATGAGTTGCCGCATCGACAGACTGAATGTTTGCTCTGAGAAGAGAATGTCTGTATTATATTTGTAGCGGCGACACATTGACGACGAACTCACTGCCTCGTTGTAAATAAAAACACGTCGAGTCATGTTTAGCCTGACGTTAGCCACGTTCATTGTGGAAAAAGTGTGTGTGCGCTTTATGCTGTACGTTGTGGGTGGGTGAGAGTGAAAACAAGCCTGGAGGTACATGTTCATCTTCTTACGTGATGTTACAAATAAATCCACATGAGTTTCCTACGTGCATGCTTTCCTTGCTCTAATTGAATGTCTTGCGTGAACGCACCTGTCCTCCAGGTGAATGCGCCACACTTTCGTGTAATTACACGTGTGTGAATTATGGCCGCTGTCATTCTTTTCGCCGTTGAGGGGCCTGATAGACACATACGCAATCATACGCTGACAATCGTGCAGGTGTGGGGAGGATAACAAAAACGTCAACGTGGTTGTTGGGCCTCAAATGCCTGCTGTTGTGTTCACATAGACGTCCTTTTCTCATTGGCTGAGGATAACCTCCAACCTATGACCTCATGATGACCTCTCTTGACTTATGACCCCCGCGGGTACCGTCTAGACATCCCCCCCCCCCCCCCCCAATCCTTGTTTGATCTAAGCGAGTCTTGACAGTGGCTTTGAGGCTTTTTGGCTGTTGTCTGATGCATGTTTTCATGTACAGGTATGTCATAACATTTTTTCATAATTCAGCCCCCAGAGCCAGTTGGCAACATGAAATTTAATTGGTGGGCATGTCTATTACAAGTAAATCCATTCTTGAACAGACTCGGAAGTCTGCCATTTTGTTTCAAGCGGACATTTTAGGCTAATTTCCAAGGAGCAAACTTGTCTGCTATGTAGCACCTACGGGAATGTTTTGCAATTTTTTACCCCCGGAGCCAGTTTCATTTAGCAACATGAAATTTGGTAGGCATGTCTATCAGGAGTTAGACAGGCAGCAAAGTCTGGAAAAAGTCATGCCAGAAAACAGGAATCATTTTGGTTTGATATTTTTTTTAAATTATTATTATTATTATTTTCCACCCCCTGGAATGTTTTGACAAATCATCCCCAGAAGACAATTTGACCTAGCAAAAGTGAGTCTGTACCGGTTTGTCTATTCCAAGTAGGCATTGGCTGTTATCGGTTTGACGGAGTAGTCACGGTTTCAATAGCTCAACTTGCAGAGTTGAGTAAATGATCAGTCTCTTTGAAGGTAATTGCCTCCAATTACATTTTTTTCTCCCAAAAATAAGAAAAGAAAAAATGTGCCAGCGCTGTGGATAACTAAAAATAGCTCACCAGTGATGGGACACTGTGACTTACTAAGAACAATTAAAATGGAATTTATTTAAACTTGACTTCTGTACTAAATATTCTATATTTTGTTTAAAAATAAAATAAATGATGTTGAATGTTTTTATTTATTCAAATATTTTGGAAAAAAAAGGTCATTTTAGATGTAATTGTAATCCCGTGAAACCGCAATTTACTTTTTTCACGGTTATCATTGTCAGAATCTTAATGCTTAATTCGGAGTAAGATCACAAAAAAGACTCAAGAAGCCATGCCCAAAAAGACACAGGAAGTCTGCCATTTTAGATTTTAGCGACCATTTTAGGTCTCATTGCCAAAGATCCTTCAACGACCAACTTGGTAGCATCGCTTGTAATGTTTTGAAAATGTAGCCTCTTGCTGCCTGAATTTTCATAACAATTAGGGACAAATTCAGTTTTAATCTCACTTTAGCCATTCCCAGATGTTCTTTTTTTTGTCCTTGATATGATGCCATAAGGGCATCCAATATTAACATTTAACTCTTTTATCTGACTTCATTTTATTGGCGAGCAGTTGTAACCAAAGAACATGCGCCACCCCACAGTGCTCTTTAAACTCAGCTACAGCAAACATCCTGTTGGGACATCATTCAAAATCAATATGTTCTCCTTACAACAGTTTGCAGGTGACATTAAGAAGATAAAGCGCTTCTACGGAGGCCTTTTACAAACAATGAGCGATGACAACAGAGCGGAGGTCGTCATTCGAGTGTTGTTTACATGGCCACACAAAGCCGTTGGCTAAACGCTCGACTCCTTCTTTACACCTGTGTCACATGATCCTCATGGACACGCCCACATCAGACGAAGAAGATCAACAACGGAGGTATGTGACACACTCGCCCACATGTGTACCTATCTGCAAAGGAAACAGTAGTGTTTTTTTTGTTTGTTTGTTTTTTTTATTTTAAAAAATAAATAAATAATAAAAATAAATAAATAAAAATAAAGCAATAAAAAGTCAATCTTGAAAAAAAAAAAAGGAAACAGTAGTGTGTGTCTTTAAATGGAATGAGGAGGTAGAGTGCCAACCGTGCTGCGTTCATGACTTCTGGGAAATCTGGGAATCAAATTTGAAGCTTAAGAGGTCCATAGTTGAAGCACAGAATCAAACGTAAACGAAAAAACATGGCTGACGATTTTGACCTGGAAAAGGGTGGCTCACCAACAGTGGTGCATTCATGACTGCTGGGAAATATGGGAATTACGCTTGGTTTATAAAGGTTGAAACTCATTAACTTCATTCAAATGGGGGAAAATATGTTCAAATAAGAATATGTTGATGCACGGTATGTGTGGTATGGTACGCTGTGGTACAATATGATATGACAAGATGCGGTTGTGGTATGATACCGTACAAAAATACACCGTTTGATATGGTACGTATCAATTTGCTCTAAGAAGAAATTCTGTGCCGTTCCCAAACCTTTTTTTTTTCCTGGCCAGAGATTTTATGTTTCCAACTTTTCACATTCATGGAATGCAGCATGAGATACTGGACTGGCTGATTAAGTAGACCGTATACAAGTTTTCCCAAGCCAATGGAAACCTGTGGAGCGAAGCGCACTTGCTGGACTTGATGAGCAATGAATAAATCAATTAGGATACAGTTTCACGCACACACGCACACACGTCGACACGCTGCGTTTGTGTGTTATCATCAGATAAAGCCACCAAAAGAATGTCAAGTAACATTCTGACCTACTGAGTCAATGTGCACCCATTCTAAGCTGTTAATGGGCTTTGGCATGAGAGAAAGCAGGGAGGCGGATGGCACCGGGTGGTAAAACACACTCACGCACACACACAAACACACGCGCAATCAGGCTTAAACACCGCCCCCTGTTGACTGGCAGTGCATGTGCAGGGTATCACAATTGTGCATTGTCTTCCCGTGTCATATATTGTACTGCACTATACTATACCAGAAACTATTGTATCTTATGGTATCATACCGAACCATTTATTATAAAATCACATCATATCGTATATCGTATAGTATTGTTCTTTATATGTAAGGCCGACATTCAACATGTCAACACCTGAGGTTGTTTTTGAGTTGTTTTGGTGCCATTTGAGCAGCTCTTCTCATGAGGTCAGCTCACATTCCTCAAGCGGGCCCGTCTGATTTTCCACACCTGAATCATTCCACCATCACTCATCCGAATGTGTAAAACGGACAGGGAGTGTGGGCACACGCAGCCAGGAATTCCGCGGGAGTGCAGTCAGACTCGGACCCCTGATGAGAGCTCGTATCTTCTCATAACTTTCCATATCTACTCTTAACTTTTTATATCTTGTCAAAAGTGAGACACACAGAAAGACACAGTGAATCTGGAACTACTCCTACTATTGGATGATTATTTTATAGCTTTATTATAGTTTCATTATGTCATGTCTTCGTAACCCACTTGCTCATTTTGTCATATCATATTTTTTTGTATTGTATCATGCAGTACTAGTACTCCACTTTATCTTAAACGGTAATATCATATTAGATTTCCTCACATCAAGTAATTTTCCATAAGCTATAAAGTGTTAATAAGTAAATTCGTATGTTTTTGGGAATGCAAATGTTGCTTAAAAAAAAATGTGTTAAGATAAGAACGAGTCATTTACAACGTTAGCAATCATTAGCATCTTATGCTATGCGGGCCTGACTTTTGCTAACTAAGCTAAATATGTTAGCGAGTTGCTATGTTATCTGTTCTAATTCAGAACATACCTTTTATGTAATTTGTGTTCCAAACAACGTAAAAATGCACTTTATGATGTGATCATTTGTATTTTATTTATGTACATTTTGGGAAAGGTGTATGCTAATTAAGCTAGAAAGCAATGTCAGTCCGACATTTTCAACACAGTGCTAATGTACTACTGTATTTGTGTGTTTGTTTATTTCAGTTTTGCAAAAAGAGAAGAAAAAAAAGAAAAAACAATAAGTGGACCCTAAAGGCCATAAAAAAACATCTCGTCTGTTAGCTGGATAGAACTGTCACATCTAGTGAGACCAGAATGTACCATACATTACTTTACTATATTTGACTATTTCACACATACTGGGTCTTATCATATTCATCCATTTTGTATTTTTGCAACTTTTTTTGTATTTATACATTTTGTAATTTTGTATTGCAATAAATTATACTGTATCACATAACCACACCTTACCGTATTATATTATTAATTATTTTTATGGTGTTTTTTTTTTTACATGTCATATTGTATTATACAGAATTGTTTGTAATTTCCTTTTTTTTTTTTCAGCTCCTCCAAACGTCAGCGTAAGAATCCAATTGATTTTTCAGGGAAATGCTGGAAGTAGCTAGCGGACAAAGGTCGTATCGGGTTTTTGCCTTTTGTCTGCACTTTATTATCTGAGTTTCCTGACCGCTAATGAGCGATCCTGACGAGGTCTGCAGCGCTTTTTCCGTCTGCTTGCTTCTTGGAAAACTGACTAACGCCAAGAAGATGGTGAGCTCAGTAGAAATAAAAGACACCATCTTGCTAATGCATCAATCTGTCACATTGGAGCTTCTTACTCACCTTTTAATAAGCTCACTTTCTGTTAGTGTAGTAGTCTCAACACTATCAGGTGTGTCTCCGGCTTTTTTTTCTGCTCGCAAGTGCTGCCAAGGACATTCTGGGAGACAAAAAAAAAGTTACACTGTAGTCTTTCAACCTCACACTTCATTATGCTGCGTCTTTGATATTCCCTCGAGGTGATGATTGTCCAGGCGGGAATAGTGACATGACTCAGCAGAGGCTGACGCTGAGTCACAGTAGTCCCCTTTCACAAGTCCTCAATGCTGCTATGAGTCCCTTGGCCACACTCTGTGTGATATTTTCAAGTTTGAGGCCGCTAGAACACCTTTTCCGGCTTGCTTCGTCATTTCAAATCCCCAGCTCGGTTGCCAGGCAACTCGTGTGGCATCTGGTAGTGCCCCCAAGCAAGGCACCAACTCCACCCAACTGCTCCAAAAGTAGTCATGATATCATACAATAAGATGTAAGGTGACGCTATGTGCAACAATACGATACAGCACTATACTATATACTCTACTATGTTATGTGACACAATACATCACCACACAACACAATATTCATAAAAGCTAAGAAAGAAAATTAAAATCGCAAAAAAATACATTTTGTTCATTAAAATTAAAACAAAAATGCTTTTTTTACGTTGCCATAGCAATGGCACATCGTGGAGTATTGTAATGTAATATATATATATCTATATACGGCTCTGCAGTATTTAATATTATATTGCCCCCTGGTGGCCAAGCTGAGCACCTTTGAAGCTGTGAGGCCGCCATATTACTACACCCAAGAAACGTTTCTCGGCATACGATCCTATTTTACAGTATCTAAATTGGAGAACATTTGAGACATTACTTAGAAATAGCATGATTTATGATATTTTAAATTTGTTAAACATAAACAAGAGGACTTAAGACATTTTACAACTTGTCTTAAATACATGTATAAATGATATGCTTAATGATGTTTACAGAAGGAAACTTGTATGTTTTTTTAAATTAAAGAATTATACCTGTAATTCAACAAAAGATGTATCTGCCAAATCTAATATTGGGGTCTAAGGAACTGAGCAATAAAAGAAAAAGGGGGTGTTCAATGCGGCACATACCATCCACTTGTTAAAAAATAGTGACTAGCCCGCAAACCCCCCCTCCACTCCTGCCCCCCGGC
The DNA here is from genome assembly GCF_054856555.1 of Leptonotus elevatus. Lineage (NCBI taxonomy): Eukaryota > Metazoa > Chordata > Actinopteri > Syngnathiformes > Syngnathidae > Leptonotus > Leptonotus elevatus. The sequence continues at coordinate 11,623,897 of NC_141242.1, forward strand.
CCTATACTAAGAGCCTACGAGCTCTATATGTATAATCTGTATGTATACGTACCGTTTATACAGTAGTCTGCTCGCAAGATGGGAGGAGTAAAATGACTATTTAGTATTATATACAGATTAGTGATTGGATTTCAGTTTTGCTAATTGTTTTTTTTGGGGGGGGGGGGGAGTCTGGCTGGAACGGATTAATTGCATTTCCATTCATTGCGTTAGGAAAGGTGGTTTTAGAAATGATTGTTTTGTGTTGTGAGAGCAGTGAGGGAAGAAACTACACTCTTAAATCAAAGCACCACTCATTTCATATCACATTGCATAGTGTCGTAACATCTCGTATCATATTATATGACATTATTATGTTATATTTTTATGGTATCACATAACAAGATGTCATATTGAATCAGAACATATGACGGCGGTACCATGTTGTATAAAATCTTATTCCACGGTCGTAACTTATTTGCTAATCATGAGATTAAAGATGACACATGGAGCTTGTTGAGACTAGTTCCTCACGAACATATCATGCATATTTCACATGGTTTAACCACTACACAACATTCTAAACAGTTATTCAGTGGTTGACTGTCGTAATAAATTTAAAATAGGCTAAGGTATTTAGGCCTAATGATGATCAAGTGGCCAAAAAAAAAACATCAAAGCATAGAAAAATGTCTTAAGGAATACAGATGACAATAAATATTCATTACTAATGACTAACTTCTTTGAACTCCCTCCTTAGATGACATTTGACCAACCACAGCAATTTTTTCTTCTGGATGACTGTGCTGTTGTATTAAATTTCTTTTTTGTCACGTTTGTATGGTGAAAACAAGCGCCTCCAAAAATCCTGTCTTACATTCCCATCTAGTGGACAAACACGGCACTACTGAAGACTCACAGGCAGTGAACTTCAATTGATTTTTATTTCATTCATCATACGACATTATTTTAAATGTATTAATACTCATTGGATACAATAATATTAAAATAATTATACAAATCTAATTTAAATAATACATGATTTGAAGTGAAGTGAAGTCGACTATGAATGAGTGAATGAATGGTGTTATTACTCTTGTTTGCACTCTAACTTAATTCGTCCCGCAGTTGTGATAGATAGATAGATAGATAGATAGATAGATAGATAGATAGATAGATAGATAGATAGATAGATAGATAGATAGATAGATAGATAGATAGATAGATAGATAGATAGATAGATAGATAGACAGACAGACAGACAGACAGACAGGCGCTCATTTCTTAACGAAAACACGTAAGAGGGAGCACGTAACCGAGAAGGTGATTGGAAAAGGATTTTTAAAATACTTATAATTTATTAATGTATTTTCACAATTTTCTTTGTATATGCTCCATAATGGAAATCTATGTTCTTGTTTTCTATTCAGATAAATTATTTATTTATTTGTATTGTGGCCCTCATCCACTGACTGCCTTGTGTAGACTTTCTTTGAAGATTCGTGTTTGTTTGTCAATCTCAAAATTGAATCTCACTTCTATTATTATATATAAGTGCACTCAATTTATTATTATTATTATTATTATTATATACACGGCAATGGTGCGCCTGTGTGTTTGTGCGCGCGCAGCTCTGCTCTGTGAGCTGATACACGAAACTTGAGGGGAACCACCCATGGGATGACGTCACGGCGCTCTGACAAGCTGGTGGTGCCGGAAGAAAAGATGGCGGATCAAGACGAGCCGATCAGCAACGAGGAAAAGGTAGGAATAGTTTTTTAACGCGCTAAACAAAGCACACGTAGGATTAGACGAGTGACGACTTTCCCAGGTGGCACTTGACCATGTTTCGGACGTGCTTCGAATGACGACCGTGTTGATTAGACGATTGGAATTCGCGGGCCTGACGCCGCCGCTCTTCTTATTTTTAGCTCAACTTCCGCTCATTTTAGCGAAGCTCCAAACGGAGACTCCTTGTACGGTGCTGGCTGAAAATAGGAGCTAGTGTTGGCGTTATAAAGTCTGTGGAGATAACATATCGTGCATTTTTTCGCCGAGTGGAACGCGTCACTCTTTGCTTGTTGTCTGTCTTGGCAAAGTTTTTTTTGTACGCCAAAATGCCGTTAGCTCGCGTATTTAGCCGCTCGCTGGCTAACAGTTAGCTGGACTTACTAACACGCCCTTTTGCTGCTGATGGCGCTTTTATGCGCCTTCGACAGTATTTGTGACACAAATCAACATTTTGCGTGACATTCGTGTCAAATCAAATTGCTTATATATGTAGCGAACAAGTCACGACGATACAATGAAGTTGTTTGAAAGAGGTGTTTCAATGTTTAGTTGTTAATCATCGAAATATATTACGTGTTTTGACTGTCGCATTTGCAAACCACCTGCTTTAATAAACTGAGTGGCTCATAGTAACCGAAACCCCCCACAAATTATCTCCACAAACTCCTACGTACAGTATGTAGTATTTGTGTGTTTGATGTGTGTCCTTTAAGAGGCGTGGCCTATTGAGTGACCTCATGAGCTGTAGCCGGATTTGTGTGCGAGGTGTGGCCTACAGCAGCTCCTTGTAGTTTTCTCGTTTTATGTTTGTGTTTGACTACCCAGTTCAATAAACGGCGGAAAAGTGCATTGCTCTTGCGGCTCTCCTTGCACACAGGCGTTGGCATTGCAGTACTGTAACTCATTCGCTCCCAGCCATTTTCACTAAAACAATCCCCTTCACTCTCGTATTTGACTGATTTTGCAAGGCCCACAGAATATTGTGTTGTGTTGCTATAAAAACTTGAAAGATTAAAGTCTATTATTTTCATCAGGGGGAAAAAAAGTATATAATTGCATCTTTTTTCTTTCTTTCACTTAACTCAAGCGGCAACTTATCTGACACCCGCAAACCATCAGGAATCACCGTCCAATCCAATCACTCACTCATGATTTTTTTCTGTAAAACAAACGCACCTTTGTGTGGGTTTTTTTTTTTGGTGATGCCATAAAATGGTGGCCAAATGTGGTTAGCCTAGCGTTAGTCAGATTTTGGCGGGGAAAGCAGGGTGGTAAACTTCTTATGATGATGCAGAGAAAGGTCTTTGGGGCTAGACGTTAGCGGCCGATTAGCTGCTAACGGCCAGCTGGGGGGGCATATTATTGATTATTTTTGTTATTTGCAGTGAGTCCTGCCAAGTACCCTTGAGCGACTTTGATCTTCTGGCTGAGTTGCGACATCGTTGCTCCTTCATCCTTAATCCGATCTTTGGAAAAATTCAAAACGCCTTCAATAAAAATAATGATAGCAAGGGTACATAAATATTAACTGGCAATAGAATAGCTTCTTCTTCCTGGCTTTGTTTTTTTGAGCTTCCTGGTGGCCACAGAAGTTAAACCACACACACACACACACACAGGGTACAACAGGAAGTTGGTGAGTCAATCTGTTTGCTCTGTAACATTACTGCATCACGAAAGGACTTGTCAGTTAGTTACCTGTAAGGAACAAAACCTCACACAATAATGTATTGATGGTATCATATACTGTAATATGCGCTTTGTCGAATAGTATTTCAGGTTAGCATCATATTGGCAATTCCGAGCTTACGTCACAATTCAAAATGGCGCTCTGTGAAATGACCCTGTCCGTCCATTGAAAATCATTGGCCTTTGGATCGTTGTAATTTGATTTGTGAGGATTGTTTTGATTTCAAAATGATGATGAAATGTTGTTTGACTAACAATCTGCCTGGTTTGTATGCTTGTCCCAGGCAAAAGCAATACACCATTTATTTTTACCGCGTAAAGGAAGCAGTTGCATTGCGGAAATATCAGAAATGCCTGGATGTTCAGAATTGTCGATATCAAATTGTAGCCTAGCATGTCGTTTATGCCGGAAAATTTAACAGAACAAGTTAGGTTGGTCTACTTGGCTAGTCGTAACGTATTGGCAGGTTTGATGCGGGAACGTCGTCAAGAAGTTTTCCATCAGTGCTGTCGCATCCATAGCAACGCTTTCTACTGTGTTACTTTAGCTATGAACCTCTCTTCAGAAATGTCTTGAAATGGTTTCATGTTAGTTTGTTTTTTTTTTAGTTAGATGGGGGGGGTTTTTTGAGTTAGATGTGCCTGCGGAAGGGGCAGACAAACCCACAATCTGGGATTCACCTAAGAATTCCTCTTTGATGCTATTTATATCATTGCAGCATGAAGAAACGCAGGCAAAATGAAATCATTTCATGTGTCATCATTTCCTACTTCCGAATCAGACAAGCTGCTCAATATTCATTCTCGGATCAGGAACTTCTTAATGTTAGCCTGCAGCTGGTTGACAACCCCCTCATATCGGTTTTTACTTGCACACTGGCGATTTAATATTCATAAATGACTATAAACCTCCTCTTACCCACGCCCATTTTAAAGGCTGTCTGCGTAGCCAACCTAGCAAATCTGCTTAAATAATTTGGCTTGAAATGAAGGCAGGCAGAGATCAAGCTACTAAAAAAAGTGGCACGTTCTAACCTCAGTTTGATGTTTTTATAGATTGGTGTCTTGCATATTAATTTGGGGAATCTGAAAAGGTCTGATAAGATATTTTGGATCGGATTATCCCAGGCTTCAAGTGTTCAGGTAGATTTTTGGGTGTTATTTGGACTTAAAAATCTAAAATTGGGCTGTGTAGAGGAATCGTTGAGGTGTAAAGTTACAGGACGCAACAAATCCGGATTATATGATCACACTCCAGTACTGTAAGGGGACAAAATGCAAAACAAAAGTGCTTTTCTTCTGTTTAAACAGGAACACGATGACATTGAAAAGAACAATAAAATAACTTTAAACTTCAAAAATACTCAAATGAAACATATAAATAAAATAAACAAAAATAATGTCTACAAAAAGCACCCAAAAAAAGCAACATCAATTGTTTTCTCTTTTTTTTTTGGAAAAGTGCAAAATCAAGAGTTTATCTTCCTCTTTAGAAAAATGCAACATTAATAATTTTCTTTGGGGGGAAAAGTGCTGCATCCACAGTCTTTCTTTTTGGGAAATGTGTAACATTCAGGGTTTATCATCAAAATAATAGTACAACATTAATATTTTTCTTTCTTTTTAGGACAGAGCAGCGAGACACTCACATTTTCTGTGTGGGGAAACGTAGTAGTTCTCTATAGAGAAAACCTGCAGTGAACATTGAGTGAATAATAATAATAATAATAAAAGGCCAGCTGGTGAGTAGACCAAGCGGGCACAAAGACTTTATGTCAGGCAGACATCTCATCCCTTTGTTGTTTCAGCTTCTTTGTTGCTGAATTCATGTCTTGACGCATCTTTTCGCTCCACCCAACACAAATTCCTAGAACATAAAAGAAAGGCCAAACTATTCTTATTGTTTCCAATAAGCACTTTGTCCATTCTGTCACACATTGATAATAGGAAGGAGAGTCATGTTTATTGACACAGGAGCTCCTGACGGCCATTCAAATTTTACTGGTTCAGTTCAAGGTTTGAACGTGTAAATGTGATGTGACTCTTTTGTATGTTAGGGCTGAACAATTAATGAAATTCAAATCAACATCGCATTGTAGTAGAATGCAATTTTCAAATTGCAAAAGCAGCAAAATCTTCAATTTTGGGGAGGGGGGAACACAGCCTTGTTTCGTTTGGTGGTGGCCTTTATTATATTTTATTTCAGTGCACATGTTTACATATAATTGTTTCATGAAACGTGAAAAGTTGGATTGAAGTGAAGCCACCGTTTTGTTTACATTTTTGTTGTGATCTGATTTATGGCTTACTGACTTGTGTTTACGCCAAACTTGTCTGTTAGAATTACCAAAAAATAAAAGATAAATACCCTGATATCCAAAGTGCCTGTGAACTCAAGAAGTGTTGCTATGATATGTCTATGATCAGCTGCGATTCAGGGCTTACCAGAGATCCCTTCCAGATCAATATCTACGGAACCTGACCTGTGTTGGCTTCGTCTGGTCTGGCCCGGCTTATCCTTGCCTGACTTTTCAGACAGCAGCAGACTCATTTGGTCTTAACACTGGTTTGCTGTTGCCTCTTTACAGCTGTACTGCGATGGATGTGTTTGCAGTGTCAAAATTGGATACAACTTGGTATGATTTGTAGTACTGTACAGTAAATCCCGCAACCGCGGATAGAAACTGAGGCCTGCCCTGTGGAATATCAAAATACCTTGAGTAAATGACACCACAACTCCTCAAAAAGTTTACACTTGCCGGTGTCATTTAATATTATAATGATATTTAAAGCACTAGTGTAAACCAAACAAATCTGATTTAATACCTACCACAGAGCATCTCTCTGCATAGTGGCAGGGGTTGATAGTTGTGTCGCCTCAAAGCAAGAATGTTCCAGGAATTCATGTCGACTTGGGCTTTCATGCGTTGTTTTCATGTTGGCGCTTGTGTGTTTCTCAAAAACTTCCCGTCCTTTGCAGCTCTTGACCACGGTCCCAGCTCGATGTGGTTCAAAAGCAAATAGGGAATGGTTCTAACTTTTTAGTCAGCTGAGGCTCATTTGGTAGAGCGGTCCAGTGACCGAAGGGTCTGTGGTTCAATTCTTGGCTCCAGCTGTCTACGGTCCGATCAAACTGTTTTTTGGCAAGACACTGAACCCTAAATTTTATTCAGATAGGCATTGTAAATGACATACTGCTCTCCATAATCCTACCTGGTTAAATAAACTTCAAAACACAAAACTTCAGCAGCATATTAGATTGAATAGTCAACAGGATAATTGATTCTAAAAAGATTAAATAGTGACAGCCCTAAACTCTACACTCTCCTTTGCTGACGCCCATGTCACTCACCAGGCCAGACCCCATCTTTAGAGCCATCCATGTTCAAAGTCACGATACTTAGTGTAGAACCTGAGGACGGTGGAAACTTGAACTTCACATGCACATTTTGTTGCTTAAAAATGCTAAATCAATGTTGATCTAATTAATCAATTGGAGATAGAAGAAATTCACATTCAACATTTGATAGCTACAGCACCGCATAAAATCCTAAATTTCTCTTGATTTGTATCCCAAAAACAGTTCCAGCGATCAACCAGACTTCAAATCAAAATGTGGTTTGTTTGATCTGAATCAACAACTTTTTCATCAAATTGCCACTTCAGACCAAAATATTCAAAACTTTGACTTCCACCTAATGAACCCAAACAACAAAAAGCTCTGCATTGCAACACACACACACACACACACAGCTAATTTGTGCCCGTGGGACACACACACACACACACACACCTTCCTGTCTCCGTTCACCGACATGCAAGAACCTGGCCAAGCCGTCCGACGCTATGAACGAATCCTTCCTCAGCACATTTTCATGCCCTTTTATGGTTGAGGGCCATATGTGGGAGGGAGGGGCTGTTGTCTTTTTGTCATGTGACCTAGAAACAGGAAGTGTTGTGCAAAAACAGCATGACAGAAATGTAGAAGGCGAGATTATGCATGTAGAGACATGCCTTGTCTAACACTGAATTAAGTTCTTCCTTCATTCAGTTCCTCATTCATTCATTCATTTCACCCCCCAAAAAAAGTTATTATACATACATACGGTGTAAGAGTTTGAGTAAAAATGTTGAGCCTGGAGCCATTTGTCTGAAAGCTCCATTTTGTGTCTTTCCTGCAGGTGCGCATAGCGGCTAATTTCATCATTCACGCCCCACCAGGAGAGTTTAACGAAGTTTTCAATGGTGAGTTGAGTTGCATGTTTAGTTTATTATTATTGTTAGATGTACATATTGTTTATAGTTTGGATAGCACAGTAGTCTTGTGAGTCGTTGGCATGATGTGTGTGCGTGTGTTACATTTCTAAGCAGGTGTCCACTGTATGGATATTTTACATTATAATATGACTTTTTCATAAAATTACAACTTTTATTTTTAAATGCAAAATTCCAACTACTCTGTGTTGTAATAAAGTTAGGACTTTTTTTATTGCCATGTTAAAACTTTATTACAGTAGTAAGATTTAGAAGATATTCTGTTTCATGGGCCAGATACGCATTGGTTGTGAAAAGCCGCGATTAACGCATTGTTGTTTGGGATAAATTGTAAGCTTAGCCTGCAGGGAGAGCTAGAAGTGTCATTAAAGCTTCATCCCACCATGATAAGCGCCCGGAGGCGCCCGTTGATTGGTGGTGGGCTGTATGTGTGTGTGTGTGTGTGTGTGTGTATGTCTCTCTTATCTCCCCTTAACAGACACGCACAACCGCGCGCACTCTTGAACACAATCAATCCCCTGTCGCTACTTTGTCCACGGGGATCTTTATGGGATTTTACACCCTGTTCCACTCTGTTCATTTACTATGAATGACTCTCACTCTCTCCTTCCCCTAATCCTCCCTTGTCTCCTTTGCTGTGTTTGTAGATGTGCGAATTCTGCTCGACAATGACAATCTCCTCAGGGAAGGCGCAGCGCAGTAAGTGGTTCACCCCCCCCCCCCCACTTTGCTATAATGCTGCATCTCAATACATTTCAGTATGGTACAAAAGTTGATTTATGGGGCTTTTCCACCGCCTGAACTTTGTGAGAACTTTTTAATTTACCTTGGTAAAATTCAGTTTGTGCGTTTTTCCACCAACAACAATTTCCGGGGTCATTAAATTCCACAGGGGGCATTCGAGTACTATCTCAGCAGCAGGGTCTTGCTGAGCCAGGCTGGAACTTTGAGGGGGCGAGCTGCACTGACCAAGGCTGATTGGTTGGTCAAATTTTTACAGCGGCTGGGCTCATCAAACTCGTACATCATCAAACTAATTTGAATAAATTGCCAAGAACTAACAAGACGCTGTGGAAACACAATTACAAATTACCTGCAGAACTTTTACAAGCAAGAACTCACTTTACCCGGAACTCAAAGATATATATATATATATATATGCCATTCGGAACGCAAACATGTCATCATTAATTATTTCTTATCAAAGAAAAAATTACATTTGCAAAATGGATGCATTTAGTCATCATTTGTTTCCTCTCCTCCCTTTGCAGTGCATTTGCACAGTACAACTTGGACCAGTTTACCCCCGCAAAAATTGAGGACTACGATGACCAGGTGAATGTTTGAAAGTCTTTTTTTACTCCCAAATGTACTCTTAGAAAGATCCAATAGGTGGCGTGAAAACACACTCATGGAGTTAAAGGGTTCACAATGTTGACTTTATGACGTTATTGCGTTTGATGATGCTTGTTGATTTGTGACTGAACTAATGCAGGGCAACACCAGCAATGATTGCAGGGCATTACCTCAATGTGTCATCATGTCTCAGCGTTCCCACGTTAATTCCCCCATCGCTCGCGTTCCCAGCAGCGTTGCTCAAGTGTTGATGTACAGGAGATGTGATGGGCATGCTCTTCCTTGTTTTTATTGCCTGCCTCACATTGCGCTCATTCATATAGGCTATTTCGTCAGGTACACAATTTAAGAGTGACTTAAATTTTCACGGAAAAAAAATCTTACATTTTTACTGAAAGTTTTCGAGAAAAATATGTTGTAAATACCTTAGAAGATGAAAGTTGTATTTTAAATTTTTCTTTTTTATACACATTTACGATAATTATCATCCCAAATTTTGGCAGGTATTGTCCCATAAGAAATTTCTTTCTAGAAAAGTGGTTTATAAAAAATCTTTGATTTAAGCATAAAAATAATATCTTCCTGTGAAAAAAAAAATATTTATTTGTTTTCTGTTGAACCATAAGGTTGATTACTTTGAAGAGAAAAAGTTGAATATTTTCAATCATATTTAAAGCTGCATTAATCAAGTTTGAAACTCCTCTGGCAAGAGGCCACTATTTACAGACTGGCAAAGATGACTTCAACTGATAGAATGATAGAAAGATAATGATAGAGCAATTCCTGAATAAATTGCTTGCACAGATAATCAAATTTTATACTGTGATATTGTCCAGTTGCTTGCAAGGAATTTATTATCTAGTAATATTCTAGGCCATGATACTGTAGTTCAAATGCACAATAAAGCTCAAATTCATTTGTTCCTCATAATACATCAAATCAAGCAACTAAAAATTTCAAACGTATTCTTGAAAGCATTGGAAACATGTCTGTTCTGTTTATACAAACTGTTAATTGGAACGACACTGAAGTTGCGAACAAGAATGCTGCCAGCAAACATGGTTGGTAATCTCACCTTTTTTTTTTTATCTTCACACAACCGGCTAATATTAGCTTGTTGGCCGCGGCTAATGCCGGAAACAAGAAACTTTTAATAAATATTTTTGTTTTGGAGAGAAAACGTTTTTCAACCCAAAAAATGTTGTTTTTTAAGAGGTAAAGGTATATTTACTGTTTTTTATTTACAGGGCACAATTAATTCTCAATAGTCCTGGGGAAAAATGTCTCTATAAAAAGTATTAAGTAAAAGTAAGTAAATATTTTCCAGCAAAAAAAGTTGCTTATTTGTGAAACAAAAAGTAATACTAGAAGAGAATTACTGTTATTTTAGAAAAGGTTTAAATTCATGGGGGGCTTTCCCAAAAATATTTAATTATTTTTGGTATTTTTTTGTGTGGGGGTGTTTGCAAGGTATTTGTACTTGAGGGGGGAAAAAGTCAAGAATAATGTATTTTTTAATTTTTTGTTATGTTTAAAAAAAACATGTTTTTTTTAAATTCAGCTTACTTAACAATTGTTGTTTTTTTTAAACAAATACAATGAGTGATCCCTTGTTTTCCGCTGGGGTTAGGTTCCAAAAAATATTCGCAATAAATGAAATCCGTGAAGTAGTAGTTAGCTTTATGTTTTACATTTATTATAAATGATTTAAGGCGCTAAAACCCCTCATCACACAGTTTATACACTTTTCTCATTGAGGCATGTACATTTTCTCAAATTTCTCTTTTGTTTAAACATTCTCAATTTCTCAATGTTCAAACCTTAATAAATGTTATAAAATAGGTACATTACTGTAAAGAAAATGCATGCAAATTCGCACTAAAAATCCGCGAAACAGCGAGGCTGTATTTCAAGGAGCAAAATGTTATATTTTTCAGAACTAAATCTTGTACATGTTTAAAGAAAAGAGTCATTTGTCTATTATCTTTTCAAGAATAAATTGTTTGCTTTAAGAAAAAAGGTGTTGTGGGGTTTTTTTAATCACATTGTGCGGTCCTCACCGGCAGGTCTTAATCACAGAGCACGGGGATCTGGGGAACGGCCGAGTTCTAGACCCCAAGAACAAGATCTCCTTCTCCTTCGATCACCTGCGGAGGGAGGCCAGCGAACCCCGACGTCACGATGTGGACGTCTCCATGGAGGAGTGGAGGAGCGCCGTGGATGCGGCCGTCAGGGCTTACGTCAAGGAGCACTACCCCAGCGGAGTCTGCACCGTATGTTCTTTATTTATTTACACTAATGCGCTTAGCCTTTTGCTTTTTGCCCCACAACATGTAGGCATGTACCTTACCTCACTGTTGATTTGCGTCTTTGCTGTATCGCAGATTTCTATTACAAAAAGTTTTTTTTTTTACATGGTCTCTGAATCTATTGCATTAATGAACAGGATCAAATAATATTTTTTGCTTATCTTTTTTATTTTCAGCAAATACTTTAGGATTAAATGTATTAATGTATGTAATGTAGCTTTTTCTCATTATTTTAACTTTGTTTCTTGACATGTGATTTTATTCTCTGAAAAGTTAACTTTCTTTTTTTTCTTTTTCTTTTTACTCGAAATATAAAGCTTTTATTCCCAGAAAATGGACACTTTGTCATAGTTTTGCATTTTTAATAAAAAATAAAACATTTGTCATAATACGGTGTTCCGCCAATATTCATGGGAAGTATGTGCTGAGCCTTGTCACTAGCCAAAATTATAAATATGAGATTATTCTTGTAAAAAAAAAAAAATTATTGTGATATTATAGACCTTTTGGGGGTCATAATTCCCACCCCCCACTCATCAAATTGTAGCTTTTCTCACATTCAGAAAATGTTTAGGAATTTTTCAGACATTAACCATATTGTCTTCAAACATGTAACTTTTTTATTTATTTTTTATTTTTAATCTTTCCTCAGACTTACGGCAAAACCATCGATGGCCATCAGACCATCATCGTGTGCATTGAGTGCCATCAGTTTCAGGCCAAAAACTTCTGGTACCTTCTATTTACTCAACTACAGATGGACTGGGCTAGGGGTGGGGACGTCTGTCAGGACCATGTGTAATCCCCCCCCCCCTCCCCCTTGGCTTTCTGTGCTTAGGAATGGACGCTGGAGGTCAGAATGGAAATTCACCATCTCTCCATCCTCCACCCAAGTGGCAGGAATCATGAAGATTCAGGTAACTGTGGAAGTCAGCTACTGTCATTGCCACTCTGGCGCCCCCTAACGCCAGCCTTGTTCATCTACGCAGGTTCATTACTACGAGGATGGTAACGTTCAGCTGGTGAGCCACAAGGAGGTGAAGGAGTCCATGGCCATTTCTGTGAGTAGCACCTTTTCATTCCCCACTTTTGACACCAAAACGCTCCACACTGACTCCTTGTTCAGGCTGACATGTCTCGATAATAGAAATGGCTAAATAATATTCTATATCCAATTATCTCCTTCCAGAATGAGGTCACAACTGCAGAAAGGTTTGTCAAGATCATGTCGGCCGCAGAGAGTGAATATCAGGTATGCAATCGTGCTGGGCAGTCTTTGTAAATTTGTGTTCACTTATCTGTTGCATAAAGCTTTCTCTCATTATGTGTTAGCATTAAGCAAGCGGTCTAATGTGATCGTTATAAATACACACATTTTCTTCAAAGCAAAAAAAAAACAGCCGAACGACAGCTTGTATCTCGGAAAAACTCAAGTCGTCGCTCGTATCTCAAGACACAACTGAAATTTTAATAGCATTTCAAATAGGGAAGAGTAAGTTACTAGGGTGGACAGGAAAAACTAATTAGACTCGTAAGCCAAGGTACCAATAATTATGAAGGGGAAAAGACTACATTAACATTTATTTTGTCTTTTTTGCTGTCGCCCTGCACAGACGGCCATCAATGAGAACTATCAGACCATGTCGGACACTACCTTCAAAGCCTTACGCCGCCAGCTTCCTGTGACGCGCACCAAGATCGACTGGAACAAGATTTTGAGCTACAAGCTCGGCAAGGAGATGCAGCAGAATGCTTAAACGGGAAAAAAAAACTAACCCCTCCACCCTCTCCTTTTCCCCCTTTGTCTCTAACACATACACACCAAAACAATGTTGCATGACTGGATAGCTGTATTTGTCTTTGTACAAAAGAAATTAGAGAAGACAAAGAATATGCAAGATGTCGAATTAACTCATTGGATGTCTTCTTTTATTGATGTTCCTTTCTTTTATACACATCAACGCATACACACAAACACGTGCGCCTCCCTACTATATCAGACGTTATATTGGAAAGATATATACTTGACATAGGAAAGAAAGTTAACAAGGCAGCAGGCAAAAATGTATGCAAAAATATAATTATTCCTAGTTAATTTCCACAAGATAACTATTGTGCCTATTGGCCCAAAAAAAAAAAAAATCCCCATCCCCTTAAGTTTTTTGGTCTTCTTCCACTGCTTGTCCTGTTTCTCCTCTTGTGACCGACTGAACGGCCTCATCCGTCTCCAAACACCTGACAAGCTTCACTAACTGGTCGCTCGCTGCATCTAATAATATCAAAGGGTACAATAAAAAGTAAAAACAAAAAAAATATCACTTTTCTCCTCCTGTGCTTATTTTTACTTGACAGAACCTGACCGACTGTATTATATGACAATTAAAAAAAATGGAGACACTGTAATATAAATATATACCTGTATGAAACATCCTCTCTTGTCAGTTTGGTGGTTATTTCCATGACATCCATTGTAACTCAGTCACATTTATGTTGCATTAAATAACAAATTTTCTATCCAAAGAGTCTCGGAATTACTGGTGTTCCCTATAAGTGACCATGATTATTTTTAATTTTAATGGGAAAATGTGAAATAATATAAATATTTGGGGTCTAGTTATTTGAAATGCCCTACTTTGCCTTTTAAGCAATGGGTAACAAAAGCATCAGCTTGGTAATAAGCAGTGTGTTAAAGATGAAAATAAAAGCAAAAAGATACTGATGACATTCAATGCTTGTCATTTTACATTCCTTTCCACTCATTCAACAGTCAAATGAAAAAGGTAAAGCACAATGCAGGGAAATGGTATATGAAAGGTTAAATGTGTTGTCTTTAATAGATGCATTTACAAATATTTATTATATTTGGTTGCAAACACTTTTAAGTTTAGAGATAGTTTACTTACCACTTCATAATTGTTTGTTTGTTTTACATATGTTTTAAGCAGAAAAATGTACACTGCTTTTATGAAAAGTTGAGAACTTGACATTACTGTGAATGCGTGCAAGAGATAAAAGTGAAAATAGAGAAAATTGACAGCTATGTATCTGCCATTTTACCTGCCTGGCGAAAAAAATATATATAAGTCAAAAATATGTTTAGCTATATAATATTTAGGACAGGGATGTAGACTGGTGGGGCTTGAAAAAAAACTAAGCATCATGTGCTACCATAAAAACTGGTAAAAGGATGTTAGAGATTAAATTAAAAAAATACAGAAAATTAGCAAATATTGATCTAGTTTTAGCTGTCGTTTCACTAACGTAATCCTAAATATGACACATTTAAATGATAAATAGTGGAAGGCGGGGTTGCAAATGCTTGTGAAATAAATATATAAAAATGTATATTTGTTTTGTTTTAAGAGTTACGAAAAAATGTTCATGTTTTGTTTTGTTTTTGCTCAAAATATGATTTACGCCGTATTTTAAGAGGGTGACGATATTGACGTTTTACGCTGATTAAAGTCCGCAAGTTGCGCGACAATGACGCCCACAGCGACACCACATGGCGGGCGGGAGCTAACCCAGCATCCACATTGCCTGCTGCTGTTGCTAACTCGGCTAACGTTAGCCTGACTGCCAGCGAACACACCACAGACAGACACGTCGCCCCGCATACAAGCCGCGAGCCTGCCGCTGGATATCGGACACATGTTCGGTTCCTCCGTCGCCGCTATAGGAACCACCACTGGGAAGAAATGCTAGCCACGAATAGGCATCTAACCACGGCGCACTAAAAAAAAAGAAAGGTGAGCGCTTTAAATAACCCTCCAATCTACCCCTCCGCCGCCAGTACGTCTCCACTGTCATATTTAAAATAAAATAAAAACACACACACACAAGTTTCTTAGCAGGCTAGGTAGCTCACACAAGTTTAAATGGTCACGGAGCAACACCGACTAAATTTTAAAATGCTGCACGATCGTTTGCATTTGTGTTGGTAAAAAGTGTATTATGTACGTTTTGTGCGTTGACTTCGTACACACAAAGTGTACAATGTCAAACTGTCGTAAGGTACTTGACAGCTGTCCCTAACGTTTTGACCATCTCCTGAAGCTAAAATAAATAAATAATGTAAAAAAAAAAAAATAATAAGCTAAAAGGCTAAACAATGTGCTCATATTCAGGCAACTGTTGTACATTTGTGAAATAACAGATAGTCTTCTAAAACTTGCGTAATATATATATATTTTTTAACCGTGCAAGTCATGTCTTAAGTCATATCCCCCCCTCCAGATATTCAAATGTAAAAGCAGATGTGGTAAAGTTGCACACACTAACCGAATGTACGAATACTCGTATAAAAAAAATGCTAAAAGCTGAAGCACTAACTTAACTCTTTAAAAGAAAAAAATACAGACTGTGAAATGTACTAAAGTAGGAGTAGAAAGCACACATTGCTTGCAAATGTAGCAAGTAAAAGTCAAAAGTCATCATAAAAATAGATACAAAGTAAGATATCTCAGCTTAGTTTTAAAGTATTTGTATTATGTTCTTGCCATCTTTGTGTAAAAGCTACAAAACTTTTTTTTTTTTTTTACATTCTCAATCATCACACAAGCATAAATAAATTAACCATGTTAATCTCTTAATTTAGACAATGTGGATTCCTACAGTGTCTCATTTTTCTTTGTAATACAAATTTAAAACAAGTTAATGCTTTTAATGATAAAACTGTCTGAATGGCGAATTTATGGAAGTGAATACTTTGTGTAATGTTGAACTTTAGTTTTCTCAACTTTCACTTCCTCGCCAACACGTCGTTCACTTTCACATTTTAGTGTAGAACCCTTCTTTACACATTTTTCAGATTCTTGGCGCTGTCAACTTTTTTTTGTTTTTTTTGTTTTTGGTGGCTTCTAGTTCAAAGTGTGTCTTCACGGACGTGCACTGCTTACACTAACAACCTGGCTGCTGACAGTGGAGTTTGTTTACAAAAAGCACAGTGTCGAGTCTGTCGACAATTTAACAACTATAGCGACCCCTCATTTTCCAAAAAGTATTTTTAATTCCCGTGAAGAAACAGACAAACGCGGGTAGAGTTATTGTTTTGTGTATGACAACTAAAGAACTTGGACAAACAGTCAAACGGCGAGCTGTTAACTGGTTAAACCATTTGTGGGGTGTGAGGAGTTTTTTTTTTAACCCTCCAAAATTTTTGAAAAAGGGAGGAGAAGCCGCCCAGAAGCATTTTCCATGAAAAACTGAGGTTGACTCCCCTCAGAAAAAACTAAATATAATAGCTGTATATGCAACTCTCGGTACATAGTGATACGATACGATTCAAGATGGTATAAAATCTGTACAAAAAACATATTTAGATTTTACTTTAAGGCTATATTTGTAGATGGCATGTTTTAGATTTGAGATTTTATTGGGTAGCCTGTCCAAGATGGCTGACATCATTTAGGTCCCACAAAATTGTCACGTTAGGACTCAGAGTCATAACCGACGATGTTCTTCCTCCATCTCCTCATCCTGCCTCTTGTGCTTCATTTTAGTTGCCTGGCAACTGCTAGCTAGCATGTGATATTAGTGTGGGCGTGGGGCTTTACGGCGTGTGCATTGTTCCCAAGTCTTTTTAATGGCTCGCGTGTGAGGCGCTTTTACACGGCATGCGCAATTGCGCATGCACCTACTTCACTGGCTGACTGACTGATAATTAGTGGCGAATAGTCACCTGCACCTGCAATGCTAATAATTACCGTTTATAAGCGCCAGCATGTTATTAGCTGCTATTAGCCACATTTAGAATCAAACCTTGGTCTTGTTACAGTGGTCGCTAAGTTGCGTTGCAAGTTTTGTGCCGCTTATTGTTGAAAATTCAGCCCATGAAACCAGTTTCACTCCGCAACATGAAATTTGGTCCGTATGTCCGTCGTGAGTAGACCAACAAAGAAGTCTCGAGACGTTATGCCTGAAAAAATACAGAAAGTCTACCATTTTAATTGGAAGCATCCGTTTTAGCTTCACTTTGGCCATTTCCAGGAATCCTTCAAACAATTGAAAACTGCTCAAAATGTGCTTTAAGTGCTTAATAGAGCAGAATTAATAATTACTGTGCAAGTGTTTGTTTATCCAGGTTGTTGGAAAATGTTGTCTCATTGTTCCCTATAGAGCAAACAAAAACACTCACAGTACCAGCGTGGGCCACAAGGGGCACGAGCTATAAAAAATAAATGTTTTCCTAGTGGCATGCTTCCTCATTGGGGAGGGAACCTCCGGTGTAATTAACATCAGCCCCACAGGTATTTATTTGTCGGAGGAAAGGAAGAGTAACAATTACACACTTTTGCATTTTTAACAGGCAGATGATGACATAAGACACACTTAGCCTACTATAAGTTTGTTAAGAGTTGATGTTTTCGGGAAATTCAGCCCCTGAAGCTAGTTTCACTTAGCAACATGGAATTTGGTAGATTTGTTGTGCGTGAGTGGATCTACAAAAATGTCTCAAGAAGCCATGTCCGAAAATAAACGAGAAGTCTGCCACTTTTAACTCATTCACTGCCATTGACGGCTTTAGACGTAAAAAAATAATTTAAACTATTTCTAGTAGTTTAACATTTTTTCCACTTTTGTTAACAAGAGTATGAAAACCTAGGGGAAAAAATAGTGTACATTTAGAACAGATGTAAAATGTGTGATTAATCGTGAGTTAACTATTGAAGTCATGCGATTAATTCCATTAAAAAAAATTAGCCGCCTGACGCAAAATTTCATTTTATTTTTAAATTAGGGGCGTCGGGCGATTACATTTTTTTTATCGTAATTAATCGCATGACATCACTAGTTAACTCTCGATTCATTACAAATTATATCTGTTCTAAATGAACAATAAAAACAATTATTGGTTTTCATACTCTTGTTAACAAAAGTGGAAAATAATGTTAAACTAAAGAAATTGTTCAAATGAATTTTTGACGTCCATAGCCGTCAACGGCAGTGAATGAGTTAAAGTGGCTATTTTATGATTTTTTTTTTCCTGCTTGGTAACACCCCCGCAATTCATTTGAAAGTTCCGCCCACAAAACTATTTTCACTTATGGAAGCCGATCGACTAACAACAGCAAAATTCTCAAAAAGCGATGGCGGGAAAAACACAGCAAGTCTGCGATTTTCCCGGCTGTCGTGTAGCCTTCAGATGCCAACTCAACAGTCCAATTACTCCCAAATTTGAAGCACCTAGCTTTGAAAACGGTTTGTGAAAATAGCCCCAGTGTTTTGAAATGATGAAATCAGCTACTAACTCTGATTAAGGCCGTCGGTTTACATAACATTGTCGTACTGTAGCGTTAAAACGCGGACATCTGAAAACAGTTTGTGAAAAGGATGACAAAATCTGTCACTTTGGCAGCTCAATTACACGATGTCGTTATAGTCTGAAAATGGAAACATTTGAAAATGGTTTGTGAAATTGATCATATAATATTTGAATAATTATAGTAGATGGATAGATTGTTTAATAATTCTGTGATTCTTGGGGTGTGAATATCCTCATTTCTCATCCATTTGCCCTTCATGCCTTTCTGTCCCGTCTTGCTCCCTCACAACCCTCCCTCCGTCCTCCATCCATCCATCCATCCATCCGAGCTGTGACGTCACACGTGTGTCGTGTGTCTATTGTCTGACTGGAGCTTCGGCGTCTGTCCCGGGGTTTTTCTTCCTTGATAGACCCCCCCCCCCCCTCTTTTCCCTCCCTCGATCTCCCTCTTCCAGAGAGGGGGCAATGACAACACAAAAGCAAAAGGATGGACGCGAGCGAGCAAGAGAGAGAGAGAGAGAGAAAGAGAGGCGCCATGCCAGCCGCTAACTGGATCTGATCGGGTCTAAGGAGTGTCGGCGTTAAAGGCGTTTGTGAAGCTCCGCCGGGCCTCTTTTGTATTTTTTGGCGTCCGGGACGTTTTACGCGTCTGGCGGGCGGCTGCATTGTGTTTCTTTGATGACCCCTGCTGTGTAGCTGCCTGCTCACTACCTCCTCCCCTCCTCTCTCTGTCACCCTCCCCCCTTCCTCTCCTCCTCCTCCTCCTCATCCTCCTTTCTCTCCATCACAGCTCCCGATCCAGCCATGTTCGGCACAGAGTCGTCACGTAAGTACCACCGTCGCCACCGTCCTCCTGCCTCTTAAGCCTTTGAAGTCAACGGCGGGAGGAAAAATGCGGATATATCTGGCAATCTGTCCATCTGTCGTGCATCTCCTCTTCATCCTCTTCCTCTTCCTGTTGTTGGTGGTGGTAGAAATATGGGATCTACCATTTTAGCCCCACAAGCTAGCCGGCGGTCCCGCCGAGATTTGCCTCGCATTCTCTCACTCGCCGCCTTCTACTGTGTGTGCTGTATGTGTGTGTGTGTGTGTGTGTGTGTGTGTGTGGTGTCACTAAATTGATGCTATGGCCTCTTGTCTAAACACGTGTTGTAGTTTTGGATCAGGTTAGATTCAACTTTCGTGCTACGCTTTTCAACAATTCACCAATTTGCTTTTTTTTTTTTCCTCCTGTGGATCTTATCCATAGGTATTTGAAAACTCACCTACCGGCAGTATTTGTATTTTTGCATGTTATTTTTATGTCTCTCCAAGTAGCAACATGACAAGATTTTCCCGGTCAGGATATCCACTGATTACAACGCACAAAGAATTTGAATGAAATAGAGTTTTTTTGTTTAGGTAAAAATGGCCATCATTATATCGCTGTAGAAAATACCCATCGCCTTTTTGTTTTGTCCGATACCAATTGGCTGACAAGCGTCAGTTAATAATATCAACCACCAATGAGATGGTACAAGTGGAAATTCTTCGGACTTCTCTAAATGGACGTGTCAAAATTACCATGACGTTTCAAATGGTGTCACTTACCCTAAAAACTCAACCTAAAGGGGAACTCAAGTCAAAACATTTCTTTGCAATATGTTCTATTCTCCCCCATTAGTCTTAAACACGGTACTCTGATTAGTTTTGTGTTTGTGGAGTAGGACTTGAGTTCGTTTTGTGAGGAAACGGAGTTTGAAATGGTCAAGTTTACGTCTCGAAGAGCAGTGTGGGCTGTAGAATAGCGTTGGTGATCAATTGATTTTGGGGGGGGGGGGGATTATTTATGGAGGATTTTTAGATATGTTTGAAGTAGTGTTAATTCCATAAACGAAAACTAAACAAAAATAATTTCGTCAACACACATTTTCCACTGGACTAAAACTAAATTAGACTAAAACCCTCATTAATAAACGTAACTGGGACTAAATCAGTATGCATTTTCGTCGACTAATGAAAACGAGACGAAAATATACTTCACTGGACTAAACTCTATGGACATTTTAGTTCATGAACAAAAACAAGATGAAAATTCTATGGTGTGTCACAGTGACACGCACAGTGACACACCCCCTTTCAATTGTGCAGCTAGCGAGTGCAACATGCACAAACACATGGGGCAGACAGGAGGTAGATTCACGTTGAAGGTAAAAAAAACAAAATAAAAGGTAAATTATAGTTATAACTTTAACATGAATCTAACGGCTATAACATTCCAACAATAATGTTAATGCGACCGCTAGCTCATAGCATGGAGCCATAGTAGCCACAGGTCGATATACTGTAGACTAAGTTATTTTTCACCAAAAAGATGAAAGAACATTTTACGTGAAATAGTTTTAGATCCGAAATG
Organism: Leptonotus elevatus; assembly: GCF_054856555.1. NCBI lineage: Eukaryota > Metazoa > Chordata > Actinopteri > Syngnathiformes > Syngnathidae > Leptonotus > Leptonotus elevatus. The sequence goes on from NC_141242.1 coordinate 11,644,955, forward strand.
TTCAACATAATCTGCTGACAAAAAAAATACTGGGGTTAAATGATTGTCCTGACTAAAGCTAGACTAAAACGTTGACAGTTTTTGTTGACTAAGACTAGATGAATAAAATTACGTTTTCCAAGACTAAAATGCTAGACCTCAAGTGGACTAAATAAAAACGGGAGGAGGTTGACTCACTGTGATTAAAAACCAACAAGCGTGACTGAAATTGAACTAAAACTGAGACTAAATTTAAAAATGGCGGATAAAATGTACACTAGTTTGAAGTGCTCGTTACATGTTATACTGTGTAGGAAATTGCACAAAGATGGTTGGCCTCTCGTTGCGTTGTTTCTCTAAGATACGACAAGATGGCCACCCAAGCGCTGGATAATAGAAAATACTCAAATCAACATAAAGTGCGGAATTTAGGCCCAAATGTTTTTGTGTCTTTGGGGTTTGGTGATTATGTCCCGTTACAGGAAGCTGTGTTTGAACTTGAGGTGTCCGCATCTTACTGGTATTGAAAAGGTTTTTGAAAGTGCTCCTGACAACATTTGTTGTTTCAGTTACATGATGATGACAGCGTTTTGTAGTCTGATAAAACGACCATTTGAAACCGTGTATTTGAAATTGAATAAAAACGGTGTCGTTTTGGTTGATTAGTTGGCCCGAAAACTCAATGTGAAAGCTGAAACAGTTTGTCAAAATTGAAGAATGGTTTTTGTTTTGGTTGTCCATTTTACATGCTGATTGTTTGTAGGCTAGACATGAAAATAGATTTGAAAACAGTTTCTTTAAAGAAGTGTTTTGGTTATGTTTTGTTGCCTGAAATGAACGTGTTGTTTAAAAACAGACAAACAGTAAAAACAGTATTTTGTGGTATTAAGACACAAAAAACGTGATGGAGTGCTTAAAAACATGTTTGGAAAATTTTTACCTTTTTAACCATGTTTGAGGACAGTTTGTGAAGATAAAAACCTTGTGTATTTACATGGCAATGTTATTTTAGTAGTCTGAAAACGCCAACATATCAAATGTGTTCGCTTGTGTGTGTTGCGTTAACCGTTTTTACCCTCTAACTTTGTTCTGTAACTTAAAAACAAACATTTCAAAACGGGTTTGAAAACACTTTCTGTAAATGATAAAGCCAATGTTGTTTTGGTTAATTTTTACATAACCACACTGTTTTGTAGCCTGAAAGCAAGTTTTAAACTGGTGTGTAAACAATTTCTGATTACTTAAAAAGAAAAAAAAAGTTTTGATGATAGTTTAAAGGATTATAGCCTGAAAGAGCAAACATTTCTAAATTGGGTTGAAAAAAAATTCCCTGTTATGATTTGTAGACCCAACTATTTGAAAACATTTTCAAATGAGTTTCTGCAAATGAGCATTTTTGTCACCTGAAAACACCACCGTTTGGGTTGGGGGGGGGGGGGGTGGTAACACATCATCGTTTAGGTCATTTGTTTACGCGATGTCGTTTTAATAGCCTAAAAAGTTGACTGAATGAAGAACATCCTGTACCTAATGAAGTGGCCAGTGTTTTTTTTTTTTTATGCCTGCTACGTGAATGCATTTGCCTTTTTCTGCTCATGATCAATGTTTGATTGGCAGCCGCTGGTGACGGGGAGACACTATTTTCACGTCACAGTCAAAAGGCAAGACGGGCACTGGGCGCGCTCCAGGCTGTCCGCCATTGGCTAGCATGATGACAGTGAGCAGCTGTCTCTGTTGCCATGGTAACACTCCTTTAAATAAATAAAAAAAATAGAAAAAAAATTCTAAACAGCCGAGAGAGAGAGAGAGAGAGATCGTGTTTCTGTGGTAACTGCTGACTCTGGCTATTTTTGTCTCGTGAGCGCCGAGCGCAGCGAGCCTCAGAGGAAGAGGAGGAGCACAAACGTATGGATTGGATATTAATAAAGGAAAACCGTACGGCGTTATGCCACAAAGCAACGTCTAAATATGTATTCATTTGCAGGATATAATTATTGTGCCTTGGGTTTGCAAGTTGCTCAAAAAAAAAAAACATGAAATAATATTTAGGGGTGTTCACCCCCCTCCAAAACAAGACAGATCATTTTAAAGACGCATGAAGTTAATGGCAATTTTCTGTCCTTCTAATTTTCGTATTTCTAGTTCCTGATTGTAAAACGGCCACATGAGGGCACTCGTGAGTACTGATACCATAAAATAAGCAGATATGGGAAAAGTACTGACATTCTCTACTTGAGTAAAAGTACAGTTACTTGTGTAAAAAAATAACTTTGGGATAAGTAAAAGTACTCACTCAAATAATTACTTGAGTAAAAGTTGTATTTAAAAAAAAGTACAGGCTCTGAAATGTACTTGACGAGTAGAAGTAAAAAAGTATTTTTAGTGGATGTTTCCTCCTACGTCAATTTGAAAGATAATAGCGACTGGAGCAAAAAGGACCCTCATATTTACGGGTTGTTCTAAGCTAGCCAATTGCACGTCATGTGATTGCGTGTCGTTAGAGACAATCACAGGCTGAGATGTACGGGACCGTGTGAAATGCTTCATATGATTGGCGGAGCCAGGATACATTGACGGCTGATTTTTCTCCCAGAATCGTTTTAATGCATTTAAAAACAAAATAACGACCTTGTTTTGAAAATGTATCAAGTAAAAAGTACAGATACTCGTGTTAATATGTAACGGATACTAGTAAAAAGTAGTCTAAAAAATTAATATTCAGGAAAGCATAAAGTACTGAAAAAAACTACCCAAGTAAAGTAACAAAGTATTTGTACTTCATTACTTCCCCAATAAAACTTGATACTAATACAGATACCTGGTATCGGTACTCGCTCATCCATATTAATAATAATAATAATTGATTTTAGTAAAGGCAAATTGTTATGCTGGAATGTCACATAACAGCATACAACAACAAACGCGATCACGGTGTAGAAAAGTTGAAGTCTTTTGCATTTACCATCATCACTTATTTGTGTGTTATGAATATTACATCATATTAGTACAAGGATGAAAAGAATAGTTTTGATTTTAATGAAGGCTAAAGAGTGTTTTGTTATGCAAGAATGTCACGTAACAACATGACATTTGCATAAACGTGATCATGGCGCAGAAAAGTTGAATTAATTTGCATGATGTTGCTTAGGCCAAACAAAATCGACTAATGGGTCCAATATTAATCAATTAAAACGGTAAGAGAGCCTAATGTTGTTTACCACCACAATATTTATTTGCATGTTCAAATCGTTGTCTTCTTTTACAAGTAGGAGAATGTGTTGGATATGAATGAAGGCAAAACTGTTTTGAATGTCACGAAGCGACGTGCCGAAACGTGACCATGGCACGGAAACGTTGACTTCATTTGCATTTTGTTGTTACTACATAAAAAATAAAGCCGACTTGATATCCTGTTAATGAAAGTAAACAATATTGTGTTATGCCTGATCCTTTATGTGCATTTTGCAGTTTTTGTGTCTTATTTGAAGTAGACAAATGGATTTAAATGTGAATGAAGGTTGAACAGTTTATGAATGAAGTTGCTCAAGTGATAGCTTGATAATGAATACAGCATGTTCCTCATCTATTTGACACCTTTGTGTGTGTAAATGAGCAATGAGGAGCCTCCACGCTGCTTTTGGTTGTTGCCGTGGTTACGTGCTGTGCAAAAAGACAACTCAGGAGTCACCCCTCCCCAGCCAACTTCATTACAGTCCATGACTCCATGTTATCCATTGGCCGGCTGGCTCGCGCTGCCAGGTTACTGGTGGCACAGCAGCGTGCGATTGCTTCTGCCTGATGTCACTCGCAAAGTGGAGTGTTTATTTGAAAAGAAAGATGGTGTGCAGGAACAATAAAAAAAGAAAAGAAAATACTTTTGTCACTGTTAGCTAATGACTACATTTCTTTTCTGTTTGATAGCCTTGATTTAATTACTGGTGAGATGCACCAAAGTGTTACTTATGTCAAGGCATGCTAATGCTGTTACTGCTTTATTTTGGTAGGATTTTACTTCCTCTTTTTGTGCCCATAATCATTAGCATGAGCACGGGACTGACTTTGTAAACAGTACCATTGATTCTGCTCTTTTGTCACAATTGTCGTGCGTTTGTGTCGTGTCTGTTAAGCAATGCTAATGCCGTGACTACGTTGTCTACTATTTTGGTAGGTTTCCACTTCCTGCTTTCCTCCATATTCCTCGGCTTTGCTGTAGTCGATTTAGATCAGACTTTTTGTGAACAAATGATTTTGTTAGTGTGATGTTAAGTGTTGCTTCTGTTAAGCCATGCTAACACTTAACATGTTGATACATTTCTACCTCCTCATTCCAGTTGGCTCAATAGGACAGATTTTTTTGTGGAAAGGGAACTTTGATTATTGCGATGTACTGTGCGTTGCTTTAGTTAAGCCATACCAACTATGTGACTTCCTTCATTTTGGTAGCCTTACACTTACTGCTTTTGTTTCCCTCATCTGTTGGCTTGGCCATACTTTGACATACTTGTTGTTGTTGTTTTTTACGAGTACATAATTTCTGCTTGAATCCTGGTGTTACATTTGAGTCCATCTGTTTGTGACGTTGAGTGGAGATGCAGACTGCCCCGTTAGCTTCTCATGCTAGCCGCCATATGCTTGTCACTTGAAATCAGAAGGTCAAGTGTTTTACGACTCTACGAGCAAGTTAGATTTGAGTTAAACATGTTTGAAGAGTGTTTATTTTTAACGTAGTAGTAATACTGGACTGGACTGGCTAACAGTTAGCTCGTCCAGTATTATTACTGGTTAGCCGCTAACCACGTTACACCAATATGCTGCACCATGCACTGACTGTGTGACTCAAAGAGGATGAAGAGTCAGCAGCAGCAGCAGTAGTCGTCATCAATGAGTTCATTCTGAAAGGACGAGAGGCTCCACTCCACACCACTCAATGGCCGAGCAGCTGCACTCTGTTTGCACACGTGTCAACCAGGCTGGCCTGCCGCTCATCTGAGTGCCGCCTTTGTCCCGACCGGCCTCCCCGCCGCTTGATGAATGGCAAACCCTACACGCTAAACTACATCTAAACGCTAAATCCAAGTATTGGTAGTAAGATACAGGCGGTTTCAAAAGTAGCTATACACTTTTAAACTTGATACTGTTTATGAGGAAAATGTCCTACTTCAATATTTCAGTCTTATTTAATTAGACCTTTCCGAACCGCCGCAGCACATTGTATTCCCATCTGCATCGTAAAAAGTGTTTCAAGATGAGGCTTCCATGGAAAGTTTAGGTTTTGAAAGTTTGTTTATGATGTGCTAATCCACCATCTTTCTTTCCTCTCTCTCTGCAGTAAGCATGTTTCTTAACACCCTGACGCCCAAGTTCTACGTGGCTCTGACGGGCACCTCCTCCCTCATATCAGGACTCATTTTGGTAAGAACGCACTTTGCTTACATCGTTTTGCACCAAGTTCCCGTGCACATATCCCCACTGTCACACTCGGCCAGTGTACCTGAACGAGTTCATGAACCCAGCTGTCTGTTGATTGGTCAGTTGAGAGTGAATGGGAAGAAAAGCGATAGGAAGGGATAATTGAACCGTTGTGATTCTGTATACGTGCGCAGACTGGTGACCAGTTCATTGTTCGTCTATATGTGCCTTACCATTATACTGGCGATCAATCGGCATAGGAATGACTACTGAAGCAAATCTGCTCGTTCTTATTTACCTCTTTGGTTTCCGTGTCGCCGTGTGGCTTTAAAATAGCTCGTCTGTTAATTAGGCTCATTTGTTCCCTGCAGGCTGCTCAGCTTCACACGCGCTCAGTGAGACAATTCACGGAGGTTGTAATTCCACTTCGGCTTAACACACCAAATTTGCCGCATGTGAGCGACGTTATCCCAATGTCGTTTTAAACCATGCTAACATGCATACATTTGAGCAGACCGATGAATCACATTCATCAAGGTTATTGTCCAGGATGTTTATTTATTTATTTATTTATTGTAGTTTTAAGGCAATATAGCCCATCCCTATTAAAGTATGACTATTGTGTTACGTTTCATGTTGAGCAACAAAGCATTCATGTTTGCATTTTGCAACAGGAGTGCACTTAGTAGCAAAGTGCTGGAGCACTCGCTGCTATTAACAACATTAGCATGTAGCATCCCTGCATTTAAAAGTTCCGTTAATGGATGTCGTGTTTGCTCTACAACTCCACACATCTAATTGAACTCCACCTTGTATTGATGCTGATGTCATTTCAATGCAGGAGTGGGTGAGCTTTTGTGTTCAAGGGCCTTATTTTTCTTTATTTTTATTTTTTATTTTTTTTACAACACATAAGCCATCTTAAAATGTTAAATATGTTTTATTCATAATTTAGTGTAAATTATTTATAATAAATGAACAAATTTAAAGATGTTAAGTAATTATTCTTGCTTCTATTATTCACAATAAATCAACCACTTATTGAAAAAAAAATTACAGTAATGCATTTTAATTGACCAATTTTATTGGGGGAAAGGGCCACATTACTGCAATGCATATTACAGTACTGCCTTGCAAGTAATTGAACTGCATTTAACTGTGCTCCTGTATTTTTTTAATGGTGGTCATTATAGTGGTCGAGTATTTATTTTTTTAGGTAGTAGGTAGTTCAATTGTTAATACCTCTCTAATGTTTTGATGGGCCGGGTTAAAACTGGAAGACCCCCTGTTTTATTGGCTGCTGCTTCTCCTTCCCTCCAGATCTTCGAGTGGTGGTACTTCAGGAAGTATGGCACTTCCTTCATCGAGCAGGTGTCTGTGAGCCACCTGCGCCCCCTGCTGGGCGGCGTGGACAGCAGCTCCCCCAGCAGCTCCAGCACCAGCAATGGCGATGCTGATTCCAGTCGGCAAAGTGTGTCTGGTGAGTAGTGCTGGCCTTCGCTGACTACTGACAAACACTTTTCAGTGCTGGGAACATGGTTAACTTATTTTTTAATCACACATGACTTGTTGGAATGTTTGTACTATTTAATTAAGATGAGGGTTTTGGTGGTTTTATTTTTTATTATGGTTGCAACTTAAAACATCGCCAATCATATTTTATGATGGACACAGTTTGGTCCTCCAACAGATAAAGGTTCTGGCACCTGTTATCGATCATTAAAATGGACGACATCCTCCATTTTGGAGTGGGAAGGGGACAAGTATGTCTGGAAATATGCCAAGTAGATTACACACTTTTATTCTTATTCATCATGGCCACCTTTCCGTTGTTTTACTTTGCTTTTTTAAGACATTTTATCTGCTATTTCTTAGCTCACGTTCTTCAGCCAAAAGAAGGATTGAATGTTTGTTCTCACTCTCTCTTCTGTAGAATGTAAAGTTTGGAGAAACCCTTTGAATTTATTCCGAGGAGCCGAGTACAATCGGTGAGTGACGGCAGTGGGACCCCTCACATCTTACATACTTTTTCTTTATTCCTTTCATTCTTTCTCTGTTGCCTCTTTCATGTTCAGTCTCCTTCACGGAAGCATTCATCCTCCTTGTTGCCTGAGACCTTCCCTCTAATCGCGCTCCCTCGTTTTATTCTCGACTGGTTTCCCTCCCTCTTCTTCTTTCGTCTTTCAATGTTGTGATCTTCGCCTGTTCATGATCCCTTCCCTCTTTCGTCTTTCCGCTCTGCTTCTTACACACTAGACGGACAAAAATATTGGGACACATCTATTAACTCATTCACTGCCATTGACGGCTATAGACGTCAAACATTTATTTGAACTATTTATCTTAGTTATCTTAAAAAAAAAAAATCCCACTTTTTGTTAACAAGAGTATGAAAACATAGATTTTTTTAAATTGTATTGGAACAGATATAAAATTTGTTATTAATCGTGAGTTAACTAGTGAAGTCATGCGATTAATTACGATTGGCGCCCCTAATTTTTAATAATCTTGTCTTTAAATAAAAAGATTATTAAAAATTAAAAAAAAAATTGTTTTTGGTTTAAATTAAAAGATAAAAAATTAGGGGCATCAGACAATTCAAATTTGTAATCGTAATTAATCGCATGACAATTTTATATCTGTTCTAAATGTACACCAAAAAAATTCTAGGTTTTCATACTCTTGTTAAAAAAATGTTTAAACTAATAGAAATAGTTTAAAACAATTTTTTTTAATCTATAGCTGTCAATGGCAGTGAATGAGTTAAAATACATTTAGGAATGCATGCCAACTCATTGTGAACAGTATAGGCAAGTTACTTTTCTGATGAAGGTATAATTGAGTTTCACGTAGAAGAACCAACATGAGCAACTTGGATAAGGCCAGAAATCTGCCATGATAGCGAAAAACAATGAGTAATTGACACACCCTTTTCCAAAGGTACACGTGGGTGACGGGCCGAGAGCCGCTAACGTACTACGACATGAACTTGTCGGCGCAGGACCACCAAACCTTCTTCACCTGCGACTCGGACCACCTGCGGCCTGCCGACGCCAGTTAGTCCCTGCTCTTTCTAGTGTGCCTTTCCCCGACGTTCCTGACGCTCAAACTCGATTTCTTTGTTCTCATCAGTCATGCAGAAGGCGTGGAGGGAGAGAAACCCGCAAGCACGCATCTCAGCTGCACATGAAGCTCTGGAACTGGAAGAGTACGTACCACTTTTTATGCTTATTCATCTGGAGGGGTGTTATTGATAGGAACAAGTGGATGGTAATTAAGAAATTAATTAATAATAGCATTTACATTTATTTCAATGGGCATTGATGATTTAAGATATGAGTTGAAAGACGAGCATGGTCACAGAACAAAATTAACATAACGCCCTGGTTAATACAAATAATTCAGTTTTGGACAGTAAATGAGAATTTTATAATGACAACGGTAGCGGTTGAAGCGCACAACTCCACCGCTAACGTTAAGCTGCTACAAAGTGCTATTTCAAGCTAAACTTGTTGTTCTGGCACAGCTGTGCGACAGCGTACATCCTGTTGGCCGAGGAGGAGGCTACCACCATCATGGAGGCCGAGCGCTTGTTCAAGCAGGCGCTGAAAGCCGGCGAGGGATGCTACCGCCGCAGCCAGCAGCTACAACACCACGGCACGCAGTACGAGGCCCAGCACAGTGAGTAGCCACACAGGCTTTTCAAGTGGGCGGCGGTCATTAATCACGCGTTGAAAAAATGTGGAACTTTAAATGAACTCAAAATGAATTTTCAATTAACACCTCTAGTAAAAATGACAATACTACGCGTGTACCCTTTTAACGAAAGTGTTTGTTTTCCCTCAGGACGAGACACCAACGTGTTAGTGTACATCAAGAGGAGACTGGCCATGTGCTCCAGAAAGCTTGGCCGGACGAGAGAGGCGGTGAAAATGATGAGAGATGTAAGTCATAAGTGCATGCACGCAACGTGCATGCACTTGCAAACATATTATTATGTACCTGCTGACTGTGTCGCCTCCTGTCTGCTATTACATGTAACAACAGTTGTGTGTTTTCCAGTTAATGAAGGAGTTCCCTCTCCTCAGTATGTTCAACATCCACGAAAACCTGCTGGAGTCGTTGCTGGAGCTGCAAAACTACGCAGACGTGCAGGCCGTACTGGCCAAGTACGACGGTATGAACACACGCGCACGTATCAGTACATATTAGGTACACCGGGAAATAAACAAGATTTGAAACAGGAATGTCTGAGTAACTATTTATCTCGGTTTATTTGAACACAAAGCTATTATTGTGTTGTATGATTGGAAACAGGTGGACACACAAGCTAATTGGACCTTCTGCCACTTAGCGGAAAAGCATTTCATGGCTCTGCCTGTCACAATATGTCACTGGCTTGGATAGAAAAAATAAGCAATTGTTATCAAATAAAACATTTTCCTCACCATTCAACTGGAACTGGCACACTTGATCTCTCACTGCACACTAACGAGTCATTGACTTGATGCCTCCACTTCAATAAAGCAATTTCTGTGCTGTGTGTATTGTGTTTGTGCGTGACAGATATTAGTTTACCCAAATCTGCAACAATATGCTACACAGCAGCTTTGCTCAAAGCCAGAGCCGTGTCGGACAAGTGAGTAGCGCCTCTCTACACTCCTCACTGCAAAGAGCATCGCTATGCACCACACAATTTTCTTCCAAAAATGTGTTAATATGTTTTAAGTGACCCAAATACATATTATTTGTTTTTTAACGTTTTTTTTTATGCTAGAGCATACAGAAGGCTTTGATGCAGCCTCTCAGCTGCAAAGAATGGTTGAAGAAATGGTAGTTATTACAGAAACGGCCAACAGGTGGTAGCGGAGCAAAAGAGATCAACCAGGGCCATGATGGAAAAAAAAGCTCTTTTACTCACAATTCTAAATAGATTTGTGAATAATGATGAAACAGCCGGGAGCGAAGGGGGCTGCTTCAGTGAAAATGGCTGGGAGTTCATCGCAATTTTCTACAAAGCTTGTAACAGATTTTTTACTTGAGTAGAATTGTGCAATTCATGTAAAATGATTAAATAGGAAGTATATTTAGAATCAAAGAATAGCTTCTTCTTTTTTTATCCTTCAATAGAATTTTTCAACTTTTCAAAATTTTCAAAAACTGTTGAACAAAACGATTAGCTTTACTTTTCCAGCATACTCCAGAAGGGAAGCGAGTCCCCGAGGAGGACGAAACAGGCAGTAAATCAAACCGAGTTAACTGAAAAATAAATAAAAAAATTAACGCTTTAAAGAATTTTAAATACATCTACAGAGTTAACGCTTGAATTTTGACAACCCTAGTTGAAATATGTCAAAATATTAACACATTCACTTCCAGCCATTTTCACTGAAGCAACCCACTTCACCCCCGGCTCTTTTACTGGATTTTGACTGATTTTACAAGGCCCACTGTATATTGTGTTATTTTACTATAAAAACATGGAACCTACCAAAAGAAAGATTAGTCTCTTCTTTCATCAGGAAAAAAAGTACATTTCAATCTGTTTCCGTTTTGCAGCAATTAGCATTAGAATATAGCTAAGTTTCATCATTATTCACAATCTGTTTAAAACCGTAGTAAAAATAGCTTTTTGCAACATGACCCTGGGTGATCTCTTATACTCTGCTGCCACCTGCTGGCCGTTTTTGTTATAACTACCACTGCTTCAAGCATTCTGTGCAGTTGAGAGGCTGCATCAAAGCCTTCTGTATGCGTAAAAAAACCCATTAAAAAGCGTATAAATAAGTTTTGGGGACCATGGTAATATTTATAGAACGTATTTATTCGTTTTGGGGAGCAAATGAGTTAATATAGTAATAAATGACCTGTATGGTCGCTACTTTGCGGACTTTGGTCGTCGGGAATTTAAACACCACAGTAACATGACATGAGATGAAACTCATCTAAATAAGACTACATTCACCTAAATACCAAAAACTACATTAAATGACACCACTGTACATGAATTAATTACACTACTTAATACACACGACCTAATTGATAAAACACAACACTCGACAATACTCTAATCATGTTTGACAGGTTTTGTGGCACTGACTGTATACACTGCTGCCGTGCGTGCGCGTACATTCAGGTTCTCTCCAGAAGCAGCGTCGAGACGAGGTTTGAGCACCGCCGAGATGAATGCAGTAGAAGCAATTCACAGAGCTGTGGAGTTCAACCCTCACGTTCCCAAAGTAAGCCACACATACACGCGCACGCAATCCTTTTCGCGATCAAGCGGACCGACTGTGACGTTTCATTGCGACTCCCTCAGTACCTTCTGGAGATGAAGAGTCTGATCCTTCCTCCGGAGCACATCCTCAAGCGAGGAGACAGCGAGGCTATCGCGTACGCCTTCTTCCACCTGCAGCACTGGAAGCGCGTTGAGGGAGCGCTCAATCTGCTGCACTGCACCTGGGAGGGCAGTAAGTCTTACACACACACACACACACGGAAACACTATATGAACATGTTAGGTGCATCCGGAAAGTATTGATTTATTTTTTTATCCTCATTTTCTTATGTCACATCCTTATTCAAAAATGCATGAAATGGAGGAAGAGGAACTGGCAAAACTGGTCACACAGATAGATTTGCCAATCTTGTGGAAGCCAAGCATTTTTTTTTTTTTACTTAAACTTAAAAAAAAAATTATTCTTGATTTTTTTTTCTTGTGGTTTTGTGTGTATAATTTTATGGGGGAAAAAATAATCTCCATTTTGAAATAAGGCTATAACATAAAATATGAAAATACTGAAGCCCCGTTGATACTGTCCGGATGCACTGTACAAACATCTGCACGTAAATAACACTCATCAGATGTTTCCATGTGCGTAGCGTTCAGAATGATCCCGTATCCTTTGGAGAAAGGTCATCTCTTCTATCCTTATCCCATCTGCACAGAGACGGCAGACAGAGAGCTGCTACCCAGTAAGACGCACACACACACACACACATGCACTATCATACACACACTAACACACTTAACCTCGCCAATTGGAAGTCCTGCGTGACATCAGTGACCTCAAGATTTTCTTTTTTTTTTATCTCAGTAAGTTTGCAGTTTAAATGATTAATGTAGGCAATTACATAAACAATGATCCCGAAACACTTTGATATTAGTTCAAACTCTTAAAACAGTCTCCTTTAAAATTATTTGGTTACACATAATTTGATTTGAAAAAAAAAAAAAATGCACCGGAAGTGAGAGGTCTCTGAATTGCCACTTCTACTTTCCTATTAGCCATTTTATGACATTTTTGACTTGGCTATACCAGTACATACTGTAGCTGCTGTCATTTTTAAATTTTTAGCTAACATTGTGCTTGTGTATGTATTTGTGTGCGTGTAAAGCAGTGTTTCACGAGGTGTCGGTGTACCCCAAGAAGGAGCTCCCCTTCTTCATCCTCTTCACAGCTGGCCTCTGCTCCTTCACCGCCATGCTGGCATTGCTCACGCATCAGTTTCCGGAACTCATGGGCGTCTTTGCCAAAGCGGTTAGCGCGCACACACACACGTTTGTTTTACTATCTTTGTGGGGCCATCTCATTGACATAATGCATTAGCTAGCCCCTTCCTCTAACCCCAAACCCTCAAAATGGATTGGCTACCCCTATTCCTTACCCTAACCTCAACCATAACCCAATTCACACCTAAACTCTAAAACCAAGGTTTGACCCTCAAAAAGAGGACTAAAGTTGTGGGGCCCAGCAAATCCTCAAATGTTTTACCCTTCGGAAATGATGTCAATATTCTTTAACAGAAAAAGCCATCATGAAATCTTATTAATTGTACAGAGAATGCTTTTAGTCTCATTTTGACTTTATTCCTAAAATTCCTAAAATAATAAGTTCATAAGTTATAAGATTGCAATATGGAACTTTTTCTCCCCCAAAATAACTTTACAATAAGCTTTTTATTTGACCATTTATGAGTGAAATGCCGTCTAATTAGTAGATGAACACCTCAGCTGTTCACAATTGGTACTCCTGCAAGCCTCTGGCCAATAGTTTTCAGACTGGATTCGGGTTAGAATTTCCCGCGCCATGTCTGCCGATGTGACCTAATGTGCGTGGTGTGTATATGAAGAACAGTATATGCAATTTTATTTTTCGTCAGCAGGTGGCAGTAGCGATTCGAAATGGAATATTCTACATTCAGTAGCTTCAAAAAAAAAAAAAGTCCATTATTCTTGTAAAATTCTGACTTTATCATTCCTGCATTCAACTTCATTCCTCAAAGTAAAAAAAATAAATAATCCATTTAAAATTCCCACTTGTCTGTTTCCAGTTCCTGAGCACACTGTTTGCGCCACTCAACTTCATCATGGAGAAGGTGGAGAGCATCCTGCCGTCCAGCCTCTGGCACCAGCTCACACGCATCTGACAAACTTGACTGGTTTTGTTTTTTGTTTTTTGGATTATTTAAAAATGTTCTTTGTTGTACAAAAACAAGTTGCCATCATTAAAAAAATCACACAAAAAAAATGACACAATGCAACTGTTCCCTCCCTATATCGCGGTTCATCCATCACGCCCCCCGCAATACCACACGGAAAACATTAAAAGACAGTGGACGCAGTCATGCAGAAGTTGCTGTCAGCCACAGCTCACGCCCAGGCACTCACACACACACACACACATGAAGTGATGTCACCCCTCCAGACCCCGCCTCTTAAAGCCACATACAACTAGTCCATGTACTGAAAGGCTCTTGTCCCCAATTCACCACCCTAGAAGATTGTCCACGGCGAACAACTGTCTTACTAGTAATGCTTTTCCACTACTAGTGTCACTTTAAGCCTACCAGTACACAATTCTATTTTACTATTTGACTACTGCGCTTCACCTGCAACACTACTAGGCCCGACTAATAGCCCCCTGGACCTTAGTAGTAGCATCACTAGTATGTAGTTGTCCTTCTAGTATTCTGAAATGTCGTACATTAGTGGGGGAAAAAAACAGTGAGTAGAAGTAAATCAAGGTCATCCTAGTAGTTTGCTGCCCTAGAATGTGGGAATGTCACAGGTTGCTTTCCAGCCTCCATTCCATACTGATAGAAGAAAACAAGAGGCCAGTTTCCCAACGGAGCTACTGGGAATGCGCCGTATGCTTTCAAGGTTACAGAAGGAACCTTTTTAAAGGGCGGCATAACGACAGCATGCCTCCTTCTTCGTCTTCTTGGTCATCATGACGCAGCTCACCTTCTTCAGCGTCTTCGCGCTGCTCGTCTTCTGTCGGTGTGGCTCGGCCACGCAGCAGGTCAGTCAGACAATGCGTATTCGCACGTAACATTTTCCACAACGAAGCAAATAACATCTCTTAAGTGTAATTTCATTGACATTTGTGATGCAAAAGTCCAAGCATTTAGCGAGGTTCACATGAACTCCATGTGATCAATCTTAAAGGGGCACCTGTAATGAATTAAACACGGAAAGAAACATTTTGTAGAATATTATTTGATAATATAATATTTGAAAAATGGTTGTGAATGTACAAATTGTTTACCAGCATTTTGTATTTTATTTACAATAAACATATTGTAAAAAATTATTCAACCAAATCCATTTAATTAAGTAATTTATATGTACAATTGTTTACATTATATATTTTTTATTTACAATAATTCCATCAAGCAACAACCATTGCATCAATTATATGTAATTATACAAGAAATTTTTATTTTTAAATCTATTGTTTAAATTAAATGATTTAACAAATTATTTAAATTACATGAATGCATGTAATAAAACAATGTAAGCATGTATTTAATTTAAAAAAAAAAAAATATATATATATATATATATATTCAATTAAATACAATAAAAGCCACAGTATTTGGGAAATTGCTTTAATCTTCTTTTAGTTTATAATTCATAATAAATCCATTCAGCGATTATTTAATAAATGTCTTGCAAAAATTATGTATTTGTAAAATTATTTGTTACTTATATTTTTACTTTTAATAAATTAAAATAAGATACTGTATAAAATAATTATTCAATAAGATACTGTGGATGACCCAAAAAAATGAATACAGCAATTACAATTTAACTGACCACTTTTAGGAGAGAATCAATCAACGCAAAAATTATTACGGGATTCTTCATAATGTAAACATTCGGTGGGCCCAGTTAAAGTAGGAAGGGTAAAAAAAAAAAAATAAGAATTGATGAAATAGTCTAGTTATTCATTAAAATGTTTAATATTGTCTTATTTTTTTATTTATGAACAGCAGATCTTTTTCATAATACATTATTGTACACTAATATGTGTTAATTGATTAATGACGGTACTAATTTAATACTATTAATAACATTTAAAAATATTTGACACAAATAAATAGCCTACGTGAAAATGCTGATCATTTAAACCCGATCAAATAAATGACTGATGTATTATTTGATTGACTGATTGATTGATTGATCACTGCCCCAGGAAGCGTCGGTGTCTGAGCTTCTGTGGCTGGCCAACAAAGACGTCGGTAATGTCTCTTCACACGTCACGCTAAATATCTCCGTTGTGCATACTAAATGCTAACGCGTCATGTTCAGGCAAGCCCGACGCCAAGCTAACGTTAGCCACACTAAGAAATCTCCCGTATGTGACGCTGTTGACAGTTCACACGGCGGACGAGCCTCCGGTGATCGACGACATCGCTTTTGACCGAGACGACGAGCGCAACGCTGACCAGTGCACGTCCAAGGGATGCATGTGGCCAAAGTCCGCCAATGGAGTCGTCCACGTCCCTTATACCATCTCCGCCTCTTTCTGTCAGTAACCCGACCTTGCATTGTGTGATCACATGACTTGGGGTACCGTGCCACTCTTTTGTAGTCACATTACTTTCAATTGGATCACTAAACTGTCAGTGCATATTAACTCCATCCATCCATCCATCCATTTTCTGTACCGCTTGTCCTCACAAGGGTCGGAGGTTGCTGGAGCCTATCCCAGCTGGCTTCGGGCAGTAGGCGGGGTACACCCTGAACTGGTTGCCAGCCAATCGCAGGGCAGCATTTTAACTCATGTTAACTTATTCACTGCCATTGACGGCTATAGACTATTTTTTATTAAACTTTTTTTTTGCTAACAAGAGTATGAAAACCTATGATTAATCGTGAGTTAACTATTGAAGTCATGCAATTAATTACAATTAAAAAATGTAATCGCCTGATGCGATTTTTTTTTAAGGAAAAAGATTATTAAAAAATTAGGGCCGTCATTAATCAAAAATTTTTTTATCTGTTCTAGATGTACAATAATAAAAAAAGGTTTTTATACTCTTGTTAACAAAAGTGGGGGGAAAATGTTAAACTAATAGAAATAGTTAAAATTAATTTTTGACGTCTATAGCCGTCAATGGCAGTGAATGAGTTAAAAATGACCTTCACTCTCATCAGATTTGACTTATTCAAAGCAAACTACAACTCATGCTGCTGTCAGTCATATACTGTCTGTTTTTCTTCAACGCAGCTTCTCGCGAGCGCGCCATCATCGAGCGTGGCCTGACCTCTTTCCATTCTGTTTCCTGCATTCGCTTCTTCGCTCGCAGCTACGAGAGAGACTACATCAGCATCCAGTCCAACAATGGGTATCCAGCGAACTCACTGATTCCCTCATTCAATTGGATTTGTTCCATATTTGGCCATAAAAATCAAAGATGTGTGGAGAAATGTATTATTGGCCACAAAAAGGTTGTATTGTGGCACAAAATGCTGCTTCCCCCCCAAAAAATAATTAAAAAAATTATCATTTAAAAAATATTAATTTAAAAATAAATTAATATATATATATAAACACAGCCACAAAAAAAGTGCCATATTTCTGCACAAAATCACGATGGTTGATCCCCTAAAATTATATATTTGGCCAGGAAAATTTATTAGTTTCCCATATAAATGCATTTTTGTTGTTGTTGCGAAATCACATTTTGTCAAAAAAAAAGGTTATATTAAACCAAATTCAAACTTTATTTGTATCGTGCTTAAAGAAGTACAACCACATAAATTAAACTAACAATGGCAAAAATAATGCAATAAAAGACACATAACATTGCATTAACAATGTTATACCAATAAAGTCATATTTACTTTAAAAAGGCTACATCACCACACTCACAAAAAAAAAAAAAACATTGACTACAAACAGTTCAGCACAAAAAGAGTAAAAGGTGCCCACAAAAACTTTTGATCACTTTTGAGTTTTGTCACAGAAGTGCAACGGTTCACCACAAGATGATGTCTCTTGCATTAAAATAAAAATACAGGTCAGAATTTCACACAGAATTGCAACAGTGGAACACAAAACAGAAAAAAAAAACATTTTGACACTGAAATGCAATTGATGACCACAAAATGTTGTATTATGGTAAAAAAAAAAATGTCATGGTTAACTACAAAAAGTTATTTTGGCATTTAATGATAATAATTTTTCAAAAAGCCACAGAATGCTAATGCCATAAAAAGGCTAATATTTACCACAAAAGTTGGATTTGGGCACAAAATTCCATTTATTGACCACAAGTTATATAGCCTATTGGCATTTTTAAAAAATTACTGCAAAAAGTAGAACTTTGGCACAGGAATTAACCACAAAAAAAACTATACCCCATTGCCACAAAACTAGATTAGTAAAGACACTCATATCTACTTTCACGCCATCGGGTATTAACTTTCTGTTCCTTTTTAGATGTTACTCATACGTGGGTCGCCGCGGCAACGCTCAGACTTTG
Organism: Leptonotus elevatus; assembly: GCF_054856555.1. NCBI lineage: Eukaryota > Metazoa > Chordata > Actinopteri > Syngnathiformes > Syngnathidae > Leptonotus > Leptonotus elevatus. The sequence continues at coordinate 11,663,120 of NC_141242.1, forward strand.
TCCCTGGACCGCCAGGGCTGCTTGTACCACAGCACCGTCCAACACGAGCTGCTGCACGCGCTCGGCTTCAACCACGAGCAGTGTCGCTCGGACCGCGACCGCCACATCCGCATCCTTTGGGAGAACATCCAGTCGGGTTCGTAGGCGCGCGCGCGCGCGCAGGCACACGCATTTCATTGTGAGCGCTGATGCGACGTTCCTCCTCAGGTTGGGAGTACGCCTTTGACAAGATGAACACGCTCAACATGAACACGCCGTACGACTACAACTCTGTCATGCAGTACCACAGGTTGGTAATGCAATGGTTTAGCTCAAAAAGTCACATTTTGGCTGAAGAATGACCACAGAAAGTTGCTAGTTACAGGTTTTTGCTGCACCAAAATTCTAAAGTTAACTTTAAAAAGTCATATTTCTGTTTGGCCGCAAAAGTATTATTATTATTATTATTATTATTCGGTGTTTGACCACCAATTGCAATATTTGTTTGTTGCAGGTATGCGTTCTCGGGCAACAACAAGCCCACCATGGTCCCCATCCCTAATGCCAACGTCAGCTTTGGTAACGCCAGTGAGATGAGCAAGAACGACATCGCCCGACTCAACTCTCTCTACAATTGTTAGGTAAGCAAGAATTGTAATAACAATAAATATGATTTCAATTTTTTTTTTTTTAATTGTTCCACCTCCTGCTCTCTATGGTTATTAATCAATTTTCTTCAAAATGTTTTAGTTTGTCACAAGCCTTGCATTTTGTGTTATCCTCTTTCGTTTTTTTTCCCGAAGAAACCGCATAAGACATGTTGAGTTGATGTTTTGAAGCGGGTTTAAATTGTGCCGGTGGATGACGTCACTCTGTCTTGTCATATTTGTTTCTTCCTGCAGGTGGCGACAACAAGACAACTGAGACTTTCAGATTAAAATGTGCACATTCATTCATTGACTTGTGGACTTTGTCTTCATGGTTCTACAAAGCAATTTTGGTACGAAATATTTTTCATACGACGTACAGTGGCCGAGAAGTAGAAGAAAATGACAAAAAACGAAAAACAATGTCAGTAATCTTCATTAAATTAACACATCAATTTGCATTTTGCGGGAAAAAAAAGTTTCTATTTTGGCATAATAGGTTTTGCTGCAAGTACTAAAATAATAAATACAATCTAAGTAAATTAGTCTAAAAAACATTCAATAAATTAGTCATAATTTTTGGTAGAAAAAAATATACAGTATTTAACTGTCCACTAGGAGGCGACACTTGACTGTTGCCGAGAACATATTGCGTGGTATTGAGAAATGTATATAATTAAATTCTACGTCAATTATTAATTATTTTTAAATCGAACTTATGAATGCATACAACTAAAATTTTGCTCTTCATCAGGGGCATGGTAAAGCTTTTTGTGCATAAGGGCCACATTTCCTTTATTTGTATTATGGACATCTAGGTCATTCAAATACAGTTATAAGTTTTTTTTGTGTGTTTTTTTTAAAGTATGTAAAATAGCTATTTTAATATAATTTTTATACATTCTGAATATTTAAGCTTATGTGATCTAACTTAAAATGCACAAAAACGGTGTATTCAATAAAATGTATGTAAAACAAATGTACCGCAGTATTTTGAGCTATGTGTGTGATGTTCAGTTTCATTACACTTAATGACTGTTTATTGCATTTCTTTACATTCACATCTGCAACGGACTGGTCTCGGCAGCCTTAAGCAGGTGTTTAGTTCACTTTTGTTTTGGCCGCGCTCTGGTTGCCATGCTGTCATTCGAAGTCCAAAAACCTGCTCGCCGACATTCCCAAAATTTGTCTCACTGATTGACAAGGCGGACCATCTGTCACATCTGTCAGCGGAAGAGGAAGTTATGCGCGCAGGGAATCGTGCAAACAATGCAAACCTTTGTCAAGATGCTTGAGGAAAACTCGTCATGTTTTGTGCTTGGCGACAAGCAAGTTTGATTGAGTACAGGACTACAGGGTTGAGGATCTGGAAGCAGCAGCGGACTCGGGTCGAAACTCGAGATTTGATGGGAAGTCACGACATGTCCCTAAAATAGTCATTTCAAACCAAATTAGAAAAGCTGTGTCCTTTCATGTATAGGCTAATTTGTCTATCAAATTTCATGGATGGATGGAAGGCATCGGGCTGAATTTTCAAAAGAAGTAATCCAATATCAAGTTTATAGCACATCTTTGAAATATCCTTGGAAATGGCTCTAGAGTGTCGGTTTTGATCCAAAAGGGCGGACTTCCTGTGTCTATTATGGCATGGCTGCTTGGAACTTTTTTTCTGTAGTCCTCCATGAAAACACACTGATTATTAGGGGTGTGAATTGCCTAGTACCTGGCGATTCAATTTGTATCACGATTCGATTCGATGCCGATTAATCCCGATGCGACTCTATAAATTGATTATTGCGATTTTTTTATTTTTTAACTCAAATGTAGAAAATACTAATCAGTAAACTTGTACATGTATACTGTAAGATTTGTATGAAAATGTATTTATGTGAAAATTCAGGCTTATAACTGAGCCACTGCATTTAACAAACAGGTTGCAGTTTGTTTCATGTTTGAACAGCACTAAAACAAAAATATTAAGGCTTAATGTTCCATTAATATAATATTCTTTCATGCTTAATGTGTGAATCCTAACCCTAAGTAAGACGTTTTGTTGAATCTTCCCATAAAAAAATGTATGTTTAAAAATCGATTCGAGAATTGCGCGCTGTAATATCGCGATATATTGCCGAATCGATTTTTTCTACCACCCCTAATAAACACCAAACTTCATGTTGATAAGTGAAAACTGGTTTCAGGGGCTGAATTAACCACAACGAATCTCTACAGGAATTTCATCTTCAAAAACATCCTCGCAAATGGCTCCAAAATGGTGGCGTCCAACCAAAACGGCCTGTGTCTTTTAGAGCATGGCTTCTAAAGACCTTTTTTGTGGCTTTACTCATAATAGACGGTCCTACTAATTTGGTTTTGGGGGGCTGAATTTTCAAAGCATTCCAGTAAAGTACTACCAAGCCAACTCCATCTTTTAAATCTTCCCTGGAAATGAACTTAAAATGGTTGCACCAAACCAAAATGGCTGACCTCCGAAGAGTCTTCTTTTTTTTTTTTTTTTTTTTTTTAATTTCCATGTTATAAAGTGAAACTATCTTTGGGGGCTGAACATTCAAAATAAAATCAACACCTGCTGCCTGCGCTCCAAAGTCACAGGATGTTCTTGAGACGACACGCAGGCTATTGCAAGAGGAAGTGAGCCCTCAACGCAAAAGCAAGACAGAGCGCCATGTCTTCAAGGAACGAACAGAGGACCGCTTCAGATCTTACGGGGACGATCAAGCTGTGAGATGTGGCCCGCTTATCGGTCACCCTTCCTCCCAGTCTTCCCTCCTCTTTTTGTCAATGGCCTTCCCTGTCTTGACAGCCAGCTCCCCAATCAGGCTTAATTACTCAAACCTTCCTGAGTTAGGAATCAAAAGTCAAGTTTACTAACCTCAATTAGCTGATTGTAAGTCGTGGTCTCGCAGGAAAATCTGTGGACTGATTTGGTTGTGTCGAGTTAGCAGTTAACCGCAAACGCCCCGTTGGTATCCGTTCACTATATCAAATAAAAATGGCGGCTTTGCCAGGACATTCCCATTCCCATTCCCAATCCCTAATTCTTTCCCACTCATTCATGATCTGTCCTGCTAATCCAACGCAGTGCTGCCTGGATCTGGAGCTCATCCCGGTGCAAGGCTCCTGAGATGGGGGGGTCGCCCCGGGACGTCACCGGCCTCTTGATATGTCTTTGTGTTTGGCGGCCAAGCAGGATCATTTGTGCCGTCCTGATCGTGTATCAAACGTTCCGTCACAGAGTGATGCTTTTCATTCGTCTGCTCTGCAGGGAGCTTCCATGTGTTCACCTGGACTATTTTCACAAAGGAGAGGACAAGGTCTTAATATGAAAGAAGGCCGTCCTTGGCATGTCGGGGAGCGGATGCCATCGCTGATGAATGATGAGAGGACGGTTTAATGGACTCATGGTGGCAATGTGCTCATCTGACTGCACTTTGTGATTCACGACTTCTACATGATATGACACAACACCATAGAAGCCATTTTTCTTTGTTCCCGCGCCAAGCATGTATGAGAAAACTGAAATGGGGGAACGTCAGCGGCGCCGGCTGCCAACGTTTGACCTAAATAGAGACGCGCTAACCTCATTCTGCACCAGCAGCCCAGATCAACGACATCCGTTAATCCTAAAACCACATCTGGGAGCCGAGAAGGCCTCCGTGTTCCCTTTCCCGCCGTGCCGGAATAAACAGATCCATGGCGGGGAGATTTCAAAGCGGGAGCGTTGACTCGTGTAAGATTAACGCTGAGCTTCTGTTTCCGTGAACGCGACAATGACACGTTGGGTTCATTCTCAGCCGTCATCGTACGCTACATGACTACTGTACATCGACAGTGCACGGATATAAATTATGATTCAGTTATTAGTTTGATCTACAATGTGAGGAAAATAGGCATAACTATTGATTATTGTTTTCCAAAGTAAAAGCAATTGTTTTATTTTGGTTCAAAACAAAGATAATCAGTGTGTTTTCATGGAGGACTACAGAAATCGGACAATATTTACTGTTGGGGAGGTGAAATTTTGAGCATTTGGACACTTTTAAATTAAAAAAAATCATAATGATTTACTGATTACCAAAAATAGTTATCGATTAATTTGATAATCCATTAGTTGTTGATTAATTGATTAACTCATTCACTGCCATTGACGGTTATAAACGTCAAGAAAATCATTAGAACTATTTCTAATACTTTAACATTTTTTTTCTACTTTTGTTAACAAGAGTATGAAAACCTAGAATTTATTCATTGTACATTTAGAACAGATATAAAAATTTTGATTAATCGGGAGTTAACTATTAAAGTCATGCGATTAATTACGATTACAAATTTTAATCGTCTGACGCCCCTAATTTTTAATAATCATCTTGTCAGGCGATTATTATTTTTTTAAATTGTAATTAATCGCATGACTTCACTAGTTAACTCACGATTAATCACACATTTTATATCTGTTCTAAATGTACAAAAAAAAAATTCTAGATGTTTATACTCTTGTTAACAAAAATGGGGAAAAAAGAAGTGAAACTAATACAAATAGTCCAAATGAATTTTTGACCTTTATAGCCATCAATGGCAGTGAATGAGTTAATCTAGTGTACTTCCCAAACGACACTGTCACAATATATTGTACCATATGCTACTACACCGTTTTGTACACAACACAGTCCAAAATGAGTGTTACACTTTCCTATTACTGATACGATACTAAACAAAATGACAGAGGGATGTGAGAATGATGATGTTTTCGAGCAGCTTTCTTGCTCGCCCACAAATGTTGTTGTCAGTCAGCACCGAGCACGCGACGCCATTTACATCTGGATTTGTCCGCCTGCCTGGCTGCCCGTTCCGGGCCCGCCCCCCTCCATTACCCGCCTCCCTCCCGTCGTCTCCCCCTCCCTCCACCACTCCTCCACGGACTCATTGGTCCGCGGGCTCCTCTCCACGGCTGTCGCCCTCCTCGACCCCTCTCTCCTTCTTCTTCTTCTTCTTCTCCCTCTCCAACCTTGTTGTTCTCCCTCCTTCTTCTACACTGGACTCATGTCGCCCTGGGCGTGCGGATGACTCTCGCCCAGCAGCGAACTAGTTAACGAGCGGCGGCGGATGAGCCCGCGCCCGCTCTCCGGCAGGCAGCGCACCGCCACAGTACGAAGATGGCGTCAGAGGGAGCCAGCGGAGAGCAACCTCCTCCCCCGGTACAACAAGCCCTGACCGCCGCCGTGCTGGGAAGCGTCGACACGGTAAGGACGCCGAGGGGGAGCTTCGTGGAAATCACCTAGGGGGGGATTAAGTCATTTAGTCAGAGCCAGGGCGAGAAATGTCGCGCATGAATCACCGCTGAGTGGCCGCCGGGCTCCTCGCGACAAATGTCCGGAGGACAACAAACGTCCGTGTCGGTTCGGCCCACAAGAACCAAACCAGACAGCCAACCCCGCCGTGAAAAAACGCCACCTTCCCCCTCGCCCCATATTGTATCTCATCGTGACAAAATGACGAGCTTTCCCTCAGCTCGGCTCGCTTCGTGATGGAGAATTCTTTTGTTCGTCTCGAGGCTTCTTCGAACCTTCGTCCAGTGATGGAGAAGTGACACACGAAATGGCTTCACGTCGGCATTTGCACCCCTTCGTAAAAATAAAAGGCTTTCCTCTATATTTTGACTGTGGATGTGTTGACAGGTTAGTTTGTGACGTGATGGAGGTTTTCAGGTGGATCCAAGCGGAACCTTCTCAGGTTCCCTGGGAAGCTCTTAGATCCTGAAGAGGTGCTATTTCTTCAGTTTGCTTGTGACCAGATGCTCCACATACGTCTGTTGACACACACCTACGTGCAGTGCTGCCAAGTAATCAAGTACAAATATACTTTGTAGTTTGTGAATATACACAAGTCGATTTTTCAGGTGTTTGTGCTTTACTTGAGTTTTTATTTTCTCTACGATTTTAGTTTTGCTTCTTACAATTGAAAATATATCCATAAGTTGTATTCCTTACTTTGAATACTACAAGATATAGTATTCCCAATACATCATTTTATTTATGTTGTCAAAGCCAAGAAATATTTCATTCTGAAAATTTACACTGACAGAACCTTGGATTTTGAACGTCTCGGAACTCGTACAAATCGGACTTAAAAAAAATGCCTCGGAGTTTGAACTCATTTTCGGAGTTCGAACACCTAAGCAAAGCAAGCTAAACCGAACGTACCTTGAAAACGCGAAGCCGAGCGAAGCCGAGCAATGCCGAGTGCTCACGTTGCGGTAGTTGAGACGAAGCGCTGCTCATTTCCAGTCAGATCGTGAATACTCCCGCAGGTCCTCCATACTCGCGAGTGCATTTGGATTTTTTCACGACTGGGCCCAAAGAGATTGGCCTGAGATTGGCTGGCAACCAGTACAGGGTGTACCCCGCCTACTGCCCGAAGCCAGCTGGGATAGGCTCCAGCAACCCCTGCGACCCTTGTGAGGACAAGCGGTACAGAAAATGGATGGATGGATGGATGGGCCCAAAGAAAGACAACAGTGCCAGTGGCAGGAAAGAAAAACATACAGTGCTACGAACCACAGTGGAACTAGGAAGGAGATTATCGCGCCCTAAAACTACCGTGACTACTTTTGTAAATACTGGCACGAGGACCCCCCTTAGCTGTTCAACAACGAGCCTGACGTTAAACAAAGCACGCAAGGACCAATGTAAAATACACAAACTCAGCACTGAACTAAAGCAAGCATTAACAAAGCATTTATTATCACCTGATGCCATCATAATACAACAAAAAAGTAAGGTATTTTCTATTGTTAAAATACTGTACATGGTGGAAATGTAAAAAAACTAATAGAAATTAAAATAGGATTTTTTGTTGTTTTTGGAGCTTGGGAACAGATAAATTGCATTTACATTATTTCCTATGGGAAAATTTTTTCGGAGGTTGAACAATTTGGACTTTGAACATTTCGCAGGAACGAATTATGTTAAAATTTCGAAGTACCACTCTGGAAGCAGTATGAGCACAATACAAGTTAGTAAAAGTGAACTATTTTGTGCGCAAAGACCTATTTTTAGTCGTTGTGTCAAGTTATCAAAACAGGTGTTGTATATAATTGGCAGTAAAAAAAAAAAATAATTGAAAAGTTTTTCTTGTACATTTATGTTTGCACTTTTTTACATAAGTAAAGGAGTTGAATCTGTATTTCTACTTTTATCTTCTATTTAAGTACAATGTGAGTATTTTCGCCACCTCTGCCAATTTGGCTTTGTTCTTGAGGGTTTAGGAGCCTTTCCAGGATGAAATGTTTTTCATTTTGACATTTTGTATGCACAAGCTTTGTGATGTGTTCCCGAATACCGGAATAGTTTATCAGGCTACTATAGTGGAATGATGATGTCATAATCTGCTGCAGTATCGTCTCGGCATGACACACATGTATAAATATTCACGCAGCATCACATGTAATTGTCCCACAATCAAATAATTAAATCATGTCAGCATTTGATGTGTTGCATAACATTTTCCGGCAGCAAAATTTGAATGGGAGAAGTGAGGGTCAGGTGTTAAAACATCACAACCGGCATTCCGGAATGCGCTTACACGCTGACGCTGTTCCGCCTCAAAGCGGAAAATTGCAAGGTCACACATTTTTGGCACAAGTGTAGTGCCAGCATTTATTTACCGCTCTCTTTCGGATGTAACGTCACCAAAGTGGGTAGATAATTGTTTACTCAGCGGATGTGTGATGTCACATTAGTTTGTGCTAGCATGCTAGTTAATGCTATTTTTGAGCCTCACATTAAGGTGGTTTGTTTGTGATGAATAATTTCTCTACTGAATACAGTCACTTATGTAATATGACTTCATGATTGTGTTAATGCAAGAATGTGTTGATGCTTTATGAGCCTCTCCATTTAAAGTGCTTTGCTACCATCTTGTGGCATCTCGTTAACATAATATATTTTTTTCTTTTTTGCCGTGTAACAACTCCCAGATTTTGCTTCAAAAATTCACGCCTCCCGGGGTTTATATCGTCTGATTTCACATTACTTACAGTATTTGCACAATTGAATGTTAAGTATCAACTTTTCCTCGTTCATTTTCAATGGGACACACATTGAAACTTGTCAGCAATAATTTTTTATTTTTTTTTAAATAAATACGCCATTAGCCATGAATTTGAACAAGTCAAGTTAGGTCAGTGCTTAGAACAATTGCCTGCCACCACGGAGAACCTGGGTTCAAACCTTGCTTGGACCACATTTGAGTACATTCAATGGTTTGATACCAACTGACTATTAGATTAGGAAATGGATTATAATTTCTCTGAAATGATTAAACCCCTCTTTAGACAGATTGCAGTTCAAGTTTTCTTTCTATTCATTTGTAAATACAATTATAACAATTTTAATTTTCACACAATTTATCTTTCAATTTACTTCATAAGCATATGCATTCAAATCTTAGCATTGAGCTTTTCAACATTCCCACGCAATTTCTACAGAAATTGCGCTTTGTCTAGTTTTTCTTCTTCTTCTTATTATTATTATTATTATGAAAACCTGATGTGCTAAAGAAAAAACGGTGCTTTTTTAAATAATTTTTTCAAGACAAATATGTCAATTTTCCATGATCGAAAAAAATAACTTAACATGTAGCAAAGCTGAAATAAATGAAATTTGAAACCAAATGACATCGATCTAATTTTCTGAATTAGGGTTGCAACTAACCATTATTTCAGTAATCAATTAATCTTTCGATTATTCTTTTTGATGAATTTAATCGAAAAAAACATTTACATTTCCATTCCTTTTTTTTCTCCAAAAAGAGGACATTTCAAATTGACAGTGCTGAAACAAATTCAGTTCCTGGTTTAAGTCTGTAATGTGAGGAAAAGTGGAAAATATTATGTTCATTGTTTTCCAAAGTGAAAGATTGTTTTATTTTAGTTCAAAACAAAGATAATCAGTATGCTTTCATCGTGGGCTATATCAATTACTGTTGAGGATCTGAAATTATGAGGACTTGGACAATTTTTTTCGTTTTGGTCTGTTTAGTGTTCCGGTTATTTCCGTGGCAGCTTTACATTCAGGCAGTGAGAGAAAGTGTGTGTGTTTGTGTGTGTGTGTGTGTGGGTTTGAGTGGCGGTACGAGGTGAAGAGCTGTGGAGGAGGTGGTGTTGTGTTCACCAGACACCTTTCTAAATTGGTCTTAATTTCAGTGACTCAGCGGGCATAACTGGGAGTACCGTGTCAGCCCCCCGTGCACCCCCCGCCCCCCACCCTTACGGAGCTCTCTCCAGGACACTTTCGCTTGGCGGCAAGGCGAAACAGGTGCACCGGCTACATTGGTAGTCAAACCTCCTCAGCTCGCTCGCTTCCGCCTCTGTGCCCTCCCACTACCCCAAATGAACCCACCTACCGCTGCCATGCCTTGGTTAAATAAAGCACTTTGCTCTTTGCTCGCCCCTGTTACACTCGCTGCAACTGGCTTAAGGCAAGGGGGAAGTTTCTTGTTTGTGGGGGGCCTTTTCGCACCATCCAATTCTGGTCCCATCATTCCTCGCGCACGCTAGCAGAAGTTTTGTGTCGGTGGATCGATGTCACGCAAAAGCCCAGTGTGTCTGCCAGGTTTTTTAAAAAGTCCAAATTGCAATAAACCATGGAAAGGAATTGAATTCAGTTTTACAAGGTCCTAAACACCTGTGTGAAAGAGTGCAGCACAAAGCTGGGACAGAGTTGAGAATTTCGACACCTGACGGCAATTGTCTCTGTTGACGTAATGATGAGGCACACAAAACCACTAAAACAAAATTATTATTATTTTTACTGCGTTGTGAATGGCACAGACACAAAATTGGGAAAGGAAGTTAGGCTGAAAAGTTTGCAGCACTGGAAAAATGGAATAAAAAAAAAAAGACATTGAATGCTCCATTGTCCTGCATAGTGGCCTTCCAGGAAATTGCCACCGTCGACGTGAGACTGCGACACACTGAACCACTAAAAGCCTCTTTTATGCTGCCGACTAAAGCCAGGAATTTTGCCACCTTTTTCCCTATAAACACGATACATGATACAGAATAGCCCAAAACCGCATTTTCCTTTCCAGATGTGGGCTGTTGGGTTTGTGAAGCTGGTACAGGGGTGTGACGTTAGACAGTAATCACCCAACGCTCAATACTGCCGCCCTCTTGTGTTGAAAGCAATTGTTACTGTTGATGTCAGGCCGCTGCGGCACACAAAACACTAAAAAAAAACACTTTACCCTGACGGAGTTTCCCTCAGAAAACTTGCTAAGCCGAGTGGTCAAGTTAGTCAACCACCGTGTTTTTGTAAAAACTTTAAAAGTTGACATGAATCTCAAATTATTGATTGTTTTGTGTTCTGTATAAACCATTTATTACCAATACGGTTTTAACAAACACACAAAAAATAGCTGCTACCCCCGCGACCTGACCCCAGATAAGCAGCAGACAATGGATGGATGGATAGATGGAGGAATAAATAGAATAAAAAATAAATAATACCATTTGTTTTCACAGGGTTAAAGAAGTCTATTCAGTTAGATTAATCAGATCTTAAACCTGAAAATAAGAAATAATGCTGCTGATGGATTGGATAGTTAATGCACCGACAATATTTCAAACGTCTATTTTTTGCGATTTCTCTAATGTTTGTCTAATAACGGATCTTATTAGGGGTGCACCGATCACAATTTTCTGGCTGATCAATAATCCTAGATCTTTTAAAGTTTGACCTGCTGATCTTGATTTTTACCCATCCTGATTTTTTGATGTATGCTGTTGTTCTATTTCCAAACTTGTTTTATTGAAAAACATTGAACAATATTTCTGAAATAATACAAATGGGTTGTTTTAACTGCATATGAAGTCATTCTCTTCAAAATGAAAAGCCTATCAGTCATCTCAGCAGAAGAGGACAGTGGCTGACTTTTTCAGACTTTTAAGGAGTGAGATAAGATTGGTGGAAAAGATCGGTTGACTTTTAAGGGATCGGCCGATCGTGCGCCCCTCGTTCTTATATTTTAAATATTTATTATATAATGAAACTAACATACATTTAACCACTTATTGAAATTTAAATTTGGTCCAGGTCAAATGCACAAATAAATAAGCCGGTTATATTTGTTGTGTGGTAAGCATTGTTGTTAGCATTAGATGCTACGTCTTAGTCTTTTATATTAGATTTTTCCCAAATGAAATAATTATCCTTAACAAATGGCAGCTCATCCTTAATGCCGAGTTCAAAGCAACAGACTCAATGTTTTTTATTTATTTATTTTTTTAATAATTTGACTAATCAAATATATCTAAAATTCATTGCTGCTAAACTTCTTCAATGTTGTGACACAAGATGAAGGCAATATCGGCCACTGCTAGGAAATGGGAGGTCTTCAATTAGGTTGAAATGGCTTAAGAAGTTTGACATTTTGCTCATGATCAAATTCACACAAATCAAATTCCAGCTTTGGAATTTCATCACAGGTGACTGGATGAACTCGTCGAGACAATAAGGTTTCCTTATTGTGATTCCGCAGACCCTCGAGTCTGATTCATGTCGGCCAGCCGACTTCCCGCCGACCGACCTGTCGGAGACGACACCTAAACTGTGTTTGCCTTTCATAAGGGGAGCGGAAAGAAGCTTTTAATTGTGGCAAGAAGTGGTGTGGTCAACCCCGATTACAATCATCCTCACCCGCTAGCCGCTAGGAACTGCCTAATGACCTAGCTAAACATAATTAGGCTTTAATCGCTGTGAGGTAGGACGAGATAGCTCGTCTAATTGGAGGGCTGCGTTTAATTAGAGCAGCATGATGCGAGTGGGGTCGGAGGCTGGCTCCCATTGTATTTCTTTCAATGCTTGTACGTGTTATGCTACGTGCTATGTGGTTGTGCTCATTTATTCCTGGTCAAATATATGTTCCGAGCCTTCAAACTAGGGTCTGTGGGGCAAGTTTATGTATTATATTTTTTTATCTGTTCCAAGTTTTTGTTCTGTTTTCCTAAAAAACAAAAACAAAACACTATTCTATTTTAAATGTTCAAAATGTATGTTTAAAATGACACTCTCCAAATCTTAACTGTTTTCCTGACATTCAAGGTTTTCGAACTGAAGCCGGCTTGTGACTATGGCGAGGTAGCCACCTCCAAATTTTATTTGCAGGAAAACCCCTGATTTTTGTGCTTTGGTGTTCCAGAAATGCGACTTCAACATGGATAACCTGAGCAAGCCGGAGCTGCTGACCCTGCTGAGCATCATGGAGGGCGAGCTGGAGGCCCGCGACCTGGTCATCGAGGCCCTCAGGGTGAGTTGTGCTCCATTTGGAAATCGCCAATCGACTCGTTTGCCTTGCGGCAGCCCTTGCAGATCTGCAGGGAGGCTCATACCAGTAGCTTCGCTGTGATGAGGGAAGGCGTAAACCTAGTGTTAATTAGCTTGTCTGCGTGTTTTTGAGTGTGAGCCTTTGGGGAAAAAAATAGGAGCAGCAATTGATTTTCATTCATGGCCACTGTGAAATTGCTGTTTTTTGTTTTTGTTGTTTTCATTTAGTTTTTTTGTTGTTTTACTTGGCCGAGGAAGTGCATGTTTTGACTTCCTACAAGTATTGCATTCACCTCTACTATTCCTAGTAGGAGTCTTTTTAGAGCTTTTTCACTTCCATGACACTTCTCTGATTGTTCGCTTCTGCCGTCACTACCAACGTTAGTGTTAGTGTGTGTGCACGCCTTTATTTGATTCGGTGTGCAACATCCTGTACAGTTCCTGAAATATTAGCCTCAAATTTTACAGTAAATGCCATAAATAAGTCGATGAACATGCTGGTTTATAAGCTGCAGCGTTACATGTATAAATATGAGAGAAAGCAAAAACTTCCAATTGCCTTTTTCAATGTCCAGGACAGGTCAGACGCTTTCAATTTGAGTGATGCGTCGTAGGCATTACGTCACTTCTGAACACTGATCCGAAGGCTTCAATGTGTTCAGATTTGATCTGAAAATGTGAGCTGTTCACACTTTCATCATGGAACTCATTCAAATATTCCTGAACTGTAAACATAAGTTGTGTGAGTTAAAGAGAAACTAAGAATAGACAAGAACGTGAAGCTCTTGGATGGAGAAAATCTACAACTAAACAGCATATTTAACATCGCTTGGGTGAAAGCTGGGGGAAAAGTTGCGACTAATAGTCCAAATGGTCATAGTCTGTTATTCTTTAAAAAATCATTTAATGAAAATCCATTTGATGTTGTAAAGAATCATGATTTCATAGTAAATAGAAATCTTACTATCAATGTTAAGATTCCAAAATGAAAACGTGTCTGATTTCAATAGAAATTTTCAGTTTGGTCAGGTGAGAAGAGTGGAAGATCTAAAGTGCTTCTGATCGCGAAAAGTTAATCTATACGGTCGCTTGCTGATTGTCCAAGCGAGCCAATGGGAAATAGGAATGGTAACAAATTCCGACGTTACAACAAAGCCTGAATGACATTTTGAGACGTAGACGTCTCAAAATGTTTACGATCCTTAAATGTGACTTGGATATTTTTTTACAATCTGAAAGGACCTCCCTGTTGTCTTTTACCGTAATACTGTATATCTCCTTTTATGGTGAAAGTTAAGTGTCATCCACATCCAGAAGAAACTTACACTGAGCTTACTCATTAATTTTGTCTAATGTTTAAATCTTGGTGGTAGTCTGCACTCCGTCCTGGCCAGGTTTCAGTGATCTGCACAATGATCCTGTTTGTTCTGTGGCAGACTCGTGTCATGTGATGTAGGCAGTGCGGATGCAGGAAATCAGGAAGAGGTAAGAAAGGCATCCGTAGCGTAGACTCCATACTGGCAAAGCGCTATGAGATTTACAACGGGACCGGGAAGATGATCCCAAGAAGACGCCAGCTGCAGATGTCAGATGAGCGTGTAAGCGAGTTCCAGCGACGGCGCACCAGCACAGATCCGTCACTCGTCACTCGTCGCCAGGCTCCGTGGCGTTATTAAGCAGCTTTGGAGCCGCAGATTAATTAGCATGTGGCTAAAGCCACGCTGAGCCGCCGTATCGGGTTTCGTCCAAGTAAAAAGAAAGGAGGCTGTAAGCTGATTAGCCCAACAACAATGGTGGTGGTATCACATGATTAGCGCAAGCTTGTCAAGAAGGGGACTGGGCGTCTCTACGGAATTCTCAGTGCTGTTATTTTTAGACGTCGACAGGTAGAAATAAAGCTGCGAGTGATGCTAAATGGGAAGGTGTGCCGGGCGGAGGACTCTTTTGAAGGAAATTGGAAACACAACCTTTTGAGTTGTACTTAGGGATAGACTGATATTGGGCATTTTGATGAATATCGGTATCTGTCTTAAAAAAATATATATGATGGCCGATATAAGGCAAATCTAAAATCATTTAATTTAAGGGAACTATTTATTTACATTTTTAGTTAACTTTATAAGAGATGATGCTGACCCTGGGAACCTTCTAAACCTTTCCAACAAAGTCAAGATTGGCAATAGTATTAAAAAAAAATTATGATAATATTTTGAAAATGAATACCGGCTCCAAATATCAGTTATCAGCCTCATTGACTACTTAAAATCTACATCGGTATCTTCCTTGAAAAAAACAACAATATCAGTCTATCGCTACTTATTTTATTATTTACTTCCATTGTGTTTGAAGGCATGGTTTCTTGAGGACTTTTGTGAGTTTACTCATGCTAGACTTCCTTTCCAAATTTCATCTTGCCAAGTGAAAATGTATTTTGGGGATTGAATTTTCAGAACAGGTCAGAAGTCCAAGCCAGTTAGTTTTTCTTGGAAATGACCCCTAAAAACTGAAATGGTGCACTTCCTGTGTCTATTCCAGCATGGCCTTTTGAGACTTTTTTTTTTGTGGGTGTTTTCCGTGGCTGATGGAATTACCAGATAAAATTTTTCTAAGTGAATCTAGTTTCAGGAAACGAATTTTGAAAATGTTCCGTGGTGACGCTACTAATCTGATTTTTAAAGGTCTTTACACCTCGTGCTCTGTTCTTAAAAAGCCAAACTCGAGGCTGTAAAGCCATTGCCCCTGACATTTGCGCAGTCATTTCGAAGGGAATGTTAAAGAGGCAGTGAAAAACTTGGAGACGGGCCATGGCAGCTACAAAGTCGGACCCCCGTAGATCGACATGACAACAGTCAGTTTGCCTTGGTGGCGTTACACTTAAGGTCTATGTATAACTAGCTCTTGTTTGTGTTTTGAAAATTCCAATTTGATTAAGCATGTCTATCATGAGTAGACGATTTTGGTTCGAAGTCGCCATTTTCAACGATGAACTAGAAATGTCAGATTTTTCTACCAAATCTCATACGTCGAATGAGCGAAACAAAATTGTGGAAAAAATTTGAGTTTTGTCCTCGTGTTTGTGTGTGAGACCATAACATGCAGTGAAATTTGGCCACTTACTACAGTTTAAGAATAAGTAATATGAGAGTGTTGCTTATGAAAGCTTCACGAGTAGACTTGCGGGCGACCGTGACGGGAGGTCTGAATTCTCGGAACCTCGGTCCCTGCGAGGTCACGTGAGTCACCATATGACCAAGCTGTTGTCAGCGGCGGGCCCATACATGCTCAGCACAACACAACGCAACGTAACATAACACATGCCTTGGGCGGCCGGGCAGCGTGACGTTATCAACCAGCATCTCGCTATTTAAGGCATGTCCTGTTGCCGGGGCTTCTCCAGCGTTTGCCCTCAGCACGCTTCCATCTCTCTTCTTTCGTCCTCCATTTGTTTCTCTCTGCCGCCACATCAATCGTCTTGTGTAATTGTGTCATCACGCGTTATGCTCTCTATTAAACCGGAGAGTAGGGCTCTGATGGAGACGGTTGCCTTGGAAACGCTTCACTCATGCACTGGTTAAACTGATAAGCAAGCCAATGACCTGCATATTACACCATCAGTCTCCTAATGCTAATACTTAGCCTCTAATTTAATATTACTTTACTTGAGCTACTTTGCAATAACGTTTGATAGCAATGTACGTCGACATGTTGCGAGTCCTCGAAGATCCATCTGTTCCGATTTCATCACACGCCTCATGTTTTTTAATCTTGTCATTCAAGTTTAACTCATTCACTTCCTGCCATTTTCACAGAAGCAATCCCCTTCGCTCTTGATTGTTTTACTGGATGTTATCAGATTTTGCAAGGCCCACAGAATGTTGTGTTCTATTGCTGTAAAAACTGGGAAATCTAAGATTAGAGTGTCTTCTTTAATCGGGGAAAAAAGTATATTTCTATCTATTTCCGTTTTGCAGCAATTAGCATTAAAATATAGCTAAGTTTTATCATTATTCACAAATCTGTTTTAAACTGTGGGGTAAACAGCTTGTATGCAACATGTCCTGGTTGATCTCTTATACTCTGCTGTCACCTGCTGGCCGTTTTTGCAATGACTACCATTGATTCAACTGCTCTCTGCAGTTCAGAGGCTGCATCAAAGCATTCTGTATGCTCTAGCATTAAAAAACATATAAATATGTCTTTGGGTAATATTTAAAATAGAACATATTTATACGTTTTTGGGAGCAAATTAGTTAAGAAGGAAGTTAACCATTCTTAATGTCTACAGTCTAGTTGTTGTGCGTATTAAGGATGCAATGGTTTTTTTTTATATAACACAATTATTTGAGTAACTCAAATCATTGAATTACCCAAAAAATAAATAAATAGGGGCTAAGTTTTTGCCCACCTTTTGAAAAAGGCTAATATTACTTCATAATTGTGTGACTTTCAGTGTTTGTGGGATTTTAAATGGCATCAAATAGTTACCATCAATATGCTAGCTGTTGCTAGCTGCAAACACATGCACGCACGGAATGACACAATCAGTATGCACTTCTTTTTGGTGGGCTGCCTAGCAACCAGACCCCCCTACCTGGACTCTCCTCCACATGTACACATGCTTTCCGCCTCGTGTTTCACCGCCACCCACCAAAATTCCACTCCAGAATGAGGCTGAAAAGACCTTAAGTGTCAATCTGTGCCCCCCACCCAACCACCACCACTCCATCTCCATTCTCGGAAGCCTAAGGAGAGCCTCGCTTTTTTTTATAATTTTTTTTCCTCCAAGTGCTGTCAGTTGAAGGCGTCTCCTAGCTCCCACGGGGGGAAGAAGCGTGTCTGAGTGCTCATATGGATGCAGGCATGAGGCATTCGGTCTTTTCACTGCAAAAAATACACTTTTAATATGCGGGTGATATATTTCACAGTGTTGGTATTCTACATAAACGACACCGACTTGGACTGAGGCCAGTTTTGACCTGGCAATATTCCGCCTTCGTAGGTAGCATCAGAGATTTACCATAGGTGGGATGGTGGATTTGTGTAAGGGCATCAAACAGGCTCACACAACCAATTAAGTTCATAATCTGAGGTTCCACAGTGTATACAGTACAGTGACACATTATTTAAATAGATTGCTCCGTCTTGTGATCGGATTGACAAATCCATATAGAGCCCAGTTTTAAGCCCTCGTTCAAGTGTTTGTATGAGTTGATGTTGCGTGTTCTCGGCAAAGTGGTGAAAAGCTGAGCGGAAGTAGGTCATAGCCAACGTCCCTTTTCTCCCGTCTAATCTTCTCCGCTTGCAACACTCGGCCTCCTCCTCTTCCTCTCTTATTGAGGCCAACGTTTTACTCCACATCATATATTCTTCGTCTCGCTTTCGTCGACTTCTTTTGTAATGCCGATTGGGAATCAAACCCACCACCCTTACACGCTCGCGGTACAACGTAAACTTCACTGTATCTTGTTTCTTCTTATCATCATCATCGTGGTCATTAGATATATATATATATATATATATATATATATATATATATATATATATATTTTTTTTTTTATTTCTATTTTGTTATTGCCACATTTTCATTTTTTTGTGTATTGTTACATTTATAGTTCATTTTATCTTTAATTCATGTTCTTGTCTTTATTTTGTAGTAGTTTAAAAAATATAATTTATCATTTTTATTATGCCTGCTACATTCTTATTTTATTAAGTTCTTGCAATACATTCATTCATAAATGTTTTCAATCTTTTTCAATCTTTTTTAAAACCAAAACGCCAGTCTTATGTTATAAAATAGTATCAAACTTACAGTTTCTGAGGTAGCTGACATTAAAGTCGGTTTTGTTATTGTTACCGCTCTAATGAATGATGTCGCATCATTGTCATGTGACCCACCCTCGAATCAGGTTTTTTACCTCTTGGAGGGTGTCTTCACAAACACGCGCACATACACACACGCGCACACAGACGCAGCACTCCTGGTCCACGTGATGCAGCAATGTAATGAGAGCTACTGATACAAACAGAAATAGTCCTGACCTGCTTTGAAGACATGATGGCAACACAAGTAGCGTTGCAACACGCGTGCCACATCGTTTTTCACACACACGTGCTTCCGCGCACACAAGGTATTTGTCTTGATGCCGACTTTTTTATGCACTTGCTTGACTGAAGACTTTTATTTCGATGACATCAATGTCAAAGTACCTGAAGTTACACATATGTTCTTTTTCTTCTCCTTGTCTGTTCTTCATGCACTGTCTTGACTCGGCAACAAATGTCCACACAAACACAGAAAAAGGCAAATATTGGTTTCGGGCATTGCATTTTTTTTTTAATTGATTAATTGTAGTTTCAAGGCATAATTTTTTTGAGTCAACCTATTTTTGCTTGCACAAAAATTGTGCTAGCAATCAGTAGCATGTCATCACTACCTTGATTTAAAGGGCAAGTCAACCTTAAACATTTATTGACAATAATATATGTGACCTCACTAGTCAAAAAATAACATTGTGATTATTATTACATTTATGGAATATGAGTTATGAAGCCAAATCCAGCCCTTTTTATGCATCTCAGGGGGCGGCCATTTTGCCACTTGCTGTCGACTGGCGATGACGTCACAGTTAACCCAGGGCTCGGGCAACAGCCAATGACAGCTCATCTGTTTTGTGAAGCTGAGCTGTCATTGGCTGTTACCTGAGACCTGAGCAACTGTGATGTCATTTTCACGCGACAGCAAGTGGCAAAATGGCCGCCTTCTGATATGGATAAAAACGGCTGGATTTGTGCTGCTAGTCACATTCCACTAACACAATATTAACCAGAATGCCGTATTTACACTAATGTGGCTGCATAGAACATATTATTGTCAAGAATTTTTTGAGGTGTTACAGTTACCTTATAATTGATCACGATTGTAGAATATGTGATACACGATAGACTCAAGCATGAATTGGCAAAGTGTCTTCACTCTCGTCCGCTGTCGCGCTCTTGCATCAATTAACACTTCACCGCACACTCTCTCTCCCATGTGTGTGAACGAAGGCAGCAGCTGTGAGGTCCACTTCAGGTTACCAGAGCGAGAGAAATGAAACTGATGAGGTGGTGGAGGATGGAGGAGAATAACCTTTCTATTCCATTTTTATGTTCATCTTTTGTGGCCCGCATCAAAGGAGAGAAGACTGGAGGCTTTCATCTGCCGCGCTCGTATGTAGTTTGTTGTTGTGGCATCAGAGATGAGCGAGCGTGGGAGTTCTCCCGGAGTCACTGCAACAAGAACGTTACTGTAGACGAGAGTAGGGAAAATACAAGTGCTTTGCACAAATGCAGTGATGGCCATTTCAAATGTAGAACAGGTGTATACAGTAGATCATTATATGATGTAAATGTAGTGCAAAGTTACAGACATATGCTATAGAAGGTTAAATATAATGTGCTGTACATAGGCTACGTTCGTATAGAGGCACTTAATATGGTTGATTAAAAATGATACGGTACATTAAAGGTGCTGAAAGCATATGGTACATTTGAGATACAGACATGACATGATGTAAACATGCTACATTAGACTACGCAACATTAAATCAGGTGTCAAGGAGACGACTGGATTTACAAAATGGTTAGAAGCTGACAATAATTGACGTCAATGGGTAACTATGATGTAAATACTTTATGATACGTTGCAGTTGTAGACATTAAGATATGCTATATGAAGTGGTATAGAATATTACATTTTATGTAAGTATGCTGTACTATAGTTGTATAGAATATAAATATATTCCAAATATTGTACATTAGAGGTCCGGTCATACGTTTTTAATGTAAATGTTGTACATTAGATGTGTTTTATGCTACATTAAAGCCACATACATGAAACATTATGTAATTTTCGTACATTAAGGTATAGCCATTAAATAGGACATCAGTAAGGTACATTTGAGGTACATACATTAAATATTATGGAAATATGCGGCACTAAATTCGTATTCACATGAAATTTTATGTAACAAAGTTACATTAGAGATGTATTGACATAAGGTATATAATTATGACATTAAAGCGACACATTAAAGATAATGTAAATATGGTCTATCATAACCTATTGTACAGGTGTAAAGAACATTAAATTTGATGTACTCGCATTAGAAATTCTTACGTGAAATGTATGATGATGCACCTTGGAGGCATGCTAAAGATGGCGCCTCTCACGCTATACGTGAAGAAAATCGAAGAGGTGCGAGAGCGTCCGTGAGCGTGGGGGAGACGCATCTATTATCATTTAAATGTCAAATGCTGCCTGAGTCACGACGAGACGGGTGGGAGGCGGGCGGGATGTTGTCTGCGTGAGACTGCGGGTCAATGCCAGTCAATGAAGTGACGTTTGCAAGGTCCACCATTTTAGTTCGCAGACTAATAGCCGGTGCTTTGAGCACTGTTTAGTCCATATTGAATGTTATGTTGTGGGCTTTTGTCTAAGTTATCAATGCGGGATGGGGTGTTGAATGTGGCTTATTTACCATGTTGAAATAGTTTTGCTCATTTCCTAACTCTTGATTGCTCCATCTAGAAAAAATATATATGTTGTGGCAATTCGGCAAAGCAGATGTTTTCCTGTCAAATGCGCTAGCAGATGTTAGTGCCACCTGCCCGATGAGTGTGGCGGCCTCAGGGATGCGGGAGGGTGTCTGTTGGTGGTTGGGGGGGGCTTGTCCCCTGTGTGTATGTGGAGGCTAATGAGTGTGGCTGCACAGCATTATATCAGAACAGGAAATGGCAGAAGATGACAAAGTCCTCTTGGACGTGAGCCACCCAAGCCTGGAGGGCAGCCCCGTGGCACGCTACAAGCCACGTGGACCTCCCTCAAGGCACTTAGGCCTTGATCTGACTTTGTTCTACTTCTGTCACCTTATTAGCAGGATTCATCACAAGCCTATTTCGCATCGAGATCCCGCAAAATGGATACACCCGAGTTGTAATGGAAGTCCTGGCATCTATCTGTCTTGTTAAGATAGATCAAAATCGGAGTTTTTCAAGCTATTGTTTGGGCTGCATCAGATACTTACGTTTTTGAGTATCATACATAAAGTTCTATTAAATAGTCATGTATTCGGATACAATACTTTTTTGCTTGTCTATGGAACAAACATGAATACACGAGTAAATAAGACATTTCACACAATAACCCACATCTCCCGTCTCTTGTCCGTGCCGGACTCGGATCCCATTTCCCGCCTTCCCAACTGCCTGTCTGGCAGTAACACAGCGCAGTGCCGACAATTGAATTTACAAACATCCATTGCAGCAGCCCCTCCATTTTTATCCACTTCCTCCCGCCTGGGGGCAGCCAAAGCGCTTTTTTTTCACCGGCTGCTGTTCCGGCGGATGTGGGCGAAGTACCCAGCGTTCTCAGGCTCCCTTACAGACCGTCTTTTGTCCCGATGGCCAGTTTCCTGAGCAACAGGAGCACTCGTGTTCTCGCCGCCAAAAGATGGACTTGTTTATCTTCACACTCCCACTTTCTTCATTAGGAACAGCCACCAGATCAGGGGTGTCCAAACTAAGCCCGTTAATTTATTGAATAGTAACTAGAAACAAAGTGGGGGGAGGGTTGCGAAACACCCTCCCAACATGCATCTTCTAGTGGAATGCAGGGCCGAGGCCCGCCCCAAGTTTAGTAAAAAACAAACAAAAAAAATGATTTACTTTAATCACCTGTAACAGAAAACTGTGATGTAACAGTAACATTTTTTAAAAATAGATATAAACAATATATAATTGCTTAAATGAATTATTGTTAGCTTGTTTGATACATTTTGTTTGATAAAGTCAGAATTTTCACTTTAAAGTGATAATTCTAAGGTTAAAGTCAGAATTCTCACTTTAAAGTCAAAATTCTGACTTTATTCTCAGAATTCTGACTTTAACCTCAGAATTCTGAGGTTAAAGTTTAAATGGCCAGAGAAAGGGAGTTCTTACATTTGTGTGAACTTTTGGTTGAATTCTGAATTTATATTGCATGTCTTTGAAAAGTGAATCATTTTATTTTAGAAATATTTTAACATAACCTTTGGTTTTAACGTCATGCAAATTGCCCTCCATATGAGCAAAAAATCTGATTCTTATAATTCTACAAATTTTCTGAAAATGTGACAAAAATATTTTAGAACATGTTTTTAGCTTTCTACAAGCTACAAAATGTCAACAATTTGTGTGGCATATTTGAATGTAGACACTAGACAGTGATACCTTGACTTACGAGTTTAATTTTATTTTTTGCTTTGTGTTGCAAGCCAATATTTGAGTTGTGAGTTAGCATCAGATATGCCACTGCTAAATTTCGGTAGATACCACCACAACATCTGTCTAGCATCCCCACGTCACTCCCAATTTGAGATTGAGTCGAGAGAAAAATAATACAGTCAAGGTACTAATTTATATCTAATTTGTATTACGAGTTGCTTTATGATTAGACGTTGTTTGATGCAAGCTATCAAGCCTCTCAATCCGCCACCGCTTTGGCTCGGCATCAAATGTGCGCACAGTAAGCGTTGGCGCCTCCTGCTTCCGCCCTGCTGGTGCACTAACGAGCCTCTGATTGGCGCTGCGGTGGCTTCTCGCCTCGCCAATGACTGTTAACATTGTTTTGGACAGCGGAGTTCTTTTAATCCTTAGAAGGGACAACATGGACCAATCAAAAGCTACACGCTTTACCCTGACCTGGACCATGCACATCATTGTTGTTATTGGCCGCAACGTTAGGAACAGATGCAATACCAGAGCGAGTCAGGTACAAGATGCTTTTAATTGTTCTGCCAAAGCCAAACCACATTGAATTGTTCCCATTAATAAAGAAAATATAAAGATTAGGGAGTGAAAGCCCACAGTTGCTTACAGCAGCACCTAGCGAGGCACGTAAAAAGTCCCTTAGAATGGAATAAATTAAAGGTGTCCACTTGAACAAATTGACGCCTCCTCCCAATCAATATATTAAATGCGCATACTGTAAATAAATCAGTGTTGTATTTCTGCATGTTTGTGTGGGTGTGTGTGTGTGTGTGTGTGTTGTGTTTACGCGCTTCAGTGTGCGTGCGTGCGTGCGTGCGTGCTGAGTGCTGTGATGTTCTAGTTGATGTGTATGTGATATCGGAGGAGCTGTTTGGATACGAGCCTTGTTGGCTTGTTGCTTGGCCTTCTCGCTAACAACGACCATGGTACGTGTGTGTGTGTGTGTGTGTGTTCTCATATTAAATTTGCCTGGTGAAAAGGGCTGACACAATTAATCACAACAACCCTGAATCCATTTTCTGTTGCGCAAGACCGGATTGAATGAATTTATTCAGCAAGCCTGATCTAACTTCCTGTCATGTGCACGGAAGAAAACTGATCAATTGATTTATGATTACATTAGAGCTCGGACTTGCAATAAAAATCTCCACTTGCAATTCGTGTTATCTTCAGCGAGTGGCATTCAAATCAATTTGCATTTTGTGCTTTTATGGGAAAAAAATATGTCATAGTATACAACAGACGAAAAATCCAACTATAAATGGAGTGCACTTATATATCATTGTATCTACATCATACGATGAGTGCACAAAGACCTTTACAAAGTCTCACGTATTCACTTACTTGCAAACTTAATCTATTGAACTGTAAAGTACAGTAGCAGAAAGTGACAAATGAGATTTGAAACACTGCCGAGATGGGCTTTAATGACTGTACTGCTGACCTTATAGATATACATCTATTTATAGAAAAAAAAATCAAATTGTGTATCGAACCATTGGTCAGAAATAGAAATACTAATCACATCTTACAGTAACTTTGGTGTGTTGTTGCAGCAATAGCAAACGCACACACGCACGCTCAACACAATCACATGTGTCAGTATCAGATGTTGGGGGGATTTTTGTTGTTTTGCCCACAGGGACAACGCAGTTTAATGAAGCAGGAGAGGGGTTTAGCAGAGGGGCCTGCGTGGGTTTATGGTGCCATTAAATGGCTAAAAATAAACAGCAAGGAGCTGCTGACCACGCACACGCACACACGCACACGCACATGCATAGCTGCAAGTCATGCTCGCGTATATGAACGTACACTTGGGTGCGAGGCTTTGCGGTCCTGACGCTAGCCGACATCCAGCAGCTGGTAGGAATAGCAAGCATGTGATTTGCATTCTTAGTGTAACCCAAAACGACACATTAGCACACTGATTAGCATTCATGAGGTCTTTGTTCTTGTTGTTTATTAGCAATACCATAAGTTGCTTTCCGTATTAGCGCTGGCATGCTAAATTTCTAGCATGAATGTTGTTATCGGTTTTCATGAAGTAAATTAGCGGGCTGATGTTGATCTGAGTTAGCCTTTCTGCGTATGTTATGTTAGCCATCCTGCTAATTAATTAGCCAACTGTTCACTGATGTTAGCTATGTTAGCTAATAATTATTCAATATGAAACACATGGATCATGCTAGCCTTGCTAGCCATCATGTTGTGGCTTCCTGACTTTTGGTTGTAGCTAATGCTAACTACTTTAAGCTTACATTGTCACTGTCCACTGTTCTCAGAGCATCTTTATCAAGCTTCTTTCCGTTTCTGTCTAACTCCAGGCTTCTTTTCCAGCTTCTGTCCACTTCTCTCCCTTGTTGCGTTCACTTTTCTCTAAAACTGTGCTTCTTTCTTCTTCTTTTTTTTTTTTTACCATTGTCTCCTTCTGTGCTCCTTTTTCTGGTTTCTGTCCACTACCCTGTTACTTGGCTCTTTTTCAGACTTTTGCCACCCACACAGGTGGCACAAACGTCAAAGAAAGAATCCGCTGTGTAGTTTTGTTGTCACGCCTCACACACACTGTGATCATCATTTTGGTAGTGAAAGATAAACACTTTAAAGGACACTACTGACAAAAGTGTGTTATTCTTGTGCTTGAAGGTCGGCTTCATTGAGCCGAGCCTGTGCCGCTCACACAACCACACACACGCAGACAGTCGATATATTGACTTTGCTCGTCGTAACACATCGCTCAAGGTCTGACGGGCGTGGTCAATTGAATCCCCCCGACTCCCTCTCTTCCCAGACAAAGTGCCTTTTTACAAGCTGACCGATGGAACAATTTACGCAACAGTTAAGTAAAAATGGACGCAATGAAATAAAAAAGCAAACTATGGATGGATGGAATTTAATATAAAACAAACTAAATATAAATCTGTGTACTGTAATCTCTGTGTGCTTGGATGTTGTTGACTGCACCAAGATGCTGATTTGTGTGTACCCGGGGAAAAAATGCCGGTTTTTACTGTCAACATGAAAAGGGCTTCAAACATTCTATTGTTGCATTGTGTTGCCCCTTTGCTGCTGTCGGCTGCAGAGATTTCAGCAAATTAAAGCACTACTCAACAGTTTAGTGGTCACTGCTAATTTGAAGCTGTCGGCATTTATTTTATCTTTTTTTTTTCTTCTGGCAGGCTCAAAGGAAAGAAGTGTTCCTGCAGGAGCGTTACAGCCGCTACAGCCTGACCGACCCCTTCCTGGCGCTGCAGCGGGACTTCGAGTGCGGTGTCCCGCGAGGCGACAAGGAACGGCGGCCGCTGGGCTCCAGCCCCATGTCCGTCCTGGAGGCCGTCATGGCGCACTGTAGGAAGATGCAGGAGCGCATGTCTGCACAACTGGCTGCTGCTGAGAGCCGACAGAAGAGGGTAAGGCTCCGGGTAGAGTTGACTGTTAGTCACTTAAATAATGCCCGTCTGTCTAATATACCGTACTTGGTGCAAATTTGGTAGCAATCAGACCTCAGATCAAATCTTTACAAGAATGGAAAATAAGCTTAAACTGGCCGCTTCAAACCAAAATATCAGACTTCCTGTTTTTAGGCATGGCTTCTGGAGACTTTTTGGGGGGTCTGCTGATGACAGACATGTCCACAAAATGTCATGTTCCTAAGGAAAACTGCCCTCCAGGAGCAGAATTAAAAACAAATGGACAGGAATTATAAGGACATTGTTAAAAATGTACAGGTATATATTCATGTGTTGTGTGTGTAAATGGATCTTAACACTACAATTCCCACTCTTCTGTTGTGTCATTTCTATTTTCGCCGCTTGACTAAGCGTGTTTATGAGTGTGTAAGTTTTTCCAGGGGTCTCTTTGGGATTATGTGCACCTCCTACCGCCCCTCCTGCCGGGAGGTATGCTGTGGTGAAATTGTTTAGATGATGGCAAAATGGGATTGTAGCATTTAGAAAGCGAGTCAAGAGAAAATATGCAGTGTGTGTCCTTTCTTTGAACCGCCTGGAAATTACAGATATGATGGAGTCGAGAGCCAACTGGAAGGTTTAAGTCAACCGCACTAGAGGAGGGAGTAGCCGGTTAAATATATATATATATTGTGTGTGTGTATACTTTAACATGTGCTTAAATATACAGTTGTGTTGAAAATCGTAGCAGCTTGTTTAAAGAGTGCATAAAGCACAAACTCAGTTTAAACGATGTCCGTTTTCACACAATATAAGGACGCAAACAGGACCGGCAGATAATACGCAAATAAAGCAACAAAAATAAACACAAAATGGGGCAATAGTGGCATTTGTTGATCATTTTAATCATTATTAGTACGAGCTAATGGGCTACAACACATTGGCAAAAAACTGGGTACGTTTTAAAAACACGGTTCCAGCACATTTGCTTTGTTTCCATTAAAAAACAAACAAACAAGGGAACATATATTGTATGTACAGTCATTTCTGGCCTATAAGGCGCACCTGATTAAAAGCCGTGCTAGCTAAATTTGGGGAATACTCGAGTTTGTTACACATATAAGCCGCACCTGACATAATGAGGGCGCAAATTGTCTCACTCTCGTTCTGTCTCTCCTACTGTATTTGGGATGATTTTTTTTGTTTTGCTCTGCCTGACGCTCCTGCACTTTATAGTGTGATCTGAGGGATAACACGCACTTTTCTATTAGCTGCAGGGTCAAATGCAATTGAAAAAAGGAGCGGCTTATAGTCCAGAAATTACTGCATGTATTGTATGCTAGAATGCTTTCCTAAAAAAGAAGACTAATTATTGATCTTATACCTTCCTAAAAAGAAGACAACCATTTGATGTTGGACTCTCAACTACTGATGCTGGAGATTCCTAAAGAGCCAAACTATTGATGTTACACTTTCCGAAAATGAAAAACAACAACTGTCTGTTCAACTTCCCTAAAAAGAAGATAATCTTTTGCCGTTCCATTTTCCTGAAAAGAGGATATACTTATTAGACAAATGATTAATATTGGGCTTTCTTAAAATGAAGACAAACTTTGCTAGCTGTTTGACTCGCTTAAAAAGATCGACAACTACAGCTGCTGGAGTTTCCTAAACAGCCCATATATTAATGTTCCACGTTCCTAAAAAGAAAACAATTTACACATTGTTAAAAAAAGACAAAACTATTGATGCTGCATGTTCATAAAATATAAATGCCCTACTTGATGTTGCTCTTTTAAAAAAAGAATAGAATGAAACTGTTTGCTGGCGAGGAAAGGCTAAGTCACACGGCAGAAATGCAGTTTTCCAAGCCACAAATTCATTTACGTGAGGTGACTGTAAAGCACTGTAAAGCAGCTGCTGTCATGTAAATGGATCGGTGGCACATGAAGCAGCTTCACGATGAGAAGAGCATCTGCCCTCACTGGGATCTTTGGGTTGCTGGGAAGAGTGAATTTCACCCGCACACTCGGCGCTATCTTTATCCCGCACTCCCTTTTCCTCTCTCGTCATCCCGCTGCTGCGAGCTCGCTGATGAATTATCCACGAGTTTAACACAGGCATGACGTTTGTGTGTAATGTTTACAGGATCGTTGTTGTTTTTTACGGGGGTTTGTAGACTTTTAAAACTGCACAAAATATTTTGCCGTGACCACGGCAGTGAGTCAGCTGGTCTCAAATAGTCGCTCCATATAACGCAAGATCTTCTTTAATACTATAGACTGGAATCAAATAATCGCATAGCTCTTGAGATCATACACGCAACACTGTCAAGCGATCATATGCCAGTCTATGGAATACTAATCGACGCTAAAGACGCCGTCTCCATGTAACATAAGATCATGGTTAATACTTAGCACGTTTTCAACATGCACACTTTCATTTATAGGACAGCCCGTTGAGGTGTTGCTGTTTTGGCTAGCAACAGCATTCAAATGAGCTGAGCAGTTAACTCTTTAATGTCTGTGCGTAACTTAATGTTGGCATATAAATTAGCATGTTGCATCTATCTCAGTTAAAGTTCATTGGCCAGTCTACACGCCGTCTATGATGTCATACAGTAGCCGAGTCAGTCGGACGTGTATGGGATTTTCCGGAGCCTTGGCGAAGGTCTGCTGAATGTAATCTGCTGCCAATTAGCAGCTGGTGGCAGCGCCTCCTTCCTTTGAACAACAGCTGTCTTGCAATGTCCTCGTCACAACAGGGAGCTCTTTTATTGGGGAGTCTCGTTAGCGGGGTGGAGCCCCGCTTAAGCCCCTTGAACCCTCGCCACAGAGCTGCCACCCAGCTAACAATAGCGCTGGCGTTCCAATTATAGCAGAACCCGTCATCGCAAATCATTGGAGGTCTGACCCACAACTACTACTGTTACACAACCTAGCTAACAACACAAGTTAATTGTAGTAGTTGGTTCCTTTGATTTATTAGTTACTTGGTTAGTTTACTTCGTTGGTTAGTCATTCCATTTGTTAGTTTGATACTTGATTAGTTATCTAGTAATAAGTGCATTTCTAATTGGTTGTTTTGCTATTTTGTTGATTTGGTTTGCTTGTTTTATTTTGTTCTGCAATTTGTTTGTTTCGTGGTTTGCTACTTGGTTAATTATTTTATTGTCCTTAACTAGTTTACTGTTTTGCTAGTTGGGTGCTTAGTTCCTTACTTGGTTGTTTGGTTAGTTAGTCACTTGGCTAGTAGGTTTGGTAGGTGCTTGGTTAATTCATTACTTAGTTTGTTAGTTAGCTGGTTGATTACTTCTTACTTCTTACTTGGTAAGGTAGCAAAAGCCAAATGCTGTTGTATCAAAGCAAAATGTATTAGTGTGACTAGTTAGAAGCTAACTTAGTTGGGTAAAAATGTATTTGTGGTACTTAACCTGTTAGCGCGACACAGTGTAAAGATGCCATTTGTGTTGTTCCTCTGGCAGCTGGAGATGGAGAAGCTGCAGCTGCAGAGCCTGGAGCAGGAACACCGCAAGCTGACGACGCAGCTGAAGGATGAGCGCGAGAAGAACAAGCACATCGTCATGATGCTGGTGCGCGAGTGCAAGCAGCTGGCTACGCGCGTGGTGGAGGAGTCGCAGCGCTTTGACGAACTCCAGGCCCGACTGGACGAGGAGGGCCGGGCCTCCGGGCGCCTGCGGGAGGAGCTGAGCACTGAGCGGCAGCGCGGCCAGCAGATGGAGGCCGAGATGGAGAAGCAGCTGTCCGAGTTGGACACGGAGCGTGAGCAGCTGCGGGCCAGGTTGGGCCGAGAGGAGGTTGAGAGTCAGAACCTACGGCAGCAGGTGGAGCAGCTCAGAACTGAACGTGGGGGTGCAAAGGATGGCGCCCAAAATGCCGCCCCCGCATGCACGACGCCCAGAGCTTCCGTTTCCGTGGCCACGGATCCCGTCAGCTCTCGAACAGCTTGCTGTCAAACGGACCAGCCCCTCCCTGAGGTGGAGGGTCCTAAGAAGACTCCCCTCACCGTAGCCGCCAAACCAACCACGGGCCCTTACGCCGGCCTCAGCCTGCCAAAGACCTCCGCCCGGGGGATCGTCCACAGCAGCTCGGGAGGCCTGGCGCAGAGCGAGAACGGCTCTGAGGCCCAAGCCGCCCCCCACGGCCTCCCCAGTGGGGTCAGCCCTCGCGTCCAGGCGGCCCGTTACAAGTTCCAGGAACAGGACCAAAATGGCACGGCCTCCCAGAGTCCTCCGGCCCGTGACCCCTCCCCCACCAACCGGGACAACTTTGCTGCCAAGCAACAAGCGCGCCACACCGTCACCCAGGTCCTGTCGCGCTTCACCAGCCCTCCAGCAGGGGGTGGTGGAGCGCTGCGGCCCAGCCTGCCGCACTCGGCCTCGGAGGGGGGTGCCTTCCCCAGCCGCCTCAGCCACCCCATCGGCCTTAAGTCCCCCACTGTGGCCAGAATTGACCGGGGAAACCCTCCCCCCATCCCGCCCAAAAAGCCCGGGCTCTCCCAGACCCCCTCGCCTCCTCACCCGCCCATAAAGGTGGTGGGGGACAGCGGGCGCTCCCATGGGGTGGGCCTCAAATCAGCGACACCCCAGTTGCCGCCCAAACCCACCCTGGACCTGGTACCAGCCCTGACGGCCTCTCAGGTGGGTGCATACACCCTCCGCCGCTCCCCGGGGCCCGACCAGTTTGCAGAATGCCCCCCTGTTGTCACCCCTGCCATCCCCTCCATCAACCCCCTTCCCTCCTCCCTCTCCATTAGCGCTCCATCCAACTGTAGCCCCCGTGTCCCCACAGACAGCCCCCTGGCAACAGCATCAGGTAAAGGGGACCCCTTGCCCACTTCCCACGTTCCGTCTTTCTCCAGTTCTCGCCACTGCCTCTCTTCCAGCTGTCTCTTTATGGCGCCTAGCCCAGTGTGTAGCGTAGTTTAGATTAGCATAGCCCAATCTTTTACATCAAAGCATAGCATAGCATAGTGAGAGACCGTTCCAAGAAGTCGAACATCCAGACTGCATTCTTAAATCTCCTCCGTCCTCTTGTGGCGCTCTGTGTCCAACAGGTTAGCCCAACACTTATGCTTACAAAAGAAAAACCTAAGAGAAGGATGCACTGTGGCTTGCATTTTAATTACAAAGATTATATTGTATGAAATATAATTTCCTGATGGCCACCCCTTTCCTCTTTGAAGCTGATGCCAGTGGCTGCTCTCACCTACCCTTTGCCTTTCCAGCCTATACTTAGCATGCCCCTTTCATGCACCCTAACCTCTCGACTCCTTCACTGGTCTTCTGGTTTTTGTACTTCTCAGGTAAAAGTGATGTCATGCAATCACAACTCACCATGTATTAACTATTCCTATGCAATGACTTTTATTTATTTATTTTTTCCCAAATTTGTTGCTGGTGTTCGTTTGACTTCACTTGTTGGAAAATCTGCTTGCATGCAAGCTGTTATTTTCTGTCATGATCAGCAGGTGCCGACTAGTCAGGACATGTTTTCACAGGAGTTTTCTGGTTAATGATAACCGTAAGTCCAATAAGTGTATCGATACGAACGTTGGTGTAGTGTTGCGGAGTGTGATCTAACAGATTCAGTGTAGTAGTAACAATGTATAACACAGCAAAGACAAACGCAGCAGAGCCAAATGGTGTGGGGTCTAATAACAAAACTAAATGCAATTAAGTGTAGTATAATTGAATAACGTAAAATCATGTTAATAACACACACCGTGTATAATCCATGCCCCCAAATCACCCTTACAACACTTTTTTTTGTTTAGTTTTTACTTTTGTATAATATGGTCC
Organism: Leptonotus elevatus; assembly: GCF_054856555.1. NCBI lineage: Eukaryota > Metazoa > Chordata > Actinopteri > Syngnathiformes > Syngnathidae > Leptonotus > Leptonotus elevatus. The sequence continues at coordinate 11,695,602 of NC_141242.1, forward strand.
TCTGATTAGCTGGTATCCTTTTTTGTGAATAATAAGAATGAATAAAGGTTCAAAACATACCAATAAAATGTAAATGTTAAAAACGATACTATTCCTATACCGATATGATTAATGTCTTTTAAAGTATTTTGAAAATCATTCTTGTACTGTACACTCGTAGTCATTTTAGTAAGCTATTTTATGGTTTATTTACTTTGCTTATAAATCTTTTTAATTCTGTAACTGCTTATAAATGTACAGTATGTGAAGCATATGTGTATGAAGTGCACTACCAATCATGACTGTCAATTTTTTTTTTGTATTGGTATTGCCTATCTTCTGGTAAACATCTAAACATTCAGAAAAAATAAATCATTTCTTATTAAGCCCCCTGTATAATACCCACCTTTGATGAAGGGTTTTTGAGTTTTGCGTGAGTGTTATTCATGTGATTTTACAGTAAGCGTATAACAAAACAAGCGAAACCGTGTGATTATGCCACGGCTACCACCTTAGGATGAGTTTTTATATATTTATTTTTTAAATTTTGTTAGTGTGTGGATGGATGTTATTATGTGTGTTTGGTTACTCAGGCATGTCGTTTCTCCTCCTCCTCTTCCTCCTCTTCAGCACTTCTAGTGTGGTTGTCAACCCTCTCCTGGTTTAACCTGTTCCGTCCCCGCCCCCTCTGCCCCCTCTCTCCCACTCCCCGCAGGCTGGTGTCCCTCCGTAGTCCCCCCTCTCGGCAGCGGTGGGCCCGTTGCCCTGGACGGCGGGCGGCCGCTGCTCCTCCTCCAAGCTGCTTCCCAGGGAAATGTCACTTTATTGTCAATGCTGCTTCACCAACCCCACCCTACCACGCCCGACCACGCCCACCGCACCACTGCCACGGACAACCAGCCCACCCGCCACCCACCACAAGACCTCTACAACTTGACTGCTGCCTTGTTTGCTGCTGCTCACCACGGACACGCAGGTGGGTAACGCAGATGTAGGTGAGGTTTTTTATTGATTATTGATGATATAATTGATCGTTTTTTTTGTATGTCATGTACAGAGTGCGTGAAACTGCTGCTGTCTTCCGGCTCACCTGCCAACGTGTCCGATCAAACCCGATTCACACCTTTGCACTTTGCTGCCTCTCACGGCCACAGTGGGTGAGTATAGACACACACACACACACACCAAAAACCCACCAATGATCAATAATTAATATTATTGGGTGAAATAGAGGCCCTGAAACTTTCCCAATAGAGGTGTGGGCCAGCTACTGTTTGACATGTATTTATAGTGTGACTTCTTGTAATTTGTTGTCCAGTTTAAAAAAAGAAAAAGAAAAGCACCGTTGTTTACCGTGTATTATAAAAAGTGTTGATTAATAAGGCTGTCAGTTGAACGCGTTAATCTAGATTAATTAATTACGCGCAAATTACTGACGAATCACGATGAGTGTTCGCTGGATCACTCGGGAGTTCCAGACAGCAAGTTCGAACAAGACCAGCCTACCCCGGCCAGTTCAAGGTATAGTAAGAGCTTATATTAAAAAAAAAATGCTAGATGTGATGGAGTCATGACGTTTTTGGCACTACAAGCCTGATAATCGAAATCAATAAAGGCCCACCAACCGTCCGCCTCAGAAAAGCAAGAGAGGGGTTTTATTAGCTCCTCAAAACAGCCAGTAATAACCATATTAGGCTCAAAATGACAGCTGTGGGAGATCTAGTTATCTAGAAGCACACTTCAACAATAGAAATGTGGATTTCAAACCTTCTCTTCTTGGTATTTTCACTTGATGAGTCACGCACTACAATTTTGTAATGTCCTAGAATTCAAATTCTTTATTTGGGGGCCTTTAGCAGTTATGAGATTAAAATAGAGTCATTGATTAAAATCCTGTAATTAATTAGATTTAAAAATGTTATCACCTGACAGCACTATTAATTAACGAAAGAATGAATTACTGTCTAACATTAGCACCCTTTCTCCCTCCAGCTGTGTGGAGGCTCTGCTGGCTGCGGGCGCTATTGTGGACGAGGCAGCCGAGGCCGGCCAGACTGCCCTCTTCCTGGCCAGCGGCGCGGGCAGGAAACACTGCGTCCACATCCTGCTGAACGCCGGCGCCGATCGCTCCCGTATGGCCCCGGTATATATCCTCCACCACACACTTGAGCATCTGCTTTCCCATTTTCAAATGGCCTTTGAAGGCCTCAGGTGCAATCATCACTTCTGTACTTCTCCTAAGAACTCTTAAGGCTTGATTTGAAATTGAATTTCTCGAAAAATAGCTGGGTGAATGGATGGATGGGTACATAGGTTGATCCTTGCTTCCCAGGTTGCTACGACAACCCGAAGTGGCCCACTGGTTGCCTTGGATGTGATCCACTTATATTGAGTGCCTTGTTTTTTGCTGCACTTGACATCCTTTTCTCTGTGATGCCGTAGAATGTCTGTAGCAATGCGGCCGGATGTATTTTTAGCCGCCAGCTGATGTTGGCCAGTAGGTGGAGTCAAAGGTGGCCATGTGACTCTGAAAAGCGGTGAAGTCAAACTGGGTTAAATGAGCACTTTCATTCATCTTTGAAGGATTACTGGAAATATCCCTAAAATGGCCACTTCCAACCAAAATGGCTGACTTCCTCTATCTTTCCGAGCATGATTTTTTTTTTTAAGGGTCTACACATGGCAGACATATCTAGCAAAAAATTCCAGGACTCCTACATAACAAAAATAAAAACAACAAAGTACTGATTAGTCGATGCGTCATGGTCCTCTGTGCAGAACGGCTGCACGTGTCTTCACGCAGCGGTGCGATCGGGCCACGTGGACACGCTGCGTCTGCTCCTCTGTCACCCCGGCCCCGGAGACCCCGCTGCGACCCTTCACCCCGATGGAGCCCCCGCTTTGCCTGCCGCCCTGCTCAACCACGCCAACGCAGACGGATGGACGGCCGCCCACATGGCGGCCGCTCTCGGCCTGAAGGTGGAATAAATGAAAGCAGTTCCCATATAAAGGCTGACCTTGTTTGTTAATATCATTTATGTCGATGTGTGTGCGCGTGCGTGTGCGTAGGAGTGTCTGGAGGTGCTGTGTAGCCACCGTGATCAAGACATTGAGAGGAGAGATAAATGTAATCGCACCATTCATGACGTTGCCACAGATGACTGCAAAGATCTCCTGGAAAATCTCAGTGAGTGGTTGTGCACAATTCACATTGATGAATGAAAATTAGGGCTTCACAATTAATCGAAAAAATATGTTTATTCATCGCGATAATCAAATCGAACTTGTTTAAAAAAAAAAAACACACACTCATTGGAGATTTCTTGCCTGGCTGTAGTTTGAAGTGACAATTTCCATGTTGTAGATCAGTACCGAGTCCTGGTGCGTCTCCAGTACTCAGATGGTCCCCGAGCCAATTCACCTCCGTTTTCCACGGATGGTGACGACAACGAAAATGATGATGATGATGAGAAGCAGGCCTGTGAGCTTCAGTCAGTGCTGTGCAGATTGTCAGTGGAGCGCTCCATGCGCTGGTCTCAGCTGAGTGCCGCCATTGGCCAGGCCTTCACCACACATTTGCATATATTGTGCGGTGAGGACGCACAGCGCCCCCCGCTGGGCCTCACGCCCGCCAGCATCAGCTCCATCCTGATTGGTGAGAAGCCAATGGTGATTGCCTAATTTGAAATTGTCCTTCTTTACCATCTTCCTGTAATTAATCAATATGTATGCCTGCGTTGTTGCAGGAGGAAGTGAGTGGCGGCCTGGTCAGGAACTTCCTGTCTCACCTTGGGATCTGGTCCGTAAACCTCTTAGTCAGGTCATCACCGTTCGACTGAAAGGTAAAAAAAACAAAAAAACATCCGTGACATTTATGTAAAGTTTGTTTAACATGTTACTTTTACATGACACTTATGTAGCATTCATTTGTCACATTCATTTGACTTCATCATTGGACTTTTGTCACAAGCATGTAACATTCACCTCATTGATGCAACATGTAACAATGTATGACTTGCAAACATCTCTGTTACATGCCATATAAACTACAGTATATGTAACATTCATGTTACCTACAGCATATCCTTTTAAGATAAACATAGCAAAAGATACGTCACCCTATTCATGTTTCAGCCATGTAACATAGCACTCATGTAACAAATGTAACCTTTATGTAACAAAAGGGGACATCCATGTCACCTATTTTTAACATGACGTAACCCTTGAATCACATCCATCTAACATCAATGTAACCAACATTCATGTAACATCCATGAAACTATCCACATAACGCGTGAGCTTTAGGTTTGTAGGAAAAGCATGCAAGCAGTTGAAAAACGCAATTGACCTTATTGTGAATACAAATTTTACTCGGCGCCATCTAGGGGAACTGCAACTCATGGACGTCTTGTAAAGTTGTGTGTACGTGCATGTTTTTTATGTGTCCCAGGTCTTTCCGAGTCGTGTCTTGATGAGTTGGCTGTGGAGTCTCTCTTTCCGCTGCCTGTGCTGCTCAACTACGTTCGCTTGGTACGCGCACGCACACACACAGTTAATAAAATGCTGACCAAAAGAAGCGTAGGCGAGAAAGGCGCTGCAGGCGTCACTGATGTGCTGGCTTGAAATTTAGATTTAGCCCGTTCTACAGTGGGCAAAAAGAACATAGCAGCCATTGTGATTTCCACATTTTCCATCTTTCCAACCTGCTAATAATAAAGTTCACTTTTGCTTCATGACATGCAGATGATGTTGAACAGTAAAAATGTGTACCATGTCGTGTTTGATGTGACAGGTGGAGCAGTACGGGAGTGTCATCTTTCACGGCTTGGAGGACAGCTGTCAGGATTACATCGCCGCTTTATTGGCTCGCTGCATCAAGGTGATCGCAATGAAAGGCAATATGATATCAGCATTATTGGGATTGGCAGTTTTATACATTTTATTGATCATTCAAGTTTGAGTCAGAACTTTTTTGTTGTTGTCATTTGACAGTGGTGGAAGTTAACAGCTGATGGGCTTGTATTTCATAACCTATGTATCACTGATTCAAAAACATCATCTGGTCGCATCTATGTTGAACTGAGGGTATTTATTTATTTATTTTTAATTTCTTTAAGGTTTTATCGCAGTCATACAACATGGCAGTATTTGAAATCTAAACACAAATGTAAAAGAATAACAAGCTGGTTGGACTTCTTTTTAGGGCTGCATGTGTGAGATTGTCTTGAGTTTCTATGACAACAGGCCCCTCCCTCATGTCAGTCCAAGCAGGAGGCGGGAGGTCAGGCGTGTGATGTGGTGAAGGTGGAGATTCAGCACAGTCTGACCAAGGAGCAACTGCTGGACACTCTCGTCTCTTGTGGTGAGATCATCATCATCGTCGTCGTCATTAGATTACGTGTCACCTCCTCCTCGTCACCTCCTCGTCACCTCCTCCTTCCTCACCACGTAGGCTTCCTGGTGCCAGTGTCGGCGTGCAATCATGGCGGCTGCGTGGTGCTGCTGCTGCAGGGTCTGGAGAAGGCGGCGTCCCTGTCGGCTCTGCTGGGAGATCTGTGCCACAGTTTGGACAACAGGACGTTCGCCCTCCCCCTGCTGCTCAACGCTGGTGAGTGCGTGGGATGCCTGTCATCATTGTGTGCAAGTATACAACCTTTCTATTACTTAAAAAATAAAATAAAAAAACAATCACTACTTAAACATAAACATAATCAAGGTGAGAATTGTGACTTTAATCTCAGACTACTGATTTTAAAGTGATGAGAATTCTGACTTTAAAGTCAGAATTCTGAGATTAAAGTCACAATTCTTACTTTAGTCACAGTTCTGAGGATAAAGTGAGTATCCTGCCCATCCTTTTTTTTCTTTTTCTTTCCTTTATTCCCCCACTGGCCCGAATCCTCTTCTGTTTCCTGATGTATATAATTACTTGATTAATTAAAGTAAAAAATAAAATCCTCTTTCCAAAGAAATAAAACTATGATAGCAATGAAGAACATGCAAAGTTTTTTTTATTTAGTTTTTTGTTTTTTTACTATTTTTAAGCAGAAGTCAAGTAAAAAATTTTTTTTAAATAATATAATAATAATAAATCATCATCGTTTCCTCTTCAGGTCCGCATCAGTTCTGCCAGCGCAGCTTCCTGATTGGCTCCCTGTCAAAGCCCCGCCTCCAAGGCTCGGAGCTCCGCCTCCAGCAGCACTTCCGCTGGCTGAGTCTGCGCTGGGACCAAGAGCCTCTGCACGGCCTCCTGGCCAGACGCCTGCGCAGGAAGCTGCTGCGCCAGGTCCCACCCACAATCCTGCCATCTGGATCTCATCCAAATCTGGACTCGTCGTGGACCTAAACGAGCGTTCTCCCTCCCGCCTGTGTCGTCCAGACAGGAAGTGCGGCGTGGTCCGATGACGGCGTCATGGAGAAGGCGGTGCTGTGGGTGGCTCAAGTGTGGCAGCAGCTCAACGCTTGCCTGGCGCATTTGGGCACGCACGAGGCCTTGATGGGACCGAGGCACTTCCTGGCCTGCCCCGTCCACGCCAACGACGCGCACGCCATCGTCAGGTACGACAGTACACACACTACACAAACACACACGCTATGTAGGGCACGAGTGATTGTTGCGCTGCGTTCAGGTGGTTGTCTCGTCTGTGGAGCTCCGTGGTGGTGCCTCGCGTTGAGGCGGCAATCGTCACCCGGGTCACAGCCAGGCGCTCCTCCTCCTCCTCGTTGCCCAGCAACGTCGTTCTAAGCGACGGCCAGCAGGCGGTGCTGAAGGCCGCGCTCAGCATCCTGGTCAACAAGGCCGTCCTGCGGGGATGCCCCCTCCCTCGCCACCGTCAGACCTTATTTATTTTTCAACATGATTGGATAATTTATTATTTTAAAATTAAAAAACAACAACTTTTCTCTCTCTTCTCAGAGGTTGCGTTCAGGGGCGGAGCCATCCCTTTGACCGCCATTGGCTCCTTAAAAGGAAGCAGCGGCAGGAAATGTCGAGACAAGCTGAGACGATCCAATACCAGCCCACGGAAGAAAGGAAGTCCCGCCTCCAGCTGGACCGGCGGCTCCTTTAGACACGGTAATGTTGTCGACGCGACATCGCTCAGCTGCCAATCATGTCGTTAATAAATTGCAATATTGATCGTCATTCACTCGTCTGATGTCATCTTGTATGAAGGAGTTAGTAATATGAATAATCATTGATTCTCCTTTTAGTCATTTTTTAGGAACTAAAGGCATTATTATTATAAATTTCTTGTTTGTGTTTCCAGGCTCCGTATCCTCCACTGACGTGAGCTGCACCTCAAATGGCAAAATCCGCAGGTTTGTACTCACTGAGACAACATTGTTAAATACTAACATTGCCACTTGCAACTTGCAACTTGCTTGTGCAGTATCTACATGTTTCTTCTCCCACGAATGGAAACGCGTGTTTCATGTTATGACTGGCGTGTGTGTTTTGTTCAGGGAGGCGTCCGGTTTGTCTTTGTTCTCAGACGACGAGACGGACCTGATCCAAGAGCTTCAGTCGTTGTGCTCCAGCAAGTCAGAACCAGACATTAGACAAGTACGTGCCGCATTACAAAATCATTCAATTCGACTTTTTTAGTACATGATCGTTTCAGCCACCAGAGGGCGACAGAGGCATTGACTCTTGACTTTATTTTGTTAAACATATTCTTAGGGTATGAAGAAGAAATTGTAATCTTACCTGACTTTTTTTATTTTTTATTTACTTAAGTTATTGTGTTTAGATAAATAAAAAAAAAGTCAAGTAAAAGTTTTTTCCTAAAAGTCTGAAGATTTTTTTTTTTTTAATTATACTGAATATGTATTTATTTTTTCTTTTAAAAAATCTTAAAAATTGTCATAAGCCAGTCATAATGTCCTGAATAAAATTTATTACGGGAAAATAAAACTAAAAGTAATTGCTTTACATGGAGTAGGGTACCCCCCCAGAACTTATTCAGTAAGCCTTTTAAAATATGTAAAAATAAAATAAAATTAAAAAGTGTTACAAGAATAAGTTTAATTATTTTGATTAAATCACAATATTTTTTCAACCAAAGAGAATTATAGTAGAAAGAAAATTAATTTTTTTATAAAAGTTTATTTATATATTTATATATATATATATATATAAAATATGTTTTCAGGGAAAAATATTTAGAAAATAATTTAAAAAAAAATTGGGGGGGGGACAATAAAATAAAATTCATTGTTTAAAAAAAAAAAGACTTTTGAAAAGAAAAATCTTACATTAAGGCCATTATTTATATATTTTGGTGTGTTTTTTTTCTTTACCATTTCCAGATGTGGGCATCCAAAGACGACGATGTCCTGTTCGCCAGCAGAAGTCCCGCCGGAGCTCCGCCCTCTACAACAGAGCAGGAAGTAGCCATGGACCAATCAGCTCAGCCGGTAAGGAAGTGGGATGAGGGGAAAAAACAACAACACTTTGATGGGCCAAAATCAACAGGTGGCGCTAAATTGACAGACCATTTAAGTCAATCACAAGTGGGAACAAAGTCATCAGTGGAAATGACAAAATGGCTACTTCATGCTTATTTGCAATTGCTTTGTTCATAATTATGTATTTTATTATTATTTTATTATATACATGCAAGATTTGAGTGTTGTTTCCCATCTCAGGCGGCCATCCAGAGCAGCCAACGTCGCTCGAGCCCTCGAACCCCATCCCAGTTGCCCGTGCCCAGCAGGGGGCAGCAGCAGCCGCCTCGCGTCGCCGCGGGCAACCACCACCACCACCAGAACAACAACAGCAGCAGCAATGGCAGCAGCAATGTCAACAAACAATCACAGGAGCATATCTGGCTCGTACAACAACACGATCACAAATAAACATGCGCACACACACACACACGTACACACTGCCCCAGTGCCCAAGGGCCAAGTTGAAATCTCTTCCCATGCCCCTTATTAATTACACAATCACAAGTTCTCCACTGGGGAACTAAAATCTAGGGGAGGTTTTGCTAACTTTATGGTAAATGGGCTGAATTTATACAGCGCTTTATGGCTGACATGAGTACAAATATTCATAAATGTCAGCAGAGATGTTAGCTAAATATTCCATGTTGGTAGAAGTGAAATTAAGCCTGATACACACAATAACATCTCAAGCATTCTAACCATATTTGACACTTTTTATTTTTTTGAGTTGTTTTTTTTAACACACAAAAGGTTTACATTTTCATTTTTTTAAGTAGTCAATTTGGCAGAATTTTTTTTTTTGTTAAAATATTTAGTTTTCAAAAACTACTTCAAAAAATATGAATAAAATGTTTTTGGTTTTTCTTAAAAATGCAAAACTTTTTTTCTTTCAACATGCACATTTTCCTGAAATATGTTATTTCCCCCCAATAATTTAAAATTTCTCAACAAAATTTTTTTTATTGAAAATGTAAAACGTTTTTTTTTTTACGACAACTTGTTCTCTGGCAAATATTTTTTTTAAATATATATTTTTTAAAAACACATCGAAAAAAACTTTAACATAAGTGGAAATACTTTTTTCTTGACCATTTAAAGCATTTTAAACCAAAAAAAAAAAAAACATACAGCAAATACAACTTAAACATTTGCAGGAAAAACTAAACAAAAAGTCATATTTTTAAGATAAAGATTTACCTTTGTCAAAAAAATAGAAATATGAATTCCCTTATATAATAAATAAATAAATGCATCCAAAACTAGTTGTGTGTGTACCGGGCTTAACTGAATACCATCAATTTGTGAAAATTGTATTAGGAAGGAGGGGAAAAAATCCCGTAGATTGGTATTTAATAAAAGCAATACTGTAAGTAGGTTCTTAAAATGTGTATTTGATGGCTATCTCCACTAGGTGGTGTTTGAGTATTATATGACCGTGTGCACATACTGTATGCTTCCCCACTCCCTCCTTAGCAGACCACCTTTGAACACTTTGTACTCGTCACACTTCCTCGTGTGTACTTTGGGGACCACAACTTATTTTCTTTCTTTCTTTTTTTTTTTTGGATTGTAGAAGCAATTATTTGACAGTCGCTCGGCGTCATCACACCGAGTAACTAACTTTCTTTTTTTCTTTGAGTGTTTCGGATGTTTGCACCGTGGCTTGGACATGAATCAGGGTTTTACGTGTAAATAAGAGTTTTAGCATTAGCATGTCATCACGACGATGACGTTTGTACAGTCAACTAAAAAAAGTGTTTGTTAAGTTTGAAAGTGAATACTAGATGTGTACTGTAAGCCATACTGCTACTACGACAAGCTTTCTTTTCTCATCGATCACTGTATGTGTTTTATGCTCAACCAAGATTTCTTTGATGTTTATAAATCTATGAAGATATATATATATAAATAAATATATATATGTATGTATACATATGTACAGGAGACTTTAGTCCGTTTCAAAGGTGTATGATGGCTGTTTGCGGTTTTTGAAAAAAAAGTTGTCTTTCAAGCACAAAAATATTAAAGTCTTTAAAAGTTGCCCAAGAGTGGTGCTTTATTTGTGATATAATTGTCAACGATTACGCATGATAAACCAACCAACACAATGAGATTTTCAAGAAAAGTTTAAAGGGACATAAAAAACACACACTTTTCTTTAAAATGTCATTAAAAAAATGTATTTAGGAAATCATATTGTAAAGTGAGACTAGAGAATGAATGACCGTATGTGTTAGTGTGCAAATAGAAGCGGACCAGCAAATTTCAAAATGTTTTATTGTAAATATATTGGATAGAGCAAAAAGGCATTTCTACAACATTTCTTTTCCTATGAAAGAACAAAGCAAAGCTTCATCACAGTTCTGCATCCAGGTACCTGACTACTACAAAAAAACAAAACAACTAAAAAAAAAGGAATTATTGCGACTCTGAATGAATTACTGGCAACTTGTGCTCTTATTGTTCATTTCGTTGGACCGAGTACCTCAGCGTGTCCCTAAAGTGCTTCAAACTCGCGCTAAATGTTTTGTTGTTGCTAAAGTCGCGTATCGAGCGCGTCGTCCTCGGCCTCCTCGGGCAGCGAGGCGATGTTGGCGCAGGGCGGCGCCGCCCTCTTGGTGGAGTTGAGCCGGTGCAGCGTGGGGCCCAGGCGGAGGCGGTCCGACGGGCTCATGGCCTGCTTCAGCTGGCTCGTCTCGTTCAGCAGCTTGTGGAGGTTCTCGTACGTCTTGATCGAGCTGCCCGACATCATCTGGAAACACGCGCGCACCAGACAATAACAAATCAGTCTTTGTTTGCAAATATACAACTTTTGCCCTCAAAAATGCAGCTTTTGTTTACATTTATACACATGGAGAAGAGACTTTTTGTTGTCAAATAATAGACTTTTATGTTGGCTCTCACCAGGAAGGACTGACACTCGAGCAGAGGTTCGAGTCGGTGCTCGGAGAGGATGACGGTGCAGCTCGAGAACGATTGCTTTAGTGTCTTGCGAAGCACCTGCAGCGTTCTGAAAACACAACAAAAGATGACACTTCAATAAATGTTGCCTCACGAGGGCACATTTTGTCCCCACTCAAAAATACATTTGACTACTATTTGACTTCAAATATGCTTACAACTTTTTGAGCAAATGTTTTCCCTGAAAACATTTCTTAAAAACATTTTCTCTTGTCTAAAATGTTCATATTGTTCTCAAATTTTTGTTACATAGACTTTTGTTCTCAAAAATATTTTTGAAAACTTCCATAATTATACTTTTTTTCAAGGACCCCCCCTCCAAAATAAAAAATATAAATAAATGTTATATTGATGATGAATATAGAACCTTTTCCCCCTCAAAAATATTTAAGTATTTAAAATGCAACTAATTTTCTTCAATGATACAACTTTATTCTCATATATTCCCCCCTTTTTGTTCCCAAATATATGATTTTTGCTCTTAAAATGTATTTATTATTTATTACAATTATATATTATATTAACATAAATATTTTTGTAAAAAATTGTATGCTTATTAAAAATATATAACATTTCTTTTCAAATATTGGATTTTTCCACAATGATGTCGCTGTTATAAAAACATACTTTTTTTGTTAAAAAAAAGAAATCCCCCCAAATACTGCCTTTTCTCAAAAATATACAATATTTTGTTTTCAAATAAATGACTGTAGAAAATGTATTATTGTTTATGTGTTCCATTTCTCTTTGTTTATACTATGAATTGTTCTCAATTCTTTTTTTTTTTCAAAATATATATATATTTTTTAAATCCCACCACTTTTTGTTCTCAAACAGGCAACCTTTTTTTTCTGACAGCCCGTCAGCGCGGCGACTCACATGGGGTCGAGGTACGACGAGGGTTCGTCCAGCAGCAGGATGCGAGCCTTGCTGAGGATGGAGCGAGCCAAACACATCAGCTGCTTGTGTCCGTTGCTCAGCACGTTGCCGCCGTCCTCCAGCTGGAAGTCCAACTTGTCGGGGAACTGCTCGATCACAGACTTCAAGCCCACCTGATGACCACACGCGCACGCTAAGCTAAGCTAATGCTAACGTGGCCTCAAAATGGCGGCCGCCGTCCCCGCGCGTACCTCATCGGCGACCCTCCACAGCTCGTCGTCGCCGTAGCGGCCGTGAGGATCCAAGTTCATCCGGAAGGTTCCGGTTAGGATGAAAACTTTCTGGAATTTCCAAACATTACAAATGGCAAACGTGGCATTGGCGCGCGACCCTTGCCTTCCACTACTGCAGCAGGTACCTGCGGCACGACGCCAAACGCCTTCCTCCAGGTGTGAAGCGACACGGAGCTCCAGGAGACGCCGTCCACGGAGATTTCTCCGTCGGTGGACGCCAGACGCAGGAGAGCCGACAGCAAGGTGCTTTTTCCGGAACCCGTACGACCCAGAAGTCCAACCTAGAGCACGCCGACACAACCCCCGTTAGCGGTCAGTGGGTTTTCGAGGTCGAGTCGCGCTCAAATGCCAACTGACGCTGTGTCCGCCCTCCACCGAGAAGCTGACGTCGCTGAGGATGGCGCGTCCGGCCTGCGTGTACTTGACGGTGAGGCCCTTCACGTCCATCTGCCCTCGATTGGGCCAATAGTCTTGAGCGTGCGGGTTGTCGATGACCAGGTCGCTTCCCGCTTTGCCTCCTTTGCACGCCGACGCCGACGCCTCCTCCGACGGCAGGTCGATGAACTTGAATACTCGATCCACCGAGCGCATCTGAGGAGGACGAATACAGAGTGGCTGTTGATGGCCGCCGCCGCCGCGTGCGTGCGTGCGTGCGTGCGTGCATACCAGGCCGTCCACGGTGATGCTGGTGATGACGGCCCACTGGAAGGTTCCCAGGATGAGCATGGCCAGCGCCACGATGATGCCGATCTCACCCGGTTTGTCCTCTGCGGGAATATATGGCACGTGTTAGCAACAATCGAGGGATGTCACAGCAGCACGACCCTGTCATGAGACTTTTTAACGAGCCGCTAAATTGTTCTTTAATGCGCGTTCAACGAAAACACTTAAATGCCAATGACATGACGCATGTGTCGATGTGTTTCCACTCGATTGAATCCAACGCGCACACTTCCTGTGCTATGACATTGTATCCAGTAGCACTGCAGAGTTCAGATAAGACTCAACAAATCTCATCACACCCTGCGGAAATATTCTTTTAAAAAGGACATCGTCAGTATTATTGACGCTCGCAGACACGCGTTGTTCCCTATTGTTCACAAATGATTGCGACGTACTTTATTGATCCCAGCACAGCAACTTAAGGAAAGGGCATGGAATCGAATGAGGTCCAATATAAAAAAGGGCCCCAATTCGGAGTGAGAGTGATTAACCCGTGGTGTGTCTTGTCGTTAGCAATTGCTCACGATTGGTTCCCACGGCGATGAAGGCGGCGGCGGTGAAGAAGAGCACAAAGATGACATCGCAGCGGAAGAGGAACCAGCGCAACGTGGCCAGGTAGTGGAACCAGGTGGCCGTGTGGGTGTTGAGCGCCTTGTGGAAGAGCATCTCGAAGTACGTCTGGCGCCCGAAAGCCCGAATGGTCCACAGGCCCTTCAGCGAGATGATGACGTGCGAGAAGATGGTGCTGCGAGCTGCGTGGCGCAAAAAGCCAGGAAGGAAAGAACACTTTGAATATTTATAATATGGAAGAAGGGGGGGGGGGCAGGTAAATCCATTCGGAATGTTCCAAAACTCGAAAAAACAGCGGCGTGGGGTGCGAGCACATTCCCAGCAAACAATGAGTTAATCTCGGGGAGGGGGCAACATGAGTGATTGATGTTCTTCTTCTGGGCGGGCACGCCGCCGCCAGCATCAGGATGGGGATGAAGGAAATCCCACTCCGTCCCATCCCGGCCAGCGCCCCCTCGTCACACTCGGCTTTTTAAAACTCTGGCGGCAGACAAGCTGGGAAGTCCAAAAGGCATCAAATGGCGTCTGTGTCAGAAGCACTGACCCGAACGTCGGCATTGGCCTTTTTACAAATCGAAAGGCCGAGCGGTGAATGCGAACGGAGCGAATTTTGGGGTTTTCGTCAGGATTTGTTGACAGTTTTGACTTGTCGTAAACACATTTGGAACATATTCAGACACATTTTCACTGCCTGCGAAGATCTTTCCAAACCTTTTACGAACCCCAAATTCGCGACATTCGCATGCATATGTCTCTCTGTGAGATACGGGGAACTTTTCATTTATGTATTTATTAAAATTCATAAAAATGATGACACTGGGAACTCCCTACACTTTTGATAAAAAAAAAAAAAAAAGGATGTAGAAGAAATTTTGAGAAAACTCAATTTACAGTAGAAATTTTTTTACTTGCTTAGTTTTGAATTTAGCTGAACCCATTCTGATGACCCTGGAAGCACCCTGCAATTTTTGTTATATTTTTTTAAACAATCTGTCAATTCTTTATATGTTTAAAATGAATTATTCACTGCCTTTGACAAGTATACTTGTCACAAAAAAAAATTCTACGGGAATAGATGGGGGGGCGAATCTGATGATGCTCCTCTGTAAATGTCAAACTTGGAAACAACTTTACTGATGCCCAACCACCAGTCGATGACATCATTGCCCCATTTGATACGAAATAAACACCGTTTGAGAGTCCATGGGAGTAATGGCTGCATTTGGTGCAGCCTATATTTTCCTAATGTGGATTATAAAAGAACAGGACAAGGTAGGAAGGAGTCTATTCTGTCGTTTGACAAATTCGGTTAATGTATAATTATTGAAAATTGTGACATTTTCTAAAATGGCTGGCAGTGAATGAGATTTCTTAAATGTTGACGCTAATATTTTCTCTTTTTACTGAAAAAGTTTATCGGCTTGAAAAGTCCTTATCGGTCTCCTTGGCTGCTATTAATCGGTATCGGCCTTGAAAAAAAACAAAATCGGCCCATCACTCGACTTAAGTTATCGTGCCCTCTGCCAGACTCCTTTTAAAAAGTATTCAACACTTTAACATTACCAGGTTCTTTTTTGTCTCAACAAGCAGAATGATGAAACTGCTCACCTTCGCATTGAGACGTTAGTGCCAATATTAGCGAAACCACAGGACAAATGCTAAACTGCCCCCCCCCCCAAAAAAGTGCTAATGACAAATGTGTCAGACTTGGTTTAAATGTGAGCTCACATCAGGGACTGTTGTGTCACCGCCTCTCAATGTTATTGCTCTGTGACACAAAGCCCCGGCTGACTTCCTGTGGTCACCTCTTCCGTCATTTCCCCTCGGCTCATCTCTGCTCTTCCTCCCTCATGTTTTTCTCCTTCTACAAATCGACCGCACAGCTCACCCATCAAACAAGCCCAAGCGCGTTTCGTCTGCTCACTGCTTGCCCGACACAAATGCAATCACTGTAGAATGTAGAAAACCCACGTTTGTCTTGAGGATAGATTCGTTGTAACTATTTTTTTTTAACCTGTAACCAGAACAGTAAAACACAAGTTTTACTGTTCTCCCAGAGTAAAGTCAACCGTAAACATTTCTTGACAGTAATGTTATATGTGACCTCACTAGTGTAAACATAACATTCTGACTAATATTACATTTGTGGAATGTGAGGTATGAAGCAAAATCCAGCCATTTTAATCCATGTCGGATGCCATTTTGCCACTTGCTGTCGAATGAAGATGACATCACAGTTGCTCAGGAACGTCCAATCACAGCTCACCTGTTTTCTGAAGCTGACTGAAGCGACTGTGATGTCATTTTCACTCGACAGCAAGTGGCAAAATGGCTGCCTTCAAATATTGATAAAAAAAATGCTGGATTTTGCTGCTTAACTCATATTCCACAAAATAGCGTATTTAATAGCTGCATAGAACATATTATTGTCCCCAGATTTTTGGGGGGGTTGACTCGACAAACGTGGCTCTCCTTTCCTATACATGAGGGCATTACAGTAAGTACGTGTAAAAAAGGATCACTGATACAGCGGGTAACACGGCAATCTGCTATTTTAGGTCAACAGCACAAAAAGGTTTTTGTTTGTTGCTACAATAGCAAATCGCCATCTTTACC
This sequence comes from Leptonotus elevatus, assembly GCF_054856555.1. NCBI lineage: Eukaryota > Metazoa > Chordata > Actinopteri > Syngnathiformes > Syngnathidae > Leptonotus > Leptonotus elevatus. Next base: position 11,712,074 of record NC_141242.1, read on the forward strand.
TTCCGCCTCCAGCAGCTTGAGTTGCTGTCCCGTCCTGAGGAAATACTTCCTGAGGACGACAAAGATGACAGCCAGCGGGATGGTGGCGATGAAGATGTACGGGCGTATGATGGACACGGTGAAGATGGCGCCGAAGACGATCATCGACAGCTAGCGCCGAGAGAGAAAAAAAAAGAAAGAAGATCATTTAGAGTGAGTTTTTTGTTGCGCGTGTAAAACCGGCTTAGTGCGTATGCTCTTCTTATCGAGTGTTACCTGAATGAGATCGAAGAGCACCAGAGGCAGCATGTCGTCGATGGTGGCCATGTCCTTGGTGAACCTGTTCATGATGCGACCTGGCACCAAACAAACGGGACTATCGGACTATTTGCCAAAAAGCGGTCACTCGAGCCGGCGATCGCTAACCTGTCTTCATGGCGTTGAGCAGCGCCATGGGGGCGCGCAGCACCGAGCTGAACATCTGATCGTGCAGCCTCTTGGAGACGGTGAGCAGCGTGTGCACCAGCGGCAGGCCCCGGAAGAAGCCCAGCGCCAGCACGCTCTCCGAAGTGGCCACGTAGATGTAGATGATGTAGTAGGCGCTGGTGGGCGTCACGATGACGGCCAGGTGGGTGGGCGGCGACGAGGCGTTGGGCTGCTGCTCGCTGATGTAGTTGGGAGAGGACGGGTTGGCGCTGTCCCTCCAGATTTTGCTGGTGGCGCAGCACAAGATAGCTTGGACTCAAATGCCGTGTTATGTATAATGCAGGTGTCGGTAAGCTTTGCTGTCAAAACAACCATTTTAGGCCAAATGACAAAAAAACATAACAAAACATTTGAACATTAGGATGAATTAATGTACTGAGAGTCCGAGAACTAATTAGAGCTGTACTATAACAAAATTTGCAGCATCCAATACGTACATTAATTTTCTTTTGTTTGGATTTTTTGTGTGTATTTTTTTAGACCTAGTTTTATCATACATTCTTAGACTTTTCTGCCTTTCTGTCAAATTTTGGACAATTTTTTTCTTTTTCTTTTGGACATTTTATGACTATTTTTGAACATTTGTTTCTGCCATTATTTTTCTATTTTAATTCAATTTTATGGTGATTTGGGGGATTTCTTCTTTTGTTTTTGGTTATTTTATTTATAGTTACTTTTTGAATGTTTTCTTTTCTGCCTTTAAAAAAAAAATTTGTGTACATTATATGGTCATTTTCTGCTTTTCCTCTTCCCTTTTGGACATTTTATGGTCACTTTTTCCAACATGTTTAGTTTTTATTTATTTATTAAAAAAAACGTTTTCATCTTAATTTTCATCTGATAAGTTATATAGAATATTTAGTTATTATACTTTTAAATCCAAATCCTTAATTTATTTAAAGAACATTTGATCTAAAAATTACAAATAAATATTAAAAATAATACTAATTTCTACAAAAATTGTTTTTAGAGATCCACAGGGAGCCACAGGAGAGGGACTAAAGAGCCACATGTGGCTCTAGAGCCGCAGGTTGCAGACCCCTGGTATATATAATATATAATGTAGCGGTTAGGATCGGGTTCAAGTGTGGAAGTTGAGGTAGTGGTTTGGGGTAGGAGTTAGAATAGAGCTGAAGGAAGGGTTGGGGTGTTAAATAGGGTATTGTTATCGGTTAGGGTTTGTGGTAGACTTGGTTTAGAGTTCGGTTTAGGGATAAGATAGGGTCATGGTTAGTTTATCGTTAGTGGTAGGGTTAAAGATCAGGTTTAACTTCATATAGTGCACAGTGTTGTTTTGAGGATACTTACTCGGTAATGAGGTAGATGCCAATGACGGAACCTCCGACCTTAAGCCGGGAAACGGACAAGAGAAATATTTGACTTATAAATCCTTACGCTTAAATAGAATATGTCGATACGATGAGAGATATGATTACCTCGATGACAAACACCAAGAAGATGAAAATGAGGACGTAGACTAAACTTCTGTTGGTGGTGACGTAGCGCAGGTAGGTGCTCCATGACGTCGTCTCAAAGACATTCTCACGCTCGTCCGCAAAGCATTGCTGTCAATAAACCGCAAGTCAAGTCAACCTAATGATGTCCGGCGTAGAAAATGCTTGGATGGATAAATGAAACACGCAAAATGGTACCTCCATGTCTTCTTCGTCCACCTCCTCGCTGATGTCGTAGACGCTGTCCTTGGACAGGCGTCGGGCGTAGATGTCCGAGTCGGACGGCAGGTCGTAGTGGGACGGAGTGATGGAGAATTTCTTCCGGAAGTTCGTCTGCATCTGCTCGTGCCGTTCGTGGCCTTCCGAGGCGGTGATGAACGCCAGCACGGACTGCCGGCGCTGCCCGCTCAGTTGGGGCAGGCCGTGGTGGTAGACGTTGCCCCGGGGGAGCACCTCCTCCACCTGCTCGTCTTCGGGCACCATGGAGAACTTCCTCTCGGAAAGCTCCCGCACGCCGTCCTCCATGGAAGCGGACGGCGGCCCGCCGGCGTTCTGCTGCCCGATGAAGGAGAACTTACGGGCGGCGGCCAGAGGGTTGAGGATGAGCGACTGCTTGCGCTTTTCCGGGTAGCCGTCGCAACCGCCTTGGGGCCCGTTGATGATCGGAGGCGGCGGCGGGTGGCGGAAAGACTGCCGCCTGGGCTCAGGGCCTCGGAATCCGGCGCTCTCGTCCACGGAGACCCTGCGGAGGGTCTCGGTGAGGATGGAGCCGCGGCGCTCGGCGTTGACGTTGTCGTACGCCTCCATGCCCAGCAGCAGCGAGCTGAAGTCGGGCCGCTGCGCCTGGAGCTCCGAGAAGCTGCCGTAGAAGTAGCAGTCGCCGTTGTGCAGCAGCAGGATCTGGTCGGCGCGCTTCAAGTGCTCCAGCTTGCTCGTCACCACGATGCGGGTCTTGGACGACATCAGATTGCACACGCACCTGACAAAATAGACGTGCATGAGGACGTGATATTGTGTTGGACGAAATATACATATAAATAAATAAACATTTATATATATATTTTTTTAAATGAATAAATTGATGTTTTATCAACATGTAATTTTGTTTTCTGGATGACTGACAGTGTCCTGTCCCCAGACAACAGAATATGTATTGCAACTTAATTAACTCATTCACTCCCAGCCATTTTCACTGAAGCAACCCCCTTCGCTCCAGGCTGTTTTAGTGGATTTTGACTGATTTTGCAAGGTGTTCTTTTGCTATAAAAACATGAAACCTACCAAAAAAATGATTAGAGTCTCTTCTTTCATCAGGACAAAAAGTATATTTGTATAGTTTTGCAGCAATTAGCATTAGAATATAGCTAAGTTTCATCATTATTCACAAACCTGTTGAAAAGACTGGGGAAAAGAGCTTTATTGCAACATGGCGATGGTTGATCTCTTATGCTCTGCTGCCACCTGCTGGCCGTTTTTTGTAATAACTACCATTGCTTTAAGCGACCTCTTCAGCATCATATCAATACGTTTTTGGGACCATGGCAATATTTAAAATAGGACGTTTTTTAATATATTTTTGGAAGCAAATGAGTTCATGTCTGTGCTTTCAAAATCATCATATTTAATGTTGTGAACTAGTTCCGAATTGTTTTGTGATACTTTACTTCTCAAAAATCTCTTTCTCGGTCACGATGTCCAAGTGTGTGAACGGTGCATCCAGCAGGTACAGGTCTGCATCTTTGTACACCGCCCTGAAACCACACATCCAAACAAAAACAAGTTACTGCATTTGTCATGTGAGAAAACAAAAAATAAATGTTTGCAGTAGTAAATGAATTTGATTGACGGTGACGGGGCTTTAAATTGACGCCAGGGAGGAGACTTGATGCAATAAATAAAGCCCATAAATAATGCATGACAATGTGAGCGTGTTGCAATCTACACACACACACATTTGATGGGCTCCATGAAACACTAATGAGACTTCAGAGAGCAGCAGACTGGTGACTGTAAAACACTTTTAGTGCAAATGTTTCCTGTAAGTGAAACCCTGTCCCCCCCTCCATTTATCACGGCGGATATATTCCGGTAGAAAATCATCTATATAAACATACCACCTGTTTTGAAAATGCATTAAGAAAGACAACAGGAAGTGAGTATGAGACAGGAAGTACCTGGCCAAGCCCAGACGGGCCCTCTGACCGCCACTGAGGGTCACGCCTCCTTCGCCGAGCAGCGTCTTGTCCTTGTCGGGCAGTAAGGCAAAGTCCTGCACGGGCACAGAACGTCATCACAATGTCAACATTTGATAACGAAATCATGAAATCGCCGTGCCAAGCTACAGTTAACAGAGCGTTTTAGTTTTTCTGAGATGCTTTGTTCAGTTTATCGGTACACTGTGATAGCGCTCGAATGAAAGTGCGTGTGAAACCATCAAACACATGAATGGAGAAAAAAAGCACAATATGTCATGTGACAACACTGTGTAAACCTCCCATAGTGCTTATTTTTAAAAAAGAAAAGAAAAAAACATGTCGGGCAGTATGCAAATCCCAACGAGGTACATGCATTTTAAGTCCAATTCCTCCCTCTCCAATCAAAGTTGGAATTGATTGTCAGATGTGTATCAAGATGATCATGATTATCCTGTGGTGTACTTGACTTACAAGTGCCCCAAGTACGAATATTTCAAGTTAGGAGCCGTCAGTTGGTCGATTTTTTTTAAAATTGGTTTTGTGGTACGAGCCAATTCGGATACGTTGCCGCTCAAGTGAAGTGAAAAAAAATGGAGCAACTATAGCCCTTGCATTCGGGTCGGGAGCTGTGCACGTTTGCTGTTTATTGAACAAGATAAATAGTCAAATCCACAATAACAAAATGAAAATACTCGCAAAAAAGCTGCTATAGGCCACCACTAATCAATTCCTGATTTGACTAGGCTATGCCCAATAACAATTGCGACATATTATTATTTAGAGTCAAATTGACCTGTTTTCAATGTTCACAAATAATTTAAAAGATACAATTAAGAATTCTTCTGCTGGCAAGTTTTTATTAAATGTGATTTTTATTATGATTGAACTTTTTTTTTTTTAATTACTAAACATAATAGGCCACATTTACTCATGAACATTTTTTTTTTCGTGGCCTGTGTTCCAAATGAACAAACATGGGTAGGACGACAACAGGACATCAGACGTATGAGCACGAGTGATGCAGACAAAGTTGATCATGTAAAGATGATGGCAGCAAAGTTGTGATGATGGTTAAAACTTCCTACCTTTTGGAAGCGGGACTTCCGCACTCCTGACAGCATCGCATGAGAGACCAAGTTAGTAACAGCTCGTTATCACACCCAACTCGTATAAACAAGCAACATAAAGCAGCTGTGCAGAGAGGCTGGCTTTTGGGACTTTACAATGGGGTGGGGAGGGCGCCCATGGGGGGGTCTGTCTGCTGCTTTCGGGGACCAACAATAGGCAGGAATTATGGTCAAGTCGGTCGGCTCAGACCGAGGAGTTGTCGCTATTGCCTGGCATTGTTGCCACGGAAACGCCTTTTTTCCCTCCAACCTAATTTAGGACATCTTATTTAAAAGATTTCAAGCCACTGTGACAGACGTTCAAAATTTTTACACTAAAATTCTTAGTGGGCCTAAGTGTTCAATAAAAACGGAGTGAATTCCCTCATTGTAGTTCGGCAAAGTACGAAAGACTTCCCCCAAAATGGTTAATGAAATGTTCCCACCTCCGCAGGTCTTATATTATATATATAACCTGTATTGATAGTTGAAAAGATGAATCATCACTTTCTGTGAAACCATTGGGAACATCGTCGACGTGACGTCAACTGGCTGTCCCATGTTTTGTCTGCATTTGTCTTGTTTTTGTCACATTGGCACCATCCAGAGGGAACAAGATGGCCGCCGGTGGTCGCAGAGCCGTGTGGACAGTGCACACTGCGTTTGTTTGCTGTGGCAACAGCACGTGTTTGGGAGCAAAACACCTTAAAGTGCACTCAGCGCCACAGCCAATGTGGCGTGGCCGTCAAACGCTGATCTTCTCTGCTCACAGCCAAAACAAACATCTCATGTATCGATTTCGTAACATACTAAAACTAAAACAACTACAATCAAGATAAGAATTCGCAAAGAGGTGGTTAATAAGGCCTTAATACACGATACATCCCGATAGGAATATTCATCAAAATTATGAGAAGAATCACTATACTTGCATGTTTACTTAATAACTAGAAATAATATAAATAAAAATTTAATTGCAAAAACCCACTATTAAAGAAGCCACAAATGTGATATTTTACGTTATTCTTTAATTTATAAAAAATACAAAAAAAGAATTTCATTATATAAAAATTCCACAAGATAAATAAGGCCACAAATGAGATATTTGACTCTTTTCTACACCTTTTCTGTATGTTTTTAAATAATAAGGCAAATAAATCCTAATTAAATGTGTATGTTTTTAAATAGTAAGCCAAATAAATCCTAATTAAATAAAGTAAAATATTTTTCTTCAGAAGAGAGAATTTTTTTTTTCCAAGAACAAATACGGAATAAAATTAGATACTGCCTATTCCTCTAGTTTCTTAAATAATAAATGCAATTCTAATATATATATTTTCATGTATTTTTTGTGCGCTTCCCAGCAGTTGAAACTGACTGCAATTGAGCACTGTAACAACACTGTTACCAAAATATGCCATTCCAATTGTAAGTTGACTTCCTGAATGTGACCCATTAATTAATAGGCTGTACAGTTTTATGGGACATTATCATTGAAGTAACAGTGGACACTGCTAGTTTGTGTCTCCCATGTTGTCCCGTCCATTATGGACGAGCAACCCGCTCAGATTACATCCCAGTGACAGAACTGCATGTTTCCATGGTAACAGAGTGGCCCTTATTCCACTGAGGGGTCTTCACTCAACAATCAGGCTTATGAGAGTGTGAGTGTGCGATGAAATTATGTGTGCAAATGTGGTCTGGGGAGAGCAGAGCATTTTTTAAGCCTTCCAGAGGCTCCAAATGAGAAATGTGGCGTGTCCCCGCCTCTGTTTTGACTCTGTTTGACTCTTTGTTACTACATCTGAATCTGAAAAGTTGTCAAATCATTGTCACTTAGGCGGGCGTAAAAAAAAAAGGCAGTAAGAACCTCTTTCACAGAGATTCCACAAAATGTACAGAGGAAATGAAATATATGAAACATTGCCTTTTAACACAGAAGCATGATTTCAGGTGTCAAACCCCATACACACAGTTGTCGTCCAGCTCTGATAACACCTCCCCGTTCCGCGTGGCCGTCATTTGAACACAACTTTTCATGTACGCACCTCCTCCAACTGGCAGGCCTTGATGACGGAGGTGTATCGGTACTCGTCGTAGGTGAGGCCAAACAGGATGTTGTCGCGGATGGTGCCAGGCATGATCCAGGAGGTCTGCGAGGAGAAGGACACGCGGCCGCTGTGCCGGATTTTACCCTCGGACGGCATCAGCTCTCCCAGGATCAACATGAGGAGTGAACTCTGCAGGAAAGAAAACGTGTTCTCAACGGTCCTCTGAAGCAGCCATTTTGAAAAATGGGTCACGGGTCAGAGGATGGAGAAATGCTGACGTCGTGGAGGGCCAGAACAAGAAACTGCCCGTTGCAAATAATTCTAAATACTTTCAGTTACATCATTACATTAACACGGCAGCACACCTTTCCCGAGCCTGTGGATCCGGCCACCGCCAACATCTTTCCCTTCTCCAGGTAGACGCTGATGTTCTTCAGCACGGGCGTCACGTAGAGGTTGGTGAAGAAGAGGCCGCCGTTAGGATGACCGCTCGCTTTGTTCTCCTGCTTGATCTTCTCAAAGAGCTCGACGATGCCCTACAACCACAACAACACTTACATTCAGTACACTGTCTAAAGAGAAACATTTGGATAATATTGTTAAGAATGCTGGGCAGCCTGGTGGTTAGCATGTTCAACTCACATTTATGAGGCTCTGGGTTCGAAAGTGGGCTGCCGCCTTCCTGTGTTTGTTTCAACTCCCACTTTCCAAAAACATGCATGTTGGATTGATTGAAATTGTCCATAAGTTTTTGTTTGTTTACGTGCCCTGACATGGGCTTGTGACTAGTCCACTGGTGGAGCCAAGACTTGCCTAGTGCTGCTGTTTTGGTTCGCTACAGAGTTCAAATATCGATGCGTAAACAGTAGCTTCTTTGAAAACTGACTACCAGCTTTTCTTTTGTTGGGAAAAAGATGACAAGGGAGACATTTAATTTAGGTGGCAAGGGAGAATTTTTTTTTTTATTTGAGGGAGGCGTTTACTTTTTTGTAATATTTGATGAGGTGTTAATTTTCATTACAGTATTTTGAGTGTGGTGTTATGATTTTATTTTTTGAGGGCGACATTTACAATTCATATTTGAGTGAGCCATTTATTTTATGTATTGTTTGACTAGAGTTTTTCATTATTTTAAGTAAGGTGTTTAATTATCATTACTTTTGAAGCACTGATTTTTTTATATTTGAGGGAGCATTTGAGAGGAGGCGTATATCTTTTCATTATTTGTGGGAGGATTATTTTTTTTTATTAGAGGGAGGCATCTATTTTTCGCTTATTTGGGGTAGGCATTTTTTTCCTTGAGGAGGATGTTTTTTTCCCCCTAAAGTAAATGACAGCCGCAGCCGTCTCACCTCGTCCCAGGAAGCAGAGACATTGATGAGTTCTAGCTCAGTGGTGGTCAGGTTGTACTCCAGAACACGGTACTCCTCCTTCATCAAGAAATCCTAAATCAGGCCAAAAAAACATGCAACAAATGAGGACACCATTTAATTTATTTTTATTTTCATGAGAGACTAGCAAGAGAATGACGGCCCACCTCGATCTTGTTGATCAGCGCCAGAGTGTCGTACCACATCTGGATGGAGCCGGGCAGCTGGCGGGTAAGCGTCATACGCAGTACCATGCAGTAGGACGCGGTGGTGAAAATACGCCGCAGGATAATGCCTTTGCCGAGCGCGTGCGGCACAATGGCGGACACGATCACCAGGATGGCGGAGAAGAAGTAGGCCGCACTGTAGAAGTAGCGCAGAGAGCCTATCTTCCTTGTCAGTGTCATCTCATCTCTGAAGAAGAAGAGGACGAATGATAATTAGCCATTTCATATTAGTCCAATGCTAAAAATGCTAATTATGAATAAAATAAAATGTTACATAATTCTAATTATGACATTATTAGCACACTTCTGTTGACATATTATCTTGTGGCGATGGTTTAGAACAATCATTGTATGCAAGAGGTTTTTTTCCATGTGTTTTTCTGAGAGAACCACTTTAATTACTTTTTAGAGTGTGGAAAGGTCTAATAAAAGTAAACACATAAAATAAAATAAATATATGTGTGGCCTTATGTATTTCAAATTATTTGACATGGTGCAAATTATGGTGTTATAAGCACACTTCTGTTGATTTCTTATCTCGTGAATCGTGATCAATAAAGATGATTGAGGCACACTAGAGGGAACTTCACATTTTGATGTAATGGGTTTTAAAAGTTTATTGCTCACATTTATATGCATACCGAGAAAAGCACACATTCAGAAATTGTAAATAAAAAAATGACAAGTCAAGTACTCTGCTAAAGTTATTTTTACTTTCTGTTATATATTTCATGGTTTTAAATTTAATATAAAACAACACAAAATGAACATTTTAAATAGGCATGGTCAAATCTTACAATTACCATATGAAAAATACAGAAACATTTACTTTGTAGGAAAAAATTCCATGCATAAAATATAAACGGAAACTCAAATGAGATCCTCGTGTATCTGTGGTTTGCTTTCTTACTGTCTGATACCCTTGATGATGGTCTCCATCACCTCCTCCCAGCCGTACGCCTTCACTGAGTGGATGTTCTCAACAATCTCCGAAGTTAGCGCCAGGCGGCGGTTGATCATCCCTGCTCGCTTAACCCTAGGAAACCAATCAATCATAAACATTAACACTACATACTCAATCAATTTAAATATGGTCTAAACGTTCACTCATTAATCACATTTCAGATGGGAACATTGGTTTGATATGCCAGTTAAACTGAGTGATAAGCTTGGAACAAATAAAACGCATTGGTTTATTAAGTCAAAGAACCGCTTTGACTTTTTCAATTGAAGTACTGAAGAAAAAGAATTCTACCAAATTCTCATTTTTTTGAGATATACCTATATGACAATAAAGGCTTTTCATCTTAACAAAAAGGGATTGTGTGATGTCACGTGTGTGATGAGTCGTGTTGTCGTACCGGTGAGGTCCCATCTTCTGCGCAAGGCAGGCCTGGACGATGCCGAGCAGCGTGAGAGCCGCCAGAGCGCAGAAGCCGTTCACCTCGATCAGTTCCCAGATCAAACCCACGCACAGGATGCACTGCAGGGGTGTGATCCACACAAAATGCGCCAGACCCAGGCTCTACAAATGCACACACAGGGGAGAAGCATTATAGCATGGTTACCTCCACCAAGGCGATTAGAATAGTTGATTTGAGTTCATTTATTAACCTAAAACATGTGGTTTCATGAGTTTGATGAAAATCCACAAATTAAACAATAATAAACGTACAGGTAAATTTAAAATAAAAAGTGATCTTAAAGCTGAGCATTATTATCTTAGTAAAGACAGACGTATTATATATATATTATATATGTACAGTATAGTTGGATAGCTATTGGAACAGCGCCACGATCAGTATCGGTGCAGTCCAGTATATTAAAAGTGAAACAAGCAAACAACTTTCTTCCTCGAAGTCCCAGCTGCAGGATTGGTGTGAAAAAATATAAATAATCCTGGTCTTTCCCACAGGAGCATGACCAGGTTCGTAACCCCTCACCTCAACACACACACACACACACACACGCATAATCCCTCAAACAACCATATTGAAGGCAGGTGCTAATTGTATGTCAGCGAGTTTCAGAGTGCTTCCACATTCAACGCGTCCCCGAGACATCTCTGGCTTCAACCCTGCAGCTATGTTGTTGCATCATCGTCAGATGTGGGTTTTCACATCTCTGACGCACAATAGCTGCGCGATTGTGTTTGTTTGCTTATTGTCAAACTTCTGTTGTGCTTTATCCATTTATCAGAGATAGTTTTCGGTTTTGGAAACAAAATTCCCTCCAACCTCTCTGGATTTTGTGCTGCACACTGATTGGCCAATTTTTTTTTTTTGGGGGGGGGTGGCTTAATCAAAGTGCCACTGTCTCTCAATAAAGTGTAGCATAGTGTGAATGTATCGTTGATTTGTGTCTTTGCAGCCGTGTGCTCACCTCGTCCAGCTTGTTGAGGTGGGCCGACATCAGACTCACCAGCTGACCTGTGCTAATTTTATCCAAGACACGACTAGACAGCTTCAGGGTCTGCACAAAATAAGACACAACAACGGGTTCAAGTTAGGAGACTGTTCGCAGACGGGCTTGGATTTGTAGGAACACGGTGATGAATTGCTGCATGTGGATTAACAATACAAAGTGTTTACAATTTTATCTGCTGGGTTGTCTTGTTCTGGTGAGGCACGTCTTATCACCGAAAAACAATAACATGAAAACATTTCAAAGACACATTAGGTACACGAAGGTAGGTTGGGATGTCTATCATGAATCGACAAGAAACAAAAACAAAAAAAGTCTCAAGAAACCATGCCTGGGAACATGTCTGACATTTTGTTCAAAGTGGGGGAGGGATCCTTTAAGGACAAACTTGCCCTCAAATTTTTTTTACAATTGCTACCAAATTTGAAGAATATAAAACCAGACAGATGGCTGCTGCTACATCACTATCTTTTACATTTTTGCCATTTGGTGTGAGAGGAAGAAGGCACCAAGTAGAAGATTTGACATAAAACAGGATGCTCTAGTAAACTCAACTCTACGAGGTCAAATCTTCACCAAATTTCACATCTGTGATGGCCTCTGCCCTTCTGGCAGAAATTTAACAAATCTTCCATCCAGCGGACGTACCAACTTCAGCTTGTTCGGCAGTGTTCGCTACTCGCAGCTTTAAAGTGGAAGTCAACCTTAAACACTTGACAATATGTGACCTCACTAGTCTAAATATGAGTTATGAAGCAAAATCCAGCCATTTTTATCCATCTCAGAGGACGGCCATTTTGTAACTTGCTGTGGACTGAAGATGACATCAATGTTGTTAAGGGCGCAGGGAACGACCAATCACAGCTCCCCTGTTTTCTGAATCTGCGCTGTGATTGGTTGTTACCTTAGACCTGAGCAAAATTGATGTCATCTTCAGTCGACAGCAAGTGGCAAAATGGCCGCCCCCTGAAATGGATAAAAACGGCTGGATTTCCCTGCTTAACACTAACGCAATATTAACCATATTTAAATTAGTGGAGTGGCATAGAACATATTATTGTCACAATTTTTTTGGGGGGTTGACTTCCCCTTTCAACTGTCTTTGTTTGTGTATCGAAATTCAAGTAAAATGGCCTCCACCAAACACAGCACTCTCACCTTCTTATAGATGAGGCTGAAGAGGGCGATGCGGATCTGCATGCCCAGGTGATGCAGGCCAAAGATGGCCGGCTGCAGGAGCAGGAAGCGTGCAGTGAAGAGCAGGCACAGGCCAAGTGCCAGGAAGTAGCCCTGGTTGCGCTCCGGCGCGTGGAAGGGGTCGAAGGAGGCGATGATGCGGCCCAGAAGCTGAGGCTGCACAGTCTTGGAGACCTCCTATGAAAAAAGAGCAGACGTTAAGAAGAGAACTAATGATTCTAGCGTCATTCGTCATCAAATCCTCTTCGGCACGACGGCGCCACATGTTTGACATTTTTCTTGCGTCGTGTTGGTCGTTAGAGTGCGAGCGTGTGCACGTGTACGGGACCAGGCTGACTGAAATTCATGTTGAATCAGCACACATTAAAAAAATCGGTGGAAGGTGTCAAACAACATTGTTCATTTCCTGCTATTTATAAATCCTATGTTTTGAATTTTAGGATATTGTTTCTAAACAAAATGATTTGGGGCATTATTTTTTACTCGGTGATGTGTCCGCTGTATATGCTGCATGCTAATTGACAAAGTGCAATTCTGCAGCTTGGTGATGAAGTGCTGCCTCAGCAAGATAAAATCCTATTGTTGTCAAGTTGTTCTGCTTTTATTGTCTTTATGGGTTCTGCTACCCCAAGTAGAAGCTGTTTGCTTTGTTAAACCCCTTAGCTTTACCCTCAGTTGTCATGGTAACGAAAGCCATACTTGTCATTGGCCCAGCAGTATTTCCATATAAGCGTAGTTCAGACAGGCTAAAAAAAATAAAAGTTTGAAAAGTTTGCTATAATTCTTCATCTTTTGTATAGTTTGACTAAAGATTGTCACAGACGCCTGTGAAGGATTTTTCAATATCGAAAAAAAAGAAGGGATAATACTGTATATAGTAGGTATCTAGCTTCATTGTGAAAATTGCCATTTGAGTATGTGGTAATACCACAGCTCTCTTTTGACATGATTGTGTTTCAGTGTCGTCTGTCCGTAACTTGAAAATGGCAGATCCTCACCTAGCCTAGCTTCCAAGTCATGTGCAGAGAAACTAAGGTTTTTATGAAAATTAACTTCACTTATACGTCCCAATCGGTCAAATTGGAGAAGGTCTCGCTCACAGGCAGATTCTCAGAAATAGCCAACTAAACCTTGTTGTTAAATTTCACACTTAACAGGCTGGCAGGCACCCCCCGGACACACAACAAATTGTATACAAGCACTTGAAAGTGATACTTTCAGATCATATGTCTCCTTTGTGCACTGTCTATGTATAAAGAAAGAAGAAGGCTCACCCCGAGGTAGAGGAGAACCCCAAAAAGAGCAAAGGGGCAGAGGAAGCATCGTGCCAGTGCTCGCATCAGGCTGGGCTTGTTCTTGGCCGAGACCACCTCCCGGTCCCATTCTCTGCATGGACAAAACAACAACACGTGATGAAAATGTCAGACGCACTTTGTTTCTGATCCTCCAAAATTTGCTACAAGTTGAAATAAATCTCTACTTTTATTAGCGTTTGCTGTGTTGGCCTTGTTACATCACACTTGTATTAGCTTCCCACAAGTAGAGAGAGATTGTATGGGGGGTGGGGGGGTGTCAAAGAAGCATCTTTGTTCAGTCGGGCTCACTTGGAAGCAGACTGACATGCTGAGTGACAGCATGAAAAGACGACAGAAGGACATCAGCGTGGACAGTAAGTGTGATTAAAAGGAGGACAAAAGTGTTTGGATAGATTTATACCGCCATGAAGAAGGATGACTGGAAGTGCAACAATGAGGAGTTAGAGGCTAAATGTCCCAAACAAGTCCCGGAGTTTAAGTCTTGTGAGACTCCAGCTCAGTGTGCACCTCAAGGATGAACTCCACGTTTTGGAAAATAATAAGATGGTGCTTATTATAACAAAGCTGCTCAAATGCATAAAGTCCTCCAACAAGCCACAACCCCCCCCCCCCCCCCCCCCGCCCACATATATTTAGCTACACACGCGCATGGTTAGCGCACACGGTTTACTACATAAATGCTAGACTTGGTCGTCCAAAATGCTATATATTTTCACAAAATGACCTACTTGGCCAAAAAAGTGTCAGTGTCCAACATGCGTCCATGAAAACACAATGTTTGCTCACAGAAAGGCGATATTGGGCTATGAAAGACAGTTTGGCCTCAAAAGCACTATTTGCCTAAGAAAACGCGAGATCAGGACGGAAAAACGTAATAGTTTAATAGTTTAAATGTTGTCAATAAAATGATTTTATATTCAGTAACCATTAAAATCATGTTATATACAGTTATGCTATCTATTATGAAACACTGTTTTGCTGACAAAAAGGCTACGTAAAAACAAAAATAAAAAAAAATTCATTTGCCATGACAAACATGATTGGCCACAGTCTGTTTTCAACCTTCCCAGAAGAGCGGCAAGAGCGGCGATCCCTGCAAACAAACTCCACATTTTCTTGACTTTTCATTTCCTGTGTGTCTTACTACTTGTCCTTGCCTTCCAGCTCTTTCATCAAGTGTTTTTCTCGACCCGCGCGAGTGATGTGCAGCTTTTAATAGAAGATAAAGTTCACGTTCCCAGAAGCCTTTTTACTACGTTGCCGGCTCAAAATAATGAAGCCAATCACTCACCGGTGCACTTTTTTTTTTGTGTGTGTTTTTTTTTTTTTTTAAAGGTCAGCTCTTTAGCTCTTGCTGGCACGGGGCCGCTTGATGTGTCAGGGAGTCAAGGACACACTGTGGTCCTATTATGCAACCGCCCTACTCTGCAATGTTAAAAATCATACATTTGCTTTTGATTCAGTCATGATTTGACCTTGTGGAGTTGACTGATTAGTTACAGTACGATTTATGCAAAGTCATCAAATGTTGCCACTATGTTTCGCCCACACGCTGCGATGAAATCACAAATTCCTCACCATTTGGTGTTATCTTAAAGTTGTCCCATGGACAGATTCTGCCAGCTGATTGCTGCAGCTCCTCCAGAGTGACCCCAGGACCGCTGCTTCTCTAAACAGGTTGCTGTTGCTCAATAGTGTTCTCTAACAAACCCCTAAGGTACTTCATAAAACAGGTGTATTTATAGTGAGAGTAAATTACACTCAGGTAGACTCTATTTATCAATTGGCTAACTTGTGAAGATAATTGGTTTCAATTAGGGGTATCAGTAGTGCACCCCAGAATTGTTTGAAAGGTTATCCCTTCTATCACAAGTAAACCCATTAAAAAGTGTCAAGAAGTCAGAAAACATGCAAGAACAGTCATTTTGGGCATTTTTAGGTATACTTTAAATATTAACCTTTCCTAGATATTTTGTCTGATTTCTACCAAATATGACGGCTGCCTTTTTGTCCTGTACTGCCTGCCGCTTACTGTTGACTGAAAAGGACACCGCAGTGTCTAAGCGCTCAGCTTGCCAACGTCAAGGCTCACCTGTTTTCCAGGTTGACTTGACTTCCCCTTAAAATGTTAAATTAGAGCATTACAAAGCATTACAAGCGAACTGAATATGAAAAAGAAACACAAAAAAAGCATGTTTGTTTGGCACACACAGCTTCAGTTTACGTCCGGGCATGTCCAAATGCCAACCCGTATTTGAAGTGCAGGTAAGATATCTTGCCACTGTAAACAGGGGGGGGGGGGGGGGGAAGGGCGCACGTGGGGACACAAATACAACTACCAAACACTTTAGGTTTAAAGAGTTCTTTTGAGTTCAAATTATAGGACACAAATGTGGACGTAAATTGTCAAACAGGCTGTAGGGCATACTCAAACCTTTCGAGCCGCTCGGAAAGGTTTCCAGCGAGATCGTATGAAGGAGCTTTATAAACGTCAGTGAGGTCCAACTTCTTCTTGAAGCCCTTCCTGAGCAGCGGAGAAGTCCACCTGAGTAAAAACACACAACTTTGTCAAAAAAAAAAGAAGGTTATCAAGGATTCTCACCGTTTCAGAATAGGACAACAAAAAGTAACTCTAAAAGTTGCCAAAATGCTATTTTTGTGTTTTCTTTTGTCTTTTTTCGTGGAAGTTATTAGAAAAGAAGAAGACTCTGCAATGATTGTGAAAATTCTTCTGTTATTGTGTAATGCGTGTCAAATACATACAAAATACAGATTTTTTTTTTTTTTACTGGACAGTAGCTATTTTTGCCATGTATTTTTTATGCACAAAAATGTTGGGTTGAAACTTCTTATGCTGGCCTATTTTTTTTTTTTTATGAATTACCTAAAACTATAAATGTTGGTTAAACTTGCAGTTTAAAAAAGTAAAAAAACAACAACAACTTTGCCTCATGATCATGGGTTAACTTCTTTTTACATTTGTAGTAAAGTTAAAATGTGGCAAAAATAAAAACTATACAATTTTGAGTTAATATTAACAAATGATCGTTGTTTTACACTTGTATGAGTTACAAATGTTTAAAAAAAACTGACCAACAAGCACGATCTTTGCAATTTACATGATCAAGAGGCATATTTTTCTATAAATTTTGTAGTCGCCCCAAAAAAAATAAAAAATAAAATAAAATGGTGCATTGGAATGTATTTATCATTTGCTATTAATTAATAGATTTATTGTAAATAAAATACAAAATGATTAGCAGAACTTAAAAATAGTTTAATTATTAAATAATTATAGTTGGTTAACCAAAATTTAATTAATAAGAAATACATTTAACATTTTTTTTTTTTTACACATTTTCCATGTAACGTAATTACAGGTCACGTCAACCACAGATGAGCCTTGATAAATCAACCGTTTGATTGATTAATTTAAATCTTGGTGGGGGTGGGGGGACATGAACACCAGTGACATGGAGGAACAGAACGTGAAAGCAGGAGCATAACAATTTTTTTTTTTTGAGAAGCAAGCTATTATTAAGATTATTGATGTTGTTGGCTTCAAGAATAATGCGTTGAGAAAACATTATGTGTCAGCATTCCAAAAACAATGTCGAATCCGGGGGGAAAAAACACATGCAGGTGTATTTTTTTTCCTGTCGTTAGCACTATAGCTAATTTAGGATTTTTGTTAGTCAGTTCACAAGGTAAATCGTTTTGATAGCACAAAAGCCGAACCAATTAGCATAGGTCTTGCGACATGGAGTATGTTTTTTTTATTTTATTTTTTATCAATACAATTACCTTTTTTTCTCGTTTACTTAAGTACAGTGCGTGTTTCTAGCAAAATAAAATACAAATTATTTTTACTTTTAAGGCCTTCAGTAATGAAGTAGTTTTTGCCAACTCTAGAATCCAATACTGCACACAACAACATAACCCGTGAGCACGCACGAGAATGTTGGAACGTACCAGAAGAAGAACCTGGAGAGGAAGTTGGCATCTTCCACGGGTGACTTCTGCATCCTCAGCTGCGTCGTGTGCACCTGAGAGCGAGGCGAACGCGCCCCCAGCTTTCATTTGTGGACCCCCGCTTCTCGGCGCCCACCACGCGCACGCGCAGACCGACGCGCTGCTTGCCCCCCACACCCCGAAAACCACTTCAGCGTTCAAGGACCACCGAGCAAGTGTCGCGTCTCGGCGTGACGATCCACTGCGAATTCACTCCACGGCGTGACCGATTGACTGTCCGTGTCTGGAGGAGTGTGAGCGCGCATGGAAGCGCAGGTCATCTTTTATGTGTGCGCGCACCGCACGCGCGCGCGCGTCATCTCCAGGAGCCAACCACTGACAGTGCCGGACCAAGCCTCCATGGGGCCCTAAGCAAAATTAGATTTTGGGCCCCCCTATCACCGCCAATAATATTATTGTTCATTCATACTCCTATAGTATTGGTGACTACTCAAGAAGTACTGTATCGATCTGGGAAAAAAGTGATCAAACATCCCTACTATATGAACGTAATTTAATTAATTATAAAAAAAAAAAAACCACAATTACATTAAATTACATTTAATTGGACTATTTTGTTTAATTGCTTCATGTGGAGAAAAGTACATTGAAGGGCAAGTCAAGTCAAAAATACTCTTTCCAATTATATGTTCTATGTGCTCCCACTAGTCTAAACACAGCATTGTGATTAATATTGTGTATGTGGAATATGAATTAAGCAGAAAAATCCAGCCATTTTTATCTATCTCACAGGGGCCATTTTGCCACTTGTTGTCGACTGAAAATTACATCACAGTTGCTAAGGGCTCAGGTAACGACCAATCACACACACCCGTTTTTCTGGCACTGCAGATGTCACTTTCAGTCGACAGCAAGTGGCAAAATGGACGCCGCCTCAGATGGATAAAAACGTGTGAAGTTTGCTGCTTAATGTATATTACATGAACACAATAACACTGGATAGGGCTGCATAAAAAATATTATTGTCAAGAAAATCGTTGACTTGACTTCCGCTTAAGAAAACCCCAGTAATAATTAAAAGCCTTAGGAAACAGTTCCGCTTCGTGTAGTAATTTTAAGGAACGAATCTTAAGGTCATTGGAACTTCTTAAATTTATATATATATCAGTTTCATATTACGCAGTTTCAGGAGAGGGAGGATAAAAAACATTCCACAGGGGAACACCGATAAAGAGGGACAGTACAGTGAAGTCTTATCAGCGCTTTATGTGTGTTCAGGTTGTTTTGGTCCGATACATTTTAAAAGCAGTGGCTAACTCTCGCTGACATGGATCGCTGACTCTTTGTGACATGGAATTGTGGCTGTTAAAAATCAAATCTAACAATGGCTACAAACACCTACAGTGAAGTAGTTTGGTTTGAGCAGAATCTTGCCATTTGCCACTGGGAATAATCTTAGCTTTAAAGTTCTTGGAGGAGGAAACAGCGACCTCTGTTGGACATTCATGCTCACACAGGATTGAACCGTACTGGAGTGGATGGAGTGTGCCAATTTGACAATTATAGTAATATACTATACAGTACTGTTTTTTTTCTTTCCTTTTTTTTTGTAAAAACATGTCAGTCTGTATGTTTTTACTTTGACTGAAGTCGTTTGTACTTACCAGTCTTTTATCTGTATTTAAGTACAGATTGAGAGGACTTTTGCCCATGTGCTTATAAATAAGAAACAGTCAAACAGAAGTAAATACAACTATTTAGCATAGTATATAAACATAGTAAAGAAAATTTAAGAAAAGATGAAATAAATAGAAAATGTGTGTAAAGCAGTTGAAGTACCTGCACTTGTGGCGCCACCTAACATGTTAATTAGCGCTCAAGGCGGCTACGAGGTCGACATTGCGGAGTCGACATGGACATGGACGACTTGAATGATGTCGCCTTCCCAGCTGGATACGAGAGCGACAGCAGTGGCGAAGAATGGTTCATGGCGCGTCCGTCTGACAAAAAGCCTTTCACTATGAAGGCAAGTTCCACTTGGAAACAACAATAAAAACCGTCGTTTCACTTGTAGTGGCAGTGTTAGCTCGCGCTACCGGAAGTAGCCACCTTGCCGCCATTACCTATGTTAAGAACTTGTTGTTAGCCCGCTAGCTCGCAAGCTAGCGTTTCTCGTTCGGTGTCCGGAAAAATAAGTCAAACGCTGCCATTAAAGAGTGAAATGGTTACGTGTTATCCCTTACAACGTTAAGGTCTTCGTGGACTCGTGGATAATGATGAAACTATGATTTTAATAATGAGAATAACGTAAGCTGTTGTATTATTGTAGTCTTAGGAACATGCAGTAGACTAGCCAAAATTTGTACTCAAGTAAAATTAGGCCGACTTTAACAAAATTACTCAAGTCATATAATAATTACTTGAGTAGAGTAAGTATCAGGAGGGAGAGGGGGGGGGGGGGGTTGTATATACAGATACTGCGTAATTGTTCAGTAACTTTTGATTAATTGTTTTATAACACAGAGCCCGAAACACAGACAAATACTGTGCAAATTGTTGTATGCCAGCAAAAAAAAGCATTAAGAAAAAAAAAAGGTCACTCAAATTGTTTGAGTTGTATAAAAATATCCCATTCCCAACATGACACATTTTGAGCTACAGACGACACTAAGTATTATAGTGTTTCAGTGGTGCAACACAAAATAATGTTGCAAACAAATTCCATTCAAATATTCTGTGTTGTACATAAATTATATATTTGTTATTGTGACAGAATACCGGTAATGCCGTGGCACATCCAGTGGACAACGTCTATTTGTTAAAAATAGCTATCCGTGAAGGTGACATTGAAGCCATTGAACAGCTGCTGGACAATGGCAAGAACCTTTTCATTCCTAAAACAGCAATTACATGTGTTTGTATACGGTATATTAGAGCATGTAATTGTGATCATGTTGATGTTGTGCACAGGCATGGACATAGAATGCAGCCTGGGCATTGGCTGCACTCCTCTGATGTGTGCTGTCAGTGGGGCAAACTACGACATGGCCAAAATGCTTCTGGACCGAGGAGCCAACGCCAACTTCGAAAAAGGTCCCTCTCTCAGGCAAAATAACAATTTACTCCTTGATCATATCAAATCATTAAAAAATTTAACTTCCAGTAAGACACAGAGCAAACAGTGTTTTGTAAAATTAAATTGTAACTGCTTTTGAAGTGATCGAAGGGCATGTTAATTGATAATAATCAGCAATTTTGTAATCGTACGAAAGTAGTGAGTAATGTTGATTTTCTTTAAGATCAGAATTTGTAATTTTTATGAAAATATGTGCATTTTGGGAGTAAGAAAGTTGCAGTCTTATGACAAACCCCCCCCCCCCAAAAGACAGTTTTTTGTTGTTGAGAATATCACATTTCACAACATCAAACAATGTGTTGTAGGCGTGTTGAAAAAATCGATTTAGCGATATATCTCGATATTACAGCACACAATTCTTGTATCGATCCAACATGCGGCCGAATCGATGTTTAAACATCAATTTTTGATGTAAATATTCAACAAAACGTCTTACTTAGGGTTAGGGTTCACACTTTAAGCATGGAAGAATGTTATATTAATGTAACGTTAAGCCTTAATATTGAATTTCAATGCTGTTCAAACATGAAACAGATTGTAACCTGTTTGTTAAATACAGTTTTAACACCCCGAGATGTTGATTTCATTTATTTTATGACCTCTATGTAAGTGCAAGGCGAGGCCTTCTTTCTGTTACTACAAGTAAAACACAGCGGCACAGTCAAGGCCTCACCATCAACATCTTTCATCTGACATTACTTAACAGCGATGACGCCAAAGAGGAAATGTTGCAGAAAACACCACACCTCTGATCCTTGGGAGTTGTTTTTAGTTCAGGCAAATTGCCGCCGCCTCATCATCCAATGCATGTGTTGCGTCAATGTCTGCATGCTTTAGAAAAAAGAAAAAAAGGCACGCCGGAACAACTCTTCCATGTCGGGAAGGCCTACATCTTTACTCAGTGCTCCTTCATGTCAAGCATCACAAATAGATCAAATGGAATGGGAGAAAAATTAGGAAGTAGATGAGTAGTAGATTTCAAAATAAAAGCAGTCAACGACTACATTTTTGTTTTATTTCCAAAAACAAAGCGAACTCTGGATTAAACTATGCTGTCGTCAGCATAGTCCTTTCAATCTCTCAAAAATAAAAAGGCACGTTTTTGTGTGTTCCAAGATAAGCAGTGTGCTTGTCATCCATTCACGCTATGCTGTTGTTAACCAAAATGCTAACGCCTTGCTACCAATGTGCCCAGTTACTATACATTCCATCAAAAGTTCAAGCGAGTCCAAGACAATCTCATGAACTCAACGTTAGAGGCAGGTGAAGTAAACAAATAAACTCCCCAATGGCTTTTTTTTTCTTCAAGGGAATCCACGAATGAACGCATGAACGACGCACATCCCGCTCGCCACACTGCTGCCATTCCCGCTCATCAAAATCTCAGGATCAGCATTTATTTACTCCGATCCCATGCACACACAAGCTGGGGCCGTCTGGTTTGTGCCCACGCAAAGAAAATATAAACAACAAAGACACAGCAACACACATACAGATGGGGAGGCCTAAACACACATAGCCACACACACAAACACATTGCCGGAGCTAAATTGGAATAGAATGTAACGCGAAGCCATTT
Organism: Leptonotus elevatus; assembly: GCF_054856555.1. Classification (NCBI taxonomy): domain Eukaryota; kingdom Metazoa; phylum Chordata; class Actinopteri; order Syngnathiformes; family Syngnathidae; genus Leptonotus; species Leptonotus elevatus. The sequence continues at coordinate 11,734,566 of NC_141242.1, forward strand.
GAAGCCAACATTAAGGTCGGTCAGTATGTCCATTAGGAGTAGACACACACAAAAAAATATCAACAAGCCATGCTCGAAATGATATCATAAATCTGCCATTTTGGTTTGGAGCGCCCATTTTATGGTCACTTTGGGCTCATTTTCAGGGGTTCTACAAAGATGAGAATGAGAACTCTGCCAAGAGAATTTTGTCCGATTGCTACCAAATTTCAAGCACATATGGTGTAAAGATGACGAGCTTCAGCGCGTCAGATTTTTTCCCATGTAGGAACCCCCCGAGTAGTAGTAGTGACATATTCTGCATATCAGCAAATGTCTTGTTACTGTTTGTAGATTGCTGGACGGTGCTGATGGCCAGCTGCACTGCAATGGCGACGGAGGACAAGATTGCACGCTGTGTGGAGCTTCTGCTCTCCAGGAACGCAGATCCCAACATGGCGGACAGGTACACGTCAAAATCGCGGAGTCCGTGACTTGATCCAAAAAGTTGTCGGCTACGTACTTTAGGATTTGTGATTGCAAATGTTAAACACGTTTAAAATGTACGATTGTTTGCTGGACTGTTTTCCCGGCAGATCAGGGAAGAAAAATCACTTTTAACTCGAATTCGCTCTCAGCCATTTTCACTGAAGCAACCCCCTTCACTCCCGGCTGTTTTACTGGATTTTGATCGATTTCGTAAGGCTCAATATTGAGTTATATTGCTATAAAAACATGAAACCTACCAAAATAAGTCTCTTCTTTCATCAGGAAAAAGGTATATTTCTATCTGTTTCCATTTTGCAGCAATTAGCATTAGAATATAGCAAAATTTCGGTATTATTCACAAATCTATTTAGAATTCCGAGTAATTTAGTTTTTTTTTCAACATAGTCCTGGTTCATTTCCTATGCTCTGCTGCCCCCTGCTGGCTGTTTGTGTAATAACTACCATTTCTTTAACTGTTCTTTGCAGTTGAAAGGCTGCATCAAAGGCGTATGCTCAAGCATACAAAAGCATAAAGACGTATAAATACGTCTTTGGGACACATTTAAAATAGAACATATTTATACGTTTTGGGGAGCAAATTAGTTAATTACAGGTGTCAAAATGAATCGATAATCAAATTAATTGAGAAACTACTTAAATAATCATGTAACATCAAAATAAGACATTTACCAATATCTGCTTTTACTTTGGAAAACAATGACTGAACCTGAACTGAATCAGTTTCAGAAAGGCTGGTAAGTATAAAACATCAATGCATCTCGTGTGCTATCGCTCGATTGTTTTTTAGCTGAAATTTTTAGCTAAATAAACAAATATTTTACTTTTTTGTTGTTTCAATTGTAAAATCAATGAAGCTTGCAACAGTTTTTTTTGCAAGCACAAAGAAAATGACCGTGTGTCTGTTGCGCCCTAAAAGTCTTTTTTTCAAAGTCTCAGAACAAACTATTTTCTTTCTACGACCTCTTATATTATGTGACACTGATTGACTAACTGTTGTACTAGCCCTTGTTAAGGATTTAAGATATGATTTGCCACAATCTGTATCCACCATTTAAAACTGTTGGCGATCTTAAAAAATAACTTGTTTTGCTGTTAAATGATTTTTCCGATCACACTTTGCACAAATGAAACATTTCCTGTGTAAATCTCGCCAAAATGACGCTGCATCTCCTGTTTAGCCGACAAGCTAGCACACTGTTTCTCAACCAGTGCCAGGAAAGTGATCAGTTCCCTCCTAAACCAAATATTTGATACCGACAAACCCCCCACAGCGCAACGTTGACGTGGTTCGATGCCATCAAACCTCCTCCCCCGCCGCCGTCGCTTACGTCGAAGCATCAAACACAAAAATTAACGCCAGCTGCTTTCAGTGTAAACAAACAGCAACTCCCAATTGTTCACATGCGTTCACATTTACTCGACCGTCGAGGCCGGAAGTCGCTCGGAGCTGCTATGCACATGTGAGCATGCACAACGGCTCAATCTCGGCCCGCTGATACAAGCCTAATGAAGACATTAAGACATTTTTACCGTGGATTTTATTTTCCCTAAAAAGGGGTCATCTTGACCTGTTACATAACTGGAGGGTTAAAGTTGCCTATTGAAACAGTGACGTCTGACCTGTTAATCACAATTAGACCTTAAATCTCAACTGGCCTTTTTATAGCCGGACAGTTGCACAGATAAGAGTGATCTACGGTCCCGGTGATTGGAACACACACACACACACACACACACACACACACAGAAGCTGTATGAGAAAGACCTTGTGAGGGCTGTCACGCTGACAGTAGAAATGAACGATGCGACCGTTCCCGTTCCCACTACTCAAAGAGGAAGTGCACCGTAGTGATGTGGCAAGGAATGCGCGCAAATTGACATAAAACATTAACTTTTGTCTACGTGACGGTGATTAATATGACTGTTTGCCGTCATGCTGTTTGACCAGTGCGGACTCTTTCCCAGACGACTCGCTAAGTCAGCGCCGCAAGTCAACAGTGAGCTCGCCCCGGACGTGTGACGTGTAGAAAAGTGATTCATTCATCTCAATCCTCTCCAAGCACGATTGCTGTTATTGAATTATTTTTTTCAATGTATCTTTACTGTTTTCTTGAAATTTGCTCTTCACATGAATTTAAAAGTATTTTCTTACATTTATGAAAGACCTGACTTATTGCACTTTAAGACAATTCAGAAATTTGTATTTACAATTATTGAATTAGAATTCTGAAAATATTTTCACTCTCCTCCTTGCTAATGTCAATGTTTGTGTACCACTTAAACCCGTGGGTGGTATTTTATTTTGAAATAATCTGGTCAGAACCATCAAAAAGCACAAAATGGGTCACAATTCCACTCACGGGATAATGATTACAACATGTGGTACTTTCATTAATAAACAAAATTATTTCACCAGTTATTGCCTCCGCAAAATTAATTTGTTAATTAATTTGGAACGAAATGTTTATGGAGTTTTTATCATGTCCTTTGTATTTAAAAAATAATTGATGTTTCATAAGTAATCAATATCAGATTGAAGTGAAGTGAATCGAATCGAGGGAAAAATCGAATCAAACAATTCTTGTGAATCGAAATCGAATCGATTGAGGAAATTAGAATCAATACTCAGCCCTATCATTTAGCCTACCACACACAAAGTGAAATATTTCAAGCCTTTATTTGTTTTAATTTGGATGATTATGTCAGGAAGACCCCAAAATAAAATAAAAATCTGTGTTTCACAAACTTAGAAAATGATGATAAACCAAACATTGTAGCCTCTCGGTGTCTTGCCAGCTAGTTACCGCAATACAACTGCAGAGGTTTTCCTCAGCCTTTAAATGGTCTCAGTCTGGTCTAGTAGGCTTGAGAATCATAGAGAAGACTGCTCATTTGACGGTTGTGCAGAAAACCGTCACAGATTGGGGGGGGAAATGTGGTCGAAAAAGGTGCACAACTCTGTTGACACGTGTCGCTGCAACACAAATGAAGCCCAAAAAAAAAGTCAGATCATGTGCTAAAAAAACTTCCATTTCCAATTTCAATTTAACATCCAAAATCTACTCAAATCAATTCTATATTTCCATGATGTCCAAAGATACAACAGAAATCCATGTACAATTACGGTTAAAAAAAAAGAAGAAGATTTTTTAAGAGTGTGTGTGTGTGTGTGTGTGTGTGGGTGGGTTTGGGGGATTAGTGCGCCATCTTTGTTTGAGATGCTGATGGTAGGGTGAGGTTAGAATAATTGAATTACAGCAATAAACCCCAGTCTATAATTTCTCATGTGTTTTTTAAGGTCTCACACGACGTGCCTGATGTTGGCCGCCATTAAGAATCACTGCAAGATCCTTAACCTGCTGGTGTCCCACGGGGCCGACCCCAATTTGCAGGATGCCAACGGATACACCGTATGTACCGTTATGATTGCTGCAGGTACACGTGTGTGTATTCTGTGTAACAAAGGTGACGTTTCAGGCCTTGGCGCTGGCCGTGCACAACGGCGGAGAGAAAGCCGTGCTGAAACTCCTCCAACTGGGAGCTGACAGCAGCATCGTCACCAAGGCGGGAAAGACCCCTGCTCAGCTGGCGTTGCTTCGCAAGCACAAACAGGTACCTTCAACATTGACTCAAGTCTCTTTTTCACAAAAGCTCCTGTATAATTGCCCCTTTATAAAGTGCCAATGTATACAATTGAGGAAAAAAAAAATGTAGTAAAATAAGAAAATTATTACTTCAAATAAGCACAATTATCTGCCAACAGAACAAGAAAAAATTACTTAAAGTTCCCTGTAAGATTTAAAAAAAGAAAATAATTTTAGGCCCATATCAACCACAGCGGTCTTGAATTTTTTTTTAGACTAAAAACATGTAATGTTGACTGTTTTTCAAGCTGTAATAAATATAATTATTTTTATCTTAAAATACATAAGTATTTTTTTTACGCTTGGATAATATAGCCTGAGTGTCAAGCAGGGAGGTCCCTTTTTATTGTCTTTGGTATGACCCAGCCAGGAATTGAACCCACAACTTCCAAGTCTGAGGATAGCACTAGACCACTGCGCTGGTACTGGAGCAAGGAAAAATGAGTTTAGTAAATATAACGAAAATAACCACTATTGCATGTTTGTCAGATTGTTTTTGTACTTTTATTTTTTTCCGTTTATCGTATTACTAGATTATGCAAAATCTTAAAATAAGAAAATTCAATTTATGAAACCCCAGTTCAGGCTTTTGATGTTGGTTAGTTGTCATCTTAAAATGTGCAAAATGCTTGTTTTAAACCTCAAAGTACTTAAAACTGGCTGTTAATACTCGATGCCTGATCAAATAAGATAAGTAATAAGAATCTTAAAATAAGCACAATAATCTTGTCTGACAATTACATTTGAAGTAAAAATAACTTGTCAAAGCAAAATAAGCCAATTTAGATTCAATTTAAGAAATTATATCTTAAGATTTCAGTTTTTGCAGTGTTGTGTGCATTTAGAGATATGTCAGCGCTGTTGTACTCTCTCATTTATTCAACAAATACTTCAGTGTAATTTGTGCACAAAATCCTGGTCGTTTGTAAGTGTGTGTATTGTGCGTATTCGTAATACCTTGTAGATCTCCAGGATTCTGTCCTCTGCGTTGAGCGTTGATCTCGCGCTACCTTTCAACTCCACGGAGGAAAAACTTTCCACGCTCGTCAAGGCCAACACTCAGGCTCCATCTTTTGCGGAAAGGTAAAAAAATTGTACAGAAACTTCAACATGAAAATATGCATACAGTTGTCAAATATGCATACTGGTAAACGTTTCTTAAGGTTGTCCTGGTTGAGAACTTTGTATTTGTTGCCCTCTGCTGGATTCTCTCAACAACTGCAGGAATAACAATGAAATAAAGCCATACAAGTCCCAATGTCTCTTTTTACATAACAGCGTACCCAAGCTGGATGACCTGGAGCTCCTGCTTCACGGCCTGGATCTGGACTACCTCATTGACATCATGCACGTACGTCAATGCTTATTTGAAAAAGGTCATCTGACTTGATTGCCTCTTTTCATTGGGTTTAAAATCATTCCTACTTTTACACAATATTTAAAATCACCCTCTCGGCCAAAAAGGCCTTCAACAAATGCTTTTGTGAAAACATCCACGCCCTCGCCACCTTCCCACATCTTCCCAATGTCACCATATTGATTAATGATAGCATGTCGTCTCTCGTTAGCGCCACAGGTGAGATGTTACAGTAGCAGCTGTGAGTCGCTATGACATTTTCATGTAATGAGGTGTGCAGTTTACATATTTTCCACGCACGCTACCTGGAATGCGCACGGAGGTTTTGAGCTCAGTTTGACAGATGCTGGTGTCGGCCATGCAGGCGCATCTGCTCCCACCGTTCACGGTTGTGCCGTGTGCCTCCACAGGAGAAGGACATCACCTGGAGCGAGCTGCTGACTATGGAGGAGGAGGGCCTGGAGAAGGTACAGGGCGACTGCAAATGAATGACTGTCAGTGAACAGGAGGATGAGGGCAGTTCATGCTGCACATGCACACGTATGACTTTGAGAGCGTTTTTTAAAAATATTTTGCCTGCTTTATTTAGAAAGGGTTAGGTACCCCATTATTATTATTATTATTAGCGGCACATTTGTCACTTTTAGAGATGCTCACTAATGATTATTTTATGAAATCTTCAATCAATGATGGTCTCTCGTTGGCTGCGGGCTGCAAATACATTTCCAGGCAGATTGTCCATTCGTGATGGGTGGCCGAACGTTTCGATCTGCGCACCTCTAATTCTATGATATATTCCTTCAGGTTGGCATCACAGATGCAGCAGACCAGCAGAAGTTTCTGAGTGCCGTGCAGCAGATGCACTTGGACAAATTGGACATGGAAATCATTGAGCAACTCGAAGTGACTGACGGCGGGTTTGTATCATGTCTTCTAATCAAAGACCTCTCACTAAATGGGAAAAAAAAAAACAAGCGGTGTGTAATGGTCCACAATGATATGTACAGTGTTCCCCTGCATAATTTACTATTTGCAAATTCATTTAGTCACTTATTTAAAAAAGAAAAAGAAAAGAAAAATATTTTGTTAATTCACTGAAAATCATCTTCTTGAAATGAGGGGCCAGAATTTATTTTGAAAGGCCATTGTCCTGTTTAATTGAAAAAAATTGTGAATTGCCGCCATTTTGCGATATCTATAAGCAATTATAATGACCTAAAAGTTTTTGCTTTTCGCTGCGGGCGGGGCTCGGTCCCCAGCATCAAGCCAGTTTTTTTTTAAGACTGCGACGTTTCTCCCCCACTGGAAGTTGTCCATCACACCTGTGAGCATCTCTCATTCTCATTTGTGCTCACCTCAACCTTCAGTAATGGTTTTAAGTGGAGCTGTAATGATTTGTAAGGCGAGAGGCGAAAAGGGCTCATTTTAGCCCACCCCATCGGCTCAGCGGACAGACGTCAGGAGACAGAAAGATGGTGGAAGGCTTGACCAGGACGAGGCCTCCCTCTAAGCCACCTCACTACTTACAGATCGAGTAAACACTCATCGTATTCAGGGATATTGCGCATGTTGACAGGATTTAAAACAAAACAGGTCTATTTAGTATGAAATATGAATTTAATAACTAAAGAACTTTTGATCAACTGATGGACATGCGCATCATGATCACTTTTGTTGCATGTAATGCTATTGTTAATATACAACGTGGACAGAAAAGTAACAAAAGACAACAAAACAAACAAATGAAGTTTTTCTGGCTCAACATTTTCATGGATCTTAAGTCTAAAATTGCAATTTCCAATATGGAGTAAAAGGTCTGCAAATGCACGATAATCAACGTTGGTACTTATGTAATGAAACCTACTAAAATGTGTTTTAAAAAAAACATTTTGTATATTTTTTAGCACAGAAAATTTGGGCTACTTTGAAATGTTACAAAATTAGAATTCATTTAATTCGAGTAAAATTTACATATAAGTAGAACAGTTTTTTCCTGTCCAAAAAATCTTTATTAAGTTATTTATTAAAAAGAGTAATAAAAAAAAGAAGATTAAAATGAATATTAATTATGATTTTTTTTTTTTATATATAAAGATGAAACATTCAGAAAAATCTGTATTGCAGAGATCCAAAATGAGCAATGTGATTTAAGTGATAAAATCAAAATAAAAAATCTAATCAAAAGATTGACAGGCAAGGTCACACATTTTTCCCCGTGTAAAACAACAAAGCGTAACATAACATCAGATATTTCTGCGGGCGTGCTGTCATCGCCGCGCTAGACAAACTAGGAGCAGGGAGAAGGGAGGCTCGGCCGCCTGACACTGTTTACACTGCTCACTCTGACAGAGTGCGCCTCCTCCAAGGCAGATGTAGCGCTAAGATAACAACTATCAATAATCCACGCTGTCGACTACGCCGCTTGATGAATACGAATCACTAATCATCCCAGAAGCTTGTTCACTGGGTGGGAGGGAGAAAGGCCAGCCACCTGTTTGCTCGACATTTTTAGATAGTAACAATCATTTGTATTCATAAAAGAAACTGTAGTTTAATGATTTTTTTTCAATGTTCTTCAGGAGTGAGGAATTTCTTAACTTCCTGCTCAAGCTGAAGCAGCATTGCGACTGTCTGACGGAAACCGTTCAAGACACTATCCGCCGCTTCCCCCTACAGGCCTCTAAGGTACACTGCATGTTCGGCCACTTCATTAGGCACACGTGATGTCATTACAGAAAAATGATTCTTCCAAACGTGTGTTTACAAATAAAGCACTTAAGTACTGTTTGTTGCTGCTTTTTGTGTGCTAACGTGCCTGCGGGTGTAGCTGGTCTTCAAACTGGACCCCAAGAGGGAGGCCCAGGACGTGTGCAGCCAGCTCATGCTGCAGACCAAAGACCTGCAGACCAAAGTCAACTGCCTGCACAATCTGCTCTGCCAGGTCCGCAAATTTCTGCATACTGTATTTCAGTGTTGACAAGCTCCAGCGTGTGCGTGTGCGTGTGTGTGTTTGCCTGACAGGAGCAAATCCTCACAGCCAATAAGTCAGCACCACTGTGACACAGCCCTGTCAGCACGCAGACACCAGGGGGGAGGGAAGATTGGGGGGGTTTAGAGGGCTGATGGGAAAGGTCCGGGTTGAGGGGTGAGAAAAGTTGAAGGAGCAACACGTAGACAAATTGGGGGTGAGGGGACTGTGGTTCCTCAGCTGTGGGTCCGAACCCAGGGAGGTCTTGGGGGAGCTGTGTTCGCTGCTCTGAGACGCACAAGTGGGACTAAAATCAATGCGTTTCACACACAGATGAACGAGGCCCAAAACGTCGATCAACTTCCTGCGCCCGTCACCCACGGCGATAAGACACTGCCAGCCCTGGCGGGCGTTGCGGCGAGGGCGCTGGGGGCTGCCCTCCTCTTCGTCTTCGGCCATCGCTATCTGCCCAAGTTAAGGAACGTCTGCACATCCTTTTAATCATTAATGTGCATTTATGTTGAAACAGACGCTTTTATTTGGATGTTACCAAGGCTTCTTGTAACATTGTTTATATATATATATATATATATATATATATTACAAGTTTTAGTTTTTAGGAGCTTGTTGTGGTCTGGAAAAATGGAAATTGATAAAGAAATTTAAAATGGGCAAAATATTTGGCTCCTGAAGTTCATAAAGCCAAAAGCAGCTTCTCAACAAAAAATATTTGATCTTATTTGACAATTTTGGATTATTTCATACTTAAAATAAAAAAAATAAAGTGCAGAAGCAAACAAGTTTGACTTGTGAGTGACTTCTTGATCTCCCAATGATCAAAGATGGAGGAAATGCGGCATGACGCTCGGAACTCCGTGTGACACATAATCTCATAGGTGCGGCTCTGATATTTCATTCAGTAATAAGAACACAGACCTCCACCAAGGCAACAAATAGAAGACTGGGGCAACACACTAGAATCACGAAATTAAAGAATCTAAAACAAAAATCTGGAATATCAGGCGATGGGGTGTCAGTCTGAGTCAAATGTGCACGAAAAAAAGGGCTGCAGACGTGAATATGAACATGAGTAAGAATAGTCAAAAGAATTTTATGTCGAAAACAAAAACGTGTCAATGTTTTACTTGAGTGACAACTATACAATACTTGAATCCATACTATATAAACTATACAAGCCCGACCAATATGGATTTTTTTTTTTAATCATGTCATCTCTGACTGAGTTGTATTTGAAATATATGATGTAATATAAATCTTATCAAATTATTATCTATATTAGGGCTTGTTGTTTTTTTCAGATTATAAGTAGTCACGAAGGCCAATATTAACGTTTTGGAAATATTGGCGTAAAAAACCCCCCACAACCTTTAACTTTATTTAAAATGTTTTTAGCATATTGTTATTAATCAACTTTTCAGATTTGCAAAATGCTGACGAATCTTTGTTTTGAAAATCTCACAAAAAGTTCAAGGAGCTCCCAGGGTCATTAGCATGTGTTGAATGAAAACTGAAACAAGTACAGTAAATAGCTTCCTAATATTTTCTTCAGTAAATAAAGTTAGCGAAAATGGCAAAACATCCGAAATGTTACATTTTCACTTGTTTTAATTCCAACAAGAGAAGGTGCAGAAAATTTTAATAAAAGGTCCCCTGATGTTAACACTTTTAAATCAATCTATCAGATTTTATTATTATTATTTTTTAAAAGGCCGATGCTAATATTCATCAAAATACTAAATGTTTGGAATAAGACAAAAATAGTCAGCGTGATGTACAAGCAAGCGGCACAAAATGATTGATTTGTAAAGTGAGTCAGAGAATTGTTGCGATCAGAAGGTTCCGGAGGTTCGCCCCGCTTGGCGCGCCACCCAACCAGAGGGACGCGAGGACGCGCTGCTGCTGGTGTTTTCCCGCCCCGCAGCGCCGCCGCCTCTCATTTGCCACTCGTGCTCTCCGCGGACATGCTCCTCGCGGCGACATGAACGCCTTGGCGTGCCGAGTATGTTGGTGCGTGACCGTGTGCGTGCTGAGCGTCGACGCGTCTCGGTGGTGAGTTTGGATCATAACGCTGCTCTTCAGTCTTGTCGTCACGTGCGTGTAAACTGTATTGATAAGGACGCCTTTGCCTGTTTTGCCCGCGATGGCGCTTTCATGACTTTCCAGGTTCAACTTGATTGCATTTGTCATCTTTTGCCGTAATTTTCCCGCTCGTATTTTTCATGATTGCACTTGACAAAAGTTATCAGACGTGCTGCTCTCTCTTTTCTTTTTCTTTTTTCCCTGTGAAAGCCTTTAAGACGTCTTTACAAGTCTCGACCGGCCTCTTGGTGCTTTTTCCCTTCACGGCAAACATTTCAACACCTGTCGCAATAATCGTACACGTCGACTGTAGCCTTTCAATTGTTTCTTTATCGCGTGGAAATGAAGCTAAGTACACACATTCGATAACCTTGAAATGTGCTATATAGATCTAAGTATTATTATTATTAATATTTGCTTTTTCCCCCCATTTTTTATTGTGCTCATAAAGTGGAACCTTCAAAGTAGAACATTTATTGTAAACGGTCAAATGTGAATTTTTTTCTGTTTGAAACTTATTAACATTCACGGCCTTCATATTATTTTAAGACTTTCAAAAATGTTATAAAAATACTTTTTTAACTTAAGTTAAGTATTCATGATGACAACGATGAAGAAATTAATACTTTAAGTCAATGTGTCAAACTCAAGGCCCGGGGGCCAGATGCGGCCCACCACATAATTTTATGTGGCCCGCGAAAGCCAATCGTGCATCGACTTCTTCACTTTTATTAACACTGGGATGTGAGATATTGCAAGCATTTTTTTTGCTACCAATCCCACCTTAAAAATAGATTGAAAAATATTTGAACTAGGGGTGTCAAAATCAGTGCGTTAGTTTTGAGTTAATTTTAAGTTTCTTTAACGGCAATAATTTTTTTTAACGCGCGATTAGGAAGGGTGGGGATCTTTGAATGTCTCACGATTCGATTCCGATTTTTGGGTGTGTGATTCGATTCAGAACCGATTTTCGATTAAGAATGATTTTTGATTCAAAATGATTTGATCGACAATGATTTTTGCTTCGATTTATAGATGTTCAAGGAATCGTAATGATCTACACCAGTCTGACTCGCTAATGCTAATTCTACTCGCGGCACTTTTATCACTCAAAAGAACATCTTCACGCTGCAAAAAATGAGAATCAATTTTTTGGGCACACCACTCCTACTTGGAAAGCTTGCAGTGGGAGAATTCCAGTTGCAACGCAGCAGACTTACAAATGGAATTATGCCATCTAGTGGCAGAAAATGACTAACACAAATCACTATCACATCTTTTTTTTTTTTACTAAATTTTATGAATTTTTATTAAATTACTGTATCAATGACTGAAAGATGCAGCCATATTTCAATTAGTTTAAAATGTTTTCCTCTTTTTATGTTGATAGTATGAAAACATAAAAAGAGTTAAATATTGAAATCATGCGATTAATTATGATTAAAAAAATGTAATCGCCTGACATCCCTAATTTGAACAAATAATTATTTACTGACTTCTGATTTGAAAACTTTCAAAGTTATCCATCAATTTGTTGTGTAAATATAAAAATATATGGCTGTTGCCCGACATAACAGGTACATGAGCACTCTGGGCTCTCGCGTGATGTGCGACAACATCCCTGGTCTGGTGAGCGGGCAGCGCCAGCTGTGCCGCCAGCATCCCCGAGTGATGCAAGCCATCGGCGCCGGCGTGAAGGACTGGATCTCCGAGTGCCAGCACCAGTTTCGAAACCATCGCTGGAACTGCAACACCGTGGCGCGGGACCACAGCCTGTTCGGACGCCTGCTGCTACGCGGTGAGTCCGGGACGGGACCTTCTTGTCACGGACACTCTCAATCACAATTGGGTTCTGCTTTGTGGGTGCGGAGGCAGGATCATGAACGACTTTAAAGGGTGACATCACGTCGTCCGTCAAGTCAGCAGAATGTAAACAAACGATGGCGGACAAACAGCGGTAGCTCGATGTAGGAATGGATTTTGTTATGAAATTCAGTCCAAATAATTTGAAGGCGTTGAGCATACATCACATTTTTAAAGTAAACGTTTGGGAAATAAACATTAAAACAATGTATGACTTCATTTGAAACTAAAGGAATAATAAAAACATATATTTTCAATTTTGGTTTTATTAAGTTAGGGGAAAATATGTGAGCATTTGAAAATATGTTTTTAATGAAAATAATATATTTATAAAACTTTTTTTTTAAATTAGAGCTGTTAAACGATTACAATTTTTAATCAGATTAATCACATCTTAGAATTTTGATTAATCACGATTTATCGTTTAACAAAAAAGGCTTTTTTATCCAAAAAAATTCCGCCAAATTTGAAGAGGTTATGTGTTAATCCTTTTGACATTTGAGGACGTCTTCAACATTTTTTTATCCACTGCACACGCTCATCCTCCTCTTTTTCTAATCAGCTAATTACTTGCATAATTTAAAATGGAAAAAAATGACCCCGATATTTTGACGTAAACAAATATTCTAATTGTGATACGCAAACATTCATTAAATGCTTTACTTTAATGCATGAAATTATGTTTATTACTCAAACACAAACTGTGCTATCTTTAACGTAGCCATCTGCTGCTATGGTCAAAATTATTCATGCGATTAATCTGGGTTAATTAATAATTAATGCGATATTTTTTGTGATTAATTAATCAATTAACGCTTCAACTTTGACAGCACAATTTTTTATAGAATCAAACATGGGAAATGAAGGAAAATGTAAAACCTACAAATAAGGGCTGTGCAATTAATCAAAAGGTAATTACAATTTCAATGATTACACTCCACAATTACATAGTCAGCATAATCATAAAAAAATGTATTAATAATAAAAGTGATTAATATTTTCTTCATAATTGAGCAGCCTTACTACAAATGTAGCAAAGTTCATTCACATTTTTTTCATATTTAAAAAAATAAATTTTATTTATTATGTGATAAATGAAAAGTATTCAAAATTTCCAAAACTGTTTTAAATGTGAAACTATTTTTTTCTAAGTAAATGTTGTTGTTTTTTTAATGTGAGAAAGTAAAAACAAAAAAAAACATACAAAATTAAATATTAATGGGTTAGGTTTAAGAGATTAAGATTTTTTTTTATGTGAATAGAAATCTTTGTAGCTTTGATTTTCAAAAGTTTTGAAACAAATGCATACAATTTTCAACAAATTTCGTCTTGTTTGTGGCATTTGTGTATTTGTGTGCGTGTTTGTATCAAAGACAAAATGGCCACCCCTGTGATGGATAAAAACGGGTGGATTTTGCTACCTCGTTCATATTCATATTATTATCATTATTATATAATTATGAAGAACGTTTTTTGCCTAAAATGAGTGCCTAAAACTCCAGCGAGGCTGACGGTGCGGCGTCGCCCCTCAGGCAGCCGCGAGGTGGCCTTCATCCACGCCATCTCATCGGCGGGCGCGGTGCACGCGCTGGCGCGGGCGTGCAGCCGCGGGGAGCTGGACTCGTGCTCGTGCGACCCGCGCAAGACGGGCGCCTGGCGCGACCGGGCCGGCGCCTTCCACTGGGGCGGCTGCAGCGACCACGTGGAGCACGCCGCCCGCTTCGGACGCGCCTTCGTCGACGCCGAGGAGAGGAAGCGGCCCGACGCGCGCGCGCTCATCAACCTGCACAACAACAGGGCGGGACGCAAGGTGACTGACTCGCGACACATCTGTTAAATAATTTTTATTTGTCGCGTGTGACTCCAGGGAACCTTTTTGTTTTTGCTGTACTAGATTAAAGTGTAATTGCAAATCCAATACAGTAGGTGGCAGTGGCGCTCTCATTGTCAGAGTACACAAAGCGTATTAGCTCTTTGCAGAAGTGTACTTAATTGTCGTTAATTTCGGTTTTGCTTCCCGCCAGGCGGTGAAGCGTCTGCTGCGTCTGGAGTGCAAGTGTCACGGCGTGAGCGGCTCGTGCAGCGCTCGCACCTGCTGGCTGACCATGGCCGACTTCCGCCGCACCGGAGACGAACTCCGGCGCAAATACGAGCGCGCCGTCCACGTGGCCGTCAACCAGTACGGAGCGGCTCTGTCCACGTTGAGCGCGCCGGGAAGACGCACCGCGCCGGGGAAGAACCAGCTGGTCTACTCGGACGAATCGCCCGACTTTTGCGTGCACGACCACGATGCAGGTTATACAAAAAAAACACCAACCCTGATGCTAATTTGCTAACCCATTCAGAAGTGGGCGTTTACACACATCTCACCCGCAGGTTCCGTGGGCACGGGCGGGCGGCGGTGTAACGTGACGTCTCGGGGCGCGGACGGCTGCTCGGTCATGTGCTGCGGTCGAGGCTACGACACGGCGCGGGTGAGCCGCAGCGCCAAGTGCGAGTGCAAATTCCACTGGTGCTGCGCTGTGCGCTGCAGAGACTGCCGCCAGGTGGTGGACGTGCGCACCTGCAAGGAACACACGTGACCGTCAACAAAATGGTGATCTCAAGTTATAAAAAGTCTGCACACCCCTGTTCAGAGTTTTGTGCTGTTTATAATGAGCCCAAGATAAATCATTGTAAAACTTTTGCCGATTAAAAAATGATTAGTCTTAGTCTGATTTTTATTTTATTTTTTAATATATCACACATATTTGGTATTCAAACAGGGGTGTGCAGACTTTTTATATCCACTATAGGTTGCGATATAGTGAATTTGGAGTGATTATCAATACAGCGCATTTCTTCCTCTGCTGACCCTCACCCAAATATGGTCAGTTGTTCTTTTGTTGACTCACTGAGCATTTACTGTACATGATCACAGAGTCCTGCAAGTTTTGTAACATTTGTTTTTCCCCCCTAAAATTGGTTAATTAAAATGTATTTATTCATTTTATTCCTCCTCCTGTTTGAAATGATTGGGGGGGGGGGGGGGGGTTAAACATAGTGTTGATACCCACGAGGGATAGACTATTTTAAGCACAGTATTTTGTACACAAGTACTTTAACTTGGAGAATGTGACCATTTTGTTACCTGTTATCTTGAGTCGCCCTCTGCAGGCCAGTAGAGGAAACGCTCACTCACTGAACAGACTTTTGTTGTGAAACATGAAACGGCTGTCAGCTTCTCCAAATGACAACAGAAGACCAAACACCAACCAAGTCTTGAGTTTTCAGTTTTATTTTAGGTTCATTTTCCAGACCTGCAGAGGACAGTTGAATTTCCTTTTAAGCGCCTCAACTTTTCTTTGTTTTTCCACCCCCCCCCCCCTCCCTCCGCCTCCCGGCATTTCGTTAAAACCCACTTCAATGACTGGCAGTTTCTCCCATTTTGTAAGTCAATAATGTTAAACGGGGGGGGGGGGGGGGGGGGGGGCAAGGGGACGAGAGCAAACGAGGGTCACAAATTAAGACTTGAAGAAAGGCGGGCGGTGGCAAGAGAAAAGGTCAAGACTGGGAGAAAAAAGGCTGAAATTGACCACTACAGTACTTTGTATTGTAGTGCAGCACCTTTCTTTGTGACACACACTCACTTGTACTTGTCAGCCGCACACAATTAAAACACGGAGCCCCAGACGTGACATGAAGCGTGGCAAAGACTCAACTGTGGCCACAACATTGGCATAGACCAGACACTCATAAGGCCGACAGGCAAAACAATTAAATGAACTTCCACTAGATGGCAGAATAACTTGCTCATCCATGTTTTGAGCCATTTGTTTGGTGTCCTACTGAGATTTTCAGTGATGTGTTCCAAAGGTTGGTAAACGCCAATGGAGACGAAATCAAGAGCAGTCTTGCAGCGACGAGCAAAGGTGCGCTCCATTTGGTTACTTTGACGTCCAAGTCAAACTCACAAATTAGCATTTGGTGCGAACCTTGCACCGAATTCTTTGTCTCAAGCTTAATGAGCCTTTTTGCAGCAACCATCGAGTATCTGGCCACAAATGAGCATCTCGCGGGCACATTAAAATTTCACGAACACCAATTTGCCTTACGTGGTGATAAACTTTTCATTATCATTTAAACAAATCAGCATTCTGCGGACACAAATTTGTGTTTCATGTGCAAGTTATATCCAATTCACAGCCGCAAATTTGCATTTGGCGGTTGGAAATGACTATCATGTGGCCATAAATTAGCATTTTGTAGCCACAAATGAACTTCTTGTGGCCACAATCGGTACTGGGCTGATGCAAATTAGCAATTTGTGTCAACAAATGAGTATTTCAGATCAATTATGACCGGTCACAAATAAGCATTTCATGACCACACATCATTTTGTGAACATGAATCACTATTTGCATAAATGACCAATTTGTTGCCATTACTAGTACTATTTTGTGGTCGCACATTAGCATTGGGGCCACAAATTTGTAATTGACACAAATTACCATTCCACAGTCACAATTGAGTATTTCATTCATGTTATATCCAATTTGAAATACATTTGACTACTTTCCAGCTAAAATATTTTGTGTCCATGTTAAAGCCAATTTGTTGACGCAAATGAGCATCTCGTGCCCACAAACTCGTATTTGGCGGCCACAAATTTGCATGTTACGCATACGTGTTGTGTATCGCACATTTTAAAATCTCCCTCACCACGCGTCATGTGTAGGGCTCAGTAATATTGCAAACATTGACACGAGACCTTGCCTCCTCCATGCACTCGAGCCCCGTTCTCTCTCCGCTCACATTAAGGCCTCAATTAAGCCCTGGCGGGTTGACAGGTGGGAAGGGAAGGGGGGCGAGGGGGGGGGGGGGGGGGTCCTCACCTCCTTAGTTAGTACTTAAATCCTCTTCCTCATTTGTCTAAGTTTTCCTTCTTCTATCTACTTGGTGGCGGTCCATGTTAGGGCTAGGCTACCGTAGGTACCACACGGTGGCACTTGTGAGTAAGGAGTCTAACCCTCGTGCTCAGGATATGTGCCACCATCTCCCACAGGGGCCGGACTCCCCCTCCCCAAACCCTTACCCGCCCCCTCCCCTGCGATCGGGCACTGCTCTACCCTCTGATACAGAGGTTCAGCAAAAACGTCCCCGGTAGAGGGAATGTGGGCCACCAGGCCGCCTCTCGAGCCAGGGGGGCCCCCCAACAACGTTTACGAGGAGCCCCTGTGCCATGTAACCCCCAGAAAAACAATTCCGCGTCGTCCCGTCGGCGAGCGATAAAGCCAAGCGACAACTCTCATCCTTGATTCACAGCTTGCTTTGCTCTTCTTTAAAAAAAAAAAAAATACTTTTTTTTTTTTTTTTAAAAAGACGGCGCCGACTGTTCAACAACGGTACACACTTCGTTAGTTACGTTTAAAAAGAAGACCCTCACTTAAGCTTAATTGAATCTTTGTCAGTTTTGGGGTGCTTAGTGCTCTACTGGATCCCCCCAACCCCCCCATCTAGGTCTAAAGGAGTGGTGATGGTAGCAAACAGGTTATAGATCCTTTGTGTGCCACAAACAAAACGAGAGGAGAATAAAAAGAGAGTGGACCAAAAGAAAGCATAGTTGTTACTTTGTTAATCATATTTCATACTCTGCAGATTGATGTGTTTCGCTTTTGAGGGGATATGGTGGGGGTGGGGGGGGGTCATGATGAGTGGGGTAAATGGGGTGTAGTCTTGTATTCAGTGGCGGTCCACGGCGGCACTCTGTAGCAACTCTGTGGCGGGCTGTCCCGGGGGTCTGAAGGCGGTCTGGAAGCCTGGCGGGGGGGAGTGGAAGTGGCTGGCGGGGTTGGCTGTGGCGGGGGGCAGGTAGGGGGCCCAACCGGCGGCGGCAGCGGCGGCTCTGTGGTGGAGGGGGAGGTGGCCGTCCAGGATGCCGGCGTGGAGGGGCTGGGGGGCGGGCGGCGCCGTCGAGCCGGCCGGACCGTCCATCTCTGTGAGCGCCTGCAGGGACTTGAGCCAATGGGGGGGGTTGTCGTCCTGGAGACAGTCTAAACTGGTGGCCGCCGTAGCCGGGATGCCTGCGCAAAATATGAATTAGTCGCCGGCGCTATGCACACGCGAGCATCGTTTTACTGTGTGTGGACGGAACCTGTGATGATAGCAGGGTCCATCCAGCTGGCCGTGCTTTCCCAGCTCAAGCTGTGTGAAATGCCCGCCGGCCCGCCGATGTGGTTAACACTGTTTGAGGACGAGGACGACGAAGAGGACGAGGAGTTGGGAAGGCCCCCGAAGTTGATGTTGATGTTGGGCAGGAGAGCTCGGAGGCCATCTTGCCACTCTTTCACATTTAGACCTTCTATAGAGCTGCTGTTTTCTGCAGGAGAGGAAAAACACGTCATGACTTCATCATCTTTCCTTCTCTTTGTTTTATGGAATTTGTCATCAGTCCGAACCTGATGTTTGATAAAACTTCCTTTTTACATATGGACAAAATCTGTACTCTGAATATATTTCATTTTCCATCATATATATATTTAGGCTTTTTTTCTGTTATTTTCTCCCCCACATTTAATTCCCGTTTGTTGTGAAAAACGTATGTTGTCGGGCTGCACGATATTGGTAAAACATGCGATATGCAATTAAGTTGCTGAATATAGCGATATCGATATGATTGCCATATTTAACATGTACCTAAAGAAATTACATTGTTATTATCTAATGAACTAATTATACTTTTTTCATGCAGCAAAATAAGCTAATTCAATGTATTCTTAGTTTATTAATTGTAATTACCTCTTGATAAAAAAAAAAAAGTTTAACTATTGGATGGCGGTGCACATTTTAGTTAACGTATGACTGGTCAAATTCAGATAAAATCATAAAATTCCATGTGTTATATAAAATATTTTTGTCAAAAGAAAATTGTTGTGGAAAAAATCAAAATGCACTCGCGAATGTACGGAGCACCTCCGGAGGTATTCACCCGCCCTGACTGGAAATGAGCAGCGTGAGCATTCGGCATCGCTCGGCTTCACTCGGCTACCCGATCAAGGTACGTTCGGCTTTGCTTGGTTAGCTTGGGTGTTTAAACTCGCAAGAATAAGGTCAAACTTTTTGTGTCTTTTTTTGGGGGGGGGGGGGGGGTCGAAGTCCGATTCATAAGAGTTCAGAGACGTTCGAATTTTGAGGTTCCACTGTATTACTATTATTAGTAATTGTAGTAGTAGTCAGGGGCGTTGCACCTAAACAGAAAAAGTTAAATTGACCATTACGTCGAGGGCCACTAAAACAAAACAAAACAAAAAACAGATGATGGCCGCCAAATGGCCCCCGAGCCGCAATTTGGATAGACCTGGGGGCAAAGTGGTTGTGGAACATGCAAAGAGTACCTGAGATGGGGATCCCTCCCAGACCTGTGTTGTGCTGAGGAGGCAGATTCAGGTCCAGGAAATGACTGTGTGAGGCAGCACTGGCTGAGTGGTTCAAGTGTGTGAGGTTATTCCGCGAGGGGATGCCCATCCAGGGGTGTCTGGCGGCCTGCTGCTGCTGCTGCTGCTGCTGCTGCTGACTCGCCTGGCTGCTCTGAATGGCGGGGAAACTGCAGGAGCTGTAGATGGCTCTGTGGTGGAGCTGGGGGATGCGGGCCACGCCGCCGGGGAAGTGGTGAGAGTTGCCGGCGTTGCCGTTAGGGGGCGGCAGGCCCAGCCCGTGATTGTTCCCCTGTGCGAGGGGCCCCGGGGAGGCGGGGCTCTGATCCTGCACCGACAGCTCCTTCTCGATCAGGTCGGCCAGCGCTTTGCGGGTGACGTCGAACGGGTCGAAGCCCAGGTCGTCGTCCTGCTGTTTGCTGGACGAGCCGAAGCCAAAGGCCGCCTGCCAGTCCGTGGACGACGACACTGGGATCGAGTCTGCCGCGAGATCAAACATGGACGTTACTGGCGGAGCGACTGAAGTATAAAAACAAAACAAAACAAAAAATATTATAAACAGTCGTACAACTTGAATCAATGTGTGTTTTAACAAACAGTGTCAATTATTTGAAGCTTCTGCCCTGAATTCAACATTATTCCTTGACCACAAGATGGTGACTAAGCACTTTTTCTTTTTTTTTACAATTTAGACAGTACTATGGTCTGTGTGAAAAGCTTGACGCTCCTCCCTGGAATTAAGCATTATTCTTTAGCTATAAGATGGCGGCAAAGCTGTTTTCGTATTAGATATGGCTTTAGCCTGAGCGCAAACTGTGAGTTTCACGGGAGATAGGTTAGTGAATAGGCGAATTTGCAAATGGCCAACCACAAATCAATTAGAAATGAATCACATTAAAAGAGATGAAATAACGTGTTAAACAACTTCAGACTTCCTAAGAGTAGAGGGAGATTACATTCCAGCGCACGCACACAGTTTTTTTTGTTGTTGCACAAATTAATGCCCCTTTCTCCCCTTCAAGTGAACAAGCAAACTATTCAGCCAGATAGCTGCTGCTGCTTGTGAAAGAAAATGGTTATAATTCCAAGAGCACTTCATTGCCCTTTATCCGACATGCAAGCACTTTTCAGACCCCGAGAACACAACATTAACATTCAAGCGTTTGAAGAATGCCAAGCACCTTGTGTGCACTAGTTCCCAATAACTGCCACACTGACACACACGATATCACGAGCGTGCAGGAGCAGAGCATCCCATGGCAAAACGGATTCGTCTTTGCTAATATGCGCATAGCATTTATTCTCGGTTGAACTGTCTGCTATTTGCTTGGTATAAATCAACACGTCAACCAAGAAATGCTCTCAATTCTGTCATGAGCTGGGGATCTTGTTCTATTATATTATCACTGGTCTAATTGTGACTCCACTATTAATTCAATTTGAAGTCTTAAAATTGCCAATGGCTTAAGGCCAACCTTCTTGCCGAGTGAAATAGACGGCAAATTGCCCTTGGGGCCCATGTCGTCAATTGAAGGCAACAAGGCAAGGGTGGTATAGTAGCAGCCCCGTCAGATGGATGAGAACCGATGAACTATTTAATCGTTATATCAAAAAAAGCTGGAATATGTTATATTGCAAAGAAGATTCTTGCTTTTAGATTCACTTTAAATGAGCTCATCATGTTTATGTAATTGCGTTGGCTCGCTTGCTGTTCTGTAAGCCAGTTCTGCTTTACAGTAGACACATTGCACTATATTCTCTGTAATTGTGAAACGATGGCCTGACAAATTGGCAGATATTACAGTCATTTCTGGACTATAAGGCGCGCCTGACAAAAAGCCACGCTAGCTAAATTTAGGGAATACTCGAGTTTGTTACACATATAAGCCGCATTCGACTGCAAGCCGCAGTTGTTGTAATGTTACTGCACCGGTAGATTAAGGGTTGCCACTCATTTATTTTCCAGAATGAGGGCGTAAATTCTTTTTGGGCCTTTTACTCTTGCGCTTCCTTTATAGTGCGCCCCCTTGTGATCTGATGAATAAGTCGCACCTTTGTATTAGCCGCAGGGTCGAATGCAAGTGAAAAAAGTAGCGGCCATTTTAAAACAGGGAGAGAGAAAAGGGGCAATTTTTTTGTTTTTCTTCTGATTTACACTACAACAAAAGACAAAAACAACTTTCAAACATTATCCCTCAAAGAAAATCACCCAATTTGTGCCTATTTTCCCTTGTAAAGTTAAATAGGAAAGGACAAAAGTATATAAAAACCGCAAAAATCATATTTATTGCTGTAAGCATGTGACTACAAAAATAAAGTTACTGTTTATTACATAAATATATTTTTAATGAATCCGCTTAAGATTAGGTTATCAGAAATGAATGAAATTGCCTCCTTTGCAATGTGAATCTGCAGTAACATTAGTCAGTCAAGAATAAATGATCACCGCAAGAGATGTAGAGAAAAATCTGTGACGTAAAACGAGATGCGTATAGTTTAAAAAATCCACAATACAGTGAGACCACAAACTGCAAAGAGACAAATGAAAAGTTTGCGTTACCTGACGTGAAGAGGCTGTGTGGTTCAGGAGTCATGGGCCAGTCAGAGCTGCGGGGGTTGCTCGGAAATGGGGGCAGACCGGTGGGGAGGGGGTTGGGGTGTCTGAAATTGCTGTTGTCCGAAAAGAGCGATTGCGACTCGGCCGCCGCGCCCTCGAAGGGCGAGCGGGCCGTGAGGTCGGACATGCTGATGGGCACCACCAGGCTGGGCTTGGTTAAACCCGGGGGAGGGGAGGGGGAGTCACTTGTGGGTATCTGGGGAAAAGACAGAGTGTTAACGTGCTTGTTTTCCTGTCAGACTTGTTCATTTGGGGGGGGGGGGGCAAGTCTCTGAAGTGGTTCTACCTGTTGTAAAGTGTCTCCATTCACCATACCAATTGAATCGGAAGGCTTGTCACTGGGGCT
The DNA here is from genome assembly GCF_054856555.1 of Leptonotus elevatus. Lineage (NCBI taxonomy): Eukaryota > Metazoa > Chordata > Actinopteri > Syngnathiformes > Syngnathidae > Leptonotus > Leptonotus elevatus. The sequence continues at coordinate 11,757,362 of NC_141242.1, forward strand.
GCAGGCACAATATTATGTGTATCAATAATAGCAAAACAAACAGCTTTGTGCAATACATAAGCTCAGGTGTAGCCTAACCCTTACCTGTTGCTGTCACAGTTTGAGGAGAAGGGGGACATGGCAGTGCACTGGCCGGGACCGAGGTCCGGATCGAGACCATCTGAGGCGAGACCCTCTTGGTCCAGATAGTCTAGCAGCGGAGGGGACTTGCGGTCCTCTGAAAGGCCATTGGCTAGTTTGCTATGCCCTGACAACGTGGGCCACCCTTCTTTACCATTGCTACTGTTTTGTCTGTCACAAAACAAAAAACACAACATAAAAAAAGGAGGGGGGAAAAGACCCTTGCATTGCAAGAAGAGTAGAAAGCAGAAGTTGACTTCATTAAAGAAAATTCTGACCTTTGTGTTAAGCCTGATTTACTCTTTGACTTCTCTGTTCCACAAGCTGGAGGTTGTAGAAAGCTAGGGTTTATTTTATACAGGTCTTGGAGGAGTTTTTGCTCATATTCTTGATGTTTCCCTGCCTGAAAACGTGGACGTAAAAAGGAGTCAATAAACTCAACGCAAATGACAAATCAAAGCAGGGAGATACGACACTATCGACAATTATATTACCTGCATTTCATCTTTAGTAAAGCTAGCTGCTTCATCTCCTAGCTCATGTAGATACATGCAATCAGGTTTAGGACACTGCATACTTTTCAGGAAGTAACTGCAGTACTTTGTTGTCCCTAAAGAAGCCTGCCATGGGACAATGAGAATCAAAACAAGAGAAACTCAAAGAGCATTGCCTTTGTCTTCAGGGCCAGCGGGGAGAATTGCTGCTAAAAAAAGGCTACCTTGAGTGTTCTGCCATCAACCACCACGTTGTTCACAGACTGTATAGCTCTTAGCGCGTCTTCAGGGCGGACGTAGGTGACATATGCACTGGCACTCGGCCCCTGGACCATCAGAAGTATGAACAAGAGACAAATCAGACAGACAGCTGCTGCAACAATTTAGTTTTTGCCCTAGTGTTGTGATAGAAAAGAGAAATTGAAGGTGGTAGGGCCCCAAAACCGATCCCAATTTGTAAACTTGCTATTTTTCATTTGGTGTAAATGTCCAAGCGAAATCGAAATGAGTCACAACAAACCAAGTGATATCACAGAGACGAGAAGGAGGTTTAGAACACTGGACTAATTAATGAGGGGAAATGGCGCTAATAAACAACACTATTAAATCAATTAAATACACAGGTACCAACTTGCTCAACCCTGCTTACGAATATTCCAAAATACGAGTTGCTGCTTTTTTTAAATTTTTTGTCTCATCAAATCACATCACTTACAAAGGTCCCCTAGCTTTATGCTAACAATCAAAACACTGTGAATGGGCGAACGAAATTAGCATCAATGCTGTCGTAGCAAGCAACAGTGCAGCAACACATAAACATGATTACATTGTTGAAAAACAACAACTATTACTGCATCATCTACGCTTTGGGCACCATATGGTGTAGATAAAGCGCTATAAAAAGCATTATTTGTCATCCATTCCGTTACAAAGCCGTCATCAACATTTTCAACACCCTCATTGTCTACAAACATATTTCTTAACAGTGTGTCACTGTCGAATCGTTACACTGATGCAAATTCCTCCCGCGCCGTCGTCAAACGCGTCATTTATTTAATAACTCCCGCGAATATCTGTCAAGACTAAACGCTCAAATAAAATTGCAGGACATGCTACGAGGCCCACGTCACCCTATCGTGCATATTCTGATGCATTTCATTGGCGAAGAGACCAAGAATTGGTCAAAACACAACAAAATGACATATCCGCTCTCAAAGGTTTAAAGTGAGAAGAGCGCAGGAGCGCTCCCGGCTTTAACGGTAGAAACGCGTTTGCGTGCTCCCGGCCTTAATGGGTTAAAGGGAACATCTTGACCAAATGATCCCCTTTTGAAATTTGAAAACGCTTGAATACACATAAAACCTAAGAGAAGTTTACCATATCTCATCATAGTTGCCAACATTATAACATTTAGTCAGTCCTTATTTTTTTGCATTATCAACTCTCACCACAACCTAACACGGATCAACAGTTTTATGTTCAGACACGACCATATGAACCACACCAAAGCGGAAACTAGAGTTTGATTCAAAGTGACCACCCCCCAAAAAAACTGTATAAAATTATTAGAATTGTGCAATTCAGTGGAATAAAAGTGTGAGGAATCCTTTTCACTCAAGTGCAGAAATCAACAAAACCAAAGTGTACAATGTCTGTTAACTCACCTGTGACCCCGCATAAGATGTACTATTGTTGATGACCACTTTATGGATCTTCCCAAACCTCCCAAAATACTCTGGTCGTTTTAGGACCTGTGAGTGCAAAAAAAACAAAAAAAAAACACTTATGAACCGTTCTCATACACAACCGTGGTACACCTTGTGCTCCAAGATGCCCATCTAGAAGCTCCTTCTGTCCGTTTAGATCCACAATACATACACTTTGAGAACATTGAAAACTGTGCTACATTTAAAATTGTATTGTATTTTGGGAGGAAAGAAAGAGGAAAATAAAAACAATCAAAAATTGTAGGTGTCAACTAAATCATAAACACCAAAGGAATACATTTGTCTGCAACAGTATATATATTTTTTTGAAGTTGGTGCAAAGAAGTACGTTTCCCCATCAGCTCGCTGTGCTCACCTCCGTGTCGGCGAGGCGCTGTGAGAGTCCCACCACGAACACCAGGTTTCTCTGGACCACTCGGACGCTGGCCAAGTGCTTGCGGTTCTCCGTCACCTTCTGCTTCTTCTCGTTCTGTTTCTGCTTCTTCTCGTTCTTTATCCTCTGGATCTCCTCCTGTGACAGAGGCTTGTACACAGCGGGGTCCTCTGGGTATGGCTGCACAAAAAGACGGCAAACGTCAAGTATGCAGTCCACTGTAAGATAAGCAGCCATTACACTGGGTTTGGGTTTATGCTGAGTAGACACTCAAGAGGGGAAGGCGCTGTAGTCAATCACTAATGCAATAGTTAAGTGAGTATTACAGTAAATGTTTGTATAAATGGCCTGGGCCATAAACAAAACAATCTAATAAAAAGCAAGTCGTCACACATGTCAGGAAGATGCGAGTTAAGGGTTAACAATTTGGAAAATCAGCAACATTTTCAGGAAGAAAAAAAATAACATCACTTGAGCACCTTCATGAAATGTACGCACCCTCCACCCAGAGGAAATGAGGCCATTCCCTGTCAAATCTGATGGTGAGTACAATCTCCCAGAGATTTGAGCATCTTTTCTATCTAGCGTCTCTACAAGGTGAAACATCATATTGCACGTTCTGATTCAATAAGCAGCTTCCGTGCTCCACTGGTGACGACGGCCTTTTCACAGCGCGGTTGCTGATATGTGCTGGCGGCGTGGAGTTTGACCGCAACAGAGTTAGATTTAAAAATTTTGTTTTTTTATTATTATTTTATCCATGCCAGTTGTGACATTAAAAGTGGCGCATGTGTGGCGTGAAACATTGCTAGGTTGTAACCCTTAAACAACAGAAGGCTCACTCACTTTTAAACAAACATGCATTCAGTCTTGAGGTGGATAACTTTTTAATTTTATTTTAAATTGTCCAAATCCTCAGAATTTAACTTCTCAACAGTAAATATTCTCCCTAATCCCTCCAAATCTGTCACAAAATTCGTAAATGTTATGTTTTAAGAAAAAATCTATACTTTTGGTCAGTCCACGTGCATGGGTGTTATTTTTACAAGTTACGTGTATTAACCAATCTTCGTTAAAAATAACCTGCTCTCTTTGATGATGCAATATAAATGGTTGAACAAAGTGCTAATTTTGGCGGCGCGAGGATTCTGCTCGACGGCGACGCCAGCGATTTATTAAATGCTAAATGCAAACTCACGTGCTGGCTTAAAGTAGCCTGTCAGATGAGCCGCATACACATCATTGGCAATGATCAATATAACTTCCAGATCCATGACGAGAGTTAATTTCACAACCAAAACTAAAGACATTTTCCAAATGGCTCTTGATGGGATGCATCTCCAGAAATTAGGGACACCCTAAGGCCTCACCAAATCACACATCGTTGGTGGTAGCGTGCAAATATCAGGTAAATAAAGTTTACACATGGTGGGTGTGTAAGAAGTCTGGACAGGAAAAGTGCCACAGGTGACATGAATCGCGTGTCTAATATGGCTTTACGCTGTTTTAATATTCAGAGCAGTTCACTTATTTTATACGTTTATGACAATCAAGAACTTTACAATTACTTTTATAAATAACTAAAATAATAGCAAAGGGATAGAAAATTTCCAAGGTAAGTCAAATGGGGGAATTTGGGAAACAATCACAAATGCAAACCCCACTAAAAAGCATGGTATTTCAGCAGATTCATTTGCAAGTGTGACTTTACTTTTTAATATTTTATTAAACCATCAATTCCTTCATTTAAGAACAAATAACATGAATGTTGAGCTAATTACGCATTCCCTTGACCTAAACCATTCAAAAATTAACAACAACAACAATAACAATTCCCCAAACTTCATCACCCATCCTATATGTCCGCCAGGTAAGTCTTTCTCACCTTTCTGCAGGCCGGGCAAAGGCCGTTCTCATCTGTGCGGATGCGGTGCCAACAGAAGCGGCAGATCTGGTACCCGCAGGTGCAGGGAAAGAAATTGACGTCGTCGATCTCCAGCGGCTCCATGCACAGGGGGCACTCCATGGGGTCGTCCTTCATTTCAGGGCTATGGGACATCCTACGGCGCGGCGAGGCTGAGCGTTGAGGTGGTCACGAAGCACAGAGCTGCGAGGAAGGGCGACAAGCCATACTCTGTAGTGATGTAGAATAATGATCCGACATGCTTTGTTAAAAATAAGAAAATAAAAATCAATCGCTGTCTGTCACAGTGCGGGCGCTAATCACCCAGCCGGAGCGTTTTGACGTTCACGAGCTTGAGCTGCAAGGCCAACAGGTGCTTCCCTGGGGTTGCGAATACGGGGGGGATCCAGGACACTGGAAGGCTGTGAAATAATGCTGCCGTCAGACTGAACATGAACTGAGGTCAGGCGCGGTTGCATGCCAGTCAGCGCGGATGAAGCGTTTGAAGAGAAAACTTTGCACCTTCGACCATTTTGCCGTGGTTTGCTGATGTGAACTTTTCATGGCGTCGAGAATGTACTTACTACATCACACAGCAGCGGCACAAGCTCAGACACGGAGCCCAATACCGGCCGGGACCAAGCCAGAAGGCGCATGCTGGTGTATCTTGTAAGGGTATTGGATTTGTTTACAGTTTTTGAATTGTCAACCAAGATAGCATTTAGCAGTACCAGTAACCAGATTGACTAGCGACGTTCAAACGTGTAGATACCCCGTGAACAAAAGCTGAACCTAGCATAAGGGTCCCTGGGTCCCAGTCACGGACAGCTGAAGGGCCATGGCAGGCCACGCACCCACAAGACCCAAACCACAAATCGTTCGGGAAGTCGTCACCACCATTCAAGTGCATCCATCCAGCTTCCATCTGCACACAGGAAGTCCCGGGCAACTGTGAGGCAGATAAACGAACCACTCGTCTACCTCAAGTCTAGTCCATGCATCCATGCCGTATAGCGTTCGTCCTCATTAGAGTCTTGGGTGAGCTGGAGTCGATCCCACCCGATTTTGTGCGAGAGGTAAGGTACACCCTGAACCGGTCGCCAGCCAATTGCAGGGGACTATTAACATTTTTGAGGCTTCGATGTCGATGAACCTAATATGAATGTTTTGGGGAAAACATCAAGAAGATGCAACTCCATAAAGCAAAACCAGAGCAGAGATTCGAACCTAGAACCTCAACAATGTAAGAGGAATCTTGCAATTTAAGAAAGGACGTTAAAAAGAGGATGTTTTGAATGAACCCGCCAAAATGCAGTCCAAAGGGTCGAAACTCAAATTTAGCACATAAACAACAAAAATAGTATAGATGTGACGTACAGGTGCGCTGTTCCAGTGATACTTAGCACATTGGCAGTGATAGTGTATAAATAACGTGTTGTTAGCAGTCATGCTCTACTTAGTATGTGACAACACGGGCTGCCAGAACTTGGGAGTCCGATCCAGATTTGTGGACGCCCCCCCCACCCCCCCAAAAAAGCGCAAGCATTACGAAGCGGAGGAAAATAAACAGCAGCAATTTCAAATGCTGCCCTAACTGCTGGCATTGCATTTGTCAAGCCATTGTTTGGCCGGCCAGTGTACAGCACAACCAAAATGTGTCTCATCCGCGGGCTGTCTTCCGAGTCGTACCTTTTGACAGATGTTATTTGGCCACCGCTAACGAGAAGCTAACATTAGCCGCGAATCGCATAAAGCGAAGCTGCTTTTTTTATATAAGAAGGCAGGGAGAGAGAGCGACAAGCGAAAGGCGTCCGCAGGGTGGGTGGCGGGTGTTGGCAACACTCAACTTCTTGTGCAAGCCCAAGTTTCAACACGCCATTGATATTAACTACTTTATAAAACGGTTGACACGACGTGACGTTTTGCCCCTTACACACTGACAGCTCGCTTGTAGATAACCGCCTAGCATCGGCTAGCCTAGGATGCTAACAGCGGAGACGTACGGCGGAGGCTTACGGACGCGGCCTACGAATGCTAACGGTGAACTGGGCGCAACTTGGCCGCGGTTAAAACGTCTGACAGCGCTCTCACCGGCGAGGGGACGCGCCGGCGAGGGCAGAGCGAACTCGAGGACGCTCTACAGCCGCTCGGCGAGTCAACAAACGGGCCCCTTTGGCGATTTGGTGGGAGGGTTAGCTCGTCTTAGCAAGTTGGCTTACGTTAGCGTTACTTACCCTGTCCGTATTTAGCTTAGGATTCCACTCCAAGAGAGTCACACCGAATTGGGCGGGGACTGCGAGCCAATGTGTGTGAAATGTCAAAATATCTCGAAGCGGTCACTTTGGATGACCGTATATGTGTTGTTCCGTTATAATTAAAAAGCTATAAAGGTGTTTTTTTGCCCCTGTCTTTTCTTAGTATTGAGGAGACAATTTACGCTCAAACCACCATCTTAGCTAGCATTAAAATAGGGAGGAGGGAGCGGAGTAGTTCTCGACGCCACGGAGTCTGCGCAGAGAAAGCGATGCTTTGTGGGACATTGAGTTTTTGAAAACTTAAATCAGCCTTGCTCACGGGCCCGCCACATCCGTGTACTGCAAAGATTTTGAATATTGAACTCATACTAAAAATATGTCTTTGTAGATTGTCAGTCAATTGCACTCAATCTTTAATTATGCAGTTAAGGCAACTGAGAAGAGATTCCAATTTAAAATGCTGACCTGGCGGCAAAAAGACGTCATTGTAGGCTAATTGAAAACATTGCACATTAATCATTATTTAATATAGTAAACTATTTCCACCACTTTAACACTCATAAGATGAAACGCGTGACACTACTATATTTCTACTGTAGTCTCTTTGGCTAACACTGGGAGCAGGGCTACAGTTTAGTTGTCCACATGCCGTGAAATAAATGATAAAAAAAAAAACACACTTCAATTAACCCCTTTGAGAGAAAAAAAACCCCACTTAAATCAGTGCAAAAGACATTCCAGATTTTTGTTTAATGTAAACACGCAGTGGTAAGATTAAAGAAAACACTGCGGGACATACTTGGCACACTTCTCTGTTATACCGTTAACATATTTCAATGTGCGGTATTATTACAATGCATAATTCATTTAACATGCCAAATATTGTTCTACATACATACATTATCTCACAAATTGAGTACACTTGTCACAATTTTGTAAATATTTTTATTATATATTTTAACAGGACAACACTAACAAAATGAAACTACAGTGTACTGATTGTAAAACTGTGAATTTACTGTCCCCACAAAATAACGTAACACTCAGCCATTAATATCTCCTGGCAACAAAAGTGAGTGCACCCCTAAATGAACATTTCCAAATTGGGCCAAAAGTGTCAATATTTTGACATCAATACATCCAGTCAATCATAAGGCACAGACAGACAAATTGCCACATTTATGGACACTTTAGAAGCATTAATGAACCCAAATGTACGTTTTGTTGAACGTACGTGGGAAAAAAAAGCACACTAACTGAAAGTATTCAAAAGCATAATTGTACCAACTCCAAATACAATCAGTCCATCCACATGAATGTCGGCTCGGGCCAGCTGTGATTTTCAATGCGGTCGGGCTCTACAGACTGTCGAGTCAGCACGGGGGCGATAGGATGCGGTGATGCAAGGGACAGGCGTGCGGCCAGGAGGCCCATCCGAACACAAGCGTCGGTGTCTCGGCCCTGGAGGATCCCGGCCATCAAGGCGCCTGCAAGACTGCACATAAGGAAATGATGACTTGTCTTTTTGCTCAGAACTATAGGTGCTTTCTACCTATCTCCTGCTCCCGAGACGTTCATCGTCTCATGTGCTGCGAGAGTCAGCGCTGGGTAGTGGACAGCGCAAAGCTTCCTTGTCTGCAAATACAGATGGTCACAATAACTCTCTTCTATCTGTCCATACATTGTTTTATGCTTACGTTTTGTTGAGTTTTTTTGTGCACACGGTGGGTTCCAAAGAAAATGAGTGCTAAGAAAAAGTGAATGATGAATTAAAGAATGAAAACTGTTTTCCCCCCCCAAAAAAACTGCTTGAGTCTGTGCATTCTATTTAATTAATTATTTTTAAAGTTCTCGCCTTCCTCTGCTTCCTTGGCTTCAAGTTGACGCAGCATGCGTGGTGCTCGCCGCATATCAACACTCCGTTTTCCCCCAGGGTCACCACCAGGCAGTGGAGATGCTCCAGCAGGGGACGCGAGAGAGCCACGGCCAGACTCAGCACCTGCTCCAGGGAATTTGGGAGCACTGACGGCACCCCAACCAAAGCACATCCTCACTTGCACATAAACACAAACAAAACTATTCCCTCAGATTTTTACCTTCGGGTGTTTGAAGGCCAATGGTTTTGCTCATGGTGCACAACTCGGCCAGGTTGGGTGAGGCGTAGGACAGCGACTTCCAGGCGTCGGACAGGAAGGGTTTACGAGATTTTTCGGAATCGGTCGGCTCATACCAGACTGCACGTTGACGTTAGGCATCGGAGTCAATAAACGCTACAAATTCAATGCTCGGGACTTTCTTCCGTACCGTTGATGTTGTGCTGTTTGGCGATGGAGAGAACATATCTGACGGTGGAGGCTGGGATGTTTCCATCAAGACACACCAGAGTCGACGCCAAAAGCTGCTTTTCAAATTGCGACACCTACGGGGAAGACCATCAAGAAGATAGATGACAACAACACATTCGGAACAAGTTACCGTCAAACTCCGGAGTAGACCTGATCTGAGATTTGAACCCAGGACCTTGGAATCGAACCTCAAAAACCACTGGGCCACAATCAGAACTTACATATTGTTCTGTTATCTGCTGATGAATGTCCATGTCGCCCAATCCGAGAGCGAGTTCTCCATTTTCAGTGATAACGGCACAATAGGTAGCTGTGCTTTGACCTTCCAACCTCGTCACGCCGCTGACGTCCTGATGGCAAAAGCGCACACACATGGCAGCCGCATACTCGAATACAGTAGAATTGGAACAGCGTCTGATGATTCGCCGACATTTTCAACCCTACATATGTTACCATATGTTTGCAGTAGCTGAAGACGGCATCGCTGTGAGAATCGGCTCCAGTGGCCGAGATGAACACGGGCTGGTGGCCCAGGCGACTCAAACAATCTGAAAAGACAAGCAGACTGCCAAAATTAGGTTATGAATGAAAATATGATCAAATAAATAGGATGGAAACGCACCAGCGATGTTTCGTCCTACGCCACCGTATGACTGGCAAACGCTTCCCGGGTTGGTCTGTCCAAACTCAGAGTTGACAACAACAGTTTAAAAATGACAATTATCTTTGTTCATCAATCCACGCAATGAAATGCTTTCTATTGAGATACCAGAAATGACTTCTTTAACATGTTCATCCAGCTTTTTTTTGGTACATTTTTGGAGTGAGATTGTTATCATGCAAAATATGTGCCTTGACTCAATAAAGGTTTGTAAACTGCGATATGTGTCATATGGATTATAAACTTACCTGAAGTGTTTTTGTTTTTCCTTTTGCAATAAAATCCACATTTATTCCCCCGATGACGACCTGCGGCAAAATAGAATAGCATTGTTGTTGTGGACTGAGTTCATTCAACTTTTGAGGGGAAAATTGACTTTTTAATGGCTTGTAACACAAATAGTCGGTGCTCTGGATTGCTGGTCCTAGAAAGTACTTTTTTTTTCTGAAAATGTGTCTGTGAGGAAGCCGTTCTGCACTTCCATCATTACAGCGGGCCCAATTTAAATAACAACTGCCCCCCCACACTGAGTTTTTCTGCCCATGATATGTTTAGCTAGGCTGGGTGAAGATCCCGAGCCACTTTCAAGCGACGATAAGCAGCACTTGCTTGATTACACAGTTTATGAAGTGCCACTTCAATGAGCTAAAATGTTGTTGTTTTTTAAACTTTTTGTTGGGGACAAAAAGAAGAATAGAGCATAACACGGTAGCTAGACAACAGTTTAAAAAAAACGTCCCCTTAAAACAAACCATCTGCATTTGCACTCACAATACTGGATTCAGATTGTTTAGCGGGACGATTTGATGAGCTACTGGACTTTCTTTTCTTCATCCGCTTTGACAGCGCACAGGCTATCTGGCTGCCAACTTTAGCGTTGTTATGAATGAGAGCAATATCTACAAGGAAAATGAAGGGGTGTTAACATACCACATTGGTGACTGCATATCTTGTGTGCTGTAAGTGCCCGATTAGATGTGAATTATTGGAAGGATACTGGCTTCAAGGGACTTTCCTTGCGTCAGCTCGTTGACCCTTTGGAGAATGTACGGCGTCACATCTCTTCCTGTGATACCTTGAGAACTGAGTGAGGGGAATAATCGTAGAAGTAGAAATAGAAATGCAGACTGACAAATAAAAAAAATTGAACTATGGAGAAGTCAGCATTAGCCATTAAATGTTCATTTTCCCTGCACACATTGTACAAGTTATCTTTTCCCATTAAAGTACATGGAAATGCCATTAATCCATTCCGACCTCCAGAAAAAGATAATAGCAAAAATATTTGTAGCGTTATTAACCCATTTGCTCCTAAAACGTATAAATACGTTCTATTTTAAATGTGTTACGTGTCCCAAAGACGTATTTATACATTTTCTTATGCTAGAGCATAGAGCAGGCTTTGATGCAGCCTCTCAACGGCAAAGAACGTTTGAAGAAACGGTAGTAAAAAAAAAACGGCCAGCAGGTGGCAGCAGAGTATAAGAGATCAACCAGGGCCATGTTGAAAAGAGCTCCTTTACCCACGGTTGTAAACAGATATGTGAATAATGATTAAACTTAGCTACATTCTAATGCTAATTGCTGCAACACGGAAACAGATAGATAGAAATATACTTTTTTTCCTGATCAAAGATGAGACTCTAATCTTTCTTTTGGTAGGTTTCATGTTTTTATAGCAATAGAACACAATATTCCGTGGGCCTTGCAAAATCCGTCAAAATCCAGTAAAACAGCTGGGAGCGAAGGGGGTTGCTTCAGTGAAAATTGCTGGGAGTGAATGAGTTAATAAACATCACTCTAAAATATTATACTTTATAAAAACATAATTAAAAATGTGAAGAATTAATCAATTTTTGCCAGTTCAATTCAATGGACACTGTGCCGTTCCATCTGGTGTACTGTGCGTGCCTTGGCCACCTGGGGGCAGTATAATACAGACAGAGTGGCTATTACTACATTTTGAAAATATCTGTAGTTCCTAATTTGATATAGATATCTTAGAGCAAAACTGAACGGAACATACTATGCGTGCATAGAAAATGAACTTTATGTCATTTGTACAATTTAATCCTAAATTCAATTTTCATACCTTGCCTCTGCCACGGCTGTCTGTATTGCTCGCTGGATCCGCTGGCCTGCCGCTGCGTGCTCTTGCAGGATGGGCACAGCTATCAACACGCCACTATGGACACCTAGTGACAAAGCGCTCTCTAAAGAGGGACAGTGGCAAATTTGCGAATGTTAATGCAATTTGTGAAATTTAATTATGAGGGTTGATTGTAGAAAATGTTGATTTACCGATGAGTTGTGCGGCCTTGTCAGGGTCGCAGACTTGGTATGGGGAAGTGAATCCGCTTAGTGGAGAGAAGAAGGCTGGGAAAGCTTTCGACGCTCCATAGGTGGCGACACAAACACCCTGAGTCTCCTGATTAAGGAAAATTTGAGAAAAGTGGTAGGATGAAGATATGACGGGTATCTTTATTTGACTTAAGTTTTTATTATTTGAGCGACTTTTTACTTCTCTCCCTACATTTGAAAACAGCTACCTGTACTTTTTTTTTTTTAACTAGTGTGTTAGCATTTTTGGCTTTTTTTTTAAATACACATGTAATTGCTTTTGTTTTAAGTTATGAATCTTACGATAAACATCAACTGGGAGTGGCATTAAACAGCTTGAAGACCCTTTTTAGATTCATTGTTCACTATTTAACAAACTAGGTTCTGTCTATTGAGCAGTGAGCAGGTTTACAATAGTTTTGGGTTTCTTTCTTTATAATATATATATTTATATATATATATAATTAGATTTTAGAGCAAGTTTGTTAGTTTAAACTTTTTCAGAAATGCTTCATTTTAGTCTAGTTAGTATTATTTTTTTGTATTAGTTAAAAAAAAATTAAATATTTGCCGAGCATAAGGTTTTAATTTTTTTTTTTTTTTAAGTTCACTAAATATGGTATGATAAAGTAAACTACAATTCTCAAACAACTGACCTTCCTTCTACTGTAGCTTCGGACAATAGCAAAATAAATACAATTAAAATGAACCCAGAAAGAAAATGTATAATTGACAATGATGAAAACTAAGGACAATTTGGGTATAATTAGCTTATAGGTAGTTTTAGTTAGCTTTATAAACATAAAATGTCATTTCAGTTGTTTTGTTTATTCAGAAAGCATTTTCGATTTGATTTTGCTAGCGATTTATTTTTTCAGTTATAGTTTTAAGTTATTTCGTTATTGTTTATTAACTATAGAGTGATTGTATCCCTTAAAAATAAGTCATATCTTGAAAAACTAGAAAGTCAGGTCACTTGTATTTCAAGTATGTCTCCTTAAAGCTCTTACTAGGAACTCCAAAGTGCGTCCGATGTCTAGTATAGACTTGACCCCAGCAGACACCACGGCAACGGGAGTCCTGCCCAGTTCTGTTAGATCAGCACTGATGTCCAGACCTGGACAAATACTGTACCCATTAATGTGCAAACATGATTATTATTATTAATGTTGAGAAGTGTAAAAATGATATGCAATCCTAATAATCCGCCCATTTTCTATAGCGTTTGTCCTCTCAGCTCTGCCTTTGTGAAGTTTGCATGTTCGCCCATTGCTTGATTGGGGGTTCTGTCCTCTGGCCCCCTTCCACATTCCCAAGGCATGCATGCATGTTAGGTTCATTTAATACTCTAAATTGTCCACATGTGTGAATGTGATTGAGTGTGAATGATTGTTTGTTGGTATGCACCTGATCAAATTCTGCTGGGCTAGACTCCAAATTAACTAATGAAAATTAGCACTATAAAAAAAATTGATAAGTATGATGTTCTGATTAATATTACATTTGTGGAATGGAGCAAAATCCAGCTATTTTTTTATCCATCTTGTTGTCGACTGAAGATGACATCAATGTTGCTCAGGTCTCAGGTAACAACCAATCACAGCACAGCTTCAGAAAACAGGTGAGCTATGATTGGCCGTAGCCTGAGCCCTGAGCAACTGTGATGTCATCATCAGTCGACAGCAAGTGGCAAAATGGCCGCCCCCTGAGATGGATAAAAATGTTGCTCCATAACTCATATTCCACTAATGTGATATTAATCAGAATGTCATGTTTAGACTAGTAAGGTCACATATAATATATTATTGTCAAGAAATGACAATAACACCTTCGACTTAAATCCTTTAACCCTCTTCAGAATTTCTGGATACAAGGACCCAAAAGGAAAAAAATAAAATAAAAACATCACCTTTGCAAAGCACTCCATTATAAAAAGCTGTCCATCTTACTGTTCTCTCCATCTCTGTGCACTCCCCCGATACCTCCGGTAACAAACACGGGGATGCCGGCTCGGTGCGCTGCAATCATGGTGGCCGACACAGTGGTGCCGCCAGAGAGCCCCTGTCAACACATCCAGTTAGAGGTGGGAAGTATAAATACTTTGTTGCTGTACTAATTATTCAAGTATTTGTACTTTTACTCTTAATCCATTATTTGAAAATAGTACTTTATTCTCCATATGTAGGCAAACTTGACCAGATTTTTTTTTTTTGTATTATTATTATTCTCCAAATCTGGAATGACCTTTCCACCACCTCTACATCTCATCAATCACATTTGAGTGTTGCATCCTCACTTGGCTAACCACATACGGCAGGTCACGTCGAGACACCTTGACGGAGCCTTCGCAGCGGGCCAGGAAGTCCAGCTCCTCCACAGACAAACCGACGTGAACTTTGCCCTCAATCACCCCGACAGTGGCGGGGGTGGCCTTTTGGGCCCTCACGATGGCCTCCACCTCTTTGGCCGTGCTGCGTTAATCCACTTACTCATTATGACGTGAAGTTGTAATGAGGTGTGTTGACATTCAAAGCACATACCTGAGATTGTGAGGGTAGGGCATGCCGTGAGTGATGATAGTGCTCTCTAGCGCCACCACCGGGTGGTTTTCTGCCAGTGCCTGCGATACCGACGGATGAACTTGGAAGATGCTGTCTAAAAGTCATCGATGATCAGTGGTGGGACGTCAGAGTGTACTTTAAAAAACTAACAAACTGGTACTTCACAGGTTAAAAAGTGAACTCTATATCTCCAATATCGAATAACCCTTAAATTACCAGGTACAATTCCTGATATGCAAAAATAGATCCAATTCCATATTTTGAGGAGAGAAAAAAAAAAAGCCCATTCTTACCATTTTGAAATGTTGAAAGTCCTCTTCTAATGATCAATGTGGACACTCGCTTTAGCATTCTGCGTAGAGAACTTAATAGCACTTAAACACAGTCCTTTTCTATTTCCTTTCCAGATGTTTCAGTACGGTTTTAGTATAGCTACACTGGAACAAATTACAGTCCAAAACGGTACAATAAAGATTGCACAAGAACGTGGTGCTTACCTTCTCAGCCGCTACCAAAAAAAAAATGTTAGAAACTTTGCCCAGAAGGCTGAACTTTAACCCCAGAGAGTGTTTACATGGCCAGCTAGCATCAATAACAGAAAACTACTGGTTAATGAGTTTTCCAAAAGTGGGTCTTTTGGGTCAAAACACATGATCAAATGTCAAAACATTTTTAGTTGCAAAGTATGATAAATGCCGCTCATTGATTTTTCTTCTTCTCTATTTGTGGTCATTACTTCACACTACAATCTATGAAATCCAGTTGAATTCTCCCACGCATTACCATATGTAATGATAGTTGTCCACGGTGTGAAACATGCTAAGTTTGTTCTGAGATATTTTATTTTACATCAACATAAGCAGGGTTTCTCAAAGTTTTTGGGTCCAGGGCTAATTTACAGAGAAGACATTTTTCAAGGACCCCGTTCATAATTCTAACGGTAAAGAAACAGAAATATCACATTTACCTCTAAATGCCAACGGGGAGGGGGGGGGGAAAGTTGCTTATACTGTACTTTTATTCAAGATTTAGTTTCCAGAAAAAAAATTGTAAAGTTATAATCTTGCCACACTTTTGCTGCATGTAAAGCTCATTATAGGCCTTGCCCTTCGACTTCCAAGTCCTCCACCAGTTCCTCCTCAAACCACTGCGGGTGCTTCAACTGGTACTCCCGAAAAGCCTCCAAGGCCTCTTGCAAGGCTCGACCCGAGGGGCAGCGGTGATACTCGCCCTCGGCAAGTCCTTCAATGTGACAAACTCTACCCGGCCCGTGCTGTTCGGCGTCCAGGATTCTGAAGAAGAGCTCCTCAAATTGCTTCATGAGCTTGTATCGAACTGTGACGTTAAACGGCGAGGGGACGTCTTCCGGGGAACAAACATCTTCAAAGTAAGCCACCATGTACTTCTCGTAGGAAGCGCGATGTACCAGATGAGGGACGATGAGGCCGAGAGCCGGAGTGAGCATGTCGCCCAAGGGCGAACCCAGGTCTTCTCTCAGGAGAACCCGTTTCTCTCCGCACATGGCTCTCCATTTGGCTTGCACTCCTTGTGAGCACAGGAGGAGGATCTTATCTGAAGAGCGTTCCATTTGTTCTCTCTGCCAGTCCAGCCACTGGATACGGCCCAGAATTCCCAGTCGGGCGGAATCCATCAGATCCAGGATCACCTCGGTGCCGCATTTGGCCGTCAGGAAGGCGCAGAGCTTGAGGACGACATTTTTGTATAAAGGGTGGTCAAGGGAGTAGAGGATGAAGACTTTTTTTCTTTCTCGCACCCGGAAACATTGCGGTTGTTGGTCAGTAGCCGATGACGACGCACTGATGTGACCTGAGGGAAAGAAGAAAAAATTTAGACCTCCGTTTAGTCTTTAATCTAGTGCTCCCTTGAGTTAAGAGTGAATATTTCCATTCTCAGCCTGTAGGGGGCAATAATGTGCAATAAATGAAACATGGTTGCAAGGTGACAAATAAAAAGAAAAATAGAAGCAGCAAAGTCAACATACTACAATCAAATCATATTACCTTTATAAGATGCAGCCCTCAGCAAAAAGGCAAAACAAACACCAACAAAAGCCAGCCCCACTGCCCCCTTCATCATTGCAGTCCGTGGTGGAAAAGCTACACACAAAAAAGTGGGATTAAAATACAAAAAAAAAAAAACAACAATGCCATTTTTGTGCAGTTAAAGTCCTCTGCCTGTGCTATCAAGTCCTATTATTACAATGTATTTATCTGCATTTGGTTAAACTACTATTTAACCCCAAAATACTGTTTATTTTCAATGCACAAAAGACATTTTACTAAATAAATACATAATCTTTTGATATTTTGGGTCGCTTTAAGAAAGGTCAATAAATGTCAGCATTTAATGACATTTAAGGTGTCAATGCTAAAACAACTGCAACACTTACACAAACAGTAATTGATTTTCGTTTGTTGTGCATGACAGCCGTCGTTCATGCATCTTGTGAAGAATGGCTTAATCTTGAGAGAGAGCGAGAAAATAAAATAAATTTAATAAGCTTTGATACACATATTATATTTTTTTTGTGGGGCAAAACTCACCGTTATCAGCAGTTCACACTTTAAGAGCTGTGACACATCCAAGCCAAATGTGATGTTTATAGATGTTCGGTTGTCCTGTTTGTGAGATTGAATAATAAGACAATAATACTATAGACAAAAATCAGTTTCAGTTTCACCTTGGAAACATTCTTTGAGAAATGGGAGCCGTCACTCTGAATGGAGACTTGGTATATGTCAGAATGCTTGTCTGCCTCAAAGTCCACAAAAATTGACAACATTTGATGTTTCCCCATTGATAAAGTAGTTGTGATGTGAGCGTCCCAAAGGCTACCTTGAATAATAAGTTTAAAAAAAAAAAAGAAGAGAGAATTACTGAGCGCTCCTTTGTTGCTGTATTTTAAAGACAATAAATAACTCACCATTTTCCAAACACATTTGGGAGTTTTGGAGTCTTTCGTCATCACATCCTAGCCATGATAGACAAATATTACAATATTAAATGTTTAAGAGTCAAATAAATGGAAATTTGTTGTTGGAGATAAACACATACAGTATTTGGATGTTCTCAAACTGAAAAAGAAAAAAATAATAATCTTCTATTTTAATAACTTTGGGATAAAACACTCACTTTTTTTCTTTTTTTAAACCAAACCCCTTTTTTAAAATAAATGTAACAATATCTGAACAAACTATTTAACTTGATTTCAAATTTCAAGTCTGAATGATTAAGGCAGTGGTGGAAAACAATGGTGGCCACACAAATAGTGCCCAATTTGGAGATTTTCACTTAGGGGTGTACTCACTTTTGTTGCCAGCGATTTTGACATGAATCGCTTTGTGGTATTTTAAGGGGACAGTAAATGTACAGTGCATTACAAGCTGTGCACTGACTACTTCATGCACATCAAACATGGCATTTCCCATGAAACTCGTTTTTGGATGATGCAGGAATACACAAACAAAATACATACAAATGCCAGCCTCTAATGGCTAATAAAAAATAATAACAATAAAAATTAAGAATACAAATACAAATATGCCAGCCTCGAATGGTAATACCTCACCTGGGATTGTAACTTGCTTTGTGATAGTGTAATCTCCAATGTCAGGTTGTGGCAAATGAAAGGCTGTCAGTGTATACGTATGGCCGGCCTCCACACGCAACCCAGACAATGAAAAAGTCCACTGAAGTAGAAAAACACCGTTACTTGTTTGCCGCAGTTCAAGATCAAAATGCACCTCCTTACCTTGCTAAATTTAGGATTGAGCTGCTTGCTGACACTGTAAGTGAACTGCGCGCACACACTTTCATTCGTATATTTATCAGCAATATGCAACTGAGTCCCATGGAGTGATAGAACACTTGCTGGGAAGAGGAGGGGGGATTAATCTGAATATTATTAATAAAAATAAAATTTTAAAAATTAGTGCGGACACTTGAGGTCTCAAATTGTACTCACCATCTGATTTGAGCCTCCACGTGATATTCATAGTGAGAACCGACACATGGCCATCCTTAGCAATTCCCACAGAGTCTGGACCCCACTCAGGTGAGGTGGGGGCAGTCTGTCGGGGCACAACCTTGGATTTGTCTGTGCAATTATCTGACATTCAAAAATATGCATGTCATGTTTACAAGGGTGGCAGTTATTTGTATTTATTTTTAGACACATTTAAACACTCACACTTCATTGTGCAGCTACCGAGACCCTGTAAAGCAGGAAAATAAGTTTTAGGACTCGCTGAACACCATGTTGCAAAAGTACTCTCAATCTGTAATTAAATTAAGTAAAGCTAAAAAAAAAAGAAAAAAAAGCACAAACTCTAAAATGCACTGTAACTACAAAAGTTTAAATGATTTTCAGACTAGGAAGTTGTATCATATTACACCTATATTAGCCAACTTGGACTGGATCGTCTTCCACAAGACATTTGATTTTAAGTTTAAAGGGTATTTAAAAAAAACCCCAATGTAATCCTTACCCATTGGTTGCAGTTCGACATCAAAATGAAAGATAATGCTGCAAACCCAGTTGCCAAACACGAGTAGAAGAATGCAACGTGGATCATTGTGGTGTTGCAGTTGCAAGAATGAACGAGATTGTCTTCTCAAAGGTAAGATTTGGTGGTGCAACTTTCCACTCGTGTGTTTTGCTTTAAATGCTGTACAAAATAATCATAGAACACAGGAAGAATGCTGTTTATCAGGTGCCATCATCAGAGATAACACATCGACAGGAAATATTGCTTAATAGTTCAATGCTACTTATTTTTGCATTACAGCAGGGAACAAACATGCATTTTTAACATCTTTAACTTATTTTTTTTTTAATGTGAGAGACCCCACATGTTGAGAAAAAAATAACATTGGGATTATTACAATGTCTATTCATCCATTCGTGTGAGCCTCAGGTTGCTTTCTATTATGGCATTTAACTGACTCCAAAATGGACGAGGCTTGATATACATTTTATGCTGGTTGACTTCCAAATTAATCCAATTTCAAAACTTGTGTCAAACATTTTATTCTCCATAAAAAATGTCATTCACTGTACAGGCAATGACTTACAGCACATTTCAACTGTCCTTTGGAAGTTAAAGTATTAAATACATTAAACAGGGTCACAACTTAGGTAGAAATGTACAATTTTAATTATTCCACATACTTACACTTCCTCTCACTGAATGATGGGCATATGAGCAGAGCAACTCTTTCAAATGACTTCAACGTGCACTACTGACAAAAAAGTGAGGGATATTCGGCTTTTGGTGACTTTTGAGAATTTGTGGCGAGGCTGTGACACCATCTATGTTGTTCTCACTTTTGATTGTTCTTCATCAAACAGCGGAGAACCCTCCGGGTGCATTTCCTCGCAGGTGTGTATCCTCATGTGTAACGCCAGGTAGCTCGGGCTTGACACTTTCTTCCCGCAAAGGGAGCAAGAAAGGGCCTGTTCTCCGCTGTGGGTTCTCCTGTGCGCCACCAAACTGCGTTTCCCGGAGAATCCGGCGCCACACACAGAGCAGGAGTAAACGCTCCCCTGGACGTGAATGCGGGAGTGTTCCACGAGACTGGAGCGGTGTCGGAATCTTTTCCCACACACCGAGCACCAGTGAGGCTTCTCCCCCGTGTGTCGCCTCATGTGCAACGCCAGACTGCTCTTTTTCGCAAACTTCCAACAGCAGAGCGTGCAGGCGAATGGCTTCACTCCGGTGTGACTGCGCAAGTGAATGACTAAATCCGAGCGCTGTGTGAATTTCTTACCGCATACCGAGCACCTGTGGGGTCTCTCCCCGGTGTGACTCATCGTGTGCCTTTTCAAACCCGCCCTGGACGTGTACGTCTTGCCACAGTCCCCGCACTGAAACTTCTTGCTGTGAGCCTGGGAATCTGCTTTGCTGTGAAGATTCTCGTCCGATGAGTCAGATGTCATGTGGTCAGCCGGTAAATCAAAGCGAATGTATGGTTGTGATGCTTCATGTTGGTCTTCAGCGGTTTCTGCGGTCAAGTTGCTAGTTCGGAGCTCTGGCTCTCTCGCATCATTGCTTTGACTGTAATGAAGGTGCGAGGACCTGGCTTCATCACATGCCCTGTTGCCCGTTTCTCCCTCCGGGCTGGTCCAGAGTTCTTCCACTTTAATGTGGCAGGGCGCCGGAGGTTTCTGCTCTTCTGTACTGCCGTGCCACTCATGCTGCTCAGGGGCGAAGTTAACTTTCATGTCCGTTGGATGATGGACGTCTGCAGGACAATGAGAACACAGAGAAAATAATTTTTGTTTTCTGTTGATCACTGTGTTAACATAAGCATCACAACAATACTTAAGTCATGAAAATTAATTGGGATTTTGAAGTATTGGTATCCACGATATATATATATGCATTTACTTGGTATCAGATCCCATCGATACGAAAAACATACAATATGGCACAGTACTTAACGGATATGATATCATTAATTATCCCACTGCTTTTTTTCATTGTGGCTTCAGTACCATTAAGAAACTTGATGCAACAATTGTATTAAAGTCATCATTTTGGCATTTGAAAACACATTGTGAGATGAGAATGAAACGTGCAATACAAACCTTCTATACGTAGTTGCACATTGGGCCTGAGAAATGCGTCCAGTAGCTGTCGCTGTCGTTCATTTTCCTCTTTGGAGCGACACAGTTCCTCCTCGTACTCCGTTATCGTCTTCTCAAAGAGTCCAAATATCTCATCGGCGGTCTCGGTTAGTCGCCTCGCCACCAAAGCCCTTAGCATTCGGACTTTGCACATCTTTACGAGCCCAATGATGTAGGGATTAACCAATCGAGACCACTTCCGCAGTCTTCTTGATGGTAGCTAGCAGAGGCTAACGCTAATTTGAGAAGCTTTGAAAAGTCGACGATGACGAAATTATCACTACAGAAAGATTCTAATGTATATCACCGCTTAACGCCATGTGCGATGTTCGTATGAAACTGAGAAAGAGTGACTGACTTTTAGACTTTATGCCACCACCTCCGATTAGCGGTGTTCACAACTTCCGCTTTTTCTTCTTCGGTGATTGTGACTGTAACTAGAAACCCATGACGTCACTTTACTGTCACCATCAAGAGTCGCTTGGCTACGACACGCTAGAATTTCAAAACAAAAATGTTACGCTTCCAAAACATATCCTCCAGTTATTGGTGGGATTTAACTCTTTATAAATCCGTAGATTTGATTAAACATATAAGCAAATACAGTATGAAATATATGGACGATTTTATAAAAGTACACGGTTTTTCCTGGACACGTGTAGGCTATGTTGTGTATCCTGCTGTCAAGTGTTTAATAAAAAACGAAACATCCCATGATCTCACTGGCAAGAAGCCTCAATAAAAAGTTTGAGCCTGGAAGGATTAACACCTCATGCCAATAGACAGTAAGGGATTTTGGAACAGCAGTTTTTAAAGCCCTAACGGAGATTAGAAGGTTGAACATAAAAATTCCTGTCACATTTTCTCCTGAGCTTGGTTTTATTAGTTGACACATCACAGGCACACACTGTCTGACATGATGTCTGACACCAAATACAGTGGCTGAAAGAAGTCTTCCCATCTCATTTATTTTAATTGAGTAATATAGGTGATAGCACATTAATGGTGGGAAAAGTTGTGGAATGATGACAATCTTGGTCTCATTTGTTTACATCACAAAAATATGGCATTTGAACAGGGGTGTGTAGACTTTTTATATCCTCTGTACATCTACAATGTGTGACAACTGCATTATTAAAAATGCTCTGCTGTGTTGTCATGTGATGCGTGATGCCAAATTCTATTCTGCCAAAGCCAGCGATGCACAAGCGCCAACCATTTTTGGAGCACCTGATCTCTTCAGAGAGGATGACTGAGCTGCCACTTAGCTGAGGCACATACTGTATCAAGTGCGTCCTTGTGCTGCACAATAACATGCAATAATGTGTCCTGGCTCTGGATCGGATCCAGAATGGTTCCATTGTGATGCAGCAATAGTCGGGTGGGAGTGGAGGTGATATATTTGCATGGAGAGAAGTGAGAGTGTTAATGTAGAAATCATTTGTGTGCTTGTTTGATTCCTATCACTGTCATTTTTATTGACTTCGCATTCAAGGTAAGTTGGATACTGCTATTAAAATTAATTAGATTTTGTCGGACCTTGGCCGACCCTCAGCTCACTTTATTTGCGTTGAAACTAGTTGGGATTTAATGCAGGGGAGCCGTCAATGCCTCTCGCCAGCTGGTATTTACACGCCAAGCGCCTTCATAATCTCACCATGCTTCTTCAAGTGAGGAAGTAACCCGAGACTTGACCCGCCGACGCACTGGCGAATGGCTACGGCGTGCTTGACTTGCGCTTGTGACCTGCAAAGCTCGCTCGCACAAACGGTCATCCACACTTGACCCAGCCTGTCATCATTTTAACTGGTTGTGATTATATTGTGTCAGAGGCATTTATACATCTCGTTGTCAATATTCAGTTAAAATGAAAAATGGATTAAGTGAGAAAAGTAAAAAGATGATTAAAACGGAGTAGGTAGATGTTATGCAAGTCTAAATTTGAGTAGGTTGGCTGTACTGTACACTGCTTTTAGAAATTGAGCATTGAGGGCTTTGGCAGCCGTTTGATCCCATGGCATCATGTTGTCAAATTTAGCAACTCAGCAGCCTCCTCTGTAACAATAGGAAGGATTATCTAGTCGTGTAAGGATACTAACATGCATCGAAAGTAATAATAAAATGACAAAGCTAAATAAAATCATACAAAATAATAGTAAAATAATCTTTGTTTTCACTCCAAAGCAACAATAAACTGCAGATATGTCTGAAGGGTGAGTACTGTCATTTATTGCATCATTTCCTTACATCATATTTTGATGTTAATACAGTTATTTTTTGTTGTGTTTGATTGCCCGTCGCATTTTCCATGAAAGACCGGTGAGTATGACTAAAATAAAATTCAAATCAGACATTTTCTTGTGAATGTTGAGAGACGTCCGAATCCTCGACATGATCATCATACTTTGATAGCCACGCTCCGCCCACATTAGACGGAAAAAAATGTTTCGTAATTTAGTGCACAGTTTTCCAACCTTTACTGAGCCATGTAACGAAATACCTTCTTCCATGTAGTGGAACAGCATTTAATTGTTTTGCTTGTCACTATACATCGCTGGCATAGATAATTAAACAAAGATATATGATTAATTATGATAGCCATTCCCACCCAAGTTATTGTTAATCAGTTAACCATTCTATGGGATGCGACCGATAACATACATACATCCATCCTTGTATATTTGCTCCCCAACTGTCTGAGACCAGTTGAATGTGCAACAAACATGTACAGCCGCATAGTATAGCATTAGCATATTAGCGCAGCACCGTTTAATTGCATTTAAATCCATGCTTATCTCTCAGCATTCACCCCATTAAGCTAATCCAACGAGATGTATAAACTATAAAGCGTAGTCATTTACCTCGCAGAGAAAACCAAAATTCTCAGCCACACGCCGACTTCACTTGAAGGTGAGTCCAGCAGATGTTATGACAACCACTGAATATCATCTTCCTAAAATGCCATGAGACTTCCTACTTCTTACTTTAAAGTCCGTCTTGCTGAGGAAGGCCGCTTCCATGCTTTTGGCTGAGAGTGAAGAGAAAAAAGCGGAGAGGGAAAGATCCCTCAGTGAATGTTTCCCTCGGCCGAAGACTTCAGGCTTGTCAGTCCAAGAACTTCAGGTAGCAAGACTTACGGACGTCCTCGTTTTGACTCAACACACTGCTAACATCTTCTTCCTTTCCAGGAACTGTGCAAAGAACTGCACAGAAAGATTGATGCCACCGACGAAGCTCGTTATGATATAGCGCTGAAGGTGGACAAAAATGAAAATGAGGTATGATTGAGCGAGAGGAGTCTGTGGACATTTGAATTGTGCCTGCTACTTGTTGCTAACCACCAGCCAGGTGTTAAGAATTGATTGGTTAGCAATTCATTCGGATATTTGTTTACAGCACACTGAGAATGATTCGTGCGTGAAATTTCAAATCAATCTTGATTTATTGGGCAGATAACTTTTTTTTTTTAGGCCTACCCATTTATTTCAAATGTGATTTTTACTTATTATTATTTTTTTTGCATTTGTACAAGTTTTGTTATACAAAACCTTTTGTAAAAGCAATCACAGCTCTAGCTAATTAATTTTTGCCATTTGTGGAAAGGCATTGCCTTACAAACAGGCCCAAAAAGCAGAATCCTTGTCATAGTGACCATTTGAATTTGTGTGGTTATTAGTATAGAGTGCACTGCAGTAAATAGGGTATAACATGTTACGTTGTCCAAAAGAAAAGATGGACACAATTGACAATTTGTGTCAGGTGAGGATATATTTGGAAACCCCAGGTGCATAATAAAAAAGGACCTCGCCACACAAACGGGTCGGTTTCCCACACAGCTAATTTAAAAGCAGCAGGTGGGTCTTCGTGTACAAATTCACACTATTGTGTGACCCACTTAGACGCCTATCATCCAAGCTAAGCTTAGAAAGGCACGTTGCAAACGTGTTAACATTTGACAGATTTCATCATATCTCTTTCGTACATATCAGTACGACTGCATCTGAACAGATCCAGGACCCAATGAGTGTCAATTATTCGTGGATTTACACCTATCCTCCGTGAAGAGCAGTGGGTCGACTCGACCGTACTGCCAAAATACATCAATAAAACACGTTTGTTATAATATAGCATAGCAAGGACAACGCGACCAAGTAATCGATTAGTATTCGTCACCACAGATTGCATCTTTGAGAGAGAAGATTGTCTCGCTGAAGGGGGTCAGGCGTCCCAGCTTAAAGAGGGTGAAGAAACGCACCGACGACATGCTGGGCGCGTACTCGGACCCCTCCAAACTCATGAAGGCTGACTTCAAGGCCAACCTTAAGACAGTGAAGAAAGAGGATGAAAAAGTAAGGTTCTAACTAAGTAATAATAAATATTTGTATTTATTTATAAGCTAACTGACAGCATCTAACTATGATTATGCTCTCCAGCGGGAAGAAGTGACTGACTGGCGTAAGAATGTGGAGGCCATGTCCGGCATGGAGGGCAGGAAGAAGCTGTTTGACGCCGGACAATAGCCAAGCAAGTCATCGGAGCTTGTGAGTAGGTGTGAAAAAAAACACATCATGACCTGCATTAAGTATTTTTATTATTATATTGTAAGCTGCTGTAAGGTTACGCACAGTTTGGACATTAATTCAACGCTGCTTTTAAGTATAGAAAACTAAAAACGGAACTTTAATTATGATTCAATTAAAATGTATTGTACTTAAGTTAAATAAAAAATGTACCTAAGTATTAAAAAAAAAAAGTATTGTACGTAAATTGTAAATACAACTGAACTGGATTTAACACATGTACCGTACTGGATATTTAAAAAAAACCCCACTAATATTATGCGCATTTTGAACATTTAGTGATTTTTAAAAATTATTATTATTATTTTTAAAGTACAGTACCACCGTTTGGGAATCACAAAAAAAAAAAGACGATAAAAATTGCCCATTGGGCACCAAATTAGAGAAATACTGTGACATCATTACCACATTTTCTGTACCCCTTTTAGTCTTTAATCATCTTGTGGAAAATTGTAAAAAAGAAAAAAAAAGGAGAAAAAAAGAGTTGAAGAAGCAAATTCATAATTTTTCAGAAATTATTTTGACGCTAGGGCAAAAATAATGACATTCAACTCGTATCTCAAGGCACAACTGTATTTTAATACTATATTTACAAAAATGTACTCATTTCAAGGTTAATCGTATAAATTGAATTGGCAAGTGAAGTGAATCATGATTTTTTCTTTTTTTTACAGGTTTGGGGCTGAAATTTGTTCCCAATTTGGACAACTCTGATTAAAATATTGAACCCACTTTTCTGCTTTGTATTTTTTTGTCTTTATTGCCTAGTACAGTTTGTACAGCATCTTTACGTATTACAAAATGAATAGAGCTTTATAATACAAACGGTAAAAAAAAAGTCTCGACAGCATCCTGATTTGCTTGCTGCCTTGGCACAAGAGTTCTATTTTAGTTAGCCACTCATGGGGGCACACAAGGAGTCCTTGAACGTGACCTGAGGTTCCTCCTGTTACTTCGAGACGGACGCTGCGCACCTCAACAGCTTCTTTTGCACACACAAGGGAAGGTATGATGAGTTTTTCTTCATTGTAAGAGTCGATTTATCATGGCGATTTGTTTTTAGCTGAAGTATTTATGCAATTGATTTGAATTGATGCATGTTTGAATGACAAAAATTTAATGCATGGCCTCTTGTTATATGGTAGTTCTGAAGTCTATTTATATTCAAATACAAATATCAAGCATTTGATTGTTCAAATGAGCATCATTCTGTCACTGTTTTTTATTCTAGAAAAAAAAAAGTGTCATATGTCAATGTGCTTTTCAATGCTACAATTTTTTTTTGCAGACAAAAGACTTCCAACATGTCAGAGGCGTAAGATATGACTCTCATTCACATTTGTGTTTAGAATACTTTCTTCACGTTCTAACTTGTTTTTTGTTTGCCCTTCAATGTCCGCCAAAGACCGGTAAGCCGTTATTTTTCAACGATATGTTAACTGTTTTTGATTTGTAACATTTAATGCAAATGTTGAATGTTTGAGCAGAGAAAACCCAAGATTTCAGCATCTCGCAGACTGACCCTCAAGGTATTTTCTTACACTGCATTTGATCAATAATAAGTCACACAAGGGCTACTTTCTCCCCGCTCCCTCCCCTTCAATTCAGACCAAGCTGCTAAAGGTAGCAACTGTGATGTTGGAGAAGGAAAAGGAGGCAAAGTGCCAGGAGAGAGAAGCTACTTTGAGCGAGAGAGTTCCGCCGCTGCAGCTGTCTGGGTTGTCAGTGCAGGACCTTCAGGTATAACGTGCGTGCCGTGTCTCGCCTGTCCATCATGTTCCGTTCAAACAGCGTGCTGTGCTGAATGTTCCACACGCCGCTGCCAAGCACACACAATGTTCACAGCAGGGGATGCCTGCCGCTGATATTGAATTTCATATCTGATACTGACACCTTTCAATGTTGTCTTTGAGTCTTTTTTTGGGGGTTGCATTTTTTTCTTAAACTTCTTCTATTTATTATATTGTTATTAAATTTGTCAATTTTGTTTTAGAATTTAACAATATATTAACTAATTAACTGCCATTGACGGCTATAGACGTAAAAAATTAATTTGAACTATTTCTATTAGTTTAACATTTTTTCTACTTTTTTTTATTGTACATTTAGAACAGATTTAACATTTTTGATTAATTGTGAGTTAACTATTGAAGTAATGCGATTAATTACGATAAAAAAAATTAATCGCCTGACGCCCCAAATTTTTAGTAATCTTTAAGTCGCGTCAGGCGATTAACATTTTTTAATTGTAATTAATCGCATGACTTCACTAGTTAACTCACGATTAATCACACATTTTGCATCAGTATTTCTAAAAAAAAAAAAATCTAGGTTTTCATACTCTTGTTAACAAAAGTGGAAAAAAATGTTAAACTAATAGAAATAGTTCAAATAATTTTTTGACGTCTATAGCCGTCAATGGCAGTGAATGAATTAAAGTGTTTAGAAATTGGTTATGAATTGATTTGTTAACAGGGATCTCTGATTTAACAAAAAAAGAAACAAGAAAAAAGTTTTGCTGCCATCTTGTCGCATCCGGAAGTACTTACAAGTATTGAGATTTTTTAATTTAAATTTTATTTTATTTGTTGTATATGCAGAAAATGTATGACACTTTTGTTTGGGACATATTTGATACTGACACCTTTCAACGTTGTCCTTGAGTCTTTTTTTTTGTTTGGGTTCTTCTTTTGGATTCGTCTTCTTTTTAATATATTGTTATTAAATGTTTCAATTTTGTTTTAATACATTGCTGGCAACATTTAATCCTCCTGTTGCGTTTGTTTCTTAACAATGTTCAAGGGTCATTGTGACTCATTGTAATGTTTACTCATGAACAAAATATCACATAACGCAATGCAATGCTTTAAGTATTTAAAAGGAAAAAAATGAAGGCCAGCAGATAAAGTTAAAGCCAAGTTTTTGTTTTTTTTACATTTTCCAAACGGGCTAATTTAATCTGCAACATAATAGGAGGGTTAACAATACATTAAAGTGTTTATAATTTGGTTATGAATGGGCTCTTTGCACAGCTCGACTACTTTCTGAATTTAACATCACTACTCTGTTTCCTGTCTTTCATGATTGGACAAACGGATGAATCCAGGTGTGTCTGGCCATTGTGGTGGTAATTACTGATGTCAGGCACACCTGGATTAATCAATTTGTCCACTCATGAAAGACGGGAAATTAAGGAGTGGTATTGAGTTCAGGAAGTAGTGGATTTGTGCAAAGAGTCCATTGATTTTTTTAACAGGGCTCTCTGATAAAAATAAAAATAAAATAGAAGAAGAAAAAAGTTCTGCTGCCATCTTGTGGCATCCGGAAGTACTTACAAGTATTGAGATTATTATTATTATTATTTTTGTATGTGCAAAAAATGGATGACACTTATGTTTGGGACACTTTACAACAGTATTACATCAATTTATTATTATTTTTTTTTTAAATACATCATACAGACTACACATTTCTCGTTTTCCCAACCTCTGAAGGTTCTCTCCTCTCTCATAGGCTCTGTGCAAAGAACTGCACCATAAAATAGACATGGCCGACGAAGAGCGCTATGATATCAACTCCAAGGTTGACAAGAATAACGTAGAGGTTTGGAAATTCATCTCTTCGGCGATCTATTCCATTTTAACTCATTCACTGCCATTGACGGCTATAGACGTCAAAAATTAATTTGAACAATTTCTATTCGTTTAACATTTTTTTCTACTTTTGTTAAGAGTATGAAAACCTAGAATACATTTTTAGAAATACAGATATAAAATGTTTGATTAATCGTGAGTTAACTATTGAAGTCATGCGATTAATTACGATTAAACATTTTAATTGCCTGATGCCCCAAATTTGTAATAATCTTTAAGTCGCGTATATAGCTGTCAATAGCAGTGAATGAGTTAAGGGTGGCCATAATTTAGGGAATTTGGTTGACGACATGGACTTGAATAATTTTTCAACGGTTTCTTTCAGCTTGAAAACCTTTTTGCCAAGATCATTGAGCTGAAGGGTAAAATGAAGCGACCCACGCTTAAGAAGGTGAAGATTTCGGCCGACGCCATGTTGGGAGCGCTGCTGGGCGCCAAGGTCAAGGAGTCTGTGGACTTTAAGGCCAACCTTAAGACCGTCAAGAAGGAAGAAGAGAAGGTAAAATCCATTTATTTACACTTCAACGCTGCAGTGAAGTAAAATGAAGACAGCGTTCATTGATTTGATGATTTTCCTCTCATAAACAGAAAGAGGAAGTGACTGACTGGCGTAAGAATGTGGAGGCCATGTCCGGTATGGAGGGCAGAATGAAGCTGTTTAATGCTGGACAGTAGATTCAAACGATGGACAAATAGTAAACCCACTGTGTGTGACCACCATAGCTGAACAGTAACATGGCTTAAATGGTTTTACATAACACTTATTGTAGATTGTGTAGAAGTGTGCAGTACAGTATTTCCTTATAGTGTTGAGATGCCCAGAAACAATTGGGATGGTAATGATAATAAAATTAAAATTGACTTTTTTTTTGGTCCAAAATATAGCATGTAGTAATTATTTGACAACAATCATGCAATAAAATGAACATTTTTATGCATAAGGCTGGTTAATGCCATCATTCTATCCTTACTTTTTTTTTTTAATGTATATATTTAATAGAATTTGATGCATGTCACTTTCAAACTAAGGAATTTTTTAAAGCCAAATTGACAGGTCACTACAGTATTATAGTTCGCCACGGCCGCCTTGATGATGGCGGCAGTGGCTTTCATTTAATCCACAAAATATAGTGAGTTGTTTGGTCGATATGAATGGTATCGAGTTGGCGAGTCCTCTGCCATGCTGAGGCCCCCCCGAAAAGGAGATTCATTCTTTGGAAGAATAATAAGTAGCAATTCCAAGAGGGCCTTGGCGCTGGCCTGGAACGCGAGAAGACTTCATTCTGGCAATACCTAAAAAAATGCCACTAGGTGGTAGTATCGCTCTGCAAATGACTTCCTGTTTCCTTTATAGTACGTGTCTTCAAATGGTGGGTGTTTTTACTTTATTCTACTTTTATTATAGCGGTTAATTGATTTACACTCACATGACAGTTAATTATGTGGTACATAAAAAAACTATTTCTAGTTAACAATTGTATTATGATGACCGTTTAATTTTGTTTTGACAAAAGAGCAACATGGGAATCATTCATTCATTCATTTCAAACCCACCATGTGGCGCTCTATGACCAACCAGTCCATAAGAAAGTCTCACAGGTGGACATTTTCACACCTCGTACACGACTGCGGGCAAGAATGGTGAGAACAGAGTGCCTTATTTTGGAGAGCCACTCACAAGGGCACGGGAATCTATATATGCAGCCTCTTTGTGCCCTTCTCATCTTGGAAAAAGCTGCCGGCCAGTAGTTTTGTCACATATTGTACAAGGTAAGAAAAAAACGACATACATGACGCTTGGAGAATGTATGTGATATGAACAGTCTCTGTCCAATCTTCATCTTATTTTTATCAAATGTTCTTTGATTGCATTTTGTAGCTTACCTGCACAGGTCTTGACTTCATTTGAATAGCATCAAATATTTTAAGTCGTACCTTGTCTACCAAATGTTTTTGAAATGTATTTTCCTTTCTCCCTTGACAGAGGAAAACACAAGAAAAGCTTAACTATGTCTGATGCGTGAGTATCAGTCAGCTTTCTTGTAATATTACTCATATTTGAACTGTAAATGTTTTAAAAAGTAACTAACTTTACCTGTAATCTCCACATGTCTCAATGTCGCCTCCTGCTTACGTGCTCAGGCCTTCGGTAAGTCAAATTTACTCTCAAAAGTAATTCATTTGCATGATCAAATACTCAAAATTTGCCAAGATTAAGATAACAGTTACTACTACTACTAACTAAAAAAAACAAAAAACATGGTAATCCTCACACTAACCTGCACCATGAACACAAAAAGTCTGAATAGACTGTGTTCTTTTCCAGAGACCCAAAATATCTGCATCTCGTAGACTGTTTTTGAAGGTACGACTATACTCATTTACTCAAGTTATGGTCATTGCTTGGCTGGGGTGTCATTTTATGTACAAATTGCTGTGCAATTAGACCAAAATGATGAAGAAGGCCATGGTGATGCTGGAGAATGACAAGCAAGTACGACGAGACGAACGGGAAAGAACCCTGACTGAGAGACTTCCAGAACTCCAGATGTCAGATTTGTCTACACAGGAACTGCAAGTATGCTGTCAACGTTAAAATCGAACCATACTGTAATGTAACAGTACACAGTACTTTATCATTTCTATCTACAGAATCTTTGCAAAGAGCTTCACCAGAAGATTGATGTCGTCGATGAGGATCGTTATGATATTGCTTTAAAGGTGACCAAAAGTGATATAGAGGTATGTGGTCCAGTTTTCTTATTAACCTATGGTACCAATAGTACAAACCAATTTATTTGTCTATGCCGATTAGGCATGTGCCCAAAATTCGATTCTCATTTAGTATGATTCAGAATTGATTTTAAATGTCCCAAAATACATTTTATTTAAATTATTTTATACCGTCTTGCCTTTGTCTGTGTGTGCCTTTATTGGGAGTGCTGTTCATGTTGTACCCAGTTTGGCCACTGAGGGGCAGTGTGGTTCCACGCGGTCTAATACACTCTTAAGTTGTAGCCACATTAGAGAGTAGAAGGAAAAAGTCATGATCAAGTTATTCCAATAAAAGTTTTTTTTCCAGCGTAGAGCTCTTTTGAGTGATAAAAGTGCCGTGAGTAGCGCGCTAGTTAGCATTAGCGAGTCAGACTGGAGTAGCTTATTACAATTCTTTGCACATCTATAGATTGAAGCAAAAATCATTGTCAATCAAAATAATTGTGGGGGAAAAAAAATCGTTCTTAATTAAAAATCGATTCTGAAACGAATCGCAGACCCAAAAATTGGAATCGAATCGTGAAACATTCAAAGATTCCCACTCCTAAAGCCGATGGGAGACTCATACTGTATAGTGGATAGCATACTCACAGATTCACCTATTTGCTGATTTTTTGGTAATTAAAAAACAAGCAAATATTTTGTTGTTGTTGGGGCAACTTATTAAACTTATTAGCCCCATTTTTTGAAAAGATTTTTGAAGGATTAACTTTTTTTTTAATTTTTATCTAATTGTAATTGCTCATGTTTTAGATTATAATGCTCTTCCGTCAAATGTATACATCTAGGCATGGCTCAAAGACCACACAGTACTCGAATACAGCGCTCTAGCTAACAAATCGATAAGAACGTGTGTATCACCTGATTATTTTTGATGAATAGTAAACAAGTGTCTTTTCTTTTGGGGCTTATGGATGAAACAAAAAAGTTGCGGGACCTGTCTCAGAAGATCTACGAGTTGAAGGGCAAGATGAAGAGGCCGAACTTGAAGAGGGTGAGGGTGTCCGCAGACGCCATGTTGGGAGCACTGCTGGGAGCCAAAGTCAAAGAGTCTGTCGACTTCAAAGCCAACCTCAAGACTGTGAAGAAAGAGGAGGAGAAGGTGAGAGTTTGTCTGGGAATTTGGTTTTACACACATATTGATTTTTTAACATCTAAATCGATGTTGAAAATATGAGACATCCCCACACATGACGGGGGGTGGGGGGGGGGGGGGTGATGGTGTGTGTACCCTGTTTGAGACAAAAGTTATAAATGTAATCAAAATGTAACTTTTGGTCTATGTTAACATTAAATATGAAAGTATGAAATTGGGAAAATTCATACAATTAAGATGATTTGATAAAAAATTATTATTATTATTTTTTACTGTACCTTACAGAAAGAGGAAGTGACAGACTGGCGCAAGAACGTGGAATCCATGTCGGGTATGGAGGGCAGAATGAAGCTGTTCAATGCTGGACAGTAGACAACAGGCCACTCCACATTGTGGTTGAAGCCGATGGCTCGAGTGACTGTCGCTCATTTTTCAGTGAACACTTTTAGTCATCTGGAAAATCTGTGGAAGACAATAATGACAACAAACACTAGTGTGTCTTTCCTTTTAACAGCAGTGAGCATCATGTTAAGTATTAACATGTGCTTTATGTAGTATTTGAGTCTGGATGATGTATTCATAAAAAAGTGAATATTTGTGTCTATGCTTGTGTTTTTTGTTTAATTAAATTGCATTTTGAAAA
The DNA here is from genome assembly GCF_054856555.1 of Leptonotus elevatus. Taxonomy (NCBI): domain Eukaryota; kingdom Metazoa; phylum Chordata; class Actinopteri; order Syngnathiformes; family Syngnathidae; genus Leptonotus; species Leptonotus elevatus. The sequence continues at coordinate 11,791,537 of NC_141242.1, forward strand.
CTCACCTAAGAAGTGTTACAAATGTGATTACTGTTACCAATGTAAATATTAGGGGACATTTGAATTGATTTATTTAACACTATGGGAATATGTTAGCTTTTGCCACTTGAAAGTAGTGAAAATGTATATTTACATTTTGGGTCATTATCCACTAAGGGTGAAATAATATTGACAAAGTTATGAGTAGAAAGTAAACATACGTGTTTTCAAATATAGGACGTAAAATAAAATTTGGAGAAAAAAATACTAAAGTAAAGCACAGATAGCTGAAAAAGAAAAATACCTTTTTGTTACGTTACTTCCTACCACTGTACTTTAATTTGTTAATGTCACCGTTTCAAACTATTGCAACACTTAACAACAAACATTTGCAACAAACTCCGAAAACCAAGAAGTTACTGGAGAAGCTTAAATGAGGTTTGTAAGCAATTGTGAAACCAAACCTTTAGGTTGTTGGCGCCATGACATGGCCCCTCCCTTTCGTCATCGGCTCACTCTGTGGCAAATTAACATGGGCGTAGTCCTCATCCAAATTTGGGCATGACGCAATCCGATGCTCAGCGCTCCGCTATCCGGATTGGACAAGCGAGCTGCCAATCACCATCCATCAAGCAGACGCTTTCATGGCCGGGCTAAATTTTGTCAACATCGCCGCCGCCACATTCCCACCGCTTTTAAAAGCTACATAGGGTAAGCCGGCCTACTCACAATACTGTTTTATTTTATTTTATTTTGTTTGCGTAAAAGCCACTGACTGCCTGCTTGTTATGCTGCTAACACGCTTGGGGTGCTTTTTTTCCCCTTCCCCTCAATATCTGGGTGCTAGCAGCCATGCTTGTCGTAGTAAATAAAGCCTGTTGTGGAAACATCAAAGATAATGGCGATAACATCAAACAACTTCATCGATGCGTGTACTAACGCGATTACAGGGCAAGCTCGCTTCATTTCCTCATATAGAAACGCTAATAATAGTACAGTTCATAGTGTGGGGGTTCACTTCTAGCCCTCCTGAGATCAACTTTACCCTTTTCGCGTGCATCCAAATTAAGCTTGAGTAACAAAATGTCGTTGTTTTTTTATATTTTTTTATTAAATGCTTTCCATCAGATGTAAAAGGATGAACAACCTTTCTAAATGGTCTTTCATATGAGGCCACAGTAGTAGTGTGTGTGTGTGTGTGTGTGTGTGTGTGTGGGGGGGGGGGGGGTCATCTCTCAATTTGCAATTTTAAATACTCAATATTTTCATATAATTCCCATTAATTGTCATTTTATATTGTATTAATTGTAATATATATTGTGGAAATCCAATTTGGACATTTCCAAAGATTCAATTATGTTTCCCCACAGGGTGTCTTGCTTAAAATAACTTGAACAAGTCTGACTTTGTTGCAAGAAGTGAGGTACACCTTAGACTGGTCGCAAGCCAATCACAAAAAACAAAGCTTTTATGCGCACAATCACACCTATGGCCAATTTAGAGCAGGTGTCAAACATATGGCACGCGGGCCAAAATTGGTTCGATAGGTTCAATCTGTCCGACAAGATTTTTGTAAAGGCAAAAACACTTATTGATACTTATATTATTATTATGCTATGACTTTACTAGCCTGGCCCTGAACTACAATGCCTGTGACCATTATTTAGAATCTTCAATAAACCTAAAATGCATGTTTCTGGAATGTGGGAGGAAGCTGGAGTACCCCTGAGAATTGTATTGATTATTTATGAACTTAATGTGTATGTTCAGGGTTGTGTTTCTGCAGATGTCCACGTACAAACTCTTTCTGCTGAGACATGGGGAGGGGGCGTGGAACCGGGAGAACCGTTTCTGCAGCTGGGTGGACCAGAAGCTGAGCGCAGACGGCGTGAAGGAGGCCCAGGATTGCGGCCGGCTCCTGAAGGAGCGGGGCTACAAGTTGGACCTGGTTTTCACCTCCATCCTCAGCCGCTCCATCCAGACGGCCTGGCTGGTCCTGGAGGCCATGGGGCAGGAGTGGGTCCCCGTGGTGAAGTCGTGGCGGCTCAACGAGCGCCACTACGGAGCCCTGATAGGCTTGAACCGGGCAGAAATGGCCGCCCTGCACGGGGAGGAGAAAGTGAAGCTGTGGCGGAGGAGCTACGACGTCACGCCGCCTCCCATAGACGAATCGCACCCGTACTTCGGTGAAATCTACACCGATCGCAGATACAGCACGTGCGACGTGGACAAGGAGAAGCTGCCTCGGGCCGAGAGCCTGAAGGAGGTGCTGGACAGGCTGCTGCCATATTGGGAACGCGCTGTTGTACCCGAGATACGCCAAGGCAAGACGGTGCTCATCGCGGCTCATGGGAACAGCTGCAGGGCTCTGCTCAAACATCTGGAAGGTATTCTGCACTGCTGACACACTCAGTGCCTGATTTATTAAAAGTTTGCATGGGCAAACGAAAACGTGATGACACTCACAAAGAAGAGTTTCATACTTCAGTGCAGTTTCTGGTTCCCCGTAACTCATTATTCTGTTGCTGTCTTTCTTTTTTTCCACTAACACTTCCAATTCCATCACTTCATTTTGCACTTACGGTGCTCACCCAAAGGTTCCATGGTGAAAACTATCAGTGCTAAAGCTCAAAACCTTTTCATATATATATATATATATATATATATATATATATATATATATAATAAAACAAATATCTGCCTTCATTGTTTATATATTGAGCAGCAGCTCCCACATGATTGCGCTTGTCAAGTGTCGCGCTGCGCCACAAATGGACATTTGACCCTGCTCAAAAAGGCCACTTAGTTTAGGTTACAGAGCATCCACATTGACCTTTAATTATACTGTACTTGTAGGCCACTCACTCACTTTACATTTGCTGTGGGGGTTATTAGTTTACAAAGTACAGTGAGAGTGTGAAATCGATTTGAGTATTGGATCAATCTTTTTTTCCCATTGATGTGAATTGAAGTGCTGTTACTCTTTTCCAGCCCCCTGAAAAACAAATATTTTGGTGTTCCTAAAAAAAGAAAAATAGCACTATATTGTCATAAAGACAAGATTATCAAAAACGAATTATCGATTACGATTAGTTGTTGCTTAACTCATTCACTGTCATTGACGGTTATAGACGTCATAAATTCATTTGAACAATTTCTATTAGTTTAACATTTTTGTCCCACTTTTGTTAACAAGAGTATGAAAACCTAGAATTTATTTTGTACATTTGGAACAGATACAAAATTTGTGATTAATTGTGAGTTAACTTGTGAAGTCATGCGATTAATTACGATTAAAATCCTGACACCCCTAATGTTTAATAATCTTTTTAAAAACAATTTTTTTTTTTAATTATTTGTATTTAAATTTTTTAGAATCTTTTTTTATTTTATTTAAGAAAAGATTATTACAAATTAGGGGCATCAGGCGATTACAATTTGTAATCGTAATTCATCGCATTACTTTACTAGTTAGCTCACGATTAATCACAAATTATATATCTGTTGTAATACAATAAAAAAAAATCTAGGTTTTCATAACTCTTGTTAACAAAAGTGGAGAAAAATGTTAAACTAATATAAATAGATTAAATGAATTTTTGACGTCTATAACCGTCAATAGTAGTGAATCATTGCCTCACACTTAATTTTGATTATTTTTTAATATAGAGCTACCCAAAAACTTTAGCATATTTTTTTAATTTAAGTGTATTCTGTATGTTTGTTAGCAAAAAATGTTCATGGGGTAAATACGAAAGTGGCCGAACATGGTTTCTTTCGGGCATCGCAAATATGATTTTAAAATTAATCATTTTAGTTAAGAGGCAGAAGGTTTTTTTTGTTGTTGTGTGTATTGGAATGTATCCCCATGATAAACAAGTTTGCTGTATTGTCAAATAAATCGATCAAAATTGAGCATTAGTATTGCCACTGGAGTTACAAAGGAAGATTATTAGGCTTGAAAGTGTCCTCAAAACGACTTTGGCGAGCTCAACATTAATATTCCCATTTTGTGTTTTTCCGACAGGGATTTCGGACGAGGATATCGCCGGCGTGACTTTGCCGACGGGGATTCCGGTGCTGCTGGAGCTGGACGCGCAGCTGAAGCCTGTGAAAGCTCGCCAGCTACTGGGAGACCAGCAGAAAATCCAGGCGGCCATTAAAAAGGTGGAGGATCAGGGAAAAGCCAAAGCATCAACTTGAAGTGGACGTAAGACGTTCTTCAAGTAACGGTGGCATAACTCCTTCTTAATATCAGAATTAGGAAAAAGGAACTGATTGAAATTGACAAAAGAGGGGAGAAAGTCTTAATGTGAAATGAACGTGCGCGTGTGACCTACCACTGTGGAGAATACGCTCGTCAGTTGCTTTTGTTTTGTCTCCGTTTTTGACAACCCTAACGTGGTGATTTTTGGTTCTAGCTCAAATGTGGTGCTACATTTTTAAAAGTCTGTTCTGTTACATTTGTTTTACTACTTGCCTTCTGTGTTGTCAATCTGCTATGTACCGACGCCTCCCTGTTGACTTACCGCAAGGAAATACACAACAGGTGATGTCAGAGTTGAGTAAATAAACGCCCCAGGTGAGGAACAAACCTTTTTTTTGCATTATTAAAAAATACTGTAGGATGACTAATAACCACACAGACTGCGACGCCTTTGTGGTCAGTCCAGAATGCTCAGTCAGTTGATTTTAAAACATTTCAGTGGTGGCGTTGTTACTGTTTTTGTCATTTTTTGATGCACTTACCCGATTGATGTACTGTTACAAAAATGCTGAAAAGCACTTTCGAGTTAACGAATATCATTATGTCTTCCAACAGCACTATCGCGTCATTGAATGTAAAGCGAATCCGCTGCTGTGAAACCCCGGCTGCTTGCTACTGCTTTTTAACTGCCACTCTTGTTTCGTATGCACTGGGAAAGGGATAGAAAAGTTGTGTGGATTTAATAGCAAATTGTACAAAGGTTGAGGCACTACTGTACGTCAGCTGTTGTTTTTCAACAAAATGAGTTTACATGGCAAAAATGATGAAAAAAAACTGATAAGCTGTAGCATGTTGTCTTAATGTTCAACATTGCATTATGGGGAAAATAAGCTCAATCGGTAGGAATAACTGTTTTTTGTGTGAAGCAAATAAAGAAGTTACATTAAGAATTGTGTTTCCCTCACTCTTTGGCTTGATTTACAAAAGCTATTATAAGTCATATACCACGATAAGATTTAAAGCAACAGTAAGGAACTTTTAGTTTACGTTGATTATGGCGCCGCCATATGGACAAAAGCGGTAATGTTATGCCTGAAGGAAGACCACATTTCCCATGAGGACAAGTGCATTGCATTGTTTTTGAGCTCACGCTAGCGAGCGAAAGCCGGGCCAATGTTGATCCTTGGCTGTCCTTTTATCCGGGTAGCTTCCCTTTTTCTCTTTTCTGTCCTCAGACAAAACTTTTCAGTTGTTTTGCAGCTTCTGCCAGGAAAGCAGTAATCGTGCGTTGACATTCAAATTGACTTCCGTCTTAGTAACGAATGGGGAAAGGGGGAAGTGACGTATGCCGTAAAGCAGTCAGCACATTTGTAGGTTTTTGTAATTTGATCATTATGTAAGTATACTTTTTTTTTTATTCTCCTATATTTTAATGTTCTGTCAACTGGCCAATTTTACGTCGGCGTACAAGAATAAAAAGAAGGAATTCAGGTTCCTACCATTCCCGGCACGAACACTTCATTGTGAATGTGTTTCGGGGATTTGCTATTGTGTGTAGCTTTTTGTTTGTTTTTCAGTGATTTATTTTCTAAATAAGCTGTTGTGTTTTGCACTGTACATATAATACATGTATACTAACATAACTGAAAGTTATCAGATCTTCTCAAAAACTATTTTGGCTAAAAAAATAAAAAAATCTTGACCTTAACCCACAAAATGGACTCGATGACGGTCCTTGTTTGGCGGCCATTTGTCTGTTAATGCCTCCATCTTGCATCATCCAAATCCATATTGTGACGTTTGAGCAGTTATCAGGCCAAGCGATTATTTAATGCCAATTTGCAAGTTACTGTCAACCCTAACTATACCAATACACAACACGCTACGTGCTTAGCAAACACTGTTTGTTTGTTATTTTTTGTCACTTGCGCACACACACATCACTATTACAAACACAGTTGTCTTCACGGAAACTATCCGGGGGAGGGGGGGGGGAGAAGAAAAAATAGCTGAGTACACCATCACTCCTGAGTATAACATCGCTCGTGATTGGTTGTGACTCATGATCATAAATAAAGTTACTCAAGGGTTGAGGATCGAACTTATGACCTTCAGCTTAGGAGACTGCCACTGAACCACCTGAACTATGCCCCGCCTCCTCTTTGCTTATATCCAAGAGGAGACCAAACACATTGTTTTTGGTCTCGTTGTTAAACGATTCCAGCTGACACAAACAATATTCTAACACACAGCGGGAGCTGCGAGGCTCAGGGAGTAGATCGGCTGTCTCCCAAGCTGTAGGTCATGAGTTTGTTCCTCAACCCTTTAGTGACTTTTATTTTTTCCCAATTCTTTATTTTACTCTCTTCTAAGTGTAAATATTACTCTAAAAAATGTTGTCAAACTCTAGAGTCAAATTTACTCTACAGAATTTACTGTGAAGTTTGTGCATGTTCAGTCAATTTCGTTGCTCTGTACCCGTTCATGTGCAATGGAAGTCAAGATCCATCCATTCATTCCGGCCATTTAAAAAAAACATTTATCTTTACTTGCTTTTACCAGAGTCTGAGCTGAGTATGAAACCTTCAATTCATATCTTCATTTTTACTGGCACTAAACAACTTTGAGGTGGGATGGTGTGAACTCACACACACACACACACACAAAAAACTACAAACGTGCACAATGCTTTACGGCATACGTTCTTTCCTGAGTCGTTCCAGAAGGAAGTCGAATCAAACGTTTACGCGCGATTACTGTTATCATGCAGAAGCTACAAAACACCCCAAGAAATTATGATTTTTGTTGGCCGTGTTCTAACACTCGCGCCCCCAAACCGCGTGAGCGCAAAGGCAGAAGCTTGAGAACTGGGACGCCCACAGGTCGCAAATAGGAAACGGAAACAAAGCTGATGTGTGAAAACCAGGAAGTCGTAAGTCCCGCCTCCTCCGTGGCATATACCCCATAATAATGATAAAAAGTCTGCCTGGATGTGGCTAGCACAGTCGCTGGCGTGAAGTGAAAGACGAGGGGGATTTCCAACCGATGCTGCCTTTGTGGGAACTCGGCTCTTTTTTGTAAATAGCTTTCCATGCTCAAATCAAAAATAATTATGCTAATTTTAGCTTTTGGAAAATGGCGTGGTAGCAATAAAAAGCCATCAGCTTGATAATTCGCCCTTCCACACTGACCCGACCAGCCACACAACACTCAAACATTGTGCGCTTTCTTGTTTACGAATGCTTGTGAATGCATCGCAGGAAGGGAGGGCGAGCGCAGCGTTTGTGTGTGTGTGCGTGTATATGGGAAATGTGGTTCTTTCAAGGGAAAACAATACCGCTTTCGTCCAAAGGTGCCGCCATAATCAACGAAAACCAAATGCTCATTTGTGTTGCTCTAAAGTAACGTTTGCCTCAGCAGGTACAGGAAAACTCATTACAGTACGAAGAGACTTTGTGTAAAAAATACGACAAATTTAAAGTCTTAATGTGTCCTGAGCTGTGTTTGTGTTGACGTGGTGACTTCCCCTTTAACTCATTCACTGCCATTAACGGCTATAGACGTCAAAAATTCATTGGAACTATTTCTATTAGTTTAACATTTTTTTCCACTTTTGTTAACAAGAGTATGAAAATCTAGATTTTTTTTACTGTATTAGATCAGATATAAAATCTGTGATTAATCGTGAGTTAACTAGTGAAGTCATGCGATTAATTACGATTAAAAATTGTAATCGCCTGACGCCCCTAATTTTGAATAATCTTTTCCTTATATATATATATATATATATATATATATATATATATATATATATATATATATATATATATATATATATATATATATATATATATATATATATAAAAGATTATTACAAATAAAATAAAAATATTAAAAAAGAAAAATGAACAATTATTAAAAGTTAGGGGCATCAGGCAATTAAAATTTGTAATCGTAATTAATCGCATGACTTCACTAGTTAACTCACGATTAATCACAAATTTGATATCTGTTGTAAATGTACAAAAAAAAATCTGTTTTCATACTCTTTTTAACAAAAATGGAAAAATGTTAAACTAAAAAGAAATAGTTCAAATGAATTTTGACGTCTATAGCTGTCAATGACAGTGAATGAGACTATTGCTAATGTTTAGCTGTGTTATGTTAATAGTGGCTAAAAATAATGTCATTAATGCATGAAATTACGATGCACTGTGTTACTTATGTGAATCAAAATAAATTGCAAAATAAGTCACACTTTATGTGGTGGTGATAGCATCCTGAAAAAAAAGGACATGCACAAATCCAACGTGAAGCATGCAGGCGGGGCTCAAGCTTTCACGTTGGACTTAAAAACCTCTGCTTGCTCTCCTGCTGCTGTTTTCAAGTTGGAAACTGCTCACTGTGGTTCGCTGTTTGGGTAAGTCTCTTGCTTGGTCCTTTACGATGCTTTTCCTGCGTTTATTGACTCAAACTGTGACATCTAATTGGCCTTGTACTTCAGTTTCCAGCTGCTTTGTGTTTTGAGAAGCAGATTTAATTGCCACTCACGTTACCCGTATTTACAGCGCAAGTCAGATTTCGTCACTTAAAAATAGATTTTAAAAAAAGACCAAAAATTAGGCAATGAAAAGAAAAATTCATGCTTTAGCAGAAGACATAAGGAAATCTTACTTGCTGTGTATTATTTGTCCAATTATAGAGGTCATCTGACAACAAAGTAGAAATGAAAGTGTAAAAAGACTGATGAAGATGTGCAAATACGTGCATACATCGAGTTCAGTACTTTAGATCACATTCGACAAAATTGTGTTGTGTTCAGTGGACACACGCACACACACACACACACTGGACCAACATCTTGAGTGACACGGATTCCTTACATGGTATTAAAGATAGATTTTCCGTTTTGAATTTGAAAAGCTCTGAACATTTTTGTTTTTTTATGGAGTCATTCATCATGTCTGACATCGGTTCTACATCTTTTTCTTAAAATGTCACAAGATAAATTAAAAAAACAAAACAACGGGGTCAGCAGCAGGGACGAAATAGAGCAACTATTGAGCGGGCTTCAAAGTCTCACTCTCGACATTTAGGGAGGATTTCATTTGTCTTAGCATGATTTTCGATACGATTTTGTTGTAGCAGCATAATGGCCAGATTATGTTGTGCCCCACTACGTCCAGCAGATGGTGCTGGGGTGAGAAAAGCCTTAAAAGAAAAAAATGAAAAAGTTATGAGCAAATTGCTCAATCAAAGTCAAGAGTACTATTTTTGGAGTTAATGTCCTTATTATGTTTCTGTCAACTTTTCATGTCCTTTCTCATCTGTGTGGGGAAGTGAATGGAATGCTCTGTCCAAAATTAGCACAATGATTCTTTTTTAATTTGCCCTATGAGGCATTTATGATTGTTTGTTTTTGACAACAGTGATGGCGTGTGGAAATGAATCTATTTTAACAACAGTGTCATTGTTCTTCTCTAGTCCATGTGAGGCAGTGAAGCAATCTGCCCAACTGGCCTATGGGGCAGTCATGATTGTGCCCTACGAATTCTGCCGCGCAACAAGACTAAAAGTCTTCTCGTCAGCTAAAATAGCATTTTCTAATGAATGATTTTTTTGTTTGTTTTTGTAGATTTGTCCTGTATGGATGATGATGAATATAACTTTTTAGCCTCATAATTGTTAAACCCGTTGACGTTACATTTGTCCCATCAGCCTCCCCTTTCATACTTTTAGTCCCCCGAGGAAGCGGCAGGAATGTTGATTCGTTGCGATCTAAATGGAAATAGGTTATTTTGGGACTGTCACTTTATGTTGCAGCGGCAAATATTCACAAGCGTAAACTGTGCTCTCCATCCATGGCCTTGCAGCTTGGCCAAAGCTGGGACTGGCGAACAACAAGGGCGGCTGCGTGCTTCCTTAAAAGGAGAGCACAGCTGGGCCAGATGATGGCTTGCGCTGTCCTGTCAGGCACCAAGCAAGAAAACAAATTGCAATTGCGTCTTTCCTCATGCTGAAGGCTGGCGCTTATCAAAAGTTTTACAGACTTGAAGAAAAGAAAGAAAAAAGCTCTACAAGCATTATTATAACCATCAGTAAATACATTAGCATAGAAGGCCCAGGTTTTATTTCAAAAACGTAGATTTAGATCATTAACCATTTTGTTTGTGGCCATCTTTTTTTTTTTTTACTGCATTAAGTTCTTATGTTTAGCATAGAATCTCCATTTATTTTTATTTTTTAAACCTTCAAATTCCAGTTTGTTTCCACAATGTGCAGATTTGAAAAACAACTTAAAAAAATAACTTTTACTCTTCAGACTTTTAACATCTTTTTTTTTGGAAACGAAGCTTACAGTACATGAAAATTGGCAAATGATCTTGCAGAAAGCATAAAAACTAAAATAACCGAGTATAGAATTAAAACCATTTAACCAAATTGTATAATTCAATCAAGTAAATAACAAGGAATTAAAAAAAAATTTTTTTGACAGACTTCGATTGTCCAAAAGCGGCTACGGCAAGGCCACAAGGTAAAATTTCACGTTAGCAATATTGATCATTTTAAAGAGCTGAAGTTACAAAATCAGACAAAAATGAATCACATTCATAATTCGTTTGGATTTACGGTTAGGATAAATAAAAAAAAAAATTAAAAAAAAAATATATATATATCACATATAAGTTAAATATATATTTTTTACCTAAATAATAACAAATAGTTCTTAAATGGAAATTTATTGAACATAAAAGTTAACAACTGATCTGGACTTACTGAGTGATTCTTTCATCTACCACTAGAGGGAGCCCACTTATTTACCAATTAAATTAAACGCCCCCAGCCTTTTATTTCACATTAAACTGAAGCGCGAGTCCTCCAGAATCCAGCGATCACCCACTTCAAAACAAAACAGCCTTCTTTCCAACTCGAGTGTACGCAAACATTTTAAAAGGCCCCGACGACAGTATGTATGTCACCCCATGTAAACTGTTTGGAATTTGTCTCCTGGTCAGAGACTTTTTTTTCCCTCCCCACAGGTGACCATGTTTGGTCATGTTGAAGACGCCGCGGTGACTTTTGGATAGATTGTAAACGCTTCTCGGGGGCAAAGCTGTCATCCATAAGTGCGCTGCCTCCTTTGTCGTAAAGCCTGACGCGATACCGTAGAAAAATGCCTTTACAGGGTGGACTAACTGATTAAGATGTGTGTGGAACAGGTGTGTACAGTTGGAAAACACTCACAATTGTTTATGCGGTTGCATTCTGGCATGATAAGAGAGTTATTGTCCAACAGTGAAAGTGTGTCCATAACTACCGACTAAGTCCTGACAGAACTAATTGATTGCCAATCAGGAGAACTCCGAGGCACTCTTCCTTTTCGGTTTGCTACGTGCGCTAGACCCGAGATTTCAATGCTAACAAGGCTGAGAGGTCCGTCACGTCTTGTCGGCTGCCTGTCTTTTATTATCAGCAATAAGTCTTTCATCATCACTTTTGCATTTTTGCTTTTATTACCATGAAAAAGAAACCCAACAAATCATTGTTCGATGAAGTACGATAGGAAGCACGGTGGGATAGTGGTTAGCATGCCTGCGCTTGTGTTCCTGATTTTGTTTGAACCTCCGTTATTTACTGAGAAATGTGCCCATTAGCCGTTTTGTGCTCAGGACAGAGTAATAAAAGTATCACTTTGGCACCATCTTATGAAATATTGTTAGATTTACATCATTAATGGTGTCATTTGTGTAAAGTGCTAATGCTAGCATATTTGTTTGCCCATGCATGATGTACGTCAGTTTGCGCTAGCATGCTATTTAGGCTAGCATGCTAGCTAATACTATTAATGAGCTTCAATTGATGGTGGTTTGTTTGTGTTGACTAATTTAACTACTGAATAGTCATCTACGTAACATGGGTTTATGCTTGTGTTCATGCTGCATGTGTTGTTGACTATTTTCTGATTATACGCTGGTTAACACACATTTTGGTATCAAGAAAGTTTCTACGGTTTTAAGGTATTAAATGTCGCTGAATCACAAAGAGGCTCTAGGGTTTAAAACAGTCCATGTTTTTGTTAAAAAAAAAATATAATGCTAATACGCAAGTTTATAACCATGGTATTCTCTTTATGCTACAGCTTTGAAGAATATGCAATATTGTGAAAGTTGGCAATCGTTTGAAGAGAGATTGTTTAGTTAACTGTTAAATTTGTCCTCATGAAAAAATATATTCCAGTATTTCCCTTACGCTGTATTCAATAAAAGTTTCAATGTGTTTGTAACTGTATATGGCATCATCCACTGCATACAAATCTCTCTATATCACTGTTGGTGGGCTTTTTATTTGATTATTAATGATCATACACTATCTACTGTATGAGTTAAGCTGTGGAAACAATAACAAAACACAGCATAATGGATGATGTCAATCAAGCTCACGATCTCCACTGTAAACTGCTATAATAACGTTGCGTGGTTGTTTTCCCAAAGGATTCTTGAGATCAGGGTTTGTTTTGGTTTCATATTGCTTCATCCACTTTGACGGGGATGCCAGTGAATATAAATCATTCATATGATTTGGAGAGCAGTCATCTTCATTTGGAAGCAGGCAATAGCTACAGTTTGTACAAAAAGAAGTAATGTTTTAATAAAAAGTGGGTTATGGACAGGCACAACAGCAGAGGTGACAAAAGAGGTTATTGTACAGACTCTTAAATTGTTGTTGGAACTTCCCGATTGCCGCCAGGAAAATGCAGCAGCATGTAACACCACGCTACCAAATGTATGTATTTTTTCCCCCTGAAGATCTTTAATCAATAAATAAGGCAGACTTGCTCCTGCTTTTTTCATTCCTTGTAATCTACAGTATCTAAATGGTTAGTGACTAGCAGAGGTGGGAAAAGTACTCACAGTTCAAGTACAGTTGCATTATTGTTAGCAACTGTAATACACACATAACACACAGCTAAACATTAGCAATAGCCTTATTAACTCATTCACTGCCAATGACGGGTTTAGACGTCAAAAATTCATTGGAACTATTTCTATTAGTTTAACATTTTTTTCCACTTTTGTTAACAAGAGTATGAAAACCTAGGGAAAAAATTATTGTCATATCATTTAGACCAGATATAAGTCAGATTGAAGTCATGCGATTAATTACAATTAAAAAATGTAAATCGCATGTCGACCAAATTGTTAATAATATATATATTTTTTATAATCTTTTTTCAAAAATAAAAAATAAAATAAAATAAAAAATAATATTTTTACAAAAAAAGAAAAGATTAATTGTAATTAATCGCATGACTTCAGTAGCTAACTCGAGATTAATCACAAATTTTATATCTGGTCTAAATGTACAATACATTTTTCCTGGGTTTTCATATTCTTGTTAACAAAAATGAAAAAAAAAAGTTAAACTAATAGAAATAGTTAAAATGAGTTTTGGACGTCTATAGCCGTCAATAGCAGTGAATGAGTTAAAGGGGAAGTCAACCCCCACCCCCCCAAAAAAATATTATATTAAATAATTCTTGACAATATATTCTATGCAGCCCCACTAGTCTAAATATGGTATTCTGGTTAATATTGTGTTTATGCAATATGAATTAAGGAACAAAATCCACTTGTTTTTATCCATCTCAGGGGGCGGCCATTTTGCCACTTGCTGTTGAATAAAAATGACATCACAGTTTCTCAGGGCTCAGGTAACGAGTCGACCAATCATGGGTCACCCTGCTTTCTGAGTTTTGGACATGTGACATTTGCAAGCTGAGCCATGATGAGTCATGACCGGAGGCCTGAGAAACTGTGATGATGTCATTTTCAGTCGACAAGTGGCAAAATGGCCGCCCCCTGAGATGGGTAAGAAAGGTGTGGATTTTTCGGTGTAATTCATATTCCATACACGCAAAATTAACCAGAATACTGTGTTCAGACCAGTGGGGATAGAACATATTAAGGTAAAGAAAATTTCTGACTTGACTCCCTCCAAAAAAATGCAAACAAATTGTTTTCGTTGGAGTGAAGTGCGTTAAGTAAACGAGTCTCTCTGGGAAAAGTCAAATAGCTCCACTTGAAAGTGAATGGGATATTTAATAGTGCACATGCTGTACAACGTGTAAACACATTGACCAATATGGATGGGGGGGGGGGGGGGGGGGATACATGAAATGTAGCAAGAGACAGTCTGTGAAGTGCACGTTGTAGTAAAAAGTTGTGAAAAGTGAGGCAGAGGCAAAGAGGAGGAGGAAGAAGAGGAGGAGGAGGAGGAGGAGGAGGCAGAATCAGCAGCTTTTCCTTTTGTGGTAGTCGCTGGAAGAAGAAGACGGAGCAGAAATCCTGTGAGATACAATCCAGACTCGGGTTTGATATATGGCGACAAGCGGGGTTGGCGTCCCTGGACTAAAGCTGGGCTACTGTTACGGTACTTCATTACAATTTTATTTGCTTGTGTTTTTTATGTCTTTTTTTTTTTTACTCTCGTGTGACGTCTGTATGGTGAATCCTTTTTTGGTTTGTTTGTGAATATGTACGATTATTAATGTTGTTTTCTAATTTTGTTATGGGCAAAGGTATTTGCATCTTATTCCATTCACATGTTTAAAATAAATACTTTATTATTCGGATTAACTTGAATATCAAAAGGGTTTCAGTTCATCTGCTTTTTGGGGGGGAGAATTTAGTTGAATTTCATACAAAACAATGACTACAGACTACATTTAGATATTTTTTTTTGGAGATATGATGAGGCTTTCAAGCTGTTTATTGTCACTCCTGTTTGATGTCAACTCTCGAACTAAACATCAAATAAAGAGCAATACATGTCGTGTTTATGAAACAATCAAACAATGCTATCTTAATACTAACCGATAATGAGACATTTTGGTGACAGAAAGTAGACTAGACTTTAGACTAGCACGCGGGCAAGTGACAATTCACACACAGGGACATGAAAGATCTGCTTCCGCAATATCAAAGCTTTATCTCTCCTGTGTGGCATTGAAAAGAATGAGTGGAGCCGCTTTGATTGGCCAGGTAGTGAGTTGGCGGTGTTCACTCCCACAACGGCAATGAGCCCATCTTCGAAAACTGCATCCACGCGCGCAGTCAGACTTGCGCTGGGCACGCAAAAAAAAAAAAGGCCCACGTCTCAGTCATCTTGTTTAATCTCCTAAATTCTCCTTGTTTGTTTTTCCTCCCAGAAAGAAATTGAATCTTCGGGCCATCATGGACGACAACTTTGACCGCCGCATGGAGCTGAGGAGGCAGAGGAGGGAACAGATGCGCCTGGAGGGCGACAAGTGAGTCAAACTTCAGCCATCGGGCCCCGATGTTTTCACTTGTGCGCGTTTCATTACAGCTTTCACTCGGATAATCTTGATGGGGGATTTTTCGTAATCCCGTTCTCACTGCCCGGCTGCCAAAATACCGCAAGTGTCAACAAACAGTCCTCATGGTTCTTATCCTATGAAAGTAACTTTTATACAGTGGTTAAGACTGATTCCACTTGCAGCAGGACGAGCTAATGGTGGGATGGATTTTTCATTTCCTCTTACTGGATGTTATTTCTATCATTAACAGGTATACATAAACTTTTTTTTCCCCCCATGTTTTTCGGTCTGTAGTACTTTATATGAAATACAGAATAATTAATCATTGCAAAGTTAATATGCATAAATATACTCACTGTGTAATTTGTAGGCTGACGTTTACCAATCATTTTGTTTGGAAGTTTTATGATGAATCACTAATGTGTGTGCAATAAAAATAAATAAAAAAAAAAGTAGAAAATGGTGAATTTTTAAAATGTACATGGTAGTTTTTTTTTTGTCATTCAGCATTTACATCAACAAGGGGTCTGTAATAATTATTGCATTTATTATTATTTTTATTATTTCCCCCCATTTATTTTTCTTTCACACATACTAGTAAAATAATTCATGCTATACACACACATTTAACTTTTTATTTAATTAAATAGTGAATAATTTCGCAATTCAACTCGTTATCAACACAATGCAATAATTTTAATCATTACATTTTTTTGCAAATGAAAAAGTAAAATGAAAAATGTTCACATTATGAAATTATACAGTAAATTAATTACAATTAAATGAATAATAATCAATATACTGTCATTTAAAAAAGGTCAATTATTATTTTACTATTATAATTTATGAGGTTCCATCGACGTCTTTACAGAATAGGCTACACCAACGACGACGACGAGGAGGCGGCTCGGGAGCAAAGGAAACGCGCCAGGGAGGAGAGGAAGAAGATGCGAGAATCGGAAGAATCCGGAAGCAGCGACGTGGTCAACGCCAACGAGTAGGAAATCATGGAAAATAATTTCCCCCCATATCCTTGATATCCCCCGGAAGGTCATGTACTAGTACTCTATTTGTCCTAGTAAGACAATTCAGCTCATCTAAAAGTTAAATACAACTAAACTGTATTTGCCTACCACTAGAGGGAGCCTGTGTATCACTAGTGGTATGTCTACACTTTCAGAATCAAGGCAGTAGTTGACATCTGCATGCTACTAGTACTGTTAGTGAAGCAGTCAATGACTATGTCACTAGTGCACAATTGTGATTCACTAGTAACATGTAGTTGTCCTATTAGTGTACCAAATAATACCACACTAATAGTGCCACAAGTACATGGACCTTAAATTTGATATCAAGGAGAGCAAACACACTCGATGCTGAAACCGTTTCCATTCTGTACTTGCAGTGTGACGGAGAGCGCGGCCTCCGCCATGAGTCTGGCGGCGGTGGACGACGACCAGGCTCTGGAGGAGCGCCTGGCAAAGAGGGAGGAGCGAAGGCAGAAGAGGATGCAGGAGGCCGTCGAGAGGCAGAAGGAATTGGACCCGAGCTTTGCCCCAGCCGACGGGCTTGAGGGCTCCCCGGAAAACCAGGCGGACGTTGATGGAGGGAGGGATGAGGAGGAAGAAGAGGAGGAGAAGGAGGAGGAGGAGGAGGAGGAGCAAGTCCAAGAGGAGGAGCTTGATGCCGCCTCTTGGAAGGAGGAAGATGATACAATGAAGGTAGTAAGATGGTTACATCCATTTGTGTTACTTTGAAATTACCCATTAATGTATTTTTTGCACAAAATAATCATTACATTTTTGGGGTTGTTTTGTGAAGAAAAAAATGACCCCAGTAGCCGTGTGTCCCTTTTAGACCCAATTTGGGTCAAAATGAGACAGATCCACTACAGGGGTCGACTTTGTGTTTAACCCAATTGTTCGGGTTGTGTTGTAAAAACAAAAAAAAACAACAACAAAAAACAAGCCAACTTTTTGTTTTGTTTTGTTTAAGTTTGTTACGTACAAAACAACCCATTTTGGGGTTATTTCGTGCAAAACAACCCAGAAAGTTGGGTGGCTCAAATTGACCCAAGTATTGGATCTGTCCCTTGTGTGATCCAAATTGGAGTATTTTTGACCCAACTGGCAGAGATACATTTGGGCCAATAACCTCACGGAGAAAAACAAAAAAGAAAAAAAGAAAAAGAGAACACAGATAATAAGGAATTATATATGTTATGTTCGTATTCGTAAAAAAAAATAAAAATTATCCGTACCGGATACTCGTGTTGTACGGATACCCGGCACATCCCTAGTTCTTAGCATGTTTTGAAAATACTCTCTTAAAACTGTTAAACTTGTTAAACAAAGACCCAGCAGTTTAGGGTGGCAGGTGAACTGGTGCCCATCCCAACTGACTTTGGGTGAGAGAAGTTGGGTACACAGAATTGTTTGGCAGTCAATCGCAGGATATTGACCCAAGTATCGGATTGAATCGATTTTTGACCGAAATTGGGTAATTTTTGACCCAACAGTTTTTAGAGTGTACTTTTGAGTTAAGAAAAAAGGGCGTGTGACATGTCCGTTAAAGACAGTTAAAGTTGATTGATCGTATTTTCACTTGGGGAGGCAGCGCTTCATCACGAAGCCGAGCAATTACACCTGGTGATTCGTGTGTAGATCGGTGAATTCTACAACATTGCAGCTCTGCTTATCTCAAGGCGTTGGCACAATCTGGGCAGTTGTTGAGCACAAAACAATAAAAAAATACATTTGACATAATTCTGATTCATTAACGCTGCTCAAGCCTTGGCAGAGGTCTCCATTCGTTTACAGTTGTGTGTTCTTCGATTCTTTTGACAGGAGCCGGTGGAGGTGACACTCACGCTAACTTCCAGAACTGAGGTTTGCGCTCTCATCAAAAACTTTTTGGGTAACATCTCATCCAGCAAACTGAAAGAAAAACAATTCTTTCACAGGGTAAGACTGAAGCCGAGGAAGAGGAGGAGGAGGAGGTTGCTCCTGCAGTAGACAAGGACGAAGAAAACGAGGAAAGGCGAAGGGAAGAAGACGAAGAGGAGCGGCAGCGGAAAGAAATGGAGGAAAAGCAGATGATAGAGGAAGAGGAGAGGAGAGAAGAGCAGGAAAGGGAAATAGAGGAAAGGAGGAAAAAAGAAGAGGAGGAAGCGCAGAAGCGGGAGTTGGAGGAGAAACGCCGGAGGGACGAGGAAGAGGCCGAAAAACGAAAACGGGAGCTGGAGGAGGAGAAGAAACGGAAAGAGGAGCAAGATAAACGGGAGATGGAGGAAAAGAGGAGGAAAGAGGATGAAGAAAGACGGCAGAAAGAAGCCGAGGCAGAGAAGAAGAAAAAGAAGGAGGAGCAGAAAAGGAGAGAGATGGAAGAGAGAAAGAAGAAAGAAGAGGAAGAAAAACAGAAAAGGGAAGCAGAGGAGAAGAATAAAAAAGAGGAGGAGAAATGGAAAAAGGGAGAGATGGAGGAGAAGAGGAAGAAAGATGAGGTTTGATGATTTACATACAGTTTGTTACGTATTCACGATACTGATTGGAAGAACCAAATTTTTCCTGTATAAAATATGCATATTTGACATATCGATCATATATTTATGTTCAAAGGACGACAAGCTAAAGAGAGTCGGGATTAAAGATAAGGTAAAGACATTTTGTTCATTTAAAAGAAAATATATATTGTATATGTACTATACAGTATACCGTATATACGTATATTAGGGCTGCATGGTGACTCGGCTTGAGATGCGCATTGGCCATTAAAAACAAATGTCGGATCCGAATTTTCGGATTCAAATGAATCATACCATATTGTCGTGTGCGCTCGTGTCACAGGAATGTCGGAACGGCAACGTCGCAGTCACACTCCAAAATCATTGCGTGCGTATGGAAATGTTGGCCTCTGACGCCTAGCATAAAGAGATTTTGCTAAC
This sequence comes from Leptonotus elevatus, assembly GCF_054856555.1. NCBI lineage: Eukaryota > Metazoa > Chordata > Actinopteri > Syngnathiformes > Syngnathidae > Leptonotus > Leptonotus elevatus. Next base: position 11,811,004 of record NC_141242.1, read on the forward strand.
TCGTACGCTGGACCGGAGAGACGAACCTTTAAGGTTAGCTTAGCGCCAGCTAGCTCGTACAACACAACACGGGTGGATTTAAAGCTTTACCAAAAGCACAAAAAAAAAAAAAGACCCTGGGTTCTGCTGTTGGCCAGTTTACAGCGAGGGATACTCTAATACTCAAATTTTTTTAAAGTAGCACTAAGGAACTTTTCAACCTTAATACAATATTTTCATAACTCTTCTAATGAAACATCGACTTAAAACTAGTTGAATGGTACCTTTGCCATGGCCTGAGGGGGTCTGTATCATTTTTACTGGCACTAAGCAACTTTGAGGAGGATGGTAGGAACACTGCCACACAAAAAACTAGAAATGTGCTGACTGCTTTAAGGCATACGTCACTTCTCCCTTCACCCATTCGTTACAAAGACGGAAGTCAATTTGAATGTCGGGAGCTCAAAAATGACACAATGCGCTCGTCCTCATGAGAAACGTGGTCTTCCTTCTGGCATAATGTTACCGACTTTGTCCATATGGCGGCGCCAAAATCAATGTAAACTGAAAGTTCCGTAGTGTTGCTTTAATTATTATATTTTGTAACAATAATTTGTTTTTTGTTTTTAATAGATTGGAGCAGTCAAACAGAATGGAGCACTCATTGAGAATAAACTGAAGAAACCAGACAAGCTATCTAGGTAAAATGAGTGTGTGAGAATTCAATGAATACGATTGAATTTGAATTGATTTTTTTTTTTTTGTATTAGCCAATAATCTGAAAACATGTCAAAATCCAATCAGTGGGACAAAATAATTCACACTTGATACTAAATATTTCTTCTTGTAAAATGACCCTCATCTCGCCAGCAAGGACGACGCTCCCTCGGCGGGGCCGGATGTCTTTGAGCGGCAGGAGGCCGAGCGCAAGCTGCAAGAGCTCCAGCGGCGTCGGGACGACGCGGACAGCGAGGAAATGGAGAAGATGAAGCAGAAGCAGCACCACGCCGAGGCCGAGCTGGAGGAGCTGAAGAGGAAGAGGGAAGAGAGGAGGAAGGTCCTCGGGGAGGAGGAGAAGCAGAGGAAGCGAGAGCTGGAGGACAAGAAGAGCAAGGAGCAGGTGAGGAGGGATTTTGGCGGCTCTGGCGGATTCTTCTGAAAAGGCGTGACGGCGGATGTCCGCGCAGGAGGAGAGGAAGAGGTTGAGAGAGGAGATCGAGAGGAGGAGAGCGGAGGCTGCGGAGAAGAAGAAACAGCTGGAGCAAGAGCCTGCCAAGCCCTCGTTCACCATCAGCCCTAAAGGCTCATCCAAGGTAGCCGTTTACACAAGATTGGAAAAGGGGACGAGTTGTGGTTACCTTGGAGCCCAATGCAATATTTTAAGCGTCAAAATATTTTGTCTGTAGCGGGGTTTACCTACAATGCTGGTCAAGACAAAATTTTACGTTTAACGTGGAATTTCTTCTTGCGCAATGACATGGGAATTATGATTTTGGCATTTTGACTTTTTGCTCGTTAAAATAAAAATATATTGCAACTTGATTTACATATGATGATGATGACTTTTTGGAACAAATACGAATTTCTCCCTGAGAACTTGACAATTTGAATCTTGATGTATAAGTACATCTTCTCGAAAACATCACGTTTTTACTCGTAATACGATAATTTGCGACCACAGGAAAACAATCCATGTAGCCTAACATTGCATTATTTCCTTGTAAAATAACAAAAATACAATTCCGACTTTCTCATACAAGTACAGCTTTTTTCTTGAATTTTAAAAAAATGAATCTGTTATATCAGGACTTTATAAAACGTTGACCACTTTTCTCATGAAAATATGACTTTATTCTTGTAAAATTACCACTTGATTCAAATTACAACAAAACTCTCAAACTCAAAATGTATATTTTTTTTAAAAGAAAATATAACTCCAAAATAATGTTGTCCACCATATAAATTTATAAATATACATATTGTGATTTAAAAAAATAAGTTTAGTTGGCAAAATTACTTCATTCAAAATTCACCTTTTTCCCCTGAATTTATTTTTGTAAAATTCTCACTTAATTCTCGTAATATTCCGACTTCCTCGTTCAAGACGGTGTGAAGAAAATAGGACTCTTCCGTTAAATCCACCCTGCCCCCTCACATTGCAGCTTCCGTTTTATAAAATTGCAACATTTTACTCATTATATTAAAAATTCATTCATTTAGAGTTTTATCTACATTTTTTTTTTGGGTGCAAAATTCTGACTTAATTCTCCCAAAATTACGAATTTGTTTTCACATCGTTGATAATTCACTCTGGTAAAAGTTGTAACATTTCTTCCCATATCAGAGTTTTCTAGGTACTTGGCTATCTTATTTGAAGTGTTCTCAAGTCAACAGTTGTACATCTCACTGGGGTTTGTTTGTAGTACAACATTGAGAGGCACACTTGCAAAGTTTGCCTTCGGTTTGTATAAAAGGCTTGCAACTCGTGGCCAGATGTTCTTACAAGCACTCCAGCAAGCAACAAACATTGCAGCGGAGCTCCGAAATGATTCATATACGCTGGCCACAATTTCAGTTGCAGACAATACAATGTTCTCCTTAACACAACGACCTTGTCAGGACAGAAAAGTCAGACTGTTCTAGAATCAGCAGGACAACTTGACCTGCTCGTCATTCTATTAATCCTCGCAGCTGACTATTTTGTTATGTCCCCGTATTATTATTTCACACAGATTGGGGAGAAGGCGGAATTCTTGAGTAAATCGGCTCAAAAAAGGTGAGAAATTTGGATTGTTGGAATGCAGATCAGGTGTGCCTAATGAAGTGTCCGTAAGTGTCTGACTTTTGTCCAGCATGAGAACCTCGAACGCCCCCATCGTCTCCAAGATCGGTAGCAGACTAGAACAGTACGCCTCCGCCGTACAGGTGGGTGACACACTACGCTGCACCTCACATTCATACGTAGTTTTTGTTAGGTTTATGTAGCCACACTTTATACTTTAAAGCTAATTCCTCATTTTACGAGTTTTTTTCTTTTCTTCTTGTATTACAAGCGTATTCTCACAATAAAAAAATAGACGTCTCTTCTTTCCGCAGGGGAACAAAGATGTAAAATCCCCCAAGCCTCTCATGGCTGACATCCCCACGGGGGGCACACGCAGCATCAAGAGCATGTGGGAGAGCGGCAACGTGTCTGAGAATCAAGCAAAGAAGGTGCGATTGCTGGAAAAGCGTCATTGCGCTCATTTCAATAAGGGGAAGTTGATTTGGGATACGACTGATTTCAGTTACGAGTGTTCAGCTTGTAACTCGAGGCGCCACTGTATTTTGTGTCCCCTCCAGGATGCGGTGTCTGTCAAAGGCAGCGTCGCCAACCGCATGGCGAAGTCCGCTCAGACGCCGCCTGCAGCATCAGAAGCGCCACCGGCGGCTGAAGGGGCGACAAAGCCTGCAGCGAGGCCCGACAAGTGGCAGCCTTCTGCACAACCACGCGCTGATGTAAAAAATATCCGCCTTAACCCGATTATTGCTGCACACGGTCAACTATCATGTTTCAACATTTTCAGGATGCAAAATGAAGGGTTCTCACTTAACTAAATAAAACTTAAATTAAAAAAAACACATTATTGTTAAGGAAATAAAATAGCATTTTTTTATTAAGAGAACTGAAACTACTTATTACATTTATAAAATTAATTTAAATTTATGTTAATATTAGCAGAAATGTCCTTTGTCTCTTTGTCAACTGATATCATAAATTAGCTTTCGGGGTTCAATCAACTTCATCAACTTTAAATGTATTTATTTTTGGTATTGGGAATTGTAGTTTACTTTGTTACAATACTTAAATCTTGAATTTGACAAATACTTTATTAAAAAAGAAGAAGAAGAAAACTAATAAAAACTAAACTTAAAAAACAAACCTTCTCTATAAAGAATTAAAACGGCAAAAGTCAAAATGAAATAAAAACTACAAATGAAGAATTCAAAACTATTATGTTATCTTAATATTATAACATTTAAGATGTTTTTTAACCTCACTCTTCCACCTCCTTTCCATGTACACACACTCAAGGCGGACGACGAGGCGCTCTAAAGTTTACAAAAAGATATATAATGAATCGCCTGTGCAATGTGATTGAAGGATAAAAATGCAAGTTAAAAAGGTCATCATCCTCGGCCCTTGCACTCGCCTTACACACATTTGAAGTATTTGATTTCAAGCTGTTGCACTGACACGTCTGCCGAGTAAGCCGTGACCAACGATGTGTAACGTCACATTGCGCGCATGCAAAAATGTTCTCGATGTGCGATGCAGCTGCTTATGGTCCACTTCTGCGTCCGTGTCCCCCCCCCCCCCCACACACACCCACAATGTCAACTTTATCTTTAGCCCTCCTGACAATAACTTTGCGTTTCTCTCGTGAGGCAACAGTTCCCCCTGTTGGAAATCTGCACTCATCTACGTGTGTTTAAAGGAGTCAGCATTACACTACATGGATAATTGTCATCTTTAAACCGTAACATTTATGCCCCCCCCCCCCCACAAAACTTACATATGCATTAAATGGAATACAGTACAATAATACAGCTTTGACCCGAAATAATACATAAATATTCCTAGTATTTATACCGTTTTATATTTTCAAATAACAATATTTGAAAATGTAATCCAGTTTAAGTAGAACAATTTATAGAATAAAACAATGTTAATTTTACTCAAACATGCAATATGTAATAGAAAAATCTGAGAAAGTGATCATTTTGCAATGGATTCTTATTTTCCAGAGATGCCTGTATACAGCACATTTTTTTATATCTTTAATATGCCCACTGTTTGAGTGCTTTTAGGACTTCTAAAATCATAGTAAGGAAAATAATAATTGAAAATATTTACAGTAAAAGTACTTTTGAAGTAAATGTTTTTTTGTGCAATTTTCTCAAAGCGTTTTATCACATGTTTATTAGCCTTTGATTTTTTTTGTCATTAGCTTCCTTTTAATTGTATCCAATTAATATTCAATACATTCCATTATATCTAATAAAAAAAAAATTATAATGGTATATCTTTGCTTGACTGACTATTGTGCCAGTTCCATTTTGAGCACACAAAATTATTTCTTACTTGGCCAAAGAACATTTTTAATTGCAGAATGTGTATCTTGTTGCAGTAAACGACACCAAAAATAAAAATAAACACACGCAATTTTCATTAATTTTATTTTGGGGGGAAAAAAAGGTCCAAAAGTTCATATGCGGCATAACTGGTGTGCCAAGTGTATTATTGGTGAGAATGTAGATTATGCTACAAGTTACAGCAAATGTGGCCACTTCCTTGTGTTGTTAAAAATATACTTAACATGATTCGTCCATGGACGTTTCACTCTAGGTAAAAGCAAAATCCCTGCTCAGTAAATTGTTTTGTTTTGACTTGCCACAGGACGTGAATAAGCAAAGTGACATCGGTAACAAGCGCAACATGTGGGAGACCAAGAAGAGCTCGACGCCAGCCAAAGTAACATAAACACACTCTTTTTTTATTTTTTTAATGCTATGAACATGCTCCACCTGATGAATGCATTTTTCTGTGCTGCTGCAGGTGTTGGTTGGAGTCAAAGGCAAATTTGTCTAAAAGTAAGTTTCTAATTATAATTGTCTAGGCTGTGTTTGTCAGAATAGAAAAAAAAATCGATCATATGTATTGTATTGCGAGTAAAGTTGATACAAATCGTGTTGTATTGATGTCAGTGTGCAGAGAGAAAACTGTGCTACAAAATATTTTTTTTACGAGTATTAGAGTATCAGATTAGCGGCCGCATCAAATGTAAATGCTTATACACATCAGAGTCCTTTAAAGGACCCGTGACTGGTTTATAGCCCCTCCCCTTCAGAACCACGTCGGCCCACCCAAGTCCTTTGTGTCTTTTGAGTGGCTGTCCACTGGAAATGGAGTCCACCCCTCTAAATCTAAAACAAGCCATCACCTTGACCTTGTTTCCCAGTACTGTATAAAAAAAAAAAAAATGGGTCCGCATGACTGTTGTGCTGTTGCCCGCCGCCGCCGCCACCACCTGGGCTGTCGCTTACGCATACCATAGTGCAGCTGCTTGATTGTCACATTACGGCCGACGGCTCACCGGCTTAGCAGCAAGCCAGCGACAACTCAGTGAAAGTCCTTTGAGCTTATTCACTCAACGGCGATGAAAAAAAACATTAATGCTACCAACTCGAGCAGACTTTTTGCTCGACAGTGGTCTCCGGACGTCAATTGTGGCTACATAGCTTTCTCAGCTATACCCCCTCCATCGCGTTTGTTCTTTATCGGAAATAGAACGCAGAGGACTGAAGTAAAGGGCAGATGACAAGGTTACACCTTTCAGTCATACTGAAAGGAACAGATGGGGATGCCAACAAAGTCATCTCATTTGGTGATTCCCAATCACTGTGCCATAAGAAATTATCCAGTTACTTACATCGTGCGTATATATAGTGGCCACCATACACAGAATAATTTTAGTTTGGTGGTGTCCTGGGAGATTTACATTTTTTTTTGTAAAAAATACGTGCTTCGGCTCAATACAGTTTGGGTAACATTGGTCTAACTCATAATTGGAGTAAATCATGTCGTATCTCAATTGGAGGAAAACTAATCATATCACAATTGGACTAAATCCTATCATAAGCGAGTAAATGACACTTGTGAATTATTATTTTTAATGAATTGTATGTAATCGAAGTAAATCGTATCATATTGGACAAACACTGTTCTAACTCGTATTTGGTGTCAATGTATCCCAATTGGAATATATTGGATCCTAATTCGAGTAAATCATATCATAAATGTAGTGAATCGCATCGCATTGTATCATGATTGGAGTAACTTGTATCATAATCCTAATTGGAGCAAATCATACTTCATCATAATTGTAGTGAATCGTATTTGGAGCGAATTGTACCGTAATTGTAAATAGCATTTCTGATAAACACCGATTTTTGGTGCAAATCATACTGTGTCATATCCTTTGAGGAGGAAATGGTATCATATATAATAATTAATTATATAAGAGAGTACATCCTATGACATCTTATTTGTCATAAGCGGTATTAAATTGTAATTGTATCACATCGTACGCAATTGAAGTCAATCGTTTACTCAATGTTTGCCAACCTTTATTAAAAATGGATCTATATAAGAATGACTGGTCTAACTCAGCGTCTGACCCGTCTCTCTCCCTTTATTCACTCTCAGCAAATATTCACTGCCTGCCTTCAAGCATGACGCCGAGTGAGGATCACATGACTTGGATGAGCCACACTGTCCTGTTACCTCGAAGAGTTAAACAACAACAACAACAACAACAACAACAAAAATTGTCTGACATGATGAGACCGAGCCAACTTTGTAATCAGCGTCAGTCCGCGAGCTAAAGTGTTTGTCAACATGTTGAAAAGTTTCTAGGTTTGGTTGTGTGACTTATTGCCGCATGCGCTGTGCTGCTTTTGGCGAGCTAAACAAGGCTAGTTAGAATAAAGATCAAGAAACTGCATACATTGTTTATGAAAGGCTTTTCTACTGATGGGTGATATTTAAAACACTCTGAATGCAGCTTTTAATCTGGTAAGCGAGGAAACACTTCATTTCAACCTGTATTTTGATTGTTAGTATTTGAACTGAGATATATCAAATTTGATGAACCATACCATTTTAAAGACTTGTCATGGATGAATGTGCCAAAAAGTGACATTCCAACCACACTGAATAGGCGCTGATGCTAATGCTAATACAGTCAAAAAGTCAATGTGTTATATAGCTTGTGTTCCTTATTTAATTCCGTTAAAAGGACTCACTTTATTCATTAAATACACCAATTAATAAAAAAAAAAATTGGTAATTATGTTAAAACAGAGCAACTAGCATTCACGCTAATGCTATTGTGCATCAAATGAGAAGCTTTCAAAAAATGTCATGCATATATCACTCTAAACTCACTTCTTGTTATGTCGTGTGTGAAATTAACCCATTTTAATGTAAGAAATAAATGAATAGTTAAAAGTATTTTTTTTTATATATATATTGGCTTACTGCTGTCCCTGAGAAGTGAATATAATCGATGCAAAGACCAAAAACGTATTCAAATATTTTTTGGACTGTACAAAGCAGGCAGTTATACAAAGTCTACACACCCCTGTTCGAATGCCGGGCTATTATGACCAAAATTCTGTTCAAATTTTTACACCATTATTTCTCCTATCACAAAAACCTGGCATTTAAACAGGGGTGTGCAGACTTTTTATATCCATTGAGTTTTTCTATCTATCCTGTGTTTACAATAACACTGCATTTTTACTTTGCTTGTAGCATGCATCGTTAACGTTTTTCTCTCAGGCTACGTCTACATGAACATAAATGTTAGTGTGGGGGGGGGAGGTACATCACGTCAACATACTTCCTTGACACCAATTGCTACTTTTGATTGGCCAGGCATTTGGCACCATCTTGTGACAATTTAAGGCGTTACAGAAAGCACACCAAGAGTTGTTTTTTTTTTTAAGCAAATAGTATTCCACTGTATTTGTGGAAAAAGGCCCGTCCGTGTACGTGAGGACATAGCCTCAATCCGCAGAGCATATTAGTGAGTTCTGGCAATTTTGTGTTGGATGAAGCTTAGTTTTGTTTTCAGCAATAAAAAAAATAAAAAATAAAGAAAAAAATGTGTCTCGTCTCCTTTTGTTTTTACTGTGTCATGGAGTGCCAGCTGTCCTACAGCAGCCATGCTCTCCTTGGTGCAGATCACTCATAGGGTGCTCGTGTCACATGAGTACAGAGGAAGGGCACGATCACCACACAGCAAATCCTCGGTTTGAGTGGGTGGGTGGGGGCGGGGTGGGAGGTGGGGGTACGGGTTGTCAAGATCAAGGAGGTGAAGTCGGCCACAAGCTCAGCTAGCAGGTAAGGACTCTTTCAATTGAAATGGATTTAATCATGTTAACAATGTAGTTTACAACAAAACAACTATTACTACCATATCATTATTATTTGGAGGAAATGTTTATTTTTATTCATTGCAAAAAATATTACATGTACTAAAAATGTTTAGCATTTAAAGTGAAATGAGTTTGTAATATAAATTGATCATTTATTTAAACTTGATCATTTTAATTAATAAAAAACTAGTTAACTAAAAGTTAATCAATTATTATAAATAAAAATAAATAAATATATATTTTTTTTTTACAATTTCATCCAAAAGATAATCTTGATATAAAATTACCTGCCATTTTATTTCATTAAAAATACTTATTAATCAATGTATTTGTTAGTGAAAATTTTAAATAAATATATACAGTATATATTACTAGAGCTTGTACAATATATATAATGAATACATATGCCAATGCTATTTATTCTGATCTATTTTATTTAGAAAACAAATAATATTTTGTAAAAAAATTTATGTTCCATTTCAATCAGAAACATGTTTTCAGATTAAAAAAATATTGATACATGCCTTTTGTTGGATGGTGTTTGTTTATAAATAATGCACAGGTAAAGGTAAGCTTTTTTGGTGGGGGGGGGGGACAAAAGTCAGCAATACAAGCAACAGGTCACTGTCATTTGCATCTTTTTAGGGGCTGAGGCAGGCTGCACTCGTCATTTTGTTTGCTCTAAAATTGGAGTGTCTCCTTTTAAACGGTGTGAATGTGTCACTATGCTGTTTATCGATCACAAATATTTGTCTTGGTTTAAAAAAAAAAGATAGATTTTTTTTAAGAGCCTGCTTCAAGAGCAACATGACGGACACAGAAGAGGTCGTGGACGAGGAAACTCAGTATGTCGTCAGACTCGCCATTGTTATATTTATTGTATATGTTCAGTAGTATTTGAATTGCTATGTAGGAACAGATTGTAACTTGTATTTCATGTCTTTTTCTACATTTCATGTGAAGGGAGGAAGAAGGTAAGATCATTCTCCTACTATATATCTGTATGACTTTATTAAGTGAACATGTAAGAATGCCTCTTTTGGGTTTCATTTTTTTAGATACTGTACAATATTTTTTTATTGTTGCTATCTTCCTAAATAATCATTTTATTGGTGCCCAGTTAAAGTTACATGGAGAGAAAAATTAACTTTTTTTCTTTTCTGTATTATAACTTTGAACTTAACCTACTTTTTTTTTTTAATTAACACTTGAACATATTGGGTCATAATGTCGGTTATTTTCTCTCTCTTTTTCCTTCTCTTTTAAAGATGACTCAAAGCCAAAACCAAAGTAAGTTAATTTCTCATAATTAACAATCGCGTTTCATGCTTCTTCTGCTATTTATCAACTGTTTTGCTCAATTACACAGATTCATGTCAAACATTGCGGCCCCAAAGATCCCGGATGGCGAGAAAGTGGATTTTGATGTGAGTTTAACCGCACGAGATGCTTAAAACGAGTTGACGCATGTCGTGAATATCGTACACTACTTGTGAGTGCAGGACATCCACAGGAAGCGTATAGATAAAGATCTGTCTGAGCTGCAGTCGCTCATCGAGGCTCACTTCATCCAGAGGAAGAAGGAGGAAGAGGAGCTGGTCGCCCTCGTCAACAGAATTGTGAGTCCGGACCAAAGCAGATATTAAATTTGCAGCAAATTTGACAATGTTTCTTAAAGTCACTGTACACAAAAAAATATTTTTAAATAAATAAAATCCCTTGGTTGAATTGTTGGGGAGGCTACTACTTAGACTAGTAGTACTTTATAACCGGAAATTCATTATAATAAGCTAGCTTACGTTACGCTCCCCTACCCATTTAAGGGGCACACCGTTGTCTGCCCTTTGTTAGTCTTTCAACAGCCAATTTGTGGGCGGAGTTTAGCGGCTGAAGGGTCATGATTAAGTTATTTTCTCATCTACAACATACAGTGAAAAATGTTTTCTGCATTCAACCCATCAATGCAATCACTTGGCACTGGGGCAGTTCAATTTGTGCCCCAGGCATTCCGCCTAGCAACAAAGGACAGCACAGTTTCATACCAAATCAAATCAAAACTTCAAATGTGTTTGTTTGCTTAAAGGAAAAGCGTCGCGAAGAGAGAGATGAGCAGCAAAGGATCCGGGCCGAGATGGAGAAAGAGAGGCAGGCCAGGCTTGCCGTAAGTTCACATTCATTAAGAAAACACGAGTGAGCATGACGTTTGTATGCGTCCGCTACATCCAGGAGGAGAAGGAGCGAAGAGAGCAGGAGGATCATCGCAAGAAGCACGATGACGACGCCAAGAAGAAGAAGGTCCTCTCCACCATGACCCAGCAGTACGGCGCCGGACAGAAGGTCATGCAGCTTATTACTTTCACATACATGTTAATACAAATGCAAGCAATACAGTAATTTCAATTTTGGGGAATATTTTTGCATCAAGTAGCATCCAGTATACTATTTTTCATTGCATTCTACAATTGATTGCATTATACAAACTTTACCACGTCAACAGATTTTATGGAATCTAGAAGAAAGTGCATTTACTGAATTTTGTATTTTGCCAAAATAGAGTGAAAAGAAAGGTAAAAAGCAGACAGAGAGAGAGAAGAAGAAGAAGATTCTGGCTGAGCGCAGGAAGGCGCTCAGCATCGACCACTTGAGTGACGACAAACTGCAGTACGACAAACAAGGGGCTGGTAAAAATGATAATAATACGGAATATGATATGAGATCAACGATGGCATGTGTGCGCAGGGAGAAGGCTAACGAGCTGTGGCAATGGCTGATGCAATTGGAGATGGAGAAGTACGACCTCAACGACAAATTCAAAAAGCAGAAGTGTGACGTGAGTCCATCAATACATACACGATACATACATAAGCAGCAATCACAATTGCATACTATGGATGCTGGATGTCCTGATCACAATTCAGAGTTACGTGATTTTGAATATCTGCCAATGCCAAGTCCCAAACTGATACTTCCACAATAAATTAAGAAGGAAAAAAACAGCATGTCTATATTATCAATTGCTTTAATTATTTTTATTTGATCCCCAACAACATGACGCTATAAGCAAGTAGACCAACAAATCAAAATCTTAAAAAAAAAAGTAATTCCATCAGGGGCATTACATTATTAGATTATACTATACTATACTATATTATATAATTTTACCCTTAAATGGAAAACGACATTACATTTTTTGTTAATGTTACTAAATATTTAAAGGAATTTTTCATATTTTTGCTTGGCAGCATTTTCAACATTCAATTAAAAAAAAGTCACCATATTTAAATAAAAATTAACAACAACAAAAAACGAATGTATTTTTTATTTGAATTATTTTAAAATAATTAATACAAAATATATTTGTACAAAATCCAAATGTTTACTTATTACTTCTTAAACATACAAAATGTTGAGTAAAATAGTACGTTTGAACAATTTATTTAGGACACATTTTCAAATATTTCAAACAGCATTTTATTTTTCTCTTTTTACTCTAATTCTTACTATTTGGTTACTTGTTAATTGTGTTTTATGCCACTTGCAGATCAACCTGCTGCTTGTCCGAGTGAAGGATCACCAGAGGTAAATTCACATGAAACACTTTTTTGCTAATGAGTTCAATTGTTTGATTTCATGCTGTTGTGTTTGTTTTTAGTGCCAAGGGGCGTGGCAAGGGCAAGATGGGAGCCCGTCTGAGGTGAAGATGGCGCGTCCTCACCCCCCACCCAGGGACACGCCAAGCCAGGACACTAGTGTACTTCTATTCATACTTCATATCAATAAACAAGCATCCACTCCATGAGAGTCACAAAGGGGATTTTGTTTGTGTGCTAACACACTATAATCCATACCGCATGTCTTACTGTAATACTGTATACTGTGCTTGCTGGTGGAAACAAATTGACACAAACACACGGGACTGATTTGGTGCTTTTTAGTGTTATACTGTGTGTGTAAGAGTCCTATACAGCAAATCAATAAAATGCAGTGGAATTCGGAAGCTGTCAGTTTTTGAGGGTAACGAGTTGCAGACAGTTACACAAAATCCACAAAAAACGGCAAATGGACGAGATCTTCAGCGAATACTGTAATGGAGGATAGGTTAAACAAAAAGCAAAAATGGGACTTCATGAATGTCAAACTACAAATACACAGAGTTTCACTGTACTCAAATAGGAGTGGGGTTGGAAGTTAGTACGCGATATGAGATGACAACGACACCCGTTTTCTTTGTCATGTCTATCTTTAATTATATTCAACACAAAATGATGGATAATAACATCATCCCTATAGATACAGTTTGGTTCATAAGAAAAATAGATTATTCCTAGTCATGGGGATGTTTGGTGGAAACTGGATGGCAAGACTTTTGCTCATCCAGACTGTACATTCAAAACTATTATTTGTATTGTGAGGACTGTCGATTTCTACGCGGACCTGTGTGCGGGGGGCTGGTGGTCCGTGTGGTGGATGTGGGAGTGGATTGAGTAAAGGGAGGAGCCTGAAGGAGAGCGGCTTCTCTCACCATAAGTGTGTTTCTCTGATCTCCGCAATCACTTGGCTGGCTTTCTGCAGGGCCTGCGTACACCAATGACACGGTAGTCACGTATTGCGCCGTTGCACCTGATCAAGTGGCTAGTCTTGTCTTATTTTTTTTGGTTCACTCACAAATAAGAACTAAATTCTCCCTCCATTATGGCATAAGGATCAAATGGCAGATTTAGTTACAGTGTGTATATTTCAGATTTGGGTACCTTGAGCATGTCCGCCGCCTCGTTACGTCGCTGCGCCATGTCCTCCGATTCAGTCAGCAGGTCGTCCAACAGTACCGACTTATACAACTGACCTACCAGCTCGCTCTGCAGACAGTCTTTCACGTGGTTCACCAGGAAGTGCATCACTGCTTTGGGCACACTGAGAAGGAGCATGGACGGAAACGGTGAGACGGTGAAGACTGTCACAGAGGATTCTGACTATTGATAGCTCACATGATTGTAGCTTTTTATTTACCTGTCCTGGATGTTTTTCCGTACAATAAGAAAATAAGACTTGATGAGCCTCTCGATGACCTCACAGTCTCTCTGTTCCCGAGCAGACAACTTCCTGGACACTGGAACAGGCTGGAAAGAAAAAACACATATGAGGAGGAGCTATATCATGGAAAAGTGACTTTTTGAAGGCTTGTATACAAATTCTGTTGCTCCCCTTTGAAGTCGTTCTTACCACATCGAGTAAATTAACAGCATGACCCTTCTGAGGACTGACAGGGAGGGGGTTCTGTGGCATCAGCCTGTCGCCCGCAGCGCCGTCCTCCCCCCTTTTCAGCATCCCTCTCCAGTTCCCCGTCCCGCCACTGTCGGCCTGATCTGCAGAAGATGCACTCTGAGCGCCACCTGCTGCCACCTGCTGACCGGAAGAAGGATTGGCAAGGGAGACAAGAATAATCAACATGAGGTTGTATGAAAAATAAAAAGACTCGCTACAAATTTTGATGGAATTAGGTACGAGTACTTTTTTATTGTTGTCACTAAAATTGAACCAATAGTGTAATGTAGCTCATGTCTTTTTATAGTTTAAGAAATGTAAAATTGCACTGCATCATAACGATTTAGTGATTTCTAATGGGTTTGTACAGCTCATGTATTGGAGATTGTGATTTCTAACAAAACAGCACCTTGTCTCGGGGAACAGCAGACGGCAGGTCCCTCATTCTGTTGCGTCTTTGCTCCTGTGAAAATACACAGAAATGATTTTAAGTGGGTGAATGACAATTAAAAATAATTTGCAATAAAAAAAAACAGTATAAAGAGAAACATGGCACAAGGCTTGTACTTCAATGTTATGGTTCATGAGGCCACAGGCGTCAGCAAAGTCAGGATGTTTGGTGTTGATATACGCCAGCTCGATGGCAACCAGGTTATGAACCTCAAGACAAAAACACATTTAAATGTGAATTGTTTTTAATATTATAAAGTTGTGATGTGGGCAGTTTTCCTACCATGTCATTGGTGACTGGTAGTCTCTTTCTCAACAGGGAGGTGACCACTTCCACGATGGCATCATGAAGCTTTGGGAATCTCAGCAGCTCCTACAGAAAAAAACAAAACAAAAAAACCAATACATTTTCAAAGTTTAAATTGCAGTGTAGGAAAATTAACGTAGGAAATGAAGCTCTCACAAGCAGGTACAGTGGACCCCTCCACATGCTCACTCCATTTAATACTTAAGTTCCACTATTTGAAATGAATTGAGGTTTACCACAATATTCTAAATTGCGACCATAGTTGTGGCCAGTTGTCACCTGTGTGCTGTAGTTGCTGCAGTGTTGGATGATCCTCTGCATCTCCTCGTGGACCAGCTCCACGCAGCGCAAACTTGGCTCCTCCAGACGCTTCACTTGTCTCTTGACCAGCAACTCGAAGGAAATCTCGGGCACAAACAAAGCAGGCCTAGGCCCCTGGAAACAATATGTCACAGCATTCAAATGGTTGCTAAGAGTTGGCTATGTATCAAGTCCAGATGTTGCAGGGACCGACCGTTGCATTACGGATCGCCGTGAGCACGTCGATCGTCGTCAGGCCGCCCAAGGGATCTACCGACTCCAACGTGCGACCGAAAGTCTCGTGGAATATGTAACAGATTCTCGCACCGCCGCAGCTGAGGAGGAGCAGAGGTGGAAAGTGATTTTTAGAGAGTGCGGATCTAGCGGGGGTGGCTATGGTCGCACTAAACTTTAACCTGACGATTTTTCATTTTGCAGTGTTGCCGGGTCCCCATCAAGTAGTGACAAGAAGGTTGTGTGTGTATGAAACCCAAAATAGTGTTCAAATATCTATTGTTTAAAGGTTTATGTCTACCACTGCGTTGATGCTAGTTCCGTTCGCCCGTCTGGGGCAGTTTGTATTGTTTGTTAGCATCAAGCTAGTGGACTCGCATCTTATGTAGTTTGGTTAAATACACAACGTGTTATTCTTTGTGGCTATAAACAGCTTTAAGCACGCACAGAAATGTTGGTCCTTTGCTGTGTGACTTACAGTTCAGCCGTCTCGATGTACTTGGCCGTGCCCTCGATGGTGTGGCAGTACTCAGCGGCAAACTTGGTGATGAGCTGCAGCAAGGTGGCGCTTTGGTCCTCCACAGGCTCGCCGTAGCTGTTGAGCAGAGACTGGTACTGTGCCGCCAGCACATTGATCCTGGTTTTCAGCTCCGGGAGGCAGTCTCGGATGTGGTGCATGAGCAATCTACACCCAAGATGACAAGATGAGTCAACTGTTAAACTAAATGACTAAATGACTTACTTATTGAATTTTTTTTTCTTCACAATTTAGTATTAATACAATTTCTCTGACATTGTTTCGTCAAAATAACCTCAGGATTATAAACACTTTTGTGAAATTTTGATATCAAAACTATCCATTTGAATATGTTGTCGGAATTAAAAAAATAATAATTAAACACTCTGCAAATACTACATAAGTATAGCTTACAACTACAATCAGACATTCTGATTAAATATTATTATTGGTTATCATTAGACCTACAGATATATGTACTGGCCTTTTAAAAAAGGAACTACCTCTCTTACCTATTTAGTGTCCTGGCTAGATATTTAGTTCCACTTCTGTTTGCAAGGGAGGGGTACTTTTTTTGTAGAAAAGCGTACTCATCACGAATAGCATCCGCCACTGACTTCTTCTGATTAATATCCAGCTGGCTCCTAGAATTAAAAAAAAAAAGCAACACAAAACAGTTAGCACACCACATGACTGACGTGTGCGTACGGACAGTCACCTGTTGACTACTCCAATAATGCCAAGTTTGACAGGAATGACTCGGCCCATCAGGATATCCATTGCGTCTGTTCCAGCATCCATCAAATCCAGCTTGGTCACCACTGCTAGCGTCCTCCTGCCTGGACACAGCACGAAGGAAGCAATTAGGACATGAGTCAGCAATGTTTTCCGGGCAAATGAAAAAAAAAACAAAAAACAGCACGTTTACCATCAGGATCAACTTCACGGGCCACTTTGAGAGCCTCTGACGTTGCCATGTCTGTGTTGGCAGCAGTCACAGCCAGGATGATGGAGTTTGGGTTCGAGATGTACTTCACGATCAGTTCACGGATCTGAATCTCAATGTCTTTGGGTTGGTCTCCCACCGGCACCTTCAAAATAAGAATTAAATCTAATCATTCAATACAGGAAATGTGACCACATTCACATCTGGACAGGTTTAATGTATCTCACCTTCGTAATGCCAGGAAGGTCAACCAGTGTGAGGTTGACAACATGTGGTGAGAAGACTTTGAGATGAATGGGTTCATCACTGATACCCTGAGGACAAAAACAAAGCAAAACATGAAGGCTGCATTTGCCTCAGGAAATTTCCTCAGCACAAAGTGGAAATTACACAAGAAGCCAGAAGCTGTTTTTTGTGTTGGTATTTTCTGGTTGTATATACACATGCCATTAACCCAAAAACGTGAGTACATCCCTCACCTTTTTGTAAATATTTAATGTTATCTTTTCATGGGATAACAATCAAGAAATGACTATTTGCTACAATGTAAATGAATCAGTGTACATCTTGTTTAACAGTAACAATTTACTATAACTTGAAAATAACTCAACACTGTCCCAGGAAAAGATAATATGGACAAAAACGTGAGTATCTCACTTTTGATGGATACTACATTTAATTTGAATTTCTATTTTGAATGTTCTGTTCTATTTTGAGATCATGGACTTAACATGCATTTTCCATAAAACACCTAACGGCTACAACTTCTTGGCAAACATGTTAAAAAATGATGTCTATACCTTGTTAATGCCTGATATTCTTTCCGTTTCTGCTTCGATTTCTTGACGGATCTCCTCGAAACTAGAGTAGATCTAAAAAAAACAAAAAAATAAAATAAAATAAAACGGCCACTTTAGTGGGCTCATTTGACATAATTTATTTTTATTCAACTTTACCTTGTTTTTGGTATGCAGGAATTTGCCCCATTCCTCGCCATCGATGCCTACAGAGATAAAAAATAATAATAATTGAGGGCATCAGTCAAACGTGACCAACAGATCACTGTTCTATGTTCAGCTTCTCACGAGAGGAATTTTGTAGTGGCTAAATTGGAATGTAAAAACTCTCCAGAGCAAAAAGCTGAGGACAAAAATAGAGTGGGGAAAACAAAGTTTTCCTAAATGGAAAAAAATGGCAGGAGCAGAGTAAAACCCTTCAGCACAAAGAAGACAGGCATGTTTGGGGAAGGAATAAGGCAACCAAAGCGGCACAACAAAACAAGGAGGCAAAAGGCGAAGCCTATTAGCCATCTCAGGCGAAGCTGGCGGTTCAGGACATTGCAGCTGTTTTGGGTGTTCGGGTATGTTCAGAGAATGATGGAAAAAAAATGTTTCAATCAATCTGAACTTAGTAAAGCCATGTGGGTGGGCGGTTTATCACAGGCTACTCATATACGTAGGTGCGGAAATGGGGAGGATATATTATACTGTGTATACAAACACGATAAGGCAAATAATAAAAGGGAAACCTCTGTAAAAGCGCCCATTTTTCTTGAATTCTGTAGTTTAAGAGAGAGACAACAAATTGGTTAGCCTGATGGGTGCCTACTTGTGGAGGACACAGCACAGTACCACAGCTGAACACAGTTGCGGTAACATACAAATACACTTGAAAGCTCTGAGGTTCAAAATAATCCATTTCGGGATCCTTATCCTGTGTGTTAAGGGTGATTTTTCCTCCACGATCTGCTCGGCGAACAGAAGCGAGTTGTGGGAAAAAAATGGAGTCACAAGCGCTAGCTATGGTGACAACGGACTACACAAAAATCATCAATCTGGCAGATTTTGAACAATTCTTCTAGCTGTGTAGTACCAATCTAAGTTGCAGTTAACTGTAAAACTAAAAATCAAACAAAGAGAATTACAAGTCATGTGTTTAACCAAAACAAACTAACTTTGTCAGACAATGTAAAATGCTGTACACGAGCTAACTGATGTAGCATCACTGTCGCGGTAGTTTTAAACAACTTCGAGTTGAAAACAAGCAGTAGCCAAACATACAGAAAGAGAAAAAGGAAAGACAATACTCAAGGGCATATTGTATATTCTTTATCTTCAGCGGAAAATGACTATAATTATGCCATCTTAGTTATGTTGGTACAGCGACTTTAATATATAAACAATATGTAATTGCTTGATGTGTTGCTTTCAGCACGCTTAAACTAGAGGTAAAGAACTTCAAAAATAGCCCTTGCTTCCTTTAATATTTCTCTGTGAGGCCCTCGGAGGAAAAGGTTAGGACAGCTCTGCTATAAACAATTATGCTAGTGGACTACAAGATGCAATAACTTTAAAAAAAGAAAACAATATGCCAGTGATACCATTTTCTTCATTGGTCTTCCGCCGATCTTCGGAATCAATGTGGACGAGCTGGAAGATAAGAGGACGACGGGTCACGACGCCTGTGCCACGCGGTAGTACATCCCTGCCAACAAGGCTCTCTAAAACAGAACTCTTGCCGCTGCTCTAGAAAGAAAAACACACACAAAAAGTCAGAGGGCAATTGTCTTTACATTTGAAGTTTGGATGAATACAATGTGGTTTTATTTGTACTTAGGACTGGTTTTCTTTACATGGTGTTCATACATGACATGCACAACTTGTAATTAAAACCAGCAGAAAACATGCAGAGACTTGGTTTGTCGCACTCTGAACACCCGCTGATGCTTGCCAAAAAGGCTGAGACCGCCACATCCAATTAGCCGGTCAGAGAAAGTAACCACGTTTGGCAAAACCTGCCACTTTAAACCAATTAGGCTCTAGTGTAGGGCTTTTTACATAAGGGAGGCGTTTATTTTGGACAATAGCAGTGTACAGTGATAATGGATCATATTATATGTTATGGGAGGTCATATTTTAATGAATGCAATTGCTGGTATATAGTACAGGCTGATTACTATTAACTAAATTCAATGTAGCTGCTATAAGAAATGTATCACCATGCTGAATAATATAAGCTATTTATAAACGAAGTGACCACACATGGACTGGGACGTATTTTCCATCAGTCTGGAAATAGGCTAAATATGAGTTAAGTAGGAAACAATATACTACATGTTACAACAATTATGTTATGATGTATTACAAATTTACGATAAAGAAAACCATGACAGATTAAGCCAGTCAGGGCCAAATATCCACTTGTTTTTGTTATGATGATCTATGCTACCAATAAATGACGAACAAAACAATATTAGCGAAAATATACTTTCGCTTGTTTAATTTTAAGGTTATTTAACACACATAACAACCAAACTGGGTGGTAATGTAATAAAAATAGAAGCCACATAAACTCAGACTGAAGTTCTACCAACTAGGTCTCATGCTAACAAACTCGCTAGCCTCCAAAACAGTGTCGTTTCTCACCTGAGTCCCCACAACAACTATCTGCGGCAGATGAATGATGTCAGCGCCCACCGTGTTAAAAACATCTTGCAGTTTGTTTATGACAGGTATGAGGGCCTCCATGAGCTCCGAAAAAGATTCGGACCTGTCGAAAAAAGGACACTTCTCGGTTCTTCACAAAGTCATTCAATGTCCCGCGAATGGCTAAGCTAGCGATTGACAATTTGACATCTCGTTCACTCCGCGGCGCAAACTTCTGCGCATTGCACCGTTGCATTGTGGGGGATAGCGTTGCGCTATGGGATTCGCGTGGCGATAGTACTGACTACTGAACTACATTTCCTGTACGTGACGTCAAGAATGTTGCGCACCACAACAAAATCTCCTACGCAACAGTAACCAAGGCTGCGACCAAAATATTTCCACAGAAGCCAATGGGAACTAAGGTTAAAAATATTTACAAGAAAAATGTGAATAAAATACTTTTAAACTAAATATTTTTTTCAATATACTTTATATTGATTTGATTACAAATAAAAAACTCCCATTTTTTTTTTATGGGTATTCTGCCCCACAAAAACGTGTTAACTCAGTAACTCACTCAGAAAACAGCAATTCCACGAAAGGTAAAGTTATAATACACCAAATAAGAGGAGATATTCAGTCTTACCTTTTTGTCACAACACATCTTTATTTGTCATAACACATCTTTAAAAACCAAAGGCAGCTATCCACAAACTCATAGAAAGGGTTAAGTGCTTGGATTGGAGTTTTCAAATACAAATATTGCACATAACTAAACTGACCATTATATCACTAGCTAGTAATGACATAGCATGTTAGAAAAACTCTATACTGTTGTGTGGGTTCCTACTACATTGGAAGCATCATATTATTTTCAATATTCACACATAACTTTTATACATCCTGATTACATTTTACGGCTGAAACTCTTATCAAGTACATTCAATCAAAATTTCAGGTCTCAAAAACATAAACCTGAAGCTTTTTAAATTTAGGTTTGTACTAGTAATAATTACATTACACAACTACATTTTCATGGGGGAGCCTTGGTGGCAAAACAGATGTTTAATTTTTTATATCAACCTGTCACAAAAACACATCTATTTAGTATTTACATTTATTATTTTGAATGGTAGCTCTTAAAACTATACAAATAGCACCAACAGAAATACAACCATATATGGTTGGTGAGCAAGGGACATATTGAGAAAAATAGCTTTTGGATTTCTTAACATTACTTGAAGGTGCTTAAAGTAAGGCGATCTCAAAGTCGACACACTGATGTAAGAAAATAAAGTGGACATTGATGTTAAACTACACCAAGTCCTAAGGATAGCTTGCGAAGAACAAGAACAAATGGGAACTTCACACAAGAAGGCTTTAACAAAGACTAAAACTCAGACCCACAGAAATGCGATGCACACGTGCAAAGCACTTGTGACAGACTGCCCCATTGCCCTCTATCCAAAAATACGAAAAATACTATAAACTTGGTGGCCTGATAGACAACGGTGGAGTCGAACGTCTACCTCAATTTGAATCTCAGTGCGGGCCATTCCTTCTCTCGACTGGTTACAGAAACTTTTACAACCGGGACAGCAGCTTTCAATGTTACATTCAGGGTTGCAATATATCCAACATTTGAAATTGTCCAAAGGAATTCAACCTCTTCTTTAAGCTGTGTGAGGGACTTAAAGGCAGCTGAGAGGATTCAGAAGCACCAT
The DNA here is from genome assembly GCF_054856555.1 of Leptonotus elevatus. Taxonomy (NCBI): domain Eukaryota; kingdom Metazoa; phylum Chordata; class Actinopteri; order Syngnathiformes; family Syngnathidae; genus Leptonotus; species Leptonotus elevatus. The sequence continues at coordinate 11,833,136 of NC_141242.1, forward strand.
GGAATTAGAAACTTTTCTGCTCAACAGGTATGTTTATCACCTTTTTGAAATTATACATTCCCAAAAAAAGTGACTAAGACTAAGTTCATATCTTTCTAGCAAATCTAGTCACATTCAAATGTACGTTTCTGACTCATCATTACAAATGTATGGTATACGGATAAGGTGGCTATTGCATCCTAAGATGCAGTGCAGTCTGTGTACGTGGTCACCATATTCCCTCTGCGCTGCGTCACTGTTCTACAGTGCTGTTTGGACGTAGCGCGGTACACGCTTTCAGTCTGTGTGGGGTGCGTTTGGAAGGCGAACATCTTCTCGATGTCGTCGAACAGGTCTCCAAAGACGCCGGCTCCTTGAAAGTGTCTTTTGTGTCGGCCGTGGGATGATTCCCGCTGGGAACGTTCATCGAAGTGTTGCCTGTGCCGGGCTTGCCTGTTGTTGTGGCCGTACATATCAAAGTCCTTGAAGATGTCGTCAAATTTGAAGCTGAAAGGTTGGTGCTCGCTCCGGCTTTGCTGCGCCCGCGCTGTGAAATAGGAGGCATCGCCACCAAACTGGTCATACTCTCGTCTTCTGGTTGCGTCAGATAACACCTCATAAGCTGAAAAAAATACAAGCAGATAAAGACTGAGCAAATGTGATTATAACAGTACCTTCTAACTTGTGAGTTTTATTTGATCTATGACAATGTCTGTAATTCAAATCAACTTTCTCCATTCAAATAAATTGAAATGCCATTAATCTGTCCATCATCATCTTCTTCTTCTTGCTTTTGTGCCATGCGATTAAACAGCAACCGGTACAGCGTGTACTCCGCCACTTAGCCCCAAGTGAACTGAGATAGGCTTCGGTTCATCCAATAAAGTGTTATTCACCATTTGCACTGATGTCACGTGATTACGTGACGGCGGAAGGAAATGATTGTTGAATGGAAGTGGACGTGACCCGGAGCAACTTAGTGACTTAGCAACTGTTATTTTACAAATTAAAAGTTATTATTGCCCATAGAGCCATGAAATCTACTACTTCAACCGAAATTCGCCTGTCAATCGAAGTTGCACATTTAGTCGCGACTCATAGAGCGCGATATTTACTTATGTTGGAGATCACTAGTTTGAAAACAGTCCCTTACCTTCTGTTGCCTGCTGTTTTTACCAAGTTAATCAAATCACCGACTTTGCCGGAATTCACAGCGAACGACCTATATCATTATGTAGTCAATGCCGTCTCTTTCCTCCACCGGGGCTGATTCAAAAGCTTGTCGCTGGCTGAGTCTCTGGGACGAGATGCTACGCTCACACCGGGGGACAATATACCTCGTAATGCAAAGGTAAAACTTGTTTGTCATGCTAACTGACTTATTTTGACACAGTCCGTTCTATATTGAAACGTTGTGATGATGTTATGTGACTATGTTTACTAGCATGGAACTATCGTCGTGGCAAGCTATGCGCTTAATTTCATGATTATGACTTGAGCTCCAGAGTGAAAAACTCCAAGCACAAAGACGAAATCCCCCAATATTAAACTGTCAAATGCACTTAATAGTTTTGAAGAAGGTGCATTTTAAAACTAAGCTGTGTGTTCGTGCAGTTGGCGTGGACGCTAACTATCTGGCTCGTTAATGTGATTTGAAACACGCAATTCAACACCTGTTACAATCTTTGTTAGAGTGTACATTTATCTACTAATAACATTTATCTACCAACGTCGCAAAAAATTATCGCTGCAAATCCGTGAATACTTTAAGGGATGCCAGTCATTTCTGTTGATTGCTGCTATCAATCGATGTATTTTGTCTTCATTTGTAGGTATGCATTTGGTTTACTCCTTTGTCTGCCTGTACAACCGACCGCACAGCAAGATATGACAATTTTACAAGATAATTGATTAGATAAAGGCCTTTACGCTGTACGAGATTCAATGTTTACAATACAGGCAAGTGGCTCTTTTGTCGTCCAGCGTCCAGGAAGGGGCGTTCCCATGAGGACTGTGACGTCACGTGCAAAAGGTCAATAGGAGATGTTTGGATGGTGATAGTGATAGCATGAATCAAATGTACCTTCTGCAATTTCCCTGAATCTCACTTCAGCGTCGGGGCTGTTGTTCTTATCAGGGTGATACCTCATGGCGAGCCTGTGAAAAGCTTTCTTTATCTGCCGCTCAGTGGCGTCTTTTGGCACTCCCAGTATGTCGTAGTAGTCCTTCTTGGCAAGAAGCAGCTCTGCCATCACGAGGAGGCACACGGCCATCTTCAGAGCAGACTGAGCGTTGGCCATGGCTCAGCTGTCCTGCACAATAAACATAAAAACAATGAGACGAGTTTACTTGACAAGGAAAACTTGCGGTTCTAAGGCACTCGAAATGGCAAACGTCTGCCAAATTGCCAATACGTTTCAGACACGTCTCCCACTCACCTTTTATGAGGTGCAAGTGCAAACCAAGCCACAGGACTGTATAAAATATTTAACTGAATATGTAATATACCTGGAGCTCATTTATTTGACGAGAAACTTGACGTTCTTAGCTTCAAATGTGAGTGGCAGGAACTGGCGCCATCGGTGCATTTCTTCTTCGGTGGCTGTCCGCTAGCATGGCAACTGGTCATGTTTGTACACGTCTCTACCCTTTGGTAAAAGATGGAAATACACTACTTTTATTTTTATTTTTTTTATTATCATTGTTTAATAGTTTTAAAATAATAATAATACATATTATTTTCAGAGTTTCACCGTGTGATACTTGTTCAGATTAGTCAAAAAAAATCTAAATGACTGATTAAGGCCAAATTTATCTTTCCTATTGATCTATACATTATTTATGTGATAGTTTCCCGTACCATCGCTCCATTTCACAAAAATAATCAAAATGTAGCACGTGCTAAAAATATGCTAAAATAAAATTCACTTGCCTTCACCTCCAACCAGCCAATCAACATTCACGATTTTAGTGGGTCAAACGCTAACCAACCAATAGTACGCCTTTTGACTCCTCACGTGGTTGTTGTTTTTCTTTTTGGACGACGTAATGTTACTGTGGAAAACAGGCATCAGCTCCGACACATTGTCTGTATGTCCTCATTTAATCGGTTGTAGATGGGTGACGGCTTAAAAGGTGGATTTTAAAGTTTGCGGCTCACCTTGAAACGACGGTTTAAAAGCTGTGGTATGTTTTGCGATCGTTTGTGTGTGTCTGTGTGTGTTTGCTAGCCTGCTAGCTAGCGGCAATGACAATTTCACCATAGCTACTTTTTCATGTTCTCAGAGTGCATTTGTTTCGACTTCCATCATTCGTTCATTTATTACTGTATTTATGTGTATGTTGCAGTCTATAGTGAGGCATGTATTAATATTTAAGTAAGTTGAATGTTCCATTTTCATGTTCTTTATTTCCTCCCATTTGTGTGTTGATCATCACCAGGTTCATGGAAAAAAAGGAGTGTAGAGTTAAAGTTCCTTTGGATGGACTGAACTCTTGGCACATAAAAGGATGAATTATAAGTTGTGCCTCAGTGCCTGGCGTAAACTAAACAGAACATTTTATTTATGGCACCCTTGCAAATCAGCATCCTCACCATTTCCCTTCTCAGGTACCTTGCACTGTTCATTCCATGTCCAGCATCCTCGTTGCGAGAAGGCGATCCCCCTCAGCCAGAAGCACGTCTTTCACTTTCGGCTCCGGGCTCAGAAAGCACGCCTCTGCCGGGTTAATCAAGTGGTGAAACAGAAGCTCGGGCTCCACACCAGCGGCTTGCGTTTGAACACTTCAGCATCGCGTTGGTCCACGGGTCTCAGCCAGCATATGTCCCGAGTAAAGAACACGTTGGACACAGTTTCCAAAGCTGTGACACAAACTGACCTCCTCTCCAAGATTGCCCGGCTCAAAACAAACAAGAGTGGCAAAAATGTGGCGTCAACTCCTGAATCGAAAGTTGTGGAAATCACTCCTATTTCTCCAGCTGCTCCCAAGCATCCGGTGAGCGCATCACCTAGTCCTTCTAGTCCGACATCTGTGGCTAGGCTGGACGCGGGTGCCACAGCTCCCTCACCTTCGCAGCCTCGCAACACGTCGCAAGCGAGCGCCACTGCTGCCGTTGTAACTGCGCGGGAAGTAAAGGAGGAAAAACTGAGGCGTCTCGCCTCTTCCGTCAAGCCAGACGAGCCTCAACAGTCATCTGGTGAGAGTGAGAGTCTGTCTTCCAAACAACCCTCTGCACTTTTTCACCCCAGCACATTTTCAGTTAACCTGGATGAAACCTACAACTACCTGGCTCACCACATCAATTCCTACTTTGGCAGCAGTATACAGAAAAAAGATGTGGAAAACCATGTTGATGCATCTAAAACCTCCTCTCGGGTTCTACAAACAAGTGAACCCAAGTGCAATAAACCAGACCATATTCCTCCTGTTTCACCGGCATCCCCCAAGAAAGGATTCAGTCACTATCTGTCCTATTCCGCTCCCACCGTGCAAGCTTTTGTGGGCAGCTACATTGCACCTTTGGTCCCCAAGTTCAGGACCGGGGAGGTCAAAAGTGCCACGGTTGAAGTTAAGAAGTCGGAGGATGCGCCGGTGAAGCAGGTGGAGAAGGCCGTCAGTACAGAGCAGAAAGCAGCAGAGGAGAAGGCCAGCAAACTTCTGGTCCAAAGGGAAAAGGTATGTTTGTGTACAAATTGCTTTACCAAAGGTTATTTTTAGGGTTGCAATGAATTATTATGGGAAGTGAATTTTGGAATCCATTTGGAAACTTTAAAAGGGATTTTATAGGAGTTAAGTAGGAAAAGAGGGCAATTTATTGGAAATTAACCATATTCAAGCATAATAAGCATGTTTAAAATATTACATTGAAAAAACTTTCTTAATCTTGATGAACAAAAACATTAATGTGGAGTTAAATATACTCATCCCCCTGACCCAACCCAATCTAAAAATAATCAAAAATGCACCCAGCATCCAAAAATACCCACCAAGTCCCATTCAAAATGTTGAATGAAAAGAATGTACTCATTAGTTACAAAGTTTATTCATTGATTACTTATTCGTGCTTAAGTACAGTAAATGTTTGAATAACTACTTTTTACTTTTAACTGAGTCATTTTTTTCTAAACTATGGAGGGGCATCTAACGACAATTTTATTATCAATTAATCCATCACTTATTTGGTCCATAACGTCTCAGAAAATTCCAAATTAAAAGCAGATGTTTGCAATGTTTTCATTTTGGGTCAACAGATAATCAGACTGCTTTCAAGGAGGACTAGAGAAAAGTAATCTGATCATATTTACTGTTGAAAGGCTGAAATTCTGAGAATTTGGACAACTTGAAATAAATAAAATACAAAACAAACCAAATATTTATGAATTACTAACAGTATATTGTGTAGATGTTCCTAATATTGTGATGCTCAGGAAATAATAATTTTTCCATCTTGCAGATCATTGCCAGGGTGAGCGTGGACAATCGAACCCGTGCACTGGTCCAGGCACTCTACAGGGCCACCGACGTAAGGGTCTACATCAGCAGGGTTGAGGACCTCAGCTACCACCTGTTGGAGTTTCCCGAGACCTGCGGGGTTGCCGTCAAGGTCAGTAGGATGATGTTATTGTCGCCATAACATTAGGTACATCTGCACAACAAACAACAACAGTGCCAATCAGTACATCTGCACAACAAACAACAACAGTGCCAATCAAAACTTAGAATTATATCTTTGGAAATGCTGACATTTCGATACAGCTCATGCATTGCTTTGTGTGCTATTACATATACACTAATCAAATCACATTTTGGGGGAACCTCAACATGCCCTCTAGTTTTTGCATGCGTGTGCATTCTGGTGAAAATCTATGTTTTTAAGTAGTCTGAAACGCAACCCTCCAAGACCTAAATAGTTGGAATGTTAGAAGAAAAGGAAACCCCATCATCACCATGCATGCATGCATTGTCTGATGGCATCGAACCCATTTCCAACCATGGCAACCATTGCTAAAGTAAAGGTGATAATCTTCTACGATCAAGGGCACTAAGATCTTTTGACTCCCAGATCTAAAAGTGGTTGCTTTTAAGATAAACGCTGATTAGAAACAAAAATTCTACTCATGCTTTAATGTGAAAGAAGCTGAACAGCAGAATAGAAAGGATGAAGATGATCCCGGTGTTAACCTCAGCACTCGTACGCCTTTATTGTGCTTCCAAATTGTCTAATGAGTCAGCACATTAAATGTCTCTCTGTGTTCATCAGGAGAAGGTAATCCCCTGCCTGCTGCGTCTGCAGCAGGCCAGCGACCCTGGACTGAGGGAAGCGGTCAGAGAAGCTCTCACTCTGGTGGGCTACCATAAGCCCGTCAAAGGCCGCGGCATACGCATCCTGTCCATAGATGGGGGAGGGTTAAGGTATCAATTCTGTAGTCTTTTATGTGCATTATTTTATTTGGTATTTTTTTGGGGGGACCAATTTTATGTCCATTTCTTCTTGGCTGTAGTTTCTGATATGCCAACTTTAGTCATTTCATGACTGGGAACTTACTAATGATAAATTCTTTAAACATTGACATTGAAATAATATCCTGTTGTTCATAAGAGGCCAAGCATAGAGAAATATAACAAAAACATTTAATTCAAATGAAACATCTGAAGTGTATCAAATTTAATTGCAGTATATGGTGGCCTCAATTGCAGAGAATATTGTATTTGCTTCCACAAATCCATACTTCCGTAAATAGTAGCACACAGAGTGGCACAGATAAACGAGACGGAGTGTGACAAAACTGTCATACAGTGTGCGATGTTCTGCAACTAGTTTTCATGATTGGCCGACCGTTGGCCACTAGTTTTGCTGTGACTGGAAGTTTGAATTGCAGGCTTTTCAATGTTGCAGACTTAACGGAGTCAAAAATGTTCCCTCATATCTTGTCGAGCTTTCACAGCAAATATATACATTTCCTTGTATAAAGTCACCATTATGTCGTACCAATATTGTATATACAGGTGCTCGTCCAAAAATTTGAATATCCTCTAAAAGTTGAATAGTTTCCCTAATTCCATTCAAAAAGTCAAACTTTCATAGATTATAGATTCAGGGTAGTTTTAATTTTTTATTTATTTATACATTATTTGGGCTTCCAGTTAAAACCCACTAAAACAGGATGTCAAAAAAGTATGCATGGCGATTTCTTCACATTATTCAATTTTTTTTGACATCCTCTTTTAGTGCGTTTTATTAACTGGAAGCCCAAATAATGTATAAATAAACAAACAAATACTTGAAATCATTTAAATTGTGCGCCCTGAATCTATAATCTCTGAAAGTTTGACTTTTTGAATGGAATCACGGAAATGATTCAACTTTTTGAGGATATTCAAATGTTTGGACGAGCACCTATACAGTCACCTGTTAGAGGTATGGCATTTATTTATTCAAATATGCAGGCATTTTTTTAGGCTAATATATTGGAGGCCACTACTGGAGGAACTATGAGTTTGGTATGTGAATGTGGACTCTTTGAGTGTTATCTTTACAGTTGCGCATAAACAGTACTTTATAACTGTTCTTTTTTTTCTTTTCTTTTTTTAACAGGGGACTTCTTGCTCTTCAGACTTTGCACAAGTTGGAGGCTTTGACCGGCAAACCTATTTACAAGCTCTTTGATTATATTTGTGGTGTCAGCACAGGTGAGTTGTGTTTGTGTACTACTGTAGCACAGAATATTAATATACTTAACCAGACCAGTGGAATGTAACAGTAGTATATGAAAATGCCCACAAGGGGGTGCTGTTGACTACTTCATCATCAGCTTCCGTGTTATTTTGCAGCCTCTTGAATTAAACCATTTATTTTCCAGATTGGCCTTTAATCACCAACACAAGCTTGCGCTAGTCCAAATATCCATCTGGCCCACAGCTGCCCTCTTTTTGATCAAACCGTTTTTTAATCATGCCCTTCTCCACACTTATGGTACTGCTCTCATAGATCATCAGAGGGGAGAATAATTGTTCTGACCTCCTTTCACATTGTAGGTGCAATCCTGGGGTTCATGCTGGGTGTTTTCCAGCTCCCGCCAAGCGAGTGTGATGATCTCTACCGCAAGTTGGGCTCGGACGTTTTCAAGCAGAATGTGATTGTCGGCACAGTGAAGATGGGCTGGAGTCACGCTTTCTATGACAGCGAAGCATGGGAGAGCATGTTGAAGTAAGTGTTAGCCATTTTCATGAGGCAGTAGACTTCTCTGAACATTTTAAAATAAAAATTCAGGTATAAACAATCATCTTTAGTGACAAACATTTTGATTTGCAGTTCATAATAATGTCAAAGAGAATTAACTCTTCTTTCCCCTTTGACAGAGAGAAAATGGGCTCACACCTCCTAGTGGAGACTTCTAGAAACCCGGAGTGTCCCAAAGTGAGTTCCTCTCCTTTATGGATGGGCAAAAATCTGAAACTAGCCTCCATTCATTGTTGTATGTGACACAGACAAAGCGGCATAGCAACCATTGCATTTAATTCCATTTTATATCAATTGTAAAGTCTTGTCACCTTGAATTAGCCTCATCTGCAAATGAGGCCTCACCATGCCTTAGGCTGGATTTAAACTGCAGGTCTAAGTTTACAATTCCGATTTGATGCCCGTATCCAATGTGACACATTTTAAGTTACATATATGTGATATGTCTGAGTTTACACTGATGGTACACATGAGAGAAATTGCACATAAATGATTCAACAAGCATCCTCATTAGTCAGTGACAACACAGAAGGTACAGATGACACATAAATATTACAAATGTTAAACATTATATAGCATTTAGTTGGCCTAGGCCCGGGGTTAGCAAGCTTTCCTGTCCAAAGAGCCATTTGGGGCCCAAGAAATCAGAAAAAATGTGTGTGGGGCCACAAAACATTTTCAGATTGTGACGAAGGAAACCGCGTGTTAGTGTTTGTCTGATGTACTGAGGGCCGTCTAATTAGAGTTGCACCGCAACACAAAAAGATCACAGCAGCATACAATACGTACACATTCATTTGCTATCTGGATTTTTTTTCAACTTAATTTTTCAAACTTATTTAGAGTTTTCTGCCTTTCTGTCAAATTTCTGACATTTTTGAAATTTGATGAACATGTTATGGGCATTTTCTGCCTCTTACTTTTTTGGGACATTTTATGGCAATTTTATTTTTGGACATTTTTTCTGCCTTTTTTGCTATCAATTGGACATTTTATGGTAATTTTCGGTATTTCTTCTTTTTTTGGTCTTCTGGACATCTTATAGTTACTCTTTGAACGTTTTCTTTTCTGCCTTGTTTTCAAAAATAAATTCCCTGACCTTTTTGGGGGGGCAATTTCACGGACCTTTTATGGTAATTTTTTGCTTTTCCTTTTTAGATTTGCTATGGTCACTTTTTGGATATATTTAGGTAGTTTTTAAAAACTTTTACCTTCTACCTTCCTTCCATCGCTCGTTAAAAACTTAAATATTTGTAGTGTGACATTTTTTTGAACATTTAATTGTTCACTTAAAAAAAAAAAGAGAAGAATTTCTACTACAACATTTTTTCTCAAGGAGCCACAAGAGAGGGACTAAAGAGCCTTGTGTGGCCCCAGATCCGTCCGCGGTTTGCAGACCCCTGGCCTAGGCTGACTCCACATTACTCCACCATTCGCTGTCACAATTTAATGGACACCCCCTCAAATGATTTCATTGGATGTGAGCGCATTTACTAACATGCTTTGGGAGATTTCAAGTGTGTTTTTGTAAAACTTTGAAAACAGACAATTTTGTAGTGCTTGCTTGACTGGGCTTATCTGATATCCAAAATGTATGCTGCATTTGGCACATATCCGACACGTGTTTTAGTTTCATCCAAGTGGCCTGATTGAGCCACTTGAGAGCAACAACACTGCAATTGTGCCATTTTATTCCTCCTCCATAGGTGGCAGCGGTGAGTGCCATCGTGAACCGAGGCACTCCTCTCAAGGCCTACGTGTTCAGGAACTACAACCTGCTGCCGGGCGTGCGCTCCCACTACCTGGGGGGCTGTCAGCACCAGCTCTGGCAGGCCATCCGCGCCACCTCGGCGGCCCCCGGGTATTTCCAGGAGTTCCCCTTGGGGAGTGATCTCCATCAGGTCAGTCATAAGAGATGATTCACGCTAGGCTGCACCGAAAAATAAATAAAATATAGACTGATAGATGTAAACCTCTTTGCCTTCTGCGCAGGAGGGAGGAACTTCATTTCCTACCTGTCATTGTTTGTTTTCCTTATGTCAGGGGAGTGAGGCATAGATGCACTTAAATCCATCTTCCATGAAGAGCTATGCATTTGCTATAACATAAAAACCATTTGACTGATCAATACCTAACGCTACTCTACGCCTTTACACTCCGAGTAAGCGCTTAGTCAGGAAAGTTAAAACTGCATGCGTAAGACACCTTAGTAAACTGCGCCAACACTGTAGGAAAAAATACGTAATATGATTCAAATTTTGGGTTCTAATATTCAATTGGATGTTCTCCTTTTTTGATGGCGTCACACACGTCAACACCTCCTTGGGTTGACTTTGACTGTACAGATGTTCCGTACACACAAATGAAGCGTGTGAGCGGATCAAAGGCAACATCCCAGCAGCGGCACGCTCGCTTCGCTTTTAATTGGAAAGCCATGTGAGTTGTGGCGCTGAATGGGGGAAAGAGAATGAAAGAGACTGGTTGATGACAACACACTTATGTCGAGGAAAACTCCCCCCCCCCCCCCCCCCCCCCCGCCTCTGCCGTGTTTCGGGTTGCATAAATTAGCCGAGCTTCTCACATCAACCGTGACCGTTTGACTGCTTCACCTGCCGCATTGGGACAATAAGACAAACAGGCTTATTATGGAAGGTTCCTTGCTCACGCGCTTGCTTTGCTAGTGGGAGGAGACCTTGTACTGCAAGTAAAGACACCTTCAGCAAATTGATCGACACATGGAGTCTAACACCACTTTGCACATCTTTGTTGTCTTATTGACTTTGCAAGAGGAATTTTCTATTCTTTCTTCTAATTTATTACAATTTCTAGTTCCTGATTGTAAATTGGCCATACATCGCAGGTACCAATACCTTGAAATTGAGATATAATTCCCAAACCACGATAGATCTTTCGGTGTGTCACGGGAAAAATTATCTGCTGAGAAGAGTATCACACTTGACTATCTAGAGAAGGGGTACTCATAAAGTGCCACAAGTTATATTTTCAATGAGTCATCTTCTCCATTCCAAAAATATGAACTATTTCTATTTTAACGCAAATTTAAATGAATAGTTGAACCTGTGGAAGGATCATTATACTAGTTATATAGACACTATTCACCTAAAGCAGGTCTAGAATCTGCAGCAAAGTCCATTCTGTACAGTATAATAACGCATTCATTTAACTTCCAAACCACATACTGTATTATCAACTTGTGATATCAGAACCCTAAATTCTCGTTTCCACCACAAAGTACAGCTCTATTCTCTTTACGAGCTTGTCTAGAACAGCAAGATGCTCTCCTTGCAGCTTGAAGGCGGGCTTTCCTATTCTTTGCGTCTTAAGCACAATCCCCCTTTCTGACCCATCTACCAGAGGCAATAACCCACTGGCTCAACATCTTTGGCTCTTTACTATCTGTGAAGAACTACAAACATGACCTGGAAAGATAACGTCAAGTTGGAGAGTACTTGATATTGCCCTCACATCATCTCCGCTGGGCTCGTCTTATGTTGTAAGAATGACACCCGCATGCCAAAAGCAGTTTTAGAAGGAGAGCTGGTGAGTGATCCTCTTAAGTGGAAGACCTTGCCTCAAGTTCAATCATCGGAAAGTTTAAGGATCTCAAGGTGGAAGACCACACTTCTGGGTCAAGCATCTCCTCTTAACGTTTAAAAAAAGGTCACAATATTGTAAAAAAAGAAACTCATTCACCCCCAGCCATTTTCACAGAAGCAATCACCTTTACTCCTGGCTGTTTTACTGAATTTTGACTGATTTTGCAAGGCCCACAGAATATTTTGTTCTATTGCTATAAAACATGGAACCTACCAAAAGAAAGATTAATGTCTCTTCTTTCATCAGGGAAAAACAAATATTTCTATCTGTTTCCGCTTTACAGCAATTAGAATTAGAATGTAGCTAAGTTTCATCATTATTCACAAATCTTTTTAGAATAAGTAAATAGTGAGTAATTGAGTTGTTTTTCAACATGGCACTGGTTGATCTCCTTTGCTCTGTTGCCACCTGCTGGCAGTTTGTGTAATATCTACCATTTCTTTAAACTTTCTTTGCAGTTGAGAGGCTGCATCAAAGCCTTCTTTATGCTCTAGCATAAGAAAACATAAAAACGTATAAATACGTCTTTGGGACAGTTAAACATTTAAAATATAACATATTTATACGTTTTTGGGAGCAAATGAGTTAATATTGAGGCACATACTTGCTAATGCACGCACACATTGAGTTCTTTCACATATTGACTCGGCTCACAAGCACATTATGTTCCCCTTCATGTGACCATTTGTGTGGATTTTAAACATAGAAGGGCCAAAACATGCCTTGTGAAAATTAAACTGCACTAAAAAACTAACCACCAGAGGGTGCTAGAACTGCACACATGGAAATCAGTTTTAATATCGCGATATCGTGATATTGCCGTTATCGTTAAATCCCTACTTTTAATCTGACAAGACCAAGAGACATGAAGTCAAGTTTTGGTCACAATTGAGTCACACTGGCCGGAATGTGTGCCGCTTGTGCCACTGAAATGTGAGCATGACATGCCATCTATCTGATGTCAGGATTCCCATCTGACAAGAGAGTCATCTCACTGTTTTCCACCCACACCCACAGAGTTGTCCACTTCATTCAGGAGCCAAACAAACCCCCTTTTGTTTGGTCAAAAGGGTTGCCCTGCACACCAATTGCCGAAAGACTGCGGGTATTCTTCCAGCGATGCTCTTAGGAATGTGTGATTGATTGATGATGTGATCTGCAGGTCATATTTGCAAATTCACTTTAAGATTTAAAAATAGAGAATTTATAACTCAGTAATACCGGAAGCTTTGTTTGTTGATATCTCTGCCTCACACTTGCCACATAGCCACTGGGTGGAAACAAGGGGATGAAGCAAAGAACGGGGCGCATGTTCCACATTAAAGCTTTCAGTTATCCCGGCATTAAATGACACAGACTTAAATGACTTGAAACGTTTCACAATGGATGTGAGGGCCCGTATGGAATGATGAGGAGGGCCTAGTTGCCATGGTATCGCCCCAGGCGATGCGGGTGGAATGGGTGTGTGTTTTTTTCTGCCCACCTCTGCAATCCTTATTAATGGGAGGAATTGGGATTGTTGGACCACCATCGCCGTTAGTGAGTGTTCCCGAGAGAGCCAACTGGGCACCGTGCTCTGCAGGAAGTCTGGGAGGTGTAGTGAATCACATCAGCGCTTCCATTAATGAATGGCATATACATCATGAGTCACTGGCACTAAAACCAAGGCCACTCTTAAGAGAAGTTCCCAAAGGGAACACTAAATGAAAGTTTTTGATGGAGAAGAAGCGTGGATTTCAGGAGGTGACACAGGGGATGAGCAAAACTATATCTATTTCTTTATCCAAGCTAGCTCCTCTGGCGTTAAACCCTTGCTGCGTGCACACCCATAGATTGTGATCGAGTTCAGGCTTGCCTTTTCATTGCCACCTGAGTCTCCAACTGACTGCTTCAGTGTTGTGGATTGGGTCTATGTACTGATTGTACTCCTTGTTCATCATATACAACATTGCCCTAGTCCAGGAGTCGGCAGCCTGTACTGTCAAGAGCCGTTTTAGGTAAAATAAATAGCCCCCAAAAAAATCTGTTTTGGAGCCGCAAGACATTTCAGCATTGTGATGAACGAAACGGTGTGTTAGAATAATGTACTGAGGGCCCAAGAGCTAATTAGAGCTGCATCGTAACAGAAAAATTTGCAGCATCCAATACTTTGAGGTTCATTTTCTTCTAGCTTTCGTTTTCCATATTTTGTTGGTAATTTGTAATGCTTAGTTTTTCATATATTTTTAGACTTTTCTGCTTTTCTGTCAAATTTCTGACATTTTTGGCAATTTTATGGACATACAGTAATTTTTTTCCTCTCCATTTTTTGACATTTTATGACTTAAATTATTATTATAATTTTTATATTTTTGTCCTGCCTTTTTTTTTTACAAGCAATTTTATGACTTTTTTGTCACTTTTATGGACATATGGTAATTTTCTTACTCTCTTCTTCATTTTTGGGACATTTTATGGAAGTTTTTTTGGATATTTTTTTCTGCCTTTTTTGCAAGCATTTTTGTCAATTTTGTGTGCATTTTTTAGTAATCTTTGGGATTTGTTTTTGGACGCTTGATGATTACTTTTTGGACATTTTCTTTTCTGGCTTTTATATTAAATTTGTGGACATATTTGGCTATTCCATGGACATTTAATAGTATTTTTTTGCTTTTCATTTTTTGAGATTTTATGGTCACTTTTTGGACATTTTTAGATAATATTTTCATTTCATTTTCATTTATTTTCATCTACATTTTATCTCATTTTCTGACAACTTCAAAATGTTGATTTTTTTTAAATATTTAACTAATGATTTAAAAAAAAGCTAAATCATTAATTCAGTTGAAGAATATTTTATCTAAAAAATATAAAATATATATAAAAAAAAATTAATTTCTACTGTTTATTTATGTATTTATTGTTAGAGATCTACAGAAAGTCACAGGAGAGGGCTTAAAGTAGCACTAAGGAACTTTTCAACCTTAATAAAATATTGTCACAACTCTTCTGATGAAACTCGACTTAAAACTAGTTGAATGGTTGCTTTGCCATGGCGTGAGGGGGTTTGTATAATCTTTACTGGCACAAAGCAACTTTGAGGAGGATGGTAGGAACACACAAAAAACTACAAATGTGCTGACAAATGTGCCATTTGTGACTCTAGAGCTTCAGCTTTCAGACCCCTACCCCAGCCCCTGAAAATACTCCCTTGAATAAACCATGGAGTCACACCTTGCGTTCATTCGTTTTAATATGCAAGCGCGTCTTCAGCCTCATCTCCTTGCTTGCAGCAGGGAAATTAGAGTGAAATTGCCCAGGAGATGACCCAGCAGACGGTGGAAATCAAAGTGATGTTTAGTGGTGTGAAGTCAACTAATATGTACATAACACCTCAAGGGAATCTAGTTTGAGTAAATCTAATCACGGTGGATGTGTGCACTTCTATATCGCAGTTCAATCTCAGCGGTTGCATAGCCGTGTGATTCATTGCGGCAATACTGGCTGCACATGTGTGGTCGTGTATTTGTGTGGGAAAAGACAACCACAGACAGTAAATCTCAAATGCTTTCCCTGCCTGAGGCATCGGTCCCGTTCGACACAGATGAGACCCGCCTCTTTTGTCAGCTGGGGGAGCTCAATTGAACCTCACTCTGACCTTTCGGGCCCCGTGAGATCCAAAAGGAAGGAGGAGAACTGTTCAGCGTAATCGCATAATTTACCATGAAGACCTCTGACCTGGACTGACTGCCACTCTTAAGTGGCACTTCCAACACTGACAATATTGTCACGCTCATCCTTCCCGCTAACAGGGGTGCCTATTATGCAATTTGGATGCTGTCTTGGCAGCTTATGTTAGTCCAAATGAACCAATGATTTACTTCCCCGACGAAATGGAGAATGCTCTAGTTGGCGTAAACAGAACTGATTTTAATAAGGAAAGTGATTTTCCGCTTCCAGCGTAATTTCCTTCTTTCATGAATTGAATGACCATCTCGACGGGCGTAATCGTGTATTCAGGACTCGTGAATGCATCCTTGGCTTATGAAGGCGAGTCGGGTTGGCAGAGCCTGCTTTTAAATCAGTGCCCCAGTTCAGCTTTGACAACATGGCCCAAGGCAATTTGTAATGACTACAGCTGTGATTTGAATACCACACCAGATGCATGTCATAGGCTCAGCTCATTTATCATATACTTTTAGTTTATTGGTCCCTGAGTGGGAAATTCTGAATGTCAATATCTGACTGAGTAGTTTTGCAAAGGTGTAAGACCCTTGGACCTGTTAGAGCAGTGGTTCTTAACCTGGGTTCGATCGAACGAAGTGGGAGGGCGAATATGTGCAATATGAGTTTACATGTATAACTGAACATACGGTGTTCCACAGGGTTCAATTCTAGGGCCTCTGCTGTTTTCATTGGCCCTGGGTTCTATTTTAAGAAAACAGCGGCCGTTTTAAAGTGCTCTAGAAAATATAGAGTTGAGTGAGTCCGTGTCCGAATTGCATGATTTTCAATGCCAAGTTGAGCAATTCTAGTGTAGCACAACTAGCTATCTAGCAAAACTAAAGGAACACTTCCTTAAGATGCATGGAGATGAGGAATACAAGAACACAATTCTTTCTGTATTCAAGGTGAAGAGAGTTTTTGTGTTTGGGTCTCTTGCCAACCACTGATGCCTCAGCATAGGTTCATGAGGCAGAGAAATACCGAAATGCACACCCTTAAGGAAGAGAATAAAGTTAGCTCTTGCAGCTAATGGCGTCTGACGTACACTCGGCCGTGAAATGACTTTTACTGATCTCGACGATAGTGCCTCCTTTCTATTGAGATCAGCAAGCCCCCTGCAGGGCAGCTTCAAGTGGCACAGCAGAGATAAGCTCGCAAACGCTAATGGAAGATGAGTCATTTCTAACAGCAGTGCAAATTTCCGATCTTGTTTATTCAGGCCAACTGATTTTCCCCTGCAAGTCTTATTTCACAACGCGCTGTTGGAGCAATTGCTTTTAAGACCTTAATTGTCAATCAGTAGAAGTGAACCACATTCCCTTAGGTGAAGAAGGCCCAATTAGTTGAAATTTTGCTTTATGGTGATCTGGTTTATGAGCCAGCGATCAGCCCCGAAGGGCAAAGGCGAGCATGGCAGAGTGCTAATCCTCTGGAGGATCAACATTCGACATTGGCAGGAAATCCTTAAGCTGCTTGCCATTTAGAACTCGCTCTTTAAAGATCTGTCGCTGACAGGTGCGCACTCTCCAAGGACATCCATTTGGTGACGCAAGGCATCCTCTGCTAATGTGATTCACTACAAGCACCAGCAGTATTACCGCCCTAAATTATGATCAAGTGAAACATTTGCCTTTATTGTGCTTTGTGTTCGACAGACTGCTTAAATGTTGCTGTTTTGAGTGCAAAGACCATCTGTAGTTTAGCCTAAATTGGTTTGACCTTGAACTTGAACACCGTTTAAGTGAGTGTGTGGCTGTGGGCCACGATGTGCATACCTGACATCCCGTTATACTTGCAACATCTGCCAGGCCTGTTCTCATTACCGATTCAGCCTGGTACCTCCTTATGCGAGGCGTGCTGTTTTCTAGTGACAGCTGAAGGAAAACATTGCTAGACTCTCTAAAATGAGCGATGCCTAGGTAAAAGTTATGAGCACCATACACTGAAAAATAAGGCCACAAGAGGAAGTATGAAACTTTTCCAAACTTTCTTAATTAAAGGCCCTCAACTCGCTTTGCCGAGCAGGTGCTTTGAAATGGAGCCACATAGTAGCTTTCAACATCGTGCTCACAGGAGGAATCTGCCTCTAATGATCTTATTGTCCTCGACCTATGTGTGGGTGAAACTGAGCCACCAGCACAAAGAACCCAATAACTGGGGTGTCGCAGTTAAGGCCGCTGAGTTCACAAAGTGGACACGGTGGAGCAAGTGATAAGAAAAACTGAGTTTTTGTTTCCTGCTGGATTCTTACTGCTCCTGAGTCCCGTTTGAGCGGAAGTCAACTTTAAACATTTCTTGACAAAAATATGTTCTATGTGACCTAGCTAGTCTAAACATGACATTCTGATTAATATTACATTTGTGGAATATGAGTTATGAAGCCAAATCCAGCCCTTTTTATCCATCTCAGGAGGCGGCCATTTTCCCACTTGTTGTCGACTGATGATGACATCACAGTTGCTCAGGGCTCAGGCAATGACCAATCACAGCTCACCTGCTTTCTGAAGCTGAGCTGTGATTGGTTGTTACCTGAGACCTGAGCAACTGTGATGTCATTTTCACTCGACAGCAAATGTCAAAATGGCCACCTTCTGATATTGATGAAAACTGCTAGATTTTGCTGCATAACTCATATTCCACTGATGCAATATTAACCAGAATACTGTATTTAGACTAGCACGGCTGCATAGAGCATATAATTGTCAATAATTTTTGGGGGAGGGGTTGACTGATGGCTGTGTTCACAAAGTGCTGTGTGCAAAAGTAACCCAATTATGGATCAAAAATGGACCGATCCCCTTTATAGGCCAATTTGACCCAACTTTCTGGGTTTTATACAAAATAACCTTTTTTTTTTTTTACCCAAGTAAAGGATCTGACCAATATTTATGAGTTGTTTTACACTAAAAGACCAATTTCTTGACTCAAACTTGAGTCAAATTGACCCAGTAGAGGATCGGTCCATTTTTGACCCATAGTTTTTAGTGTGGACACAGTGGAACGAGTGATAAGAAAAACTGCAGAGTTATTGTTTCCTGCTGGATTCTTACTGCGTCCCGTTAAGTCTTCAATTGGAGCAAGTCCAATACATTTTCTCTCTTTTTTTGGGATTAGTGTCTTGGTGTGCCAGCATTCAAAATGAGAGCCACTTTGGTCAAATTGCATCCTTGGCAGTTCTTCCATGTTTTACAGCTTAAATGTCATCACAATGTTGGACTCGATAGGACTTTAGAAGCTTGCGGCTACTTCAAGTGCTACTTCTGATCTCCAAGTGGACGTTTGCCTTGCTCTATGTAGAATTAGGGTGCACCAGCCCCCCACTAGAAGTGTGAATCCGTCTGCTCTGACAGACAAAACTCGCATTACTATTGCATTAAACAGCAATAACATGAGCATGAACTTGCGATTAAACACCACAGTCGCGTAAACAAGCGCTCATCCACCCCCTCCGGTGTCCCTCCCTAGACATTTGGAGGGGCCCCTACGGCTCCCACCCCCAGCCTGGCCTCTTTAATGAGGACTGGCCCCTGTGTGTTTGATCCTGCTGCCAACCCTGCAGCCCTGCAGCCTCATGCCTATTCATCAATGCCTGTCGTCTCTCCAGTTACACCCCCCATAGCCTTAGGTAGACTATGGATTCAAAGCTAAAGCACTCCTGGGCGGTTGTTCGATTTCAAAACGGGAACTGTGAGCACAGGGGGGGGAAGAGAAGGAAAAACTATTTCATTGTGTGCTTTGTCATCTTGCAAACGGCTCTGGAGGCGCATTGATCTTTTCGTTTGCTCAAATGGTCCTCAAAAATGTAATCCATTTGACTCCCAAAAAAGCTCACTGAAATCTGTGAGTGCGACCATCATCATTAAGCATCTTGTTTTTTTTTTTTTGTATGTGCAGGATGGAGGTTTGCTCATCAACAACCCCACAGCGCTGGCCATCCACGAGTGCAAGTGCCTGTGGCCCAACACGCCCTTGGAGTGCGTGGTTTCGGTCGGCACGGGCCGCTTGGAAACGGCGGGCAAGGGCAACAGCGGCACATACACAAGCCTCAAAACCAAGATTAACAACGTCATCAGCAGCGCCACAGACACGGAGGGTAAGTGATGGTTCTGGTAGGTTGACTTGAAATTCTTCATCTGGTAAATTTGGTACCATTTTGGAGTGCTTCGATCAACTTTGGCTTTCAATCAGATTTCCGACCTCATCACAGTACAGAAAAAACCCGTATGAAAGTACTAAATGATATAAGATTGATTTGCTAGTCATATTGTCGTCAGTGCAGCGTTTGATACAATTGATCGTCATCTACTGTTAAACAGACTGAAAATCTTCGTGGGATTAAGTCCTAAAATGGTTCAGGTTCCTACTTAGTTTTGAATCTGATCGAATTGCTATCACATGTGGTGTTCCTCAAGGCTCTGTCTTAAGACCTCTTTTGTTCAGTCTGTGTATGTTACCTTTGGTTGCAATGCTTCACAACGCCAATTTTGGTTCTAATGGCTATGCAGTTGACATGTAGCTATTTTTTGGGCAAAATAACAAATTAATCAGAAATTAATCAAACATGTTGTGTAACTGTCTAGACTAGAGCAAATTAACAACTGAACCCTAAATTTCCTTCAGCTAAACCGAAACAAAATGGAGATAAGATAAATTTTATGTGATATGAGCTGTCGTCTGACCAAATGTTGTTGTTGTTTATTTATTTAATTTTGGCTTTCACTTGCAAAAAATATTGAGTTATGAGCGCCGTACGGGCAGTGAGAATTACACGTGTATTGAAAACAAAATCCGCAACTTTGCCTTCTACGAACCACCATAGACAGGCTAATGAATAGGCAACAGGGTGCATCAACACGTGTCGAGTGACAATATAACACTACTCACACACAAACCAGGCATGTTTTCATATTCCTCTGTGGAAAAAAAATATTACTGCAGTTTATTTACTGAGTCACTTACAGTAGTTGTGAAAGTCTTGTTTGTGGTTTGAAAGAAGCCTCGCTAACGTTCTGTGTCGCTAAGTCAAACCACCCATGAGTTTTCATCTTTTGGTTCCAATGTAGACATTTGGGGGGAAAAACATGTTGCTCCTGAGCTCAGTAAGATTGACTGTTGTGACTAACAAAGCTTATTTGGAACGTTCCCAATTTTTTCCCAGTGCTTTTTGACTCAAAATCAACCTACCTGAAACCTGCAGCACATCTCAAAAAGCGCAAGGTGCAGGAATAATGCTGTGTGTACATGGAGTAAAAAACCAGTCAGCGCATCCTGTCCTTCCACGAGCCGGCAAAGTGCCTGCCTCTATTTGTCTGCATTTTTTGGCACATTTGGGTCAAAATCAATCCCAATTTTGAAAAAAATAAGGCTGTCACAGCCAGTTGTAAAGCAGAACCGATCCTTTGAGCCGCAGTAAACTGACGGAACGGCAATATGTGCTTCATGTGCTACCTACCAGCCTGCATGCTTGTCAAGTCTAGTGAATCATAGTAAGATAGTGTCTTTTATGAAATTAACTGATAGGTATGGTTTTGTTTTGTGTCATTGTTGGATGTCACCAGTGTCAGCACCATAATGACTTATATAATATAATTTGATTTGGAAGCTAAATAGATAAAAGGTCCAATCAGCATAAAATTTCTCATCCGTAGTGCAAGTGACAAGTGATTATTTTACAAAATTAAAAAGTTATTTAATATTTTACAACCATTCCTGAAAGGTTAACTACCCCCACCATTTTCAGATGCCCATCTTTTAAAATTGATACGTTTCTGTCTTTGATACAAAATGATAACTCAATTTAAAGATCTCAAGAAGTTTATTAAGAGTGCAAACACGCCAAATCATATTGACGCTATAAAAACTTCTTCTTTTTTTTATCTCACTTTCTCAAGCCATTAGTTTAAACAAAATGTTTCAACTTTTGAACCGTGGTGGGGGGGGGGGTATAGTTTAGGTATTCTCCCCTGCTGTTTGTTTGTGTGAATGTTTTATCTAGTTGTTTTCTTAAACATCTGGCAGCTGAAAAGTAGCCCTAACAGACAGTTTGACTTGTCGTTGCCTTGAGCCTTTATTCAGAGAGCTGGCTCAGCGTTGACAGCATACAAGCACACTATACGTCTTCATCATACATACAAAAGTGAGTACAACCCTCACATTTTTGTAAATACTTTATTGTATCTTGTCATGGGGCAGCACTGAAGAAATGACACTTTGCTACAATCTAAAGTATGAATGTGATTTTGGACAGCGTCAAGTCAAACAATCAAGAACATATCGATTATTTCCAGTGCAGAAAACAGTAGTGTGTTTGTAATTAGGCAGCGTACATCTTGAACAACAGTATACATTGTCTAAACCACTGGCAACAAAAGTGATTACACCCCTTAGTGATAATGTGCAAATTAGGCAGTGTGGATTTTTCCCCACCTGGTGTCATGCAACTCATTAGTGGTACAAGGTTTCAGGTGTGAATGGGGATCAAATGTGTTCAATTTGGTGTTATTGTCACCCTCTCTCATCTTGGTTACTCTAATTTCAATACGGAACCTCATGGCAAAGGACTCGATGTGAATCTGAAATAATTTTCACTCTATATAAAGATGGCTTGGGCTATAGGAAGATTGCCAATACCCTGCCCAACTAGTCTAAATACGGTATTTTGGTTAATATTGCGTTAGTGGAATACGAGGTAGGCAGCAAAATCCAGCAGTTTTTATCAGTATCAGAGGGCGGCCATTTTGTCACTTGCTGTCAAGTGAAAATGACATTGTTGGAATTTAGATATTTCTGGGGTTGGTGAAAGACTCTGGTTGGTAATCCGGTGGGTAGAAGGTAATGTCTGGTCGGTGCTGGATTTCACTTTCCTTTCTTTTCTTTGATCCTTCTTCGGGTCTCCTGACAACCTCACGATTAAGTATTCGGTTTAGGTGAACGGTATGGGATTTTTAACAGGTTTTAGGTGAACTAATGAACACACACTCATTCGCACGCACACACACACACACATACTCACCCACATACAAAATAAAAATTAATTTAAAAAAAAAAGAGAGCAATGATGATGAGTTTCTCAGGTATCAACCAATCACAGTTCAGCTTCAGAAAACAGTTGAGCCTTAATTGGTCGTTACCTGAGCCCTGAGCCCTGAGCCACTGTGATGTCATCTTCAGTTGAGAGCAAGTGGCAAAGTGGCCGCCCCCTGAGATGGATAAAAATGGCTGGATTTTGCCACATAACTTTGATTATTATGTTTACACTAGTAAAATCACATATATTGTAAATGCTTCTCACATATAAACTCTTTTTTTCCCTCTCTCTGCTGAAACATGGCAATATTTGATAATTTTATTTTTCAAAGATCCCTTCAAATGAACACTAGAAACTAAAATAAATACTCACTATTTGAGTCAAATATAGTATTAAAGACCATTAAATGTGATTCCTTGGCTCTCCAGAGGTGCACGCCATGCTGGACGGCTTCCTGCCCGCGGACTCGTACTTCCGCTTCAACCCGTACGTGAGCGAGGACATCTCCATCGACGACAACCGCCAGGAGAAGCTGGCCCTGCTGCAGGCCGAGGGCTTCCGCTACCTGGATAGGAACGAGGAGAAACTGCGGAAGGCGGCTCGCATCCTCACCAGAGAGAAGGGCTCGGCGCAGAGGTTGGCAGAGTGGGTCAGGACCAGGGCGGACATGTATCATTTTTTGTCCTTGAACTCCTTTAAGTTTTAGCCACAGCAAAACAACAACAACAACAACAACAACAACAACAACAAAATCCATTTTACCTCGCACATGGAGACTTCCTTTCCTTCTTCCACGATGCTTGAAACCAGAGCCTCATGTTTTGTGTATGACGTCTTAGGGTGGCAGAAGCGCACACCGCATCGCATGTGCAGCATCCCTGCATGAGTATTGAACTGGTTCATTTTTGTTTTCCCTCGTGCTGTTAAAATGGACGGCAGCAATTCAAACAAATGGGAACTTAAGTCAAGTTTCCAGATTGTTTTAACGTCAGTTTTTTTTTTTTTTTGCAACTATCGGCTGCTTCATTTAAAGTTATTTTAAACAATTTGTTTTTACTGAGTTTTGACATCTCAATCTTTTTCTTCTAATATGAGACCACGAGGAGGACAAAAATTGGTGAAAGGTGTGCGCTAACCACACAAATAATATCTTCATTGGCAATCGCGAGTCTCCTCCGCTGAGTCAGCTGTCAGTACCAAGATTGACCTGCGAGAGGCAGTATGGTGCCACAGGGCATCTAAACTTCAGAAATGGTAGCTGTAGAAAACATACAAAAAGCTTGGTTCGCTGGTATCTTATTGGATAGCATGTTGTTGTTCACACGCGCGGATTTGCGATTGTATATGTTGACTCGATTTAACGTTTGTGTTTGTTGGCTCGACAGTTTTAGGAAAGAAAAAAAATCACTCTTAACACACCCAACACAACAGGATAATCGCTCAGCATATCTTTTAGAGACACCCAACAATGTAGGGAAATGTAAAAAAAAAAAAGATAATTAAAAATGTAAATGTAAAGAAATCATGAATCAAAAGCTAATTTAATTTAAGCAATTAATGCAAGTAATATTACTCTAATTTGTTGAAAATGCAGCTAATGGGCAATTGAGGTCATTGAAAATGGATGTGAGCCCATGGAGAGGTATGTAAATATATGGTCCGATTAACATTTCAAGCTCTAGCAACAGAAAAGATTTGAATGCACATGTAAGCAGTTTTTAAATAGCCACAGTGGACCTCACCAATGTTAATGTCCTTTTTTTTTTTTTTTTTTTTTTTAGCCAGTCATCTGTTTCTTGCTTTCATGCACTTCACTGTCACTTCTCACCTCGCAGCCATTTGGAGTATCGTGGCTCAGGCAGGTACTGTATCATTGATGCACCAGTGAATCCTCAAGGACCAGTCGTGAGATGGATACACAGGTTCTTATTATCCGCAACAGTACATGTATAGTGTAATTCCACTGTTCCTTTGTAAAGACAATTGCAGAGTCTATGTGTGTAATTAAAACTCATTATCACAGCATTCTGCCTCTTCATTACATGATTACAAAAAACTGCTGTTAGATGCACAGCATCTTCTCAGCGAGACGAGTACACTTATACCAGTGGTAAATGATGCTCTACTTGATGCTTAATGGCTGTTGATGGCATTTGGCCTGATACACGTCGTCAACAGAGTATTCCCAAAGTGCATGTCTTGATTTGTACGAAATTATGATGCATGTCGTGGTTCTCCCTAATTCAAATGAGGAAAAAAAATGTAACGACTTGACATTTCAATCTAAGGCCAACCATCTTGATCATGACCAAAAGCGGTTAATTACAGATGTTTTTGTTGATAACCTCTTTTTTTTTCTTTTTTCAAAACATTAGTACATATACAAACATATGTACATCAATGTATTAATGGAGATTCACGCTAAATCTGATTTGTAAATATTTACATATACAGTATGTACTATGAATGATCGGCATCACTTTTTTTCAGACACATACCAGTACGATTATTTACGCTTGAGTATCATCGATACCAATAGTATGTGTATAAGTAGATGTGTGTGACTTTTCTGTCTTTCTGTCACAAATGATGATCCCCAATGTGTCAAACAGTGTCGCATCAAATACTGGCAAAGAAGACTTAACTCGATGTCAGATTTTTGTTTTTGTATACTTATAGTTTTTAAGTTTTCCAAAAGTAACCAAATAAAAAATATATATTTTTGTGTAAAGATACAATGGAAACTAAATGTTAACAGAAATATAATATGAATGATTAAATATGATTATGTATGCGTAATATCAATTTCATACAAAAACACAAAAAAATCCATTTAGAAATTATAATAATTGTAATACACATTTTAATAACTCAGAATTATATCAAAACAGAAGCAAAAATAGATTTTAGTAAATAATATATGTACTTGCAGATGAACAAAAGGAATAACTAAGTCGTCCTAAAATATGCATTTAGAAATCAAATTTGACAACAAATTATATATATTTTTGTACGTTTTCATTCATCAACATTCTCATATGATCACAAGCACACGCTCTGTCTGGAATGTGAGGCCATGCTTCAACTTAGAAACACAAAAGTAAGAAACAATGATTGAAATGGGGACATATAGCCAACAATTGTCTCTGAAAATGTCAAATGTAACTGTATCGAGTGATTCAAGTGTCGTGTTTGTTGTGCGTTTGTGTGTTTGCCCCCCCATGTTAACATAGTTAACAACCAATAACGGCTGCTCCCACTCAATAGAAAAAACACACACCCAAATGTAATTACACAGCAGCCTGGAAGAGGAAACGCATCCACTTCGGATGTAAACTCATCCAACTCATGAACTCGCTTCTTTTCCCCGGCTGAAATCGCATCACTAATTTGATTTTTCATTTGCACCTCGGGCACAGACATACAGTCTGCATGTGGCAGAATTGTGCTGGCTCATTTTGTTGTTATCTTAACCAACGTAAGTGACTGTGGCTCAATTACACTTCAAGCTGCAGCAAATAAAGTCAGCTCATTAGCACTTAATTCGTTTTGCTGCAGCGACTGATACTAAAGGAAGATATGCCGAGAGGTTTATTTGCAAAATGAGCGACGAGCTTAATAAAGGACAGTGTCCTTAAATGCCCCATTTGTTGTTTGTACGGCATTATGCTAACATGCTACTTTCTGTCTCATAGAGTCTGAAAACTGCCAGAAAGGTTATACGTTCTTTATCCTGTATATTGTCGTTATCTTCCGTGAAGAACTTTTACTGCAGCTTACTGAGGAACTGGCTCTTCATTAAAAGAAAAAAAATGCAAATGTATTTAACTTAAAAGTTAAATACTGTACAAGTGAACTGTACTTTGAGGACCAAAACACTTTGAGATTCATTTCCATAGAGGATTGATTCCCACTACATTCCTTCCAATACCGTACCGAGCGTTTTTTTCTGCTTTCAGGCCGCCTCCAGTACTCAACTCTTATTTCATTTCCCCATGCATATAATTCCTGATAATACTCAAGAGGGGTTATTCTAAGTTCAAGGCTACCAGCACGACACAAGTACTGCTTAACCTTCGCAAATACAATAAGAACTACACGTACTTAACTCATTTGCTCCCAAAAACATATAAATGCATTCTATTTTATATATTTTAAGTGTCCCAAAGACGTATTTAAACGTTTTTCGTATTATTATTTTTTATGTTAGAGCATACAGAAGGCCTCTCAACTGCACAAAACAGTTGAAGCAATGGTAGTTATTACAACAATGGCCAGCAGGTGGGAGCAGAGTAGAAGAGATCAGTCAGGGCCATGTTGAAAACAAGCTGACTTACTCACAATTCTAAGCAGATCTGTGAATAATGATGAAACTTAGCTATATTTTATTGTTAATTGCTGCAAAACGGAAACAGATAAAAAATATACTTTTTTTCCTGATGAAAGAAGAGAGTAATCTTTCTTTTGGTGGGTTCCATATTTTTATAGCAATAGAACACGTTATCCTATGGGCTTTGCAAAATCAGTCAAAATCCAGTAAAACAGCCTGGAGCGAAGGGGATTGCGTCAGTGAAAATGGCTGGGAGTGAATGAGTTAATAATGCAGTGATCCCTCAATTCGTTTGCATGCTGAACCTCACACATGGAGCAGTTATTGTGCAAGAGCGAATGAATGCTTTGCTCGTTAGGAATAGGCACAAGTACACAACTTAGTGACAAGTATAACATGGATGAATCAATTCCATTTCAGTGGGGAATCAAGTTACATTAATGCAAATGAGGAAGTGCTTGTTTCAATTCTGTTACATTATGAAAATATTCAGTAATAAACAGATTGCAAAGTAAACACTCCCCCCCCCCCCATTTTATTGACAATGAAACAATTGTACAGTCTTGCCATTTTATGTAATCTTCTTTGAACCAGGAGGTGCGTGTTGATATTTAGATTGGTATTGATCACAAAAATATTTTTTATTATTTTTTGTTTCTCCCTCGAATAAAATGTACTAGGACTGGTCCTGGTACCACTGTTACATAGCCTACATATGTAAGTGTGCCAAAATTTGTGACCAAATGTTTTTTGGGGGGTATTATTGCTTTTTTTTTTTTTTTTTATATACAATGGAGTCATTTCATTTATGAAGCAATCGTTTTATGTTGCCCTTGGAATTAAATCCTCCTCTACACTACAACTATTAATGTGCATTAAAAGGACAACGTTTGGCTTTTTAAAATTGTATATTTTTTTCTAAATCCTTAACTCGCCCAGCTGTTGCCCATCTGTGATACTTTTGCGTTTACAAAAAAAAAGGGGGGGGGGGGGAGGCGTCCGGACACCAGCAGCGCGCACTCCCGAGAGCAAGCTGCGCGCCCCCGCGAGTTTGTATGTGAGTAGTATGAATGCTTGTGCACGTGTGTGTGGTAGAGCCAAGTGAGAGAGAGAGGAATCGAAGTAAAGACGAGTGCAGGCGGCGAGCGGGACTCCATCCGGAGACGAGGAGGTGGAAGAGAAAGCATCGCTGCGAGTGGACACTCCCACGCGCGGACCAGTGAAGGCAAGGTAAGCCTGCTGATTTGCACTCTTGTCCTCATCATCTTTTATAGACAGTCTTGAGAAAGAAAGAAAAACACGTGGAAGGCTGTCGCTGTCAAGTTTGTGCGCGAGGCATGCAGGCTAGGCAGCGTATGCAAAAGCGACCAAATGACGCGAAGCATCCATGTTTTAACATAATTGCACATTTTGTTTTAAAGCCAAATCTTTGTTCTAGGCTGATGGCTTCCATGTCGCGCGCGGCATTCTGCGGTGTTTACATTGTGTGCTGTCAGGAGGAATTGAATGAATAGACACACATATAATAATAATAATAACAATAATAACAATGCTCAGTTTCAAGTGGATTACTATTGTGGTTTACAGTGCTGTGCTATTGCATATTGTGTTCCTAATATTTTGCCCCTCCACGACCAGAAATAATAAAAAGTAACTATAAATGCACAGTCGTCGACAACAGTTTATCCCAGACCACTTTGCTGTTAAAGATCATCAGGGGTGTTCACGTGGGCTCTTTGCACAAATCCACTACTTCCTGAACTCAATAGCACTCCTTCCTTTCCTGTATTTCATGATTGGACAAACGGATTAATCCAGGTGTGCCTGACCTCAGAAACCACGACGACAATGGCCAGACACACCTGGATTAATCCGTTTGTCCAATCATGAAAGACAGGAGCGGTATTGAGTTCAGGAAGTAGTGGATTTGTGCAAAGAGCCTATTACAGTCAGATGGTCTATCTGCGTTTGTCTATCTATGCCAGTGATGTATAGTGACAGACAGAAGAATTAAAAGGGATACATTGAGCCAATTTAAACAGTAAGAAGATAATATTATGTCTATAATTAATGTGATAACCTCATTATTTTTCATGAACAATTAATACCTTTAAAAACTCATTTTTTACCGCTTACTGTCGACTGAAGGTGATATCACCTGTGCTCAGGAAACAGATAACGGCCAATTAAGGCTCACTTTGCTGACCAAACCCGGAAAAAGGTGAGCCGAGGTGAGGAAGTAGGTAACGACCAATCATGGCTCACCTGTTTTCTGGGTTTTTGATCAGCAAACTGAGCCATGATTGGTCATTACCTACTTTCTCAGCACAGGTGATGTCATCTTCAATCGACAGCAAATGAAAAAAAAAAGAAGTTTTTTTAAAGGTATTAATTGTACATGAAAAATAATGAAGTTATAAAATAAATTCTGGACAAAATATAAAAATTTCCCAGCTGAAAATGGCTCAAGTATCCCTTTAAAAATAATAATAATAATAATAATAACCCCACCCAGTTTTGACAATGCATTTCAGTGAGTGTCAATTATACGCATACATTTGAGCTGACACATATTTTGTCCTGGTTTAAAACGGCATGTTTGTCATTCATCAGGTTAGGAAGCGCGTGCGCCTGTGTCAAGTCAAATGTAAAGTCTGTATGTACATGGACTGTGACAGTTGACGGTTGTTTTTTTGGCCCATTGTCGCCAGAAAATCCCGTGCACACAAATCTCTAAGCTGCTTTTCTCGTCCACATTTTTAATTCCCCCTCATGTTCATATCACCACTCGTGACAACGGCTTGTTTGCGCCTATCGCTCCATTTGTTTGCTTCTCAATCTGATGAAAGGCCCTCGCCATCACCTCCCCCCGCCTTTTCCTCTCCCTCTTGAGGTTCACCACCAACACCCCGTTCCGTGTGTTCCCCCTCGCAAAACAACTGCGCATTCTCACCCCCCTAAATGTCCCCCCTCCCTCCTCTTCATCCCTCTGTCTGGTTCAGCTCCAGTCAAAGCTGTCATGCACCCCCCCCCCCCCCTTCTCCTCCTCCTTTACCTCCTTTCTCCCGGCTTCTACCCCATGTTCCCGCTCATCCCCAGACACTTTCACACACACACACACACACACACACTCACACACACACGCATGGTTAGCCCGCACACTTTCGCTCCTTGTTCAAATAGACATGTTAATGCCAATGCTAATGACCCCCCTGGCTTCATTGTTCCTCCTGCTCTCTCAACGCACTGACACACTTTCTAGTAATGTTTATGCACCCGGAGCAGACTACTGTTAATCTGTGTAAGAAGATAACGGCATCCCCGCTACTATGGCGGCCTTATGTCTCGTTGAATGTAAAAACAGGCAGTGACACACTTGTATTTGTTGGAGTCTTTGGATGGCTTTTCGCTGTAGAATAGTGGTGGGAATGAATCATTTGTACAGTATAGGTATTCAATTAGCTATTATATACAGTGGTGCCTTGAGATACGAGTTTAATTTGTTCCTTAACTATTCTTGAAACTCAAAACACTCGCATCTACCTTTCCTTATTGAAGTACAAATAACACCACCACATAGATGCTAATAGTTAGCCCGTGCCTATGGCATTACCCATTGTGTTAGCATCAGCATAAAGCTAACGGACTAACAGCTAAGCTTATGTGGTTGTTTTAAATACACAACTGTGTTATTCTCTTTGTTTTATGGTTAATTTGAGAGTAAACTTGAACTGAAAGTGGCAATAGTCATCTTGAGGACTTTTTATTTTTAGGAATTGTTCGCTAAAAAAATGTCCGCTATTCTGTCCAACTGCTTGTTGTGACGTGTGTTAAGTAGTCAAACAACTCTTGTCGGGTCACTTGTATCTCAAGGCATCACATTATTACAGACTCTGATGACTTTTTACATATACTCCCGTAAACAGAGAGCATCTGTACTTTCTCCTCTCTTGCTTTGTTTGGCAAAATAGGCTTGTTACGTTTTACAACCCGATGACGACATGATATAAGAAAGACGGAAATAGAAAGATAATATACCGCTGTGGTCCCCGACATGATGTGGAAAATCAGGACAAATGAGTGGCCTACATTGAGCTGCCATCTTAACTTTCACCCGTAGCAGCTGCAATTGGCGCCAGGCGGGGGGGATATTTGCATAACCGAGGGATTATCACCGCACACGTTAGGGGTTATTGTGGAAGCACCGGTTGGTCACCGCGCTAGCCTAACCAGTGCCTGAGGGGGCTGTGGGAAAAGCTTGGGTGTTAGAAGGAAAATGCCACCGATTTCAGTCCGTGGGTTGGCGAAGGCACGCAGACTGTCATCAAGGCGCCTTCTGTAAGCCGCCGCCGTCTGTGACACGGTGACCGCCGCCGACCACGGGACAGGACAAAGTGTCTCACAGAGAAGAGTTGGACTGTGTCACTGGTGGTGACGTAGAGGGTATCATTGCTGAGAGGAAGTGGTATGCGACCTGGAGGCTTGTTATGTGGCGATCTGTTTGACCGAGGACTCCGTTTGATGAGTCAAAATGGCCTTTGTGAAAACAGGATTTGGTGACTTTCACTTTAGTACCTCGATCTGGCTTAGCAGCCTAGTTTTTCAGTTATGACCAATAAATACTATGATCAGAAATGTCTTCTCATTTTCGGGACAATTTAATTGGAAAACTGACAAAACACTTTTTTTTTTCATTTACTTTGTCATGTTCATTTTGTCCAGCTGTATTTCCAATTTAGTTCAAAGTAATTTGGGCTAGGGCATGTTAATGCAAGCATGGTATATTTTACTCAAAATAATAACAATGCACTATGTTTAATTTCTCCTAATGATGTAATCCCATCCTAGTCCAAAGTACTGTATCACTGGTCACGTCATCTTCCCTGACTGATAGACTTTTGACATGTGCGCTAGTCCTGAATGGATACAATGTAGAGCAGCCGAGTGCCGTTCTGCCGTGTCAGGGCCAAATCTCCGGGGACTGATGAGGAGGCCCATGCGGATCCATTACTGTCACCAGTGATCTGGGCGTTCCTTCCCAGCGGTCCAGTCACACACAGCGCACTGTCATCGCCTGGACTCTCCCAACCAGTGTTCAGCGTACTTCGGGACTGATGAAGGCCTCATTAGAGGAACACAGAGGGAAAGAGAAAATCCCCCCCCTTACATCCACCCCCCGTTGTTCACGGCTTCCTGAACATTGGCTCTAGTCGTTTGGACAAATCTATGCAGGAAGCGGATGAGTACATGCAAAGAAGGACCTGCATGTTCATCTCATACACAGTGTGAATGGGGGGGCCTCGGATGGTTGCAAGCTGGTGGGCACAATTAGAGCTTCACACTCAGTTAGGCATCAGGTCTAACGGGGATTGACACATCATTGCGATTCTGCCTCTGCACAGCTGCAACTGTTGATGTTTACATGTTCGAGACGATTATCGGAAGAGGATGGTGACAGGTGACTTATAAACGCTGATTTGAGGTGATTTATGAGTTATTAAGCACTTAAAAGAATCCGCAGCTGCTCATATGCCTTCCTTTGAAAAAAACAGATACTCGAATCTGGTTGAATAACTCCCGATTTGTTGCTAATTTGAAGAGAAACATCACTGGGAGATGAGGGATCATCAATAGCTTGGATGAATGTGGTCATTCATGACTCAAAAAGGCCAGAAGTGTGTTATTGTTTGTTAAGCAGGGTACACACATACCGGAAAATTGGTCCGAATTTGAAATTTCTCTTCCCTTCGGATTAAAGCCATCAATGGTCTGATTCCCTGATGTCTGATTATCATTAGCAGAGGTGTCAAATCCAAGTCGAGTCAAGTAAAAACACTGCCACCGTTTGGCGTTAGCCACAGGTGCGTCTTCTACTCAAGGGTTTTTACTTTCTGGACCTAGATTTGACACCTGAATTATTTTATAGTGTGAGATGTGTTAAAAGTGATTTTAAAAGGGATTGCTTGAAAAACAGTTAAGACCGAGAATTTTGCAACCCCAATATAGTTACAAGATAACAGGTAGCCTAGCTTCTTGTAGTTCTTCTACTACACTGGCTGCTCTGTGGAATTATACTGCCTCTCACAGGTCAGTGGCTACGTTTACATGCAGGCAATAACCCTTTTAAAACCCGAATATTTGCAATATTCAGGTTTTGTAAGGCCATGTGAACGGGCGCAGTAACCAGAATTCTGACCTTAACCTGAAGATTGACTGCATGTAAACGTAGTCACTGTTGGTACAAAAACGCACAGAAGCTTCTCTACATCCATCCATTCATTATTTGAACCGCAAAGTGCAAAGAGGAAATATAACCAAATTGCTTATTACTATTAAGTTAAATGTATCGTTCCTTGTTATATGAGTCAGCATACATGGTTAGATGGCTCCTTGAGAGTAGCTCCTGCTTTCAGACAATAGGTGTTGTTGACATATTGTGTGGTAGTCCTCGGATGACCCCGATCTTTACATCGGTGCCTTTTACACCGCGGCGGTCCTCAAGCTCAATCAATGCAGGTTGCCCTGGGAACGCCATTATTACCCATGTCAGGTTATTACAGTCTTTACTGTGGAACAAAGCATTAGTGATGCTCTTTTGTGTCCAAACAACTGTGCTTAAGTGACAGCAGCTCTCTTTTCAAGTGGAGATAATGGAATGCGCTGTTGTGGGGTTTACTGTGTCCTTATAACCAGTAGATCTGACCCCCCCCCCCCCCCAAAAAAAAAGTCAAACATGATTTAATACAGTGACGTGGACCAAAAACAGTTTTCGGAGAAATGTAGTTTGATTCATTTAGTCAGGTGTGAACGCAGTAATCAAAATAGAGTTAAGATCAAGTAAAATGGTCAAAGGCCAACTTGTACGGTTCTTCTTTTTTGTTTCCAGTTGTAGTGGACCAATTTTATAAACCTGTCAACTGATTTTGCCTCAAGATGCTTTGGCACAAATAGAAGACTGAGGAAGAGGAAGCGAAGGAGTGTTCTTAAGCTTTTAGGGAGTGGAGGATGAGGAGGAGGGCTGGATCTTGTGTCTAATTTGGAACAAAGAGCACCCAGTCTGATGAAGTTCACAATACAAACCAGGCTTGACCATGTTGCACCGGCCTACCCGTGGTTCCGGCCAACTCTGGACGAGCGGCAGATGTTGGCGAGGCGGCCCAGCAGTGACGGGTGATGACCCACTCAAAGGGTCGCTGCTTCTCTTCTTGTCAGGAGCAGGAGTTGGGTTGCACTCCATTTGCCACTGGCAGGGGGTACTCTGGCCAAATTCACAGGGAATTGAGACTGAATGCGTTCAAGCCTTCCCCGTATTGGCATAAATCTTAAGGGAAAAAAATGTGTCTGCACATCCCACTCTGTGATGTGGCTCACTTTTGTTGGCTAATGGCTCAGCAAACGTATCCTGCAGCTCTTTTTGTGATCATAACGCCGTCATGCCAAGAAATCCACCCGAGCTTCCACACTCTTACAGGCCGGCTTGTAAGCCTACATCCTGTAGAAACGGGAAGGCGGTGTGAGATAAGCGGCGAGGAGGCGTAGATTAACAAGTTGCCTCAGCACATGATGCAACAACGATTGAATCAACTGGAAAGTGGCAGACACTCATGAATAAAGTTGACATGGAAACACAAAGTGGCTTTGCCATGGTTCAGAAGGCTCGCTGACCTCAAGGTCTTATTTAGGCCATGCCTCCTAATGCCATCACCCACTGCTCATTCACACACCCCGGACCCCTCCCACGATCCATCCGACGGTAAGGCACTATGTGAGCGGCTCGGCAGCCACCGCTGAAGGGCCCTTAATCCCAGAGAGATGACAGCTTGGCTCGAGATGCCGGTGAAACCAATGGGCTTTTCTTTCCCTCTTTTTCATCCTATAACTCCCCCCTTAACCAACCCCCCCAACCCCCCTTACTCGGCACCCAACCCCATACGCAGCCCCAGGAATCTTGGGAAAAAAATCCCCAGGGGGAGACAAAGGAACGGGATGGTAAACAAATCTCAGTCTACATCGGAGATCCCGCCATTGAGCAGAAGATGAAGTGGCATGTCTCGCAAGTTATCAAAAGCACAGCATACAATGACGACCCTGGCTGTGTTGTTTTGTCCGGATATGTCGTCTTTGGGTGGGGGAATATATCATCTATACCACATCATCTTTGGCGAGGCTTCATTACTATTAGGAGGGATTGGGGTCAGAAAAATCTTATATTTGCTGATACTTCAAAACATTCCCTTTTGGTTTCATCCATCCAGACACCACATGTTGGAAGTGCCATTAATTTATGGATTCATTCAATTTGTTAATTGTTTACCATGGTGACGCCTGTTGGGGTTTTTTGCTATAAAAGATATATTTAGCAATTTTCATCGTCTCCTTTACACGAACACGATTGTTCGAAACCACCCGATGAGAGCAACTTTGCCCATGAATATGATTTATGGTGAACCTCCCCCCATAAGGGGACCACCATAAAACAGCGTGTGCTGTGTGAGTGTCTGAGCATGTGTGTTTGTGTGCGTGTTTATGTCAGACCAATTTAGGATCAAATGCAAGCTATGGAAGAGCAATCATCGTAATCTCCTGGAGGTCAGTTTTCTGCCGGCCTCCCTGAGCAAGGAATCTTTAGAAGCTGGGAGGATGTAATTGTCGCAAAGATAATTCCTGGCTCTGAAGAGGAGGAAGATTTGGTCGGGATTGTGTGGGTGGAAGATGGATAAATAGCAGCTTGATTTATTAGCATTCCCATTAGCTTTGATTCCAATTAGCAGTAGTGTTCGATTCAGTTCGGTTTCCATCATAAAAGGTCCCAATTGGAATATCCTTTCTTTGCGGTATTGGATGCAGTTATTGGCTGCATTCATCTTGTATAGGGTCACACTTGGTTTATAGGATTTCCTCGGTTTACGACGGACTTCCATTCCATGCTTCCGAATGTGACTAGGACCCGACCACCGCATAAATGACCGTTGGCCTCTTCTTGTGATGTGAACAGTGCAAGCCTTTATCGCAGGGGGTAGGGAACCCTGGTCCTCAAAAGCCGCTGTCCCACCTGCTTTCCATTCTCCCTCCTCCAACACAGCTGACTCGTATTAAGAGCTCATCAGCAAGCCTGATAACAATCCTGTTAATCAAATCAGCTGTGTTGGTGGAGGCTCCTCAGACAATATGTTTTACCACATCACTTTTTTTTTTTTAATGCATAAAAAGATGTGTCAGTCAATGAAGATGCAGGTAGCTACACAAAGAGGACAGGATTGAGAAAAAACTAAAAATGGCTATATTAAAAAGTGGGACTCACTCTCATTCATTTGAATCGAACCAGAGTGCTCCGTATGTCATTCGCGTATATTTTTACCACAGGCTTCACTAATTCATCCATAGGTACATATGTAATTCTAAATATGGTTAGGTTCTGTTGTAAAACACAATATGTGTACTGCATATACTGTATTTCTTTCGCTTGGCGCCTGTATCCCGGTGCTCGCTCATAACCCGGGGAATTTATTATTCATCTGTGTGAAAGCTTCTGTGCATTTTTATTGTCCATAATTTGCAACGTCGCCTGCACATCATTTCATTCCGATTCATATTTTGAATTGCAAAACCGGTGGCCGAGACTTGGCTACTGGTGAAATCTTGCGGCAGAACCCCACACACTTTGCGGGTGTGTTATGGAGTTCTACCGTGCCGGTCCATATTTTGGCAAAAATGTCACTGAAAAGAACGACACCGGGCAACACGGTGTTTGTATGAAGATTTGTTTGTCTGCGTGTGCCCTCTAATTTGTTGGCGACTAGTCCAGTATGTACCCTGCCTCTCACCCAAAGTAAGCTGGGATATTCTCCAGCTCGCTAAGACCCTATGAGGACAAGCACAATGGAAAATGGATGGATGAATGGACACCAATGGGGCTTTGTTTGTTTTTGTAGTTTGGTAAATTTTCACTGACAAGAACCACACTGCTAATCGTCTCCTTCGACCTCTCCACATCTGAAAGAGGCGGTTTCATTTTATTTATTTATTTTTAACATTTCTTTTGCCACACAATCCCGCCTTTGTCAGGTTGGATGCCGATGGTGAATGGTGTCCCTTACATTGGTTTTGTGCTGGCAGACATTCAAAAGACTTCCCATGTGAAGTCGACCCAATGCTTGGGACTTCAAGGTTGGCTGGTTCCGGGTCGTCCCAGGGCAAAAGGCACAATGACCGCATCTCGTCATTGAGCGCATTTGGTACTCAAAGGAGGTACGGCGAGACGGACAACGCCTCCACAGGCTCTTTTACGGGGCATAAATGGGACAATTTTACTCACTGGCCATTTGTGATGTGCTGCTGAGGTGGTCTTTTCTCCTCAGCTACTGGTCGAGAAGTCGATTGTAGTTGAAATGTCAATGTGTGGAGATGTCAAGGGGCGCTCTTTAGATGTTTAGCCTTTCATGAAAAATAGAGAACTATAGGGGTTTGCTCATGTCCCAAGCACAATAATTGCATAGTGCTTAATACATATGGCTTTTTTTTTTTAATGATTATTAAAAAGTGCTATTGCCATTAAAACGTCAGTATTCCATGATGAAATGAAACCAGGCTTTCAAAATGCTTATGGATTTATTCAAACCACTTCTATAATCTACGTTGGTACCCATGGGATTTAAATAGCTGAATAGTCTTTTACTGATGATACTCTGATCTCTTCCACCGAATTAACTGCGTGCTTTACTTTGGGTTAATTGCTTTTCTTCCATTTCCATCTATCATAATATAAGAACAATACTTGCTGTGATTTAGTTCTCCGTTCTTGTCATTGCCAAAGTATTTTTGCGAGTGAGCTTTTACACTTGTTGCAACTCTAAGAGTAGTTGAGCTCAGTTGTAAACCAAAGACGAGAAGTGCGAACACTTCATAAAGAGCTATAAAATCCTGAATACAGTCGTAACTAACCAGTTGTTTAGAACGCTTCTAAGTGTGTTTGAAGGCTTTAGAAAAGCAAAATACCCAATGGAAAAATATTTAAAAATACAAGTCAAAGCTGACAAGCCCGCCCAGCTATTATCATGACTTGAGAACCGTTAAGACTTTTTTTTCCTGAAAAACAGAATAGTAAAAAAAACAACAACAAGGAAATCAATCCAGTCAAAGCGCTAATGGATTTCCTTGTAGTGCATTTGCACCGTGACACGAAAATGACGGCGCTACAAAAAGCATCGTTCATTAAGCCTGTAAAGGACTCTGTAGCGTAGATGGTGAAATGTTTTGCTTTCAGTGGACTTTTTCAAGCTGACGGTGCAATTGTCAAGTTGCCGCCAGCGGTAGTTTCTTCTAAAGTGGCCTGTCTAATGAGGACGTCTTCTGTTGTCTGCGCAATCGATGCAATACTAAATGTCTTTTTTACACAGATATTTTGCTGAAAAATACCAGCACCATTTTGTCTTTAAACTCTCTGATCCAACCTTTAGGCAAACTATTAGCATTCATTATATCCATATACAAGTTCCCTATTTCCTACAGTCTTTAAACATACTCGTTGCTTGCTGATTTATCTCTAATCAGACCAGAATAAGGCAACTAACTGCACACAGGTTGAACTGATTGGATTCTCCACGGTCCTCGGTAGTGAAAAATCTAATTAAGCCTTAGGCATCCCAAGTCAAACTCCTCAGGATTACCCCTGGCCCTGCAATCCAAACCCCCAACCCTGGGAGAGAGTGATAACTAGACTCCCATAATCTGAAGCCTCCGCAAGCTGTCAAAGGCTGATGATGAAATCAGCGCAAAGCGTCTGCAAGAACGGACGGTGTCAGATCAGGTTATCAGGGGGGGCCGGAAGACCTAACGGCTAAATTACGTGTTTTATGTCGCAGTTTGAGAGTCGGCAGGCCATCTTCTGTTCGGCACCCCAGCAGGATGGAGCTCATGTCGCTAGTGGGCCGGTAGTGTGTTGCGGGGTGATAATGATTTTGGAAAAAAGATTTCATGCTGAGTTTTCTCTAAACCGCTCACAATCCTCTTGTGCTTTGAAGTCAAATTAAAACTGTGTCTGCAGGCTTGAAAACAGCACACAAATTAAGCCTACCCTAAAACTCTTCAGCTTGAAACAAAACCCAACTAAGTATCTTCCGCTTTGTCCCAACTCGCGGTTGACTTGATTGACTGTCCATTGATTGGATGTTAACTGCGGTCATTGCGCCTCTACAGTTTCCCAATAGGAGACCAGTATTGATCTCAAGGATGTGAGGATGATGTGACAAGAGCCAGGGGTCAGGGTTGGGTTAAAGACCGGGACGCACTCCCCCTCTCACATAGATTTCCTTTTTAGATTTGAAATATGGCTGCCTTCTTTTCATTTGACACAATGTACCTACTGGAGGCCTGAGGCTACCGTGTTAATCTTAACACGTCTCCAAGGCATCATTAGCTTGTTGTAATTGTTTGTATTTTATTCTCTGGATTCAGTCAAAGATCACGGTGTAGGTGGTTCACATTTTTGCTTGACAGTTATGAGGTTTGCGGTTCAAATCCACGCTTCGGCCTTTGTGTGGACGTTTGCAGATTTTGTCACGGTACGATTTCTAAATATGCTACATTAGGGGTGTTTCCATCGTGAAATAAGCAAAATGCCGAAGAGTAATGTGAAGGTTCGTCCCAATTAAATCGGTGAGGGGAAAGTCGGTCAAGGTCAAATAAACGCTATGTAATATGTATGTATTATTTATGTGTTATTGTTTACTCCTATGTTGTCACTGCAGTACTGATGCTTGTGTATTTTTCTTCTTGTATATATATATATTTTTTTAATGTAATGTGAAATTTAGCCGCCTGCGTTTGTGTTTTGTTTCATGTGTTCTGTCAGTGTCAACAAAGCAATATCGTGTATGTGTCACTTGAAATGTAAATAGAATTTGACAGTCAACAAAATTGGATACAGGCATTAAATTGGAAACTGCAGTGACACTGACCTCGGAATATTAATGTTTATTCAAAACCGATGAAGCCGCACAATTGGAAGTTTCAAC
Source organism: Leptonotus elevatus (assembly GCF_054856555.1). Lineage (NCBI taxonomy): Eukaryota > Metazoa > Chordata > Actinopteri > Syngnathiformes > Syngnathidae > Leptonotus > Leptonotus elevatus. Next base: position 11,873,050 of record NC_141242.1, read on the forward strand.
AATGGTCTCTCTAAGTATGGCGGACATTCTTTTGAAAGTTTCAGAATTGAAGCGCAATGAAGAAGTGACCTCTGTTTTCATCCTTGTTTCTTATAAGATATTTATTGTGTGGAATTATAGCAAAATGGAGTAGGCGGCAACAGAGAAAGACAGCTCATCACAGCTCTTCAGTTTGATTGACGCTGCCAATTCCCCACCGCCACCACATCAGACATGGTAAAATAGTATAAAAGTGGCTCTTTTACATAACACTGGACAATTGCGTGCCGAACCGCCTTCATTCACACCTCCTTCATTCTCTGCCGCGCCTCTTGTCAATTCAAGCCGGAGCAAACTCGACATATTTGTGTTTTTGTGATGCTAAAATTAGCGAAAAGGCTGGTATGCGATTGATGTGACTGGGTCGGAAAAAATGCGTTGTGAGTATTCACGGTCTATTGTGGCAATGGATTGTTGTGCCAGAATTTGACATTGAATGTGAAAACAAATGAACTGGAATGCATGGAAAACTCAATTTGAAGATGTGATTTAAAAGAAAAAAGATTTATGTTTGGAAAGACTAACGTTGGTCCGACGACTGGTTTAGAAATGGCATCTGAACGCTGTGACATGTTGTCAAGCCAAACTTCCAAATAGAGAATTCATTTAAAGGATAATCCTCAATACATGCAAAAGGAATGTGCGGCTCAACAACCAAAGAGAAATATTTTCCTCATCGTATAGAAGTATGTACACTGGCTGCCAAAATTGATCCTACCTTTGCTCTACTCAGTTGGAACAATCACTAAAAGAAAAGTTTGTTCTTTAATCGACTTCGGATTTGTGAGAGTGCTCTCGCTGATATTAGCCACAATTGAAAACAAGCAACTTTATCGAACTCTCACATGCAATCCATGAATGTACGCTGAATAAAATTTTGGCTTAAATTATCTTTGACTGATTTACTGCATTCTCCTTTCTGCGCATCTAATCAAATAAGAGAACGTAATTGTTGTCATTAACAGGTATTGTTACTGGCCACCGGAATCAATCCTACCGTTTCGGAGCAATTACTAAGAGAAAGCTTTGCTCTTTGGTTGACTTTGGATTTGCTAAAGTGCTCTTCCTGCTAAAAGGCACCACCAAATAAGCCTCTTCATCTCACTCTCTGTTGCGAACCATGTATGGAATGCACATTTTATCCATCCATCCATCCATCATCCACCGCTTATCCGGGGTCGTGTCGCAGGGCAGCAGCTTTAGCAGGGAAGCCCAGACATACCTCTCCCCAGCCACTTCAACCACCTCCTCCGACGGGATTCCAAGGCGTTCCCAGGCCAGCCGAAAGACATAGTCTCACCAGCGTGTCCTGGGTCGTTCCACCGGTGGGACATCCCCGGAACACCTCTCCAGGGAGGCGTCCAGGAGGCATCCGAACCAGATGCCTGAGCCACCGCAACTGGTTCCTCTCAATGCGGAGGAGTAGCAGCACACATTTTATGACAGTCCAATTTTTTGGGAGTAGAAGCTTGTCCTGTTAACAATGCATATCTACTGAACCAAAGAACAATTCGGCCCAGTTATCGGTGTGTGTGTGTATGTGTGTACTTCACTTTCGTTATGGCCTTGTGGGTCATTACTGGGTGTTGTCTTGGTCCTCTAAAACTCAGGCTTGTCAACGCCAAAGCATACAGTCCCTTCTAAAAGTAATGGAACGGAATGGCAAAGTAAATCCCTTTTGTTTTTGTTGTATACCAAGATTAGGTCAGATTAGTAAAATGAATATGAGACACAAATTCAGATTTCTGGCTTTTTTTTTTTTTAATGGTATATACTTGTACATCTAAATGTATTAAACAACTCAGGAGAGAGCACCTTTTGTTGACACCGAACCACTTTTTAAGTGAGCAAAGGTATTGGAACATATAACTGATGGGTGTTTCCAGTTGCTCAGGTGTTGCCTTCTAGATCGGTTGCTTAAACTGCAGATGGTGCTTGCTTTGGGTTTTACCTGTGAAAACTACATCTGCTGTTAAGCAAACATGAAGATTGGAGACTTGTCTATGGGAGAGAAGCAAACCATTTTGAATCGATGAGAAAAGGGAAAATCAATCAGAGCTGCTGAGGTTGCACAAACATTGGGTTTAGCCAATACAACGATGCTGAATTTTTGTCAAAAAGTTTTTAGTAAACAACAAAAACAAAGGAAGTGACCTTGCCATTCCAATACTTTTGAAAGGGACATGAAATGGTGGCTACGATGGCAGTTGATGCATGTTGGTCTTGTCTGATGTCCTTCTCGTGATGGAGAGAATGTACGGAGGCTTCCCGCAGATTGCTGCACTGTGCTGGATGATTTATGACTCCGTGGCCGTAACACCTACAGCATGTGGCTGGATTCGGAGCCTGCGAGCAGAATGTCTTCTGCCTCATTCTGAGAGCTCACTGCAGCGTTCAAACCCACTCGGCTGCACTGAGATTGGAGGCAAAAGCTCATTATGGTCCGTTTGTCGTTTTGTCACTTGAGTCTTGTTTAGCTATGTCAACTGCATCCCAAAGTCGGGGGGTAGCTCGCGGGTTTATCAGAGCACAACCCTCCAAGCTCAGCGTCACGGTCAAAGCCTCGGCGTTGGGGGGGGGTGAAAATCTTGGCTAACCTTCAATGGCTCTTTCACTGCCACTTGGTGACAATGCATTTCTTCCATGCCATAAAGCAGATGCTGTATTATATGACTGCACAATACTGTTTCCAGCCCCAAAACTGTTTACCATGTGAAAGGCACTCCGGGATCAGGATGCCTACCACTGTGTGAAGCTTTTTGACTTGCCACTCCTCAGCGAGTGTGCAGGGGAAAGGAATAGGAGCAAGAGGCAGTGGGAGAGAGGAAGCGCTGCAGAAATGTTGGTGAGGCCCGGGCTCTGTCGATTACTGTTGCATGAAATGAACTTGCCAGTCGCAAACACCTGCCTGTTTGAATGAAGCTTATCCCCCTGAATGTGTAAATGCGCTCTTATCCACAATCTCGGACCATAAAGTCAACAAACCAAGAGACAAAAAAGTGAAACTGACTCTGTGAAAGTCAAGTGCCTCCATGATTGTCTGCTTTTTTGCGTATAGTGCCTGTCTCTTGTTTTATTGTGCTGTCATTGAGTTAAAGAGTTTCCGTCCAACATGTTTGCCCTCAGGGGTTCTTATATGGTGGAGTCTTTACTGCGTAGTTAAACCAGCAGTGCTATTTGATTTGTACGTCTTTTCCATGACATCACTGGTGAAGGAAGCTGTGTTTTAAAATCACCTTTGATTTCTCTCGGTTCCACGCGTGCTTGTTGCTGTGAAAGAACAACTATTACAACGTCAATTTATTTCCGGACAGAAGAGTTTATACATTTCAGAGTTCTGGGTCAATAGTTACGCTTATCTAGTTGCCAGCAAATATTATGCAGATTGACAAAGGTTATCTATTCCTGGACTACTCTTATACACTTTTGCATGAGTGAGTGTTGTCTTTGTCTGATTGGTCCAGAGCTCCTTCTCGTTGCCGTTGAGGTGAATTCCACTTGATAACGTCGGAAGCTTCCTTTGTTCGCTTTTAACTATTAGGCCTTTAACTTTTGCACATGAAGCTCAGAACAGCCTGACCTTATCCTTGATGCTTGTCTCCCTGTCCTTCCCAAGCTACACAAGAATTGTCCTATTATAATTCTATGCACTCATTTTTCAAGCTATCTACAATTAAACAGCATATCCGTATCCCTTTACCTGTCACCAAAGTCAGGCTCGCGTCCGGCCTCTTTCAACGTACTGTAGTTTACATTTGTACCTCCAATATTCTTTATTGAAACGTCTGTTAAAGAAAATATAAGTACACAGTGCCTTTCGGAACTTTCAGTGGTAGTCCTCCTTCTCGGCATGACCCTCAGCCATTAATTGAGCACTCAAGCAGAGCAAAGCCTTGAAAGCACCTCAGCAGACAGTCTGGTGTGTCGGTCAGCCTCGGTAGCCCAGCCAAATCTCAGACATTACTTCAAGGCCTGGAGACAGGTGGCACTTGGCAAGGCAAAGAGAGTCACCAAATGTCACTCGTACTGGTTTTTATCCTTGGGTCCAAATGCCTTGTTGAGGTCGTTTGTGGTTGTCAGTCATGTCAACGACAGAGATCGATCATGTCGAGAGCCCAGGGAAATGATGATAGTGCTTATCAGCTAAGTGTAGGGGAAAAGCCTCCAGTCTTGGTACAGCGAAACAGAAACCATTATGGAACAAGATTTTCTGAGTGGGACCTTAGAGTGTCAAACAGTACCTACAATAGGTTGCAATATATGGACTGGAAGAGTAGCAGAAAGGCACACAGGTAGACCTCCTTGGAGATGTACTGGTCGATTAATGGATCAAACCCCTGTTGTGTATTTTTCCTTTTCAGCTCGTTATATAAGAGGGAGTGCAAAAAGTACTGAAATATTGAACAGTTGGTCATGTCCTTTCAAAAGTTTAGAGATATGGTTCACCCTGACATTTCACTGGACAACTAATACTTCTTTAATAGAAATGTGGCTTCAGTTGTTTTTGTCACTCTGCCTCCTTGCCAGTGCAGTGATTATTGCACGTATCATATTTGTAGCGAAGTCGAGCGCATTCAAGTTGACGGAAACTGTTAAGGCAGATACAAAGAAGTCTTCTCGCAGAAGAACTGTAACTCACAAAGGCTGTTGTCCTCAACCGCCAGCCCTTTATTTTCCCTTTCGATTCTTTCTGCGACTCTGCTGAGGCGGCGCTCGTCTGTCACAAAAGTATTAATTTAAGCAGCGGCAGCAGGCACGGTTAAAGACAATAGCGCACCAGCTTGCAGTTGAATTAACCTCAATGATCATGCAGATTTGGGAAAAGAAAAGAGCAATTGTTATAAATGCCTCAGAATCCCCCTCCACACACACATGCACACATACACGCGCACTAACTACTTAACATCCAAGACAATTCATCAATTCTTAACTCAGAAATCTACTTGTGGAAAAACAAACATAGATTGTGCCTTCCAAGGTCAAACATTCTTGCTGATGTTTACTCTATGGGTGACTGTCAAGCGGCCTAATGGACGCATGCGAGTGCATTATCCAATGCCAGCAGATCCATTTTCACCAAACATTTGAAGGGAATTTGCTTCTAAGTGTTTCCAATAAAGTGCTAATGGTTCATTTGATCAATAACGCTAGCTTTTCCACCCGCTAAATACCAAAAGTACTTTGCCCTTGAGTCAGATAACAATGTATTCTCGACATAGGCTCCTTTTTTGCACAAGCTTTGTGACCCGCTTTGCACCGGTAAATCCAGCAATGATCATTCTGATATAAAATAAAATAAGCTGTTCTATTAGCGTGTCAGCAAACCAACATAGTTGAGTATGATGGTATGTTGATACATGCTAAGACCAAGGAAGCTAAGCTATGCTTTTAGCATGGTAGCAAGCCAATGGCAAACCTAGTTAATGAAGGTAAATTAAACATAGGAAATAAGCTAATATAAGCTATCTTGTTAGAACAATATCAAACTAGATGGAAGTAGTTTAGGTGCAAATGTTGATGTGTTAAGATTAACTAAGGTAAGGATTTATTTCAGCCTCTTTGCAAGCCACAAATGAGTGTAAGTGGTTACGGTAGAAATGTAAATTTAAACAATAGTAGGCTATAAAATGTTAAGACATATGCCACTTGAAGGTGTGAATGATGGCATGCTAAACTAAGATAAGCTATTATTTTACCCACATAGCAAGCCAAAAGTAAGATGCACACATAATAAAGATAGAAAGATAAATTCAAACATTGTAATTACGAAATATTAAATAAGCTTAACTAAATTAAGAAAAACTGGTCTTAGCCTGTTTGCAAGCCAACATTATTAGGCAGACATAATTAAGGCAGGAAAGTACATTCAAAAACTGTAATTACGGGATCCTAACCTAAGCGAAGTTGTCCTTTCAGTCTGTTTGCAAGTCAATATTTCCAGGTGACATGATTCGGTTGTGCATGTTGTCATGCTAAGTTAAAGTAAGCCAAGCCAAAATTAAGAAGCAGTACTCTATATACTGTAAAGTCAAACATATGCTAAGCCAATGATATCAGCTATTTGAAAATATGATAAAAAATCAAGCTCTGATACTGCTGTCCTAATGTATATCTGTACTACCATGTTGAGAAACATTTGCGACGAGTTAGCAACAGCTAATGCTAACCACAGTATAACTGATGCACAAATACATCTTACAAGAAAGTAGGTCCCAATTCAAGCCACAATTGTTGTGCTTTATTTGTGCAGTGTGGCATTTTAACGTATTTGATTTGCTTAGCTTGAAAAACAGCCAATTACAGGGGATGGATTCATAAAACATATCCTCATTGTTGCTTTTTACCGAGCTTATAATTGGTTTAGTAACTGAGGTCATTTAAAATAATAAGGGCTTCTTCAGTGGTCCAGGTGTGGGTGCTGCAGTGTGCGTGTGTCTGTAATATTCTGCCTTACTATTAAGGCTATCACTTACTCAATGGCAACCTGTGCTGCGGGGATGTATGCATTTTGCAACCTATCTAGGCGGGCGCGGCTGAATTATTGATGCAGTGTAAATCCAATCTGCCTTGTGGCAGGTGCGCCGCGCGCGCCTCTGTGTGTTTGTGTGTGTGTTGGTGTGTGTTGGTGTGCGACACACATTGTCAGGGAGAGACAGTGCTGCTGTAATTAAAAGGCAGCCGTGTCTACAGCTCTGCCCACACATACGGGCGCACATGACCTGCAGTGTTGCGCGGGGGGGACCTCCTCGCTTTTCTCCTCACATTTTTTTTGCAGTATGACATATAGCAGCTGAAGAACTCTGTGCTGTCAGAAAGTAATGGAGGAAGGTCATTAGGAGAATAGCAAGAGAGGGTTGAGGGACATAGGATCTCCCTTTACTGCCTGTGGCAATAGACAGCTCTTTTTGTTAGTGTTTTAAAAGTTACTGTACAGTTTTTAAAGCCGGCATGAGCATTGTACAATTTAAAATGTTTTTCAGGTGGCTTACAAAAAGGTCTTTGACATTCTTGGGCCAAAATACACAAAAGATTAAGAATGACAGCATACGTTCTGTCTCATGCAAATGAGCCACTGCATAATCCCGCAGACCCCTTTTTTTTACAATGACAAAAGTTACGGGGTTGCGACTCGATTAGTGACTTGTTCTCAAACAGTCCAGAGCCTGATGGGAAAAGTGACCCCACATAAAGCCAGACATTTTCACTCATGGAGGCAGCGCTTTATCACCAAGCCACTAACTTAACTCATTTACTTGCAGCCATTTTCACTGAAGCAACCCCCTTCGCTCCTGGCTGTTTTACTGAATTTTGACTGATTTTACGAGGCCCGCAGAATATTGTGTTCTATTGCTATAAAAACAATGGAACCTACCGAAAGAAAGATTAGAGTCTCTTCTCTCATCAGGAAAAAAGTACATTTGTATCTGTTTCCGTTTTGCAGCAATTAGCATTATAATATAGCTAAGTATTATCATTATTCACAAACCTGTTGAAAACACCGGGGAAAAGAGCTTGTTGCAACATGGCCCTGGTTGATCTCTTATACTCTGCTGCCACCCGCTGGCCGTTTTTTGTAATAACTACCATTGCTTTAGGCGACCTCTTCAGGTCATCATCAAAGCCTTCTGTATGCTCTAGCATAAAAAAACAAATAACTTTTTGGGACGTTGGTAATATGGCAATATTTCGTTTTATACGTTTTTGGCAGCAAATGAGTATGTAATGCTGTGAGATAATGCTAATACATGCTAACATTGCAGCTCTGCTTACCTTTTTGGCGCTGATGTGACAAACTCTGACCGTCATTTGAAAAAGACGGCTCTTCTCCCACCCTAGCTTACAAGTCATGGTTAGAAAAAATATGTCTGGGGTAGTATTATGTGAATGTGTGCATACGCAAGCTTTTTTGTAATTTCAATGATCATAGCAGCCCGTTTAGGCGGCACACTAATCGGGCCAAAGTTAATTGTAGATGACTCAAAAAGGTAAGGTTTTCTACCGAGTTGCACGGGATGCAGAGATATTCATATGGTACTTTTTTTTTGGATTTCTACAGCAGCCCATTTAGGCAGAAAAGTAGCTGGGTCAAAGATATTTTATAGCTAATGTCTATAAAGTAAGGTGACAAAGTTGCAAGGGGTGAAGAAGTGTTGACATTCAAACCTTTTGTTTACTTAAAATTCCTACAGCAGTCTGTTTAGGCAGCAAACAAGTTGGGCCAAAATGAACTTCTAAAAAGCGAGGTAACAAAGTTGCAGGGATTCCGAGATTTTGACATGCTACCTTTTTTGTTCACTTTTGATTTTAATTGGAGCTGATTTTGGGAAGGACAAGGTGAAGAGGTCTCAGGAATTTAGAGGAATGGAAGTATTACCGTTTTGCTTACGATTGATTTTTACAGCAGCCCGTTTAGGCATGAAAGGAAGTGAAAATTGTCTATTTTTATGACGTGTGTACTGTTTGCATTTTCATGTGAATTGTCTGTAGAATCGATTTGGTGTGTGAGCTTGATGGAATTTCACTACCCCTTGACTGAATGTCTTTTCTCGCCAGCAGCCTTGTTTGTTGGCAGCTCGTTCTGATTGGATTACAATACACACTCTTGAAACACACATCGGAGATTCCTATAATACTGGAAACGCACACGCACACACACGCACGGATAGAGGTTAATCTACACACAAGCAACCTTCTAGTAGCTTCGGTGGACCCTTCACTTTGACTCCCCTCGTTCGCACCTGGCCTCAGGCCTTGCTCCTCTCTTTTAAGTGGGTGTCTCCCTTCCTCCCTCTGCATGTTTATCTCTCTGCGCCAACATGATGCGCTGCAGGCTACTTGCACACCAATACAGCAGCTTCGCTATCTAGTGCTACTTCTTTTCACGTTAAAAATTTGAGTGAAGAGTGGATGAACCTTTGATTATTGTATTTCATATAAAATAAAAAAAACGCATCACAAACGATATTCATTGGACGTATTGTGCACCAGGAACTAAAGTAATCTTTTCTCGTTTCGTTGTTGTTGTTTGTCTCGGTGACAGCACTTTGTAAGTGAATTGCTATAACAGGCTGTTCATTTCACTTCGCTTTACCTTTAGACAGATATCAGAGAAAAGCATTCAAAAAGCCACTCGAATTGCATGCGTTGCCTTACACCTGTCTGCTGTGTTAATGCTTTTATTCATCCCATGGAAAGCCACTTTTATTGCATTTTCCTGCTTATTTAGTGCACTGCAGGCTGACTGCTATATTGTTGTTGTTGTTTTTTTTTTTATCTCACAAAGAGGTTTCACTTGCAGCTGTGACACTCTTTAAGATGCGTGTATAAACCTTTTTCGTAATGTTTGTAAGTGAAAGTGATTTACTATCACTGACCTGAAATGAAACGATGGCAAAAACTTTGTGTTTGGGGTTGCGCTGATAAAAGAAGTGGGGAGTCTATCAAGGGGAATCCTGTGGGTGAGGAGGATAAATCGACTGGACGTTGTAATAGTCGCACAGAGGAGATCAGAAGATCAAGCAGACACTTCCAAAGGGACCGAATGTGAAGTCTTTTTCGCGCAGGTATTAGGGCTGTAACAGAGTATCCGAGCCGAACATTGCAATGCTTCAGGAGAAATGGCAGAACTGCAACAAGCCCTTTGCAACTCACAGAGTTTATGCCTCCAATCAAGGGACAGTCAGGGGTGCATAAAGGTGGGGGAAATGGGGAGGTGACCCTGGGCAGCACACAAATCACTCGCTACCTAGAGTTCGATAAAAAAAATTCTCCCAAAAATTGAAGAAACAACCCCCCCCCCCCAAAAATAAATAAATAAATAAATATATATAATATTATTAGAATATTTAGAAAATATGCAAACTTGTGGGTGCCGAACTGCGAGTATGCAGGGTGTCCACTGTATTAATAATAGATATTATAAGTATATATTTCATCATTATTCATAACAAATCTAATTGTCTATCAAACCGTAGGGCAGAAATTAATATAATTTCGTATTGTTAAAGTTCTAATATATACTGTATGTATAAAATGTTTGGTTGGTTTGTCTTAAATTCTTAGTGGCAAGTAATAATAAATTGTGATTTAGGCATTTAAGCCCGTATCTCACTGAAGGTTTGCGAGCGTAGTGAATGTTAGTTTTTCATCAGGGTTTGTTCACAATTTCAAATGGTTTCAAACTATTTTAATGGTCTCAAAACAGTTTTTCTTGTCGGCAAGACATTTTGAACATGTTTAAAATTTCTTGGTGACAAGAAAAACGTTGTGACCATTAAAACTGTTAACATCTGGCGAACGTTGCTGCAACCGTTTGCAACCTCTAACAAACAAAACAACATTTGCAAACCTTTGCCGCTCTGTGCGATTTAGGCTTTAAACAATGACTAGTCAGCCTGCTAGTAGATAACAGCGCGTTATCCATTTCACCGTTAAAATATCACATTTGTGCCATTAAATCCGAGCAACAGAAAAATGAATGCATTTTGCGTTCCCTCAATGATTGTGTTGCCAGTCTGAATTCCTTCCACATCTATTTCTGAATCAACTCTCTTGTTGAAATGCAAATTACGACCGCCGTTACGCCTCACGTCGACCCGACTTACCTCACGTAACATCTTCTTTACGACTGACACTTCACACATTCAGGTGAGACAGGCAGTGAGTATGAAGGCGCCCCCCCCCCCCCCCCACCCACACCCCCCTGCTGCTACAAACATCTGCCTCAAAACACGGCTTCTAGATGCGTAGGACAAATGAAAGCAATTAGTTGAAAGCTTCGGCGCAATGACGGGGTAAGGCGAAAGCATCTATGGCACGCTCACGTGGGGGAAAAGATGGAAATGAGGAGGGAGAGCTTGGGTGGTGTGCTCGCCCACCTCCACCTTCTGGTGGACGCATATGGTCGCTTGGATCGGCGCGCCAGCGTGCCGGCTGAAGGGAGGATGATCTCGCCTGTGACAGCATGCAGAGGAGGAGACCTGCTCGCTGGGTCTTTCTCACCCTTTGATGCCCCGCAAAATCCCTTGGATCCAGTCCATGTCCTACCTCCTTCCACTTATTTGCAGTCGGCGTATTGTTAGAATCATTATTTTGTTTCCACAAGGGTGATACTTCGGCTTCATGGTCGTCGACAGGAATGCATAGGTATAAACATACCCTTTGTTTACTTTGGATTTTTATCACATCCCGTTTAGGCGGTTCATTAGTTGAGCCAAAGTTAATAGTAGCTGACTTCTGAACGGGAAGGTAGCAAAGTTGCGAGAATGCATACGCATTGACGTGCTACCTTTTATTCACTTGTGATTTCTACCACAGCCCGTTTTAGCAGCTAAGTGTTCAGGGGCGTTACCGTGCTACATTTAGTTTTTTACCGTAAAACATTTCGGTATCAAACAGTTGGGCCAAAAATGATTATAACTCACTACAAGGAGGTGAGTTAGCAAAGAAGCGGGGATGCAGATGCTTTGAGTACATATTGTTCACTTTCCATTTTTTATGCAGCCCGTTTAGGCAGCAAACTAGTCGGGCCAAAGTTAATCGTAGATGATTTCTAAAAGGTGAGATCTTATTATTTATTTATTTATTTATATTATTTGTTGTTTGTTTATTTTTTATTTTATTTATTTATTTATTTAAGTTTTTTTTTTGTTAAAATAGGAATGTACAAATGTTTAAATGATATACAGTATGTGTCTCTTTTATGGGTTTTTTCCAATGGAGCTGGGAAGTATTTTATAGGCGATGGCTTTGGAAAGGTTTATAATTTTATTCATTAATCTGTACTTTATTTTCTTCCTTGTCCTTTTTTTATGGCAAAAAAAATATATTTCTAAAGGTAAGGGAGCAACGTTTTGAGTGATGCAGAGGTATTGACGTGCTACCTTTTTTTGTTTTCTATTGCAGCCTGTTTAGGCAGCATACTGATTGGGCCAAAGTAAATCATAGCTGTCTTTTAAAAGGCAAGGAAGCGAAGTTGTTGTGGATGCAGAGGTGTACACATAACTACCTTTTTGTTTACTTTTGATTTCTATTTCAGCACTTCCAGGCTACAAAGTAGTTGGGCTGAAGTTAATCATAACTAGTGGTGCTCATAAGAAGTTTAGCGTGGTCCTCAAGTGACCACCAGAGGATTTTGGTTAAACTTCTTCCCTTCATACCGAATGGTGTGTCTAATCCAGCGTTTTGGCTATTTTGATACATGATACTAAAACTGTGGCCTGCGAGTGAAGCACAATCGGACGCTGTAAGCAAAGAAGAGAGAGGGCTGTTCCTTGTGTAAAGTCGAACCATTGTGCGTGAGTGGCGGCCTCGTCGTGAAAAAGAAATACGATACAGGCGACACCGTAGGTCCTTAACTTAAGGGATGGTCTGCTGCCTGTGTGTGGTAAATCTCTTCCCCTATTGTTTTTTTTAAATGCCTCCCTCTCTTGCGCCCTCTTCCTCCATCCTTCTCGTCTTCCCTCCATCATCCTCCCTGTTGTCTGCGAGCGTGTTAACACTCCAGCCCTGTCAGTGAGCCTCACAGGCACCATGGAAACCGCCCTTGCCGCCCATTGTTTACCGCCGCGTCTTTGTACGTGTTTGTGTGTGGATGGGCGGGCTCGAGGGCCGTGTTTGGTTTAAAAAAAAAAAAAAAGGAAAAAAAAAGGCCAGGTCGAGGCTGTCCCAATGGGCCTCTTGCTGTAATTCATGTAAATTCCCTCAAGTTCCTGACCGCTTTGTTTTCCTCATTGCGTCCGAGCCGAATCCGATGTCTTCTGTGTGCGTCTTTCTCCACTTCAGATTCCTTCGTCCGGTGCTTTATGCTGGGCTCAATATATCAGCAAACAACTCCAAGTTGTTGTTCTTTAATGAATTGCATTGGAAGAGTAAACAGGCGCAAATTAACGGGAGGGCAATTACTGCTGGAGGCATCTTGAATGCTCCGCGTGTGCGAAACATCAGATTTGCTAAGACAGGCAAAATACAGCCTTTGTGTTCTTTACGTGCTGCCAGATTTGGAGTCGCAAAGCCGACACGACCGCCCTCTGATTTCAGCTCTGTTCTTTCTGAGTCGCAGCAAGCAAATGCAGCATATCATGCACTATCTGACAGTGACATAATAGTACGGCCAAGTACTGACATACCTTCTCGACGTTGTTCGATAACATGACTTAAGCAAGGCACTTCTGTTCCTTCTGTTACTTTGTTCAGTGAGGAAGAGCAGCAAACAGTATATCATGCACTATCTAGTTTTATGTTTGTGATTTTTCATGATGTCATAATTGTGGAGTTCAGTTCCTTCATATTTCTTCCTTAGTTAAGTGAGGCTAGTTGCAAGCACTGTCACATGAAAATATGACTATTAACACTTGGTGCTGCCATGTAAAATTGGATTTCATTACTTTTTGTGAAATTGTAGTAGCAAGCAGCATATCATGCACTATCATATATCATGCTGCATAGTACCTCCATTTACCCGCGGATCTGTGTAAATCTTGGATCAGTAGTTATCCTTTTTCTTCTTCCTTGTTTTTGGTGAGGCATAGCACCAAGCATTATATCATACACTGTCACCTTCTATTTCCCTTCCGCTGACATTATGATGATGTCAGCAAAGCACATATGTACAAACTATAGCAGCATACCATACACTTTCTGAAAGTATTGCTAAGTACTGACTTATCTACTTATTTTCTAATAACATGAAGCAAATGCATAGTACTGTACTCCCATTCCATCCATTCCTTAGTTGAGTGATACCAGCAAGCATCATATCATGCACATTCACCAGCTGCTTCCCTTATACTGACATAAAATTGGGAGTATTCAAACTTTAAGCTGCAATGTAACCTAAAACTAGACTTGACTTTATTGCACATCTGTTTCCACATATGTGTACAAAATAAACCGTGTGCCTTATTTCACATCATGCCAGTACAGTAGCAGCATTTATCCATTGATGTGTTTGTTTTCGGTCCAACTGTTTTAATTGTCTTCTTCTTGAGTAATAGCAAACCATATATCATCATATTTCCAAGAACAAACAAGCAGCATATAATACACTGTCTTCCATGATTTTATTTTTGAATTCTTACTCGTATGCTTAATTTAGCATAGACCTGTTGCAAAACCATGTACACGCAGACAATATATGCTAGTGTGGCCCAGGCCTTGGTGTGAACTTTCCCTCGTTAGAAAACGGCCATTGAAAAATTGTCCTTTTATTGAAGTGGGAACAAAGAGCGAGGAGGGTGCTTGTCCCCCGTCTCAGTGTGAGTTTGACGGAGCAATGGGCCGGCGGGGATCGCCTCAGTGTCTGCCGGTCAACAGAGTCAGTGTGCAGAAATAATGCCCATTAGACGTGCTCGTCCACGCCGCTCCCGCTATGAAATATGGCCCTTTGACTCATTTCGCACAATAATCCATACAGCTCTCCGCGATCCATCATCTCTGGGTTTATGGACGCCTTTATTTACGATACATTCCTCTAATCGATGGCCTGACGTTTTTGCTGAGACCGAAAACTGCTGATGCTTTTCATTTGGGCCAGCTTGCAGAATTGCAGCTTTTTTGACCTCCCCCAATGAGGACGCAAGGTTGTTGAACTTGTTTTTTTAAGGACCCTCTCATAAGCCTAACGCCAATTAAACATAACTTCCGTGTCCGCCCCTAAATGTCATGGGAATAATTCATTTATTGAACATGTCAACCTAAATATTCATGACCGTGTTGAATAGAAAGGAGCTTAATTCAATTCAATTCAATAAAGTTAATATTTATCCATCGCCCTTAGCTGAGCCTCAGCGACTCGAGCAACTATTTTTTTCACTAAGAACCAAACAATGAGAGCAGATTTCTCTTCACATTGTTGCGGAAGGCAATCGCAGAGTCAATCGTGCTGAACATTGTCAGAGACACGATAACGTCCATTTATACCTAACAAAAATTGTGATTTGTAATCAAACCTTTGACCCGAGTTATGTGCTTCCGAGCCAGAAATACTTTGCGATGGTTGCCTTGCCTCAACTCCACATGAGAGAAAAAAAAAAGAGAGAGCTAGAAATACCGTGTGCAGGGATGGCCCAATGCTAAGGTAGGTTGGTAAGTCGTTTCGTATGTTTGCTTAATTGCTGTGCCAGCCCTCACATGGTACATAATTCAAAATGCTAAAAGACAATTTGTTGCTAATCCCCTCAAAGTATGGCTCAGCAACCCCTAAGACCCCAGTTGAGAACCACTGGTCCGAAGATCTCATTAGGGCAAGGAGGAAGGAAATTGTAAAGTCGCAATAGGACGCAATGATGAGCATATTGCAAAGCTGTTGGAGGAATATGAAGTGCTTATTGCTGAAGTCATGTCAAGTGCATAATGGCCGAGTGGGAGTCGGGAGGAAAACACTTCTTTACCTCTTTTACAGAATGCGATTTTCTTCAGCTATTCACTGAATACCGTAAAATGCGCGCCAAAAGCCAGACTCATAAGAAAGTAGTAATTGGTGTCAGGGATGTGTTGTTTAGCCTGAGTTGTTAGTGGAATTCTCACAGCCCTTGACGTATGGATTGCTCTGCCGAGTGGTTATTAAAGAGTTCATACTAACACTTATTTCAAAATCAAATTATCTTTTTTTGGGGGGGGGGGGGGTTACACAAAAAATAGTGGGGTCCAAAATAACCCAATTTGAGTTTAAAAAAAGAAAAAGAAAAGAAAAAAAGGACTGATCCACTATCCAACTTTCTTGGTTTTGTACAAAATAGCCCAATTTTTGGGTTACAAATGACCAAATTTGGGGGGTTATTTTATGCAAAATATTCCAATTTTGGGGGTTATATTGTGCAGAACACCCCAGAACCAGACCCAAGTAGTGGTTCACTCTATTATTATAATTTTTTTTAATCCAAATTGTTTTATTTTTGGCTGGCAACCAGTTCAGGGTGTACCCAGTTTACTGCCCGAAGCCAGCTGGGATAGACTCCAGCACTCCCGTGACCCTTGTGAGGAATAAGCGGTTAAGAAAATGGATGGATGGTTTATTTTGGACCCAACTGTTTTTAGAGTGTAGGAATCTTAATTTGCGGGATAGTTAATGGTTAAACTCTTCTTATAGACATTTGTAAACATTTCCCAATTGGTGGCAGGGCTTGTCCCTGTTATAGAGTTGAAATTGCTGTTTCATATGAGTAGAGATTCTGTTACATTTTCTACGCTTTTGTAGTGAGGATCTTTATTTAGGGTTGGGCCCTGGGTATAGTGACTCTTTCAAAGGGCGGGCCTCCACCATTGTTTGCCCTCTGCAACCATAGCTAACACACCTCAAAAGGCCTTTTTAGTATATATTCTTTTAAAGTGGGTTGTGGTAATAGCAGAGATGAATAGCCAATAAATGAGTCCACCCTTCTTTTTTTTGTTTGAGATTGGATTGCATGCGGACATCTGTTGGGTGGAGATGAGTGGAGAGTTCGACCCCACCAACGTGTTTCACTGTATGGGAAAGGAAGTCATCGGGCTGTAGCTTCAGGCCTTTGTATTCATTTAACAGCCTCCGCCCCTTTTTTGACTGCCATGAGCTTCCAGTTGTCCATTTTGGGGATATTTTTTTACATCCATCCATTTTGTACTGCGCGTATCCTTGTTAAGATGGCAGGTGTAAAGTCTTCGCCATGTCTATGTTTTTGCTTTTCTGGATGCCATTTTATAGAATAATGTTGTAAAATGAGTTGAAGCATGTTGGGATGATAGTTTGTGGTGTATTTTTGACCTAAACCATTAACTGTATCACTGCCGTGGACGTTTAAATTTGAATCCAATGGAATCCAACCAATTGCTGCCGCCAAAAAATACTTTTATCAAGTATGTTTTTTCAAAAATCAGCTTGTAAACCATTCTAATGGCTGACAGTCTTTGCATGATTCTTAATTTATATTTGTTCAATTATTTTTTTATTGTTCTTGTTTTTGTTTTATAGTTTGATGTGTCACAAAAGCAAACAATTTTAGCGTCAAACTCACTGTTTTGCTTGCCATTTCTTCTGACAAAAATAAGAAGCTTGTTTTCTCCACTTTTTGGTGAGAAACAGTGATTTTGGTGAAAACCCAGTTTATATAGAAAGAACTAAAAACATATTGATTGATTGAGAATCTACTACTCATTCATTTGGTAGGTTCAGGTCAAAAATGCAAATCACACAAGGCCAGCGCTGAGAATCAAACCGCAAACCTTGAAAGTCATAGTCAGACATACTTACCACTATTCCATCGTGCTACCCTTGTACCAAGAAAAAAAAAATCCCACCCAGTAACTTCATGTGATACCAGGAAATGTTTAACCCCCCATTGTCGAGAGACAAAAGGTTGTTTTTAATCCCACTGTGAGAGGGGAGGCAGGCTCAGGGGAGGGACGAGCGAGCGAGCGAGTGGGAGGCCGCTGGGAGGGTAATCGGGGGAGGGCGACGTTTGAGAGGGAATCCGCTCTTCTCCCGCTCCTGTCACTCAGTCGCTCCTGTCGCGCCGAGGACTACACGAGCCGCTGGATTACGTCGGTTCACCTCTGATGCGCCAGCCGCTCTGGGGATTTACGATATTGACTGGGATAAAGGTGATGTATTTATTTTTGATTCATCTCAGGGCAAAGTCGCCTGCTGTGGAGATGATGATGATGATGATGATGATGATGATGATGATGATGATGATCATAAACCTGCAATCACTGAGCCAGCCGCTGGATTGGCTGTGATGGGATCTGTGACAGGCTTACGGGAAAGCATGTGGCGCATTTACTGGCCTCTTTCAAAGTGAGGAATTTGGAAAATTTGCAGTGTGATTTAGATATTTCTTTTTTGTGCTGAGGTGAGCTTGATTGTTGTTCAGCTGCCGCTATCAACATCTTTTGTACACGTTGGTCACAGTTGTATTGGGAACATGGTATAATAGCGTTTGAAAATTTGTAAATTGGCAAATAAGTGAAACTCCATTTGTTTATTTTCCCAATAGGAAATAATGTTAATTGAAGTATTGCCATTATACACATGCATAAAGAAATAATTTAGTGTTATGACACTAAAATAATGCTGGATTTGCAACCACAATTCAATTCCAAGTGCCCATTTTGGATCCAAAATGTGTGTATATATATATCCTTGTCCTGTACTAAAGGCTGACTTGGAGCTAGTCACAAGAAGGAGTCATGCCATATCACCTATCACAAAACTCTTTGGGTGTGCTGGCCTCTCACCCAGATATTTTTTTCAGTTGTGCTGTCCCATGTTTTAAACACAATAGTCTGCAGAATGGGCTGATACATCCAATTCCCGCACAGTAGGGACAAGTTAATTCTAACGACTTGGCTTTTCTCCACTCGCTGCCTTCCCCAAAAGTATTGGCACAGTAGATTTAATTTCTGTTACTCCATAACCTCTTCCGTTAACAATTCCAATTCCATCATTTCAAGCTTCATCTTGTGCCAAAGTCTCCATGGTGAAAACCATCAGAGCTAAATTAAAGTAGGGCACCACCTTTAAACCTGTTGCCAACAGCTGTTAGACATCATCTGTTAGAGTGAACAGGAAAATTAGCATCCACTATTTGGGATCTTAGTAAATCAGGCACTTTGACGTTTCAGAATCAGGGCACATCTCAATCCCTTGTTATGAACAATGGTGTTGTGGCCGCTGCGCTTGTCTCCCTCTCTGCTGCTAATTAGGCTTCGTCGGGAGAGAGCCCTATCGTCCGTAAGATGCGTTCTGCCTCTCATTAGGTGCCAGTCTAAAATGAAACCCTCAGGTCAACTGTGGAGCCACCTTTTGCTCTCCCCCACACACTTTCACACTCATGCACATAAAAAAGATAAAAACATTTAAAAAAACACAACCCAGAGAAAAAATCCTACGGATGCTCATTAGAGGAAGTCTGCTGCGAGCTTGTTCAACCTGCGGGGATGTCTCAATTTCATCTTTGTTTTGGCTCGAAATATTTGCATGGCCAATTGACGTGGGAGGTTCTGGCTGCGATGGATACTGGCAATGCAAAGTTCCAGATTGGACTGTGAGTATGTTTGGTCGTTCATAAGCATGAAGGAGTATCAGGGAAACACTGAGAAGAAAAATAAGGGTGAAAATCGTAATTTTATGAAAATAACGTTTTTGAAAAAAAATGTTGTGCTTTTCTTTCTTTTTTCTTTTTTTCTAGAATCAAGTTGGACATTTACAATAAATCTTGTTTCTTGAAAATCTGCGACTTAATCCTTGAAATATTACAAATTTAATCTTGAAATTGCACTTTCAACTTTTTTCTTGAAATTATGTATACCACAAATAATGTCACTTCTTATTTAAAAATATTTGATGTTTTTTCCTCAAATATGCTCATCACTATACACCTTTGTTTATGTAATAGCATTAATAATAAAACAACAAACGTAAATGAATTATCTAAAAAAAACCACTTGATTATTTTTTTAATATTTTTTAAAATCTCAAATACACGACTGTATTTTTGTAATTTAAACCTTTAATCTCAAAATATGCAATTGAAAATTTATCCATGAACAACTTTTTAACTCGAATATATTTTAAAAAAATATGGAAAATATACAACTTCATTTGAAACCCATTCTGTTTGAAACTTCCATTTTAATATTTTTATTTTACTAGTAATCACAATATTTTTAATGAAATTTTGCTCCAAATATGTTCAAATGAAATTTTGTTGAACGTATAACATATTGAACAGTTATATTTCTCTCAAATCCCATAGGATTTTGAAGACATTTGTTTGTTTTTTTATCAAATGAATCGATATGAATCCTATTAAGACACTTTGTCAGGTTGTGATTTATTTGTGCTTATGCAGGCTGTCATTTAACTTTGCACGCTTTGATCTGGATGGAACTGGATGCCGACTTTTACCTATTCTGTGGGTGACAAATATCGAGGCCTTGGCAGAGGTCTGCGCTCTCTGAGTGCTCTTGTTAAATTGCCCATAATTTTTTCTCTCTTTATGTCAGGCTGGCTCAGACTGTCCATTAATCCAGTGTTTAGCCAAGTGTCAAACAGCATTGACTTTCTAACGATGCTTTACGTTATTTTAAGTGGCAATTTTCTTCTTGTTTTGTTGCTTCTGTGGCAGCATATAATGAACCTTTACTGAGTGTGGTTGGAAAGTGATAAAGTGCAGAACATTTTCCTTCACAAAAAGTTGTAAACAGATGAGCTATTGTTGGGTTGCTTATTCAATTCCCTGAAAGACATTAAAGCATTACATAATATATCCAAGGGGACCCACAATGTCCTTTTTAATTACCTGCAGCCACTTCTCATGGTATAACAATATTGCTAAGGATTCTTTATGGTTGTTTTTACAGTTTACATTGAAGGTCTTTGCTTGGCTTCTGTTAAAGAGTCGCTTGTCTGCTTGATAATTTTGGGTGCTCACATCACGACAGCGCCCCTATCAGGTCAGCGAGCATCCCGGTAGGAAAGGTTATTTTCGATCCCCATAAATCACCATGGCAATCAAGTATCAGGCGGTAACAGAGGTCAGCTCTGACTTGCTTTATTGATAGCATCAGCTCAGTAACAGGATGCAGAGAGGCCATTTAGTGTCGGTGTCTCATAGAATAGCGGGAAAAGGAAGCGTCTGACGTCGGTTCAAACTCAGACTGAAGTCGATAAACATCAGCTGCAAGTAAATTGCAAAGACGTCAATCACTTTATGCGTCGATTCCAATAAGAGTGGCGTAGAAGAAGGCTGGGAAGGTAAATAACAGCAAAATAGGATGGAATTGATATTATAGAACTCAATACTGACACACATTCTTCAGTCTTGCGTCTTACGCACATACCGACAATATTTGAAAATTTTCCCTCCTAATTAAAGTCAGCAAAGGCCTGTTTCTCGGATGTCTAATAGATTATCTGGACCATTTTGTGGTGTGGGGTGTGTCAAGAGGGATCTTTCTCACCGATTTGCTCAAAAAAACAGTCAATGGTCATTTTTAAACATGTTCAATATTGCAAATCGTTTTGCGCAAAAACACTAAAACATGAAAAAAAAAAAAAAAAAAGAATATACGGTGTTTATAATATAAAGGTCTAAGGCGAAAAAATTGCGAACTATACAATGTAAAATTTTAAAGTGGAAAAAGACTAAAGCTAAAAAAAAAAAAGCAAAAAGAATAAAACGTGAAAGCTCAGTGAGTCTGGATTTCCAGGCTAAGTCTGAATGCCCTTTGACGCTATACTGCCTCTCCTAGGTCAGTCTTGGTACTACAACAGACATCAAGAGGAAACTCGTGATTGTCAGTGGCGATATCGTTGTTGGAGATTTGTGCGCTTTGCTGGTCATCTCGAGTACACCACAAACTAGAAGCGTTAAGGACACAATTTCCTCAACATGTCCGGGCTCCCTCACTTGTTTGAAATCAGTATGTGTGTACCTATTTTAGATGTCTCCAGTGACATGCAATATGACGTGTGGCTCCTTGACCTTCCGGTTGACAACTGAACAGGGAGGTGGGCAATGAGATAAAAAAAAAAAACATAGTAGGGGTTGGAAAGCTCAGGAGAGGTTGAAAGAAGAAGAAACGAGATGATCGCCAGGCGAGTGAAGATGACAGGAGGTGATGGAAAACGAACAAAGGGGGGATGACAGGAGTTCTTCAAGGGAATTCAATACATGCGCCTCCTCCTCCAGCTTTTATCACTCTCCTACAGACATGATGTGATGTGTGAGTTGCAGTTGGGATTTAAGGGTTTGCCATTTGAAATTGCTGCCAAATACGCGACATCGGGATGTGATTTATGTTGAGGATTTAACTCCAATTTAAACATTTAAAATGTTTGTAATCCATCCATCCATTTTTTATAGTGCTTGTTCGCAAGTGATGTGGAGGCTATTCCATGTTTTTGCAATTGTTAGAGGAAGCCATAGTAGCCGGAGAAAAAGTCACGCAAGCACGGAGAGAAATTGCAGACAAACATACCGGAAGGCTGAAACTAAGATTTGAGCCCTGAACCTTAGAACTGTGATGCAGATGAACGAACCACCAGCTTGATTTACCAAATTAAATAATTGTAACCATACCACCTGTCAAAAAAAAAAAACATATTCCAGAGACTCCACCGAGTTATGTGCTCCCTCTTACGTGTTCCAGTTTAAGCAGCAGAATTTTGAGCCAACTCGAGACGTTAATCTAATCTCACTCATTTAGCCGAGATGTGATAAAGTCATGGATTAATTTTTTAACCCAGGCCAACAAGCGCCATATTGGAGAAGTGGCTAGCATGTCTGCCGCTCAGTTCTGAGGTTTAGGGCTTGAATCTCTGCTTGAGACCTGTTGTGTCGAGTTTGCCGGCGCATTCCATAAAGGAGCCTACTGGGCTCAGTGAAGACCCTAAATTGTCCAAAGGTGTTTGTCTATTTGTATGCCATGCGATTGACCGGTAACCACTCGAGGCTGTACACCACCAGGGCTAACCTGCCAAACCCTCACCACCAAACCACCAAAGACATAAACAGTGTGTTGAACTGTTCTTTTTTTCTTTGTGTAAACAGAACGAAGATAAACAAAAAGAACAAGAGGTCGGACATCCGAGAAGGAGGAGGAGAGCGGGGATTCGAGTCTTTCCTGGTAAGTTAGAATTGTTTTGACTCTCTGGCCGACGTCTGAATTTTCCAGGACTGAATGTTCTTTGGAGCATTTTCCCCTCCCACCGCATGCGATCGCACAAATGTCAGTCTGTGTGCCATATCTGGTAAAGTTCCCCCCACTGGGCCTGAACAGCCTCCACCATAATGCTGCCAGAGTGGCATTTTATTAAATATTAGCTCACTCCGCACAGCTAATAGACCTGCAAACAGTGGCGATGCATTCTCTTTTGTTCTTGTTCTGAAAGGAAAGGTCAGCGCTCGCTTGACTGGTGTTTTTTCCACTGGCAGCGCGGTTTTGTGTTGCTGGAGCTCATTTGGAAGCTCGAGAGTCTAACTGCCTCTTTGATTGCTATGGTTGCCATGGTAATGCACCCTCTTATCTTTGCCCATCCTGTGGCAGTGGGCAGCGATGCGAGGAAATTCAAAATAGCACTTGGAGTCTAAATTGGGCATTATGTGGACGAGTGATAGGTGTTACTGATATGGTGCCAATGATTAGCAATACTGGTATGATAGCAAACAGAAAGGGATGAGGAATTTGTGATTCTGACATCACACAGAGGTGGGCAATCCGGCAATATTGACGGTCAGTCAATGACGGATGCCCATTTTGTTGACGATTGACGGGAAACTTCGAAATATTGACAAACCCAGCGTTGACGGAAGGGTTTTTTTTGTCCGTCAATCCATCAATAAATTTGGCAATCCGTCAATGGCAGACGTCCATTTTTCTCTCAAATTGACGAATGACAATCGGCGGAAAAATTGATGGATGCCCACTTTGAATTTACGGACGCTCATTTTGCTGAGTAATCGACAAATGACGGATTGACGGTTCGGCTTGAAATATTGACGTATTGACGATAACGGAAGGGTGTCCCTGTTGACGATTGCCAAATGACGGCACCTCAAAATCCATTGACCACCTCTGATATCACATCTAAATAAGTGGTGGGCAAGATTTATGTGATAGAGGGACTGATGTGATATCTGCGAGATTCAATACTGATATCATACCAGGTATGTACAAATGAACAGAGCTGGGCAAAACCGTCATTATATCGGCCCGTCATTGACGGATGCCCACCTTTCGGCGAGTGTTTTCGCATTTTTCGACAAGTGCTTTGTGATGCGAAACCGCAAAAAAATACTCGGATTGATGTCTACGTCCGGGTCAGTACAGATGGTTCTTTTCAGCCCGTGTATTTTTGTGAGACTTCACGTCATAAAGCAACCTCTGAAAATGTGGAACCACTCACCAACATTGCGGAAGCACTCGCCAAAAGGTAGGCAATTGTCAATGAACAACGTTTTTGCTCAGATCTGCAAATTAGTGATGGGCAATACCGATATGACGCTAATGGCAATGTTGACATAGCAAAAGGTCGTAAACCTCAAAATGTGCAATACAGCAGTCAATTGACTCTTTAGAAAAGGATTCAAAGCGACCTTCGGGCTCATCTCGAAGCTTTAATTGTGTCTGGAATTAAGTTCTATGGGAGGTCTAGCTAATGTCGCGTGAGTGGCGGTGAGGCGGTTTGCGATAAATGTCCACGACTCAGCCAAGTGTGAAGGAAAGGATCGCACCTTGGCCTTGGGGACGAGTCCCGGAGGCTTGCACGCACAGCTGAGGGCAGACTTAAAAGCTTGTGACGGCTACGAGCTCATCTGTCGTCACCTTTGTATTCACTCGCTCTCTGTCTCGCTCCGTTTGAACATTTCGACGCCTGTTTTAAATCTTTTCGCCAGTCATGCTCTCACTTTCTTTCTTGTCTTGATTCTGCAGTGCTCAGGAAGAAATGGTGGGAAGTAGTGAAGTACAAAAACTTTACTACTTTACTTAAGTAGATATTTCAGGTAGATGAACTTTTTCAACTTCTGTGGATGATAACACCGTAAAAAAGATATAAATAAAAAGTCAAGTATCTTTGCTTCTACTTAAGTACACAGTCTGTTTGCCGCCCCTACTTAGTGTTGGCAAACGGGGGGGCTCGATACGGCAATGCTTCAGGCCTCACAGGCTGAGTCCACGTTTTCCAATAGGCCCTGCTCAGAGTGTTTGAAGCCCAGTCAGGCGTGATGTAGCCTTTTGTGGCCGGGTGCGTTCACTTCTCAGGTTGTCCCATAGAAAGCTGCAGAGGTTTCTGTTAACCACCATTGTTTTTTTTTTTGTGGCATCCTTGTTTGTGTGTTGGATTTTCAACATAACATCAACCATCCGTGCTTTTTCTCTTCAGACCAATAGGATATAGTGTCACATAATTGTAGTTCTCACAAAGCCACTGGACTTGGATATCAAAGAAAGACCACTGTGAAGGTGAAACCAGTTCTTGGTCAAGTTAGGTACACACAGATCATCGGATGTCTCTAAAAGATTACCCTGAGTAATTATCCTGTGATTTAGGGTGTGTAAAGATTGATTTTTCCTCTCAGATCTCCTAGGAAATCAACAATAGTACGTGCTAAACCTGTTCAATATTTATCATGGTAAATTCATATCTGTGTAGGGTCAACACAGAGCTACCGAATCATTCATGTCAACAGCAGATGACTCATCATCTTGAATTATTTTTTTAGGTATGTAAACATGGGGAACACCAGCACGTTGTTGGAAATGAGAGTTCTGTTGGTGAGCAGGTGGATTCCGGCAGGTAGCCCCCTGAGGTGGCTGCCTACATGTCTCCTCGTTGTTCTCTGATACGAGCCTGACATTCCTCAGATGTGTTGACGCTCCTGTCTACTATGTTGTGTTTAAGAAGCTACTGTGTGGCGAGGCACCAGCCTGTCAGAGCGAAAGACGCGGGTAAACAAATAGCGGAACGGCTGAATGCAAAGAGAGGCGAAAAGCAGCCGAGTGACATGAACGAGGTCGACGTGGCCCCTCGGCTCTCCTCCTTGTCCTGCTCCGTCTTCAGGCATAGCGGGGAAAGTTCATGCTTCATGCACATCTCACTCACAGACACACTGCCCGGAGAATTGCAAACGATACTTATCATTATCTAAGGCTGCATTTTTATCGTTTCTTTAACCTCTTTTCAACTGCACAACCTTCCTCCAGGCCTTCCTTTACCCTCCTCTACCCAATCTCTGTCTCATTTTCTGGCCTAGACAAATAGATTCCATTTGAAGTCCTCTCGTTTTATATTTCGTAGTGTCTCTCCCAAAATACTAACTCAGATCCACAGCTTTCCCAATCGCTATGACTTAATACTTCTTCGAGGCATTTTTCTAATTCATGGATCTACAGTTTGGGAGTGCAGTCGTTAGCATGTCTGCTTCACTGTCGAAAGTTCTTGAGTTTGAAACTCGACCTGTGGATTTTATTTCTGGATATTCTGGCTTCCTCCAAAACATACCGTGGACTGCTCGCCAGTCAAAATAGTCAGAGTTGATCCTGAGCCAGAGAGTTAGTGTACAATAGTACGACTTTGTCAGTAGTCTTTATTTCTTGGATGAATTTAGTCGGGAAACCATTGAAAGTCAAGCGTTTAGGATTGGGGTTGGTAGGATATTTTTGCTAGCAACTTAAGGGTGTCTTAGTGGATAGTGATGAGCACATCTTTCTCACAGTCGACATGTCCCAGGTGTGAATCTTGACTCTGGCCTTCCTCTCTGGAATTTACATTTTCTCCTCCATGTTTGTGTGGGTTTTCTCTGGGTACTTAGGCTAATGGTAAACTAAATTGTCCACAGGTGTGAATGTGAGAGATGGAGAAAATGGTTGCATCGGTGGGAGAACCGCATACTCCCCCACCCATGATGGCTTTACCAGAATAACTGATGAGCTTCTAAAGTTGGGATCATGCTACAAATAATCTGCAGCACAAAAGAAAGTCCTCATTAGCGTGATTAATGCTCATTAGCCAATTTATCAGCCAGCTCGACCCATGAGACGAATCATGTTCACCATTACAGACAGACGAGCGCTCTAGAAAATGGATGGACATTTCGTACCTGAGCACTTATGAATGTGTGACCATGAAAACCATGTAGTCATTTGTCACGTGATGCAGATATATAGAATTAAAGTGATTCGAGGACTGATGGCTGTTATCACATTATCTATACTTGTCATATTCAAGCGATGGAAGGGGGCTGGTGTCCTTCCCTGGAGGAAGGTCTCACCTTGTCCAGCTATGCTAAAGAGCTACAGACAGGATCACGGCAGCCTTTTTCACGTTGATCTTAACATAAAACGGACACATTTGTGGGATAGTTTTCTCTGACTGCTCCCACTTTCGCCTTGTGTTTACCGAAGACTCCAAATTGTCTCAAGGTTGAATGGTTGTCTATTTAAATATGTCAGCCCTGTGTTTGGTGACCTGTCCGGGATGTACCCCACCTGTCTCCCTTTATTAACCCTGACCATCCATTATTTTCTAAAACACTTGTCCTCCCGGATGAATCTAGGCGAGAGGATTGGTACACCATGGACTAGTCGCTAGCGAACCGCAGAGCACATATGGACAAACAACCATTCACATTAACACCTATTGACAACTTAAAGTCCTTAATTAACCTAAAATGCATGTTTTTGGAGATATGGGAGGAAGCTGGAGTATAACGAGAAAACCCATGCATGCAAATTGTCCATAGGTGTAACTGTGGATGTCAGTGCATTTGTCTATATGTACCCTGCGATTGGCTGGTGATTGGCCTCCCATCCAAAGTCAACTGGGGGCGGCGGCTCCAGCTCACCCATGATCCCAAGATGGACAAGCGCCATACAAAATGGATGGATGGATGGTATGGGAGACAAAAGGACAGGGTAGCTCCCTCATGATGGTTTACCAGAACAAGTCTTTTTTTTTTTTCAGTTGCAATCATGTTCATAAAGGGCCTGCAGGACATTAGAAAGTCCTTCATTAGCATCATTAATGCTCATTAGCCAACTTTTCAATCAGCAATGAGATGTTAATATGTTCCCACTACTGAGACTGAACACACCAGACTTTCCAGTCCTTTCATCCCCACTTGCCATCATTTCTCAAAATAAAAGTACTTCACATGAAATGGGGTCACCCAATTACGTGCTGGGAAAAAAAGAAGAAGAGGGTTGTATCTCTGTTCTATCCTTTCCTGTCCTTGGTGTAATATCACACAATTTTGCCATCCTTTGCAAGTTAACATCCTCAAAAAATGGCAGAAATGGACTGTAACAAGGTAATTTTAGAAGCATCATAAGGTTAAAATGAGAATTTCCTGCACTGCTTTGCAATTCCAAAACCGTCTTGGATGTTTACTCATCATCGTTGATGGATTGTTGCCCAAGTCCCGGTTATTTGTTAAGTTTTGCATATGAAAACGCGTCTTGTCAAATGAAGTGGCTGTAGTTGAGGCGAACGCAATCAGAGCTCATTCAGAACTGGCTGAAAGAGTGTTTGCATCTGTGGCACTCACGCATGCAGTGAATCACATGGCCCGCTTTTGGTACTGAGTGACAGCCTGAGGAATGGCCGACATGTTTACCTCAAGAGTGACTATAGAGCTTGTTCCCCATATGCATGATAAATCATTTGAATCCGCTTAGAAACTAAAGCTTTTAAGAGGTGTTGTTTGGATTTCATTACATTCATTAGTATTGGTCCCCTTTGAGCCAACATGATAGCAAGTATCCATGGATGTGATGTGTACCAGTCCAAGCTAGCATAAGGAATAACACTTTTTGCGTTTTCAGTAGGAATGAAAGTTTGTGGTTTACCGAACAACGATAATAACAGATGGGTTAGTTTTACCGTTTACTGTGCTCCATACATAAAGACATGACATTATGAAAGTGTGTAGTTGTGATAAATGACCATATAACACATATCCAACTTCCCCAAAAATGGCAATGCTAAGATAGCTTATACAAGCAGATATTAAGGAAGGAAAAACTTATATAGCGCTTTAGCTACACCATATGTTGTCCAAAGCACTTTATCAAGCTTTGTATTAACTTTTTTGAAAGCATTGGAGTGTTACAAGACTGGACGCGCTAACACAGTTGCATCAACCGACAGAAAGAAGACTTACTTTAACCTCCAGAATCCCTCGCTCGACATCCTTTTTCGCTTTTGGTAAAGTTTTAAATCCATCCGTGTCGTGTCTGTCGTAGCAGCTCGCTAGCACTAAGCTCGTCTCTGTACATTCTATGGTCTTTCCATATCCTGAATTTTCACTTATTGGGGTTTGTTCTGGAACATAACCGCTGTAATAAACAAGGGTTCACAATCATATATATGTTAATCCCCCCTTGCCCCAATATTTGTGGGGGTTTTTTTATCAATATTTTTTTCTTTGTGCTTGTATTATTATTTTTTACTATATTTTGTAACATTCATGTATTTTTTACAATTTTCTAATATTTTTTCTCCTTGTAATTTTAGTCCAATATTTGTACTTAATATTATGTATATAATATTTGTTTAATGTTTATATTATTTTCAAACTATTTCTAATATTTGTGTATTTTTATATCTAATGTGTGTATTTTTCCCTGATATTTTTCTCCCTCATATTTGCAAAGTATTTTCCCCCTTAAGTGTTTGTTTATTTGGTAGATAATATCGAACAATTGGGAATGGACGCATTGTCTGAAAACGGAAATTTGTTGTGGTAAAGATACCAAATCCAGAATCATAAGAAACGTATCAGTCTCACCTGGTGGATTCATGAATTAAGAGCTATCTCACAATCCTTGTGATCATTATTTATGAATGACATGATTCTTAGTCATCCTTATGTATCCCTTCTTTAGACCTATTTCTCTGTGTATACCATACAAAGTAGAACCAAACATGAATCAATAATTAAGATTTTTTTTTTCCTATAACCCAATCAATGCATGCGTGTTGTTTACTATTTTTAGGAGTTAACTGTGGTTTGTCTCTTATATTTTTACAAATGTCACGATTTGATTTTTCTCACACTTTTGAAAGCGCCATTGTTTGCGTCCTGCGAGACTGAAATTGGATGGTGCGCTCCTTTTGGGAGGCAGCCGAGGGGAAATGATTTGTATTCACCTGCCGCATCTCAATGGAGCTGGCTTGAGGATTGGCGGGGGGGGTTGCTGAGTGAGAGGCGGGGGGGGGGGGGGGGGGGGCGTTGACAATATAGTGCTTTCTTTATGTGTTAATGGATTGCGCCGACATTCACGCACATTGTCCTGTGGTGTGTCCATCAGTCAATAACTGCTACATGTTAGGGAGGGAGGGGGGGAAGGGTGGTGGTGGTGGTAGGTGTCATTAAAGACTCTCCAGGTGACAGCTCCCGGTCACATCTCGAACGCCTCTCTCCTGCAAATGAGTCCCCCTTGTTCCATGTTCGTACTTTTCTCTCCTTTTACATAACCCAGCTTTCATTGTCCCAGCTGGATTATTCTGTCAGCCGCACAAAAAGAGACAAAGTGGAGCCGGGGACAGCCAGTAATGAGCAACTCCTCTAACAGCGTTACATGTAAGAGCAGCCACGGTGCGGGGAAAGCCTTTGGGAGACAATGGCCGGTTTTGAGAGGTCTCTTTGATTGAGTTTCCTGGCTTTGGGGTTGATTGTGGAGTGGGAGCTGTGGGTTGAGGCGGGGTGGGTGCGAGGGGTGTGAGGGCCCTCCTCTGCGCTGACCTTTCAGAGACACAGGTGGAGTGGAAGGAGGTCCATTGTGTGGGCGCTCTGAGAACGCAGCGCTCAATAACACTAGACCTCGCTCCACCTGCCCGGGATTTTCTCACCGGCTTGCTTGCTTTCCCACCAGCCAAATTGAAGTGGGTGTTTTGTTTTTTGTTTTTTTGCTATTCTTCACATATTTCTCAAATCTCAAATTATTTTGATAATTGATTAATCATTTCCAAATTCAAAATTGTCCAAATCTTCGGAATTTCCGGATCTCAACAGTAAATAATTTCTGTAAGGCATTTGCAAATTTACTTTTACTTTGGAAAATAATTCTCAACATTTTTGCCAATTTTCTGATAGATGTTACGGACCAACTATTAATCTGTGCTTTTCTGCACTGTCAATTTAAAATGTTGTCCTATATTTTAACATAGGGCTAATTTTTTTGTAATTACTCGATTCATGGATTAATCGACAAAACAATTGACAGATTATTTTTAAAAAAAATGTTAATTGCAGCCCTATTTTCTACTGTTGTTGTATTTTTTTGTCTAATATGTTTTTTTTTGTTTTCTATATTTTTTCTCTTTTTCCTAATATTTTTGCTTTCCTATTTTTGTATTTTTCAATCTAGTGTTTATTTGTATTTTTCATATTTTTGTTTTATCTCTAACATATTTTTGTATTAATTGTGCTTTTCAATTATTATTATTATTATTATTATTTGTACTATTTATGCAGTAATATTTTAGTACCTAGTATTGCTGTATTTTTTGTCTGACATTAGTGTATTTTAAAATCAGTTTTAATCAGGTTTTTTGTCAAATATTTTATATTTTATAATTTTTATTTAGTTATTTTTTTCAGATCGTTGCACATTTTTTCGTAATAGTTTTGTATTTTTTCTATTATTTTCGGTTTTCTTGATATTTTTGTATATTTGTTGTAATATTTTTTGCATAGTATTGAATATTATTTTTGTTTTTTTTACTGTGTGTTTTTCATTTCAGTTTTGTGTCTTATTTTTGACACCTATTTTTGAGTTTCCTTTTTAGCTATTATTTTTGTGATCTGTTTAATATTTTTGTATTTTTCTAACTTTGAGTCATTATTTTTTCGTGTTCCTTTTTGTTGTTCAGTATACTTCACTCCACCATCTTCTCACCGGCTCTCTTGCTTTCCCAGAGGCCACATTACATGTTGCCTCTAACCGGCTGGCTGAAACTGATTGTTCCAGCGTGTTCCCCATATCTGATTCTGTCGGCAGATTTTAGCCAAACACAAAGCGGCGGTGCGCTGCAAATGACCCGTAGCCGCCCGCTTCTACTTGTATCAGCACTATTCAAATTGTCTGCGGAGCCGAGTGTTTGCTGGAAACACCCTGTTGTGTTCCTAGAAGCACACTGTATTGCATTAATTGTTAACTCAGACTGGAGCCGGGCGGACACGGCACCCCCGCGGGAGCTCATTTGCTGCAAAAACATCACCGTTGTTCGCGTCTCCCGACTTCTTATTGACTGGTTTTCTTCCGCCGCTAAGCTCAGAGTAAACTCAACATATGGGCCCCCATCTTGGGAGACCCTCCACTTGTTGACTAAGCCTTCCGGTTGGGACTCGCTAGCAAAATGAAACCGTTAATCGCACCTCTTTTGTTGAGCACAGAGGAAGTTGGAGGGTTTGCGTACAGTTTCTCCTCAAGGTTGCCAAGGCGATGACAAATAAATCTGGGCCTCTTGTGTCTTTTTTTTTTTTTGTCATGAGGGTTTGCCGTGTGACTTTATTGGCATTTTGACAAGCTGAGTGGATGGCGAGCACCTGTGTTTGGACATGGGAAATATGGTTTTGAAAAAGGTGTACCAAACAACGCAATTAGCCATTCGTATCACAGTCCTGCTCAGCACTACTTGTTTCTTTTGGGGATTTTTCATTGTACCGATTTTTTAATTATTTCCCTGAACTCGGAAGTTACTCCGCTTGCCGCCTCGGAGGATTTGCTCGTCTCCTTGCAGCAAATTGGTTTTATGTTGATTACACCCGCAACCCCCCCCCCCCCCCCCCCAACCTCCTCCAGTGCTAAAATGCGTCATTTGATGTCTGGGAGCTTCGAGACCAAGTACAATCAACCAATCCATAATATCTGTCATCTGTGCTCGACTTTTTGAAAGGAAAAGTAACAAGTACTGATGCATATTTATAGCTATTAAAAGTTCCCACTCCTGCTCTCGTTCCAATGTTGTTGTTTTTTTAAACGTCTAAGGTCATTTCATTTATTAGCAATATGAGCTACTGCCCAAGTGCCTCAGTGTCACTTTGCCACATTACTGACTCGCGACTTTCATACATCGAGACACCTTTCACAGGCCGTCTTTCCGAGATGACATGAGAGGACTTTCATATTGCCTCCGATATTGCCTCTGAGGAGAAATACTTCTGTTCAGAGGTTCTGACGCGCTAAGATGAAAGTGAAACGCCGTTCACTTCCACTTTGCTTTAACAGGCCGGGATTTGCGCCTTCGCGCCGCCGCCTGCCCCAACTCACTGATGTTGTTTCAATCTGCATGCTGAAGAGCATCCGCCGCCTCCAAAAAGTAGCCGCGGCAATTATTGTCCTGGGTGCCAGAGAAGGCAAAGCGAATCCCGGAGTGCTTTGGCTCAAATGGGGGGGGAAGCTTTGTGAATACCAACGACTCTCAAGAAACTAATTGCTGGACGCACAGCTGCAGAGTAGATTGATAATTAAGAAACTAATTGATGGAAGAATAACTATCCTATTTTTTTTGCTGGACAAGTGGGATATGTCCTCATAATGGGCTGCTTGAAGGGCATTATCCGCTTCATACTTCACTACTGTCAAGGCTACTTTTTTCATGTCGACTATGGTTCTCACAAAGGTTTTAAAAGGGAAATGTTACATGATATTTTTGTTTTGATGGCTCATACACAAATAGTTGGATTGCCTAATAAGTTTGAAATGAATCAATCGCATACAGTAAATCTTTTGTTATCTGCCTATTTCTGAAAATGTTACACGAGTGAGCCTTCTCCACGAGTTAATGGAAACTCCGAGCTTAATGCTAGCAATCAATTCATAAACCGAATATCATCCGCGTGCGGTGTTATAACCATTTAAACAACGGTAGACAGACAAAATAGCAATACTCGCAGGTATAATTATATTGTTCATCTTCTGTAAAAAAAAAAAAAAATATATATATATATATATATATATATATATATATATATATATTTAATTAGACTAATACTACTGCAGCTTAGCGAATCATTTGCGCAGCTCTTCTTTGTGTGTCTCTAAATCTGTGTTATACTGCCGCCTGGTGGCCAAGGTGCACATATCAGAATTCTTGGGCTCAGGAAAATGTTTTGCAACTTGATGCATACTACTCGTAGGTTCCATCAACTATCTACTTCGGCCTTTTGGAATATGCGCTGATTTGACAAAATTAAAGCTGAACTTGTTCTCTATCCACTCTATTTGTTTCAGTTAATTCCTTTTGAATCTCTTCACTAAAAAGTCTCAAACAACATATTAACCACAGATGTGATGAATTAAAGCGCCCACTCGATTTTCCGGCATTGTACAGTGCAGATGAAAGGTGGTGGCCCCTGATTCAGATGTAAACCACGGCAATTATTTGCATACCACCCCCCAATTATAAAAGCTAATGAGAAGATTGTGGCGTAGGCGCACTGTGGGACTTCCATTGTGTCACCAAAGAGGGGCCCGGGAGAGACGCTTGTCAAAGTCACATTGTGACAACATGGTTCTTTCCAATATTGAAGGATATTTTATTTAATTATACATATTTGTAGCTGAGGTAAAAGTGATTCTTAAATATGATTTGAAATACCAAATAGTTCTTGAGTACACACTAAAATGAAATTTTGTTTTTCTCTTGTCCTGTTTTGATGGCCTATTTGCATGCTAAGTATAACAGATCAAATAAGCTTAAAAATCAGATTTTTCATGACTTAGCAACAATTATAACATCAGGCTAATTGCTCTGACCTATTTAACTTTTTATTTTTTTTTCTGTGTTTTATCCTGTAATTAATGTGATTCATTCCTCATATTCTCAGAAAAATACTATATTAATATCACTTTTTTAATTTTTTTTGCCCCGTATATAGCTAGTAGTTTGCGTTTGACCAGTTAGCGTTGCAGCTAAAACAGCTAGCATGTACTCTTCAGCCAAAACTTAACAATGTTGTTATAATTAGTAATTATACTAAACTTAAATAACTTTATGTAATTGTAAATTACATAGTTAGCAATATTTCTTAAACATTGTGGTGCCTTAATATACAATGGACCCAACTTAAGTTTTTTGGGATACGATATGAAAAAAAAAAAAGAAGAAAAAAAGCTTCAACCTGTTTATTGCCACTCCGGCTTGAATTTTACTGCCAAACTAAACATAAAGAAAATATAAATCCATGTTGTGTGTTTAAAACAAGCCATAAAGCTTTTCCTTGGCAACATCTGTTAAGCTTCATGCTAACAAACAATGTAAAACGCCATAGATAAGCTATTCATTAGCATCAGTTTCACAGTGTTCTAACCCTTTAGGCAACAGATATTTGAATACAACCATGCTCACAGGCATATATATTCTTTATCATATATATATTATCCTCCACAGTATACTGCCTACTATTCATTCACACCGCTACATGCTTCAGTTCTTCTTCTTGTGGCTACGTGGATGTGCATCTTGGTTAATATGCAACAACACCATTAGGTTATGGTTTGGATGTATTGGTTGTGTTTTGGTTTGTGAGGTGGGAAAATGTGGCGGCAAATAGCATGCAGTCTTCCCCATTGATAAAATGCTTTCTGCTTTGTATTGTATTACATTAAATAGGAATTGGATATTACCTACTAACGGTGAATAAGTCAAAAAAAAAAATTCAAGTCAAGTAGTGTTTAAAATTTGGGTTTGGACTCAAGATTAGTGCTTTAGACAAAGATAAGTGTTCCAAATTAGCGTTCCAGGTCAAGGCTAGGTTATTAAATTAGGATTGTAAACTTTGCATTTGTGTTTTCGTCAAAGTCGTCCAATTGGAATAGGGATATAAATAATTTGAAAGAATAAAAAAAAAAACGTCATGAATAAGACAATTTCTTGCAGTCTTTTCCACTTTTTTATGTCATTTCCCGCCAGAAGATTCCGACGTTTGCAATCAAAGTTCCCTTTTGACTCCAAGTCGACTTTACATGACGACCTCAAATAGTTGCAAAGGATTTCTTCCAATGAGGTTTTGCAGTTCTGATTTGCAGCATTGACCTCCATTTGTCACAGCAGGTGTGCACAATGAACCTCGTTTGCCCCCCCCAGGCTCTTTTTTTACGACTTTCCCCTTCTGTGCTCTCTTACATAAAGAACCTATTTAGAGATTGCATCATTTTGTGTATAATGTGCACATTGTAGAGAGTGAGTAAAGAGAGCAACGATGTATTTGGAAATTCAAAGGTTTTCCTGTTGGGAAAATAAAAATGATAACAAAAAAATAATCTGATGTCATCATCGGATCGTTACTATTAATTTATACATACAGCCAATGTAATCAATCACTTGTTACTCACACAAAAGTAAAAAAAAAGTGGTCAATCACTGTAATAGCAAAATCTTAAAACAGTCACTAGCTTGATTGCGTATATATTTAAGTGTATTTATGAATATAAGTATCAAACCCACGTTGAAAATTTATTAAAACTAAATACATTTCAAAAAACAAAAAACAAAGCTCGAAAAGAAATAAAAATGAACTGTAATGAAAATTCCAAAACTATTTTAACCACAGTGTGTGTGTGTGTGTGTGTGTGTGTATCATGATTATGTTTTATTTTTTTACATTAAACAACAATGCATTTTGTACAAAAAACCCTCTTTAATGTCACGTAGACAAAAAAAACGACGTGCTGTGCAAGTTGTGAATGATGTGCTGAACTGCAGATATGAATCAGAAGCACATTTAATTCATTTCTCACTTTGGTGGCGGCGGACAGAAAAGATTGGCCTGTCAGTGAAAAGATTTCCTCCCTGATGTTATCGGCCGTCTGACAGTTTTTGGCGTAACGCTCTAAACGGAGTTGTTAGCGTTATTGACTTTTCTGCTTTTCCGCCATCTGTTTTCACACGATGTCCATTTTTCACCACATTTGAACTTGCACTTTAAAACACAGCAATTATTATTACATCTTATTGTTCAGTACTTGGGAACGCTTTGGTTTTTCGTACCTCTGAGATGCTGCTGGGTGTGACGATGTGAGGGGTTTGGGCCTTGTATCATCACAGCTCACAGGGATATTTATATCAAACACACGCACACACACACACACACACACATTTCGATACAAGTGCGGCGACCGGCAGGAGCGCAGCCTCCTCAGCTCATTAAATTGTGAAATGGATCCGCCCTGGAAGCTTTCCAGATAAAAATCACCATGCAAGGCTTCACCTCCGCATTTATAATTAACACTTTTATTCCCAATTAGCCCCCCTTTTTTTTTCGCAATGCAGGCATTACCGGTGGCTATTTTAGTGCATGACTGATTTCTCCTTTTCGGTGGACTCGCCAACAAGA
Organism: Leptonotus elevatus; assembly: GCF_054856555.1. Lineage (NCBI taxonomy): Eukaryota > Metazoa > Chordata > Actinopteri > Syngnathiformes > Syngnathidae > Leptonotus > Leptonotus elevatus. The sequence goes on from NC_141242.1 coordinate 11,909,910, forward strand.
ACAGTTAGCAGCGAACTAGCTGACAAGCGGCTAGCGCAAGAAGCTAATGACTTTTATACCACTTTTCCTTAAATAAAATAATTGTCTATGAGGGCCCACTCGTCTAAACAGTTATTCAGATTAATATTGTCTTTGTGGAATATGAATTAAGCAGCAACCTCCATCTGTTTTTATCCGTCTTAGGGGGCGGCCATTTTGCTACTGTCGACTGAAAATGACATCACAGTGCTTAAGGGCTCTGATAACGACCAATCGCAGCTCAGCTTGCGATTATCACATGACCTAACTCAGAAAACAGGTGAGCTGTGATTGGTGGTTTCTGAGACTTTCGGCACTGTGATATAATTTTCAGTCGACAGCAATCTGCAAAATGGCTGCCCGCGGAGATGGACAAAATAATTTGAGACTTGAATTCCCTCTTTTTTTCGTATTATAGCCACATGAAGAAGTGCTTATTTTCAAACATCACACCACTTTTCCTAACCAAAATCATCGCGCAATGGCAGGTATTGCCATCAAGGATTATGGGAAGTAAATCATTTTCGAAAAGGTTGGTCTAGAGCAGGGGTGGGCACGCTCGTTCCTCGAGGGCCAGAGTCCTGCAGGTTTTGGATGTTTCCCTTCTCCAACAAAGCTGATAAATGATCAGCTAATCAGCAAGCTCTGCATAAGCCTGATAACAATCCTGTTGATTGGAATCAGCTTGTGTTAGAAGAGGGAAACCTCCAAAACCTGCAGGAACCCGGCCCTCGAGGACCGAGTGTGCCTACCCCTGGTCTAGAGCAGTGGTTCTCAACCGCGGTCCTTGAGTACCCCTATGCAACCTATTTTCAATGTTTCCCACAAGTTTCAAATGATTAACTAATCAGCAAGCTCTGCATGAAGCCTGATAACGATCCTCAGCTGTGTTCACTGGGGAGAGATGGAAAACAGGCTTGGATAGGGGTACTCGAGGACCTGGTCTGAGAACCAGTGGTCTAGAGTAAGATATATGAAAAAATGCATTGAAAGTTATACACGTTAGGCACTTTGCCCTAGCATTAGCATTAGCATTAGCATTAGCATTAGCATTAGCGTTAGCATTCCAACGACCTTTTCTCATAGTACTTCCAGGTCATCAAATCAAAAACCAGAATGGGAGGCCCTCTGTCTTCCTTCATTGCTCCGCAAAATCAGTCAGAAGAGCCACACAAGATTAAAATCAAAGTCCTTCGAGCTACATCAAGTCCTATCAAGCTGACGGCAGTGGAACAAAACCCAGGAAGTCAAAACACATACACAGTTGCTCAGAAAGCCTCTTTGTTGTGTATTATGCTCAACTTTGGCTGTTCCACTGTAATTTGTGATGAAATTGGTCTCGCCTTTCGGCCCGGACTTTGTGATACTACACAACCGTGTGATTGGCTCACGCCCTCGGCCCAAAACACACGCTCTCCCGAGAGAGCGTGTGAAGGAAGCCAGGGGGGCGCAGACGAGTTCTCCTCCATCATGACCCGAGGGCAGTGCTAACAAACAAGTCAGTCCCCCAAAGGAGGGTCGGGACGGGGGCCAACTTGTTTTGCTGTCAGGGCCTTTTCGCCCCAGACAAAAACGTAACCCCTCGCCACTGTCGGACCTGCCCCAGTGCTGCTTGGTGTCTGACAGGCCAATTTTAATTTCTTCTTCAAGTCAACCACAAAGTTCAATGTGTGCTGTTGCGATTAGAAAAAGGAGCATGTCTGCCCTCACAGCAACTTTCCCGTTCCGCGCCAACGGCTTTTACAGAGAGATAAAAGCGGGCCGGAATATGACTCCCAATTTCAGTTTTCAAGCTTCACAAGCTAAGCAAATAAGAAATTATACTGATGCTATCGGTTGGAATAATTGCTTGCTATGGCTATGGACTTTGGCTCACACTTGAGTGTGGACAATGAATGCATAATCGTTAGCATTTGCCAATCAGGATTTCTGAAACATGTTTCCCAGGTTCACACATACGTGATGGTGTGGTATACGTGCCAGAGCAGTAGCAAAGAAAATGATATCCTCGGCAAAGCAGTGCACACTTACTGAAAAACCTTCCGAGCCATGTAAGCTGTGTGGAAATACTAGGCTATAATAGTTAAAAAAAAATAAAAAATACTTACTGATGTCAACACTTTGTAGCCAATTCCAAATTATAATGCAATTACGTTGCATACTGTACCGTATTTTTCGGACTGTAAGTCGAAAGCACATTTTTGGGAGGGGTTGGGGGTTATGTTACAAAAGTCCTCAGACCCTCCCTGAAAATCCCTGTTCCCTAATCGTGGGTGAGATCTGAAGTATGCTCCTTCACTCCGACTGTACGTAAACACGGAGCGTTATTCACGTTTTCCCATCAAATGAGTGCCAGAGCCCAGTGAGTCAGGCAGTACATTTCTTCTTCTACTGTCTTGGCGGTGGGCAAATACTTTTGGTGCATTACCGCCAGTGGAAAGAAGGTGGCAGTAACTTGGCAACTTTTTCACTAAATCTGGCCAATTTCCAAAGCTTCTTGGTGACTTTTTTTTTTTGCATAAGAAGCTAGCGACAAATTAGCGATTTTTATTCATTTTTTTATCTGGTAGACAAAGCATTTAAGTCATGAAGTTATTTTGAGAAGTGATGGCCTAAAAAAAAAACTGAAGAAAGTTGATTAATAGTTCTAAACATATTTAGGGTGTTTGTTTGTTTTTTTACTCACTTGTTGCCTCTAGCGCAACGTTATTTCTCTCTCCTGCAGCGTCCATTACAATTGCATGGGTCGTGAAGTCGTTTAGCGACTTCTAGCGACTTTTAGCACAGCCAATAGCTACTTTCCCTTACTGGGGTGTTGACAACACTGACAGATTACAGAACAGGGATTTTGGGTGCCAGTCCAAGTTCTAAGTCAAGTCAAAAGACCGGCCAAACGATGGCATTTTTTGTTGTTGTTACAATTTATAGCCCCAAAAATACAGTAATCCAAAATGGATGATGAACTCCTTTGAAGACATCCGGCAAGCAACACGTTTCTCAGTTTCTATTAAAGGGACATTTGTGATAAAACTATTATAAAAACATGCAGTTGAATGATAAAATATCAATAAGAACAAATAGTTACAATAAATTGTTTTTATATTTGAGTGAAATGTATGTCATGTTCAAGAAAAATACGTGTTTTTTGTTTCTGAACAATATTTGATTTGATTGAAATCAAATTTTCAAACGACATTATCAAGTATTGTTATTTGGTATTGGCAAATACTCAAATGTGGTACTTAAAAAAAAAAAAGGATATATATATATATATATATATATATATATATATATATATATTTGTTTTTCTAGTGCATCTTAACTACATGAAAGGAAATCGCATTGGGTGATTCAGTGTCTGGAATTGCCTTCCAAATGTTAAGGTCGTGTGTGTGTGTGATCAATATGGCACAGAGGACCGATGGCTTGTGGATTAACAAACAGAGCAATGAAAGCCCCCCCCCCCCCCCGAATCTCTCCATCATCCGCAATGCATGACCATTGATCTGTGTCCACTGTTGCAGAGATGAATCTCCCTCTCTCTCATATTCTCTCCCTCTAATGTTGTTGTTTTTTGTCTTTCCGTCCTTGTAGCGTGAGTCAGAGCACACGTGTCCTGTCGATTGCGTGACTGGGCAGGGAGAGGAGGGGCTACTTGGTGGCGGACTTTGGCGTCGCACGCTGACGATGGAGAGGAGGAGGATGGGCGAGCCACGCTTGCTGCTGCTGCTGGTGGCGGTGACGGCGCTTCTGGGATGCCCCGCCACAGCACTGGACGTCCCGCTCGATCGTAAGACAACAGGACAAAACGCACATCATGCCTCATGTGAAGTGTCATTTCATAGAAATGAATTACAATATGACTTGTAAATGAGTCAAATATGAAATAAATGCACTAAATCTAATAACTAGAAGGAATTCCATAACAAAGTTTATACCAATACTCACTATATTTATTTATTTTTGTAAATTGGTCATTACTATGTGTGTAGTATAATGAAAAAAAAACAATCCAAACTTAGTTTCATTATTATTATTATTATTATTATTATTATTATTATTATTATTATTATTATTGATTTTCTTTTTTATTGTAGTTGTGTTGTTAATCGTACTTCTACCAATTATCGGCTTTGGACCTTAATTCAATGATACAGCACTGGGCGCCCTCCTGTGGCCATTTTACGATCAGGAAGTAGAAATGAGAAGAATAGAAAATTGCCACTAACTTCTTGAAAATTTAAGGAAAAATACTATATTGGGATATTTAGGACATTCTTGAAATTATCTGTCATTGGTTTTCTTGTGTGAAAATTTTATGTATCCAAAGTACTAATGGTATCGGTACTTGACATCGGTATGGGTGACTAATCAAGAGTTTAGTACTCGTGCTGGTATCGAACATTCTTTGTTAGGATTTATAGTATAATTTTATGGCATTTTATGAATATTATCTGCAATTTGATAAAATATTATTTATTGTAGTATAAATACTATACCTATAATACATTAGTTTTTCATCAGAGTCCTCTCTTAAGAACAAACTAAACAAGCAAAACAAAACCCCCCCAAAAATTCAGAAAAATACTGTTGGCATAGAAAATATTAATAAAGTCATTATTTTGTCAAATAAAATACATAACTAGCGCCGCTATATAAGAACAATAACTAGAAACGCATTTAGATGAAGAAATTGCATTCCTTCCACACTAATGTATGGTTCTCTTTGTTGTGACTTTTGCTGATTCTTTTGGGGGCAAGTTCTGGAAAGATGTAAGTTGCAAGCAAGCGTGACGTCCGCAAAGCAGCTGTTTTGTTGCGCTTTGAGTCTCGTGCCATTTGAAACGCTGTTTTTTTGGTGTGATTTGCAGTGGAACCATAGCGTGCTGCATGCTTGTTTGGGTTCCGTTTTATTAGCAATTGGCATGAGCTTACATGCTCTGCGTTGTGGCGCTGGTACGATCCAGTAGATTGTGTTGTGCATGCCTTATTTTTTGTTCTTGCTCAGGTGCTTAACTGAGAGAGCTTCGATTGCATGCGTCAATGTGGTTAAATGGACGGTTTGCGGCGAAGGTCAAGGTTGAACGTCATCTGTATCTCTCTGGCTGCTTTTAGTGCCGCAGCCTCCCACCATTACACACCAGTCCCCCAAGGATTACATCATCGACCCCCGGGAGAACATTGTCATCCACTGTGAGGCCAAAGGGAAGCCTCATCCCAGGTTCAAAATCACGTGTTCTCACATACATTTTCAAAAATACCAACAAAAAAACGGAAAAAGTTGAATGTAAGCAAAGCCAATCGTCTTCTATCTTCTGTTGACGTTTCTCCTCAGTTTCTCCTGGACGAGAAACGGCACCCACTTGGACCTTGAGCAGCACCCCGACGTGCACATGAGGGCCCACTCGGGGACGCTGGTGGTGGACATCAGCAGGGAGCGCGCCGAACATTACGAGGGCGCGTACCAGTGCACGGCCAGGAACACACACGGGACCGCCGTCTCCAACGACATCGTGGTGCGGCAGCCCAGTGAGTAACTCGCGGCTCTTCCTCCATATTTTTTTTTTTTCATCTTCTTGCTAAACATGCATTTTCTTTTCCATAAAACTAAGTTGAATTTTCCATCTTAAGGGCGTTTCTGAAAGGTAAAGGTTTGCATGCAGAAGGTGGCATGAAATACGAGCTGGAATTTCCCTTCTTGTATTTCTCCAACATGAAAAGTGGGGACATTATTTGATCACTTGTTGCATTTGTAAGTGTGAATATATTAACAAGCTTTATTTTAGTATAGTTGTTAATTATAGCAATGGACAGAATATCAGTCAAAAATGCTTTTATGCAAACAATACTCCGCAAAATGACTATACTGATTATTGGCCAGGCAGATTATCGGCACTGATATTCATCTATTGACCCTTTTTCAAAATCTGACGGTCGATAAGAGATCATAGAGAACTATTTTTAACCTCAGGGAACTATTTATTCAAATGTTCAATTCATATATATTATAAGAGATGTTGTTGACCTTGGGAAATGAAACAAAGATAAGCGAAAGTTTAACATTTCAGTTATTTCATTCATATTTTACTGTAAAAAAAAAAAAGAGAGAGAGAGAGAGAGATATTTACTTGTTTATGTTTTCATTTAACTTTAAAATAATAATAATAATAATTATTATTATTATTATTATTATTATTATTATTATACTAATAATAAACTTTATTACAGACTCAATAGATAAAAATTGGAGTTGTTATTTTTATATTTTTTTATCTTGACGCCAATATTTTCCCTTTTGCTGAAATTGAAAATCGGTTCCAAATATTGGTTATCGGCATCCTTGACGACTAATAATCGGTATCGGTCCTGAAAAGAAAAGCATATCGTTCTAGCTCTACAGTATAAAACACAGAAGCCATGAGTCATTTAAATTTTGGGTTGAGGGACAACGTTTTGGATGAAAACTGTAGTTTGTTAATTTCTTGGTAAATTAACAACCCTACAAATTCAGCAAGAGATCAAATAATGATTTCCCCAACTGTATAATGACCTCACCTCGCCTCATCATTCCTTTTCGCTCTTCATTTATAATTATCAAGCTTTTAATTCGCCTACTGCATCTAATAGCTTTTTGTTTTAAACCAATCCAGGGTCGCCTTTGTGGTCCAAAGAGAAGATCAAGCCAATCATCATCCAGGAGGGCGTGTCCTTAGTGTTGCCGTGCCGACCCCCTGCCGGCTTTCCTCCCCCCATTGTTTTCTGGATGGACAACAGTAAACATTTACAAGCACGCATGTCACACAATGATATGAATGTTTTCTGTACACTCCGACAAACAAACGACACTGATTTTGTTTGCGAACGTCCAGTTAAATCTGATTGCTGCCGTTTCGTCCCCCCGTCAGACTTCCAGCGGTTGCCCCAGAGCAACAGGGTGTCCCAGTCGCTGAACGGCGACCTCTACTTCTCCAACGTGCTGCGCGAGGACTCCAGGAACGACTACATCTGCTACGCCCGCTTCCCACATACGCAGACCATCCAGCAGAAGCAGCCCATCGCCGTCAAGGTCCTCAACCGTAAGTCGGAGCCGTCTTTACGCAGCCTCGTGCCGGAAGCCGTTCGATTGCACGACGGTAGAGGGAGGCGTCGGAGGGCAGCGAGAAGTTGTTTCCATCCTCGGAGACGCCAGAGGCCGGCCCTCCGACGGTTATTTGCCATAGCATGATCGTTCCTCATCTGCTCCCCGACCAATTATTTGTTGATTTATTTCAAAGCATGTTCATGTGCTGGCTTGTTTGAATGCTTGTTTTGTTGTGTTTCAGTGGACGCGATCAATGACACAATGGAAGCTTTTTACAATGACACTGATTTATTTAGTGGTGAGTTACGGCAAATTACGACTCCCTGCCTTTCTCCCGGTGCTTTCTCCAGCTCACCTTGAACTACAGCGGAACCTCCAAAGTCGAACGCAATCCGTTCCGGGAAGATGGTTGACTCTCAAGTTGATCATTCTTTCCCCAAAATTTTTTTCTATGTATATATATATATATATATATATATAAAGTTTTGAATTGATATGGCTGATATTTTTTGAGTTACAAATCATTTTCAAATACATCGCTACTAAGTAAAAAAAAAGAAAAGAAAAAAAAAAAGAGTAATTGTGGCAGTTCAATGTCCTTAACACGGGAATACAAAATGAGAATACTCGCTGCAAGCTGCTGTTGGCCACTACTCACACTCACACACATGCTAAATGACTCCCGATGTCACTCACAAGCCACACCCCTTGAAGGCACACATCCAACACATTAATACTACAGTACTTTTAGATTCAATTTTAATATGTTTGATTGTATGTGTTGTTGTTGTTTTTTTAAAATCTAAAATACAATTAAATCTATCTTTATGTTTTTGTCTGGATGTAACAAATTAAATGTTTTTTTTAAATTCATTTCAATTGGGAAAACTGATTTAATATATGGGTAGATGGACTTACTATTTTGGCCATGGAACAAATTAAATTCGTAAGTCAATGTATCACTGTACAATAAAGTCATACAGCTGTACTTTACATTAGCATCTGTTTTGGTAATAATAATCTAGTAAAGAAAACAAATGTGTTTCAAAAAATTTTTTTAATAATAAAAATGATTAAATATGATTTTCTTTCCAAAGTCTTCTGGGTTTAAAAGCATTCATTACTCAACCTTTAATCCATTTGGGTACAGCATAACAACTACATGCATAACAACATGCCATGTAGTTCATGCCATCACCATGTTTACTTTGAAATCTGGGCTCTACAGCTAACCAAAGACTGAAGACTATGAAATCAATTCCTTTTTTTTTTTTTGTCACATTAAGTGAATCTGTTCCAATAACTTTTTTTTTTTTTAACAGTACAACAAAGACAATGATTTATTTGATGAAAGTGGAACAAAATCTGTTCCAAGCGTTATCGTCACTGTTTACCATGGCTGGAAAACTTTTCATGGTGGCATCACACACACAAAAAATCACACTAAAGAAGCCCAAAATAAAGCAAAACCCATGCAAGAGTTTAAATATTTTGTTTAGTTTTTTGCTTGTACAGTATTCCAAATTGAGGCATTCGACTTTGGAGCTTCCACTGTCCTGTATGGGATCCAGACTTTCCCACCACACTAACCCGTCACCCTTAAATTCAAACCTTTACTCCCTTAGATACCCGTAGCAGCCGTAACACGCACCCCTTCACTCCAAATCAGCCGATTTAATACAATTGCACCTTTTTTCCCCCCCACCATCCAATCAGAGACCTTCGCTTCTCTTTCTTCTTATTTATTTCTTGAATGAGCCTCCTGATAACATCTGTCCAATATTAGATACATCAAAAAGAAGAAACGTCTAATTTCTCGCTCAATTAACAATTCCGACTGCCTCCTCCTCCTCCTCCTCCTCCTCATTTCTTGTTATACACGACCTTTGCTTTCTTCCCTATTTGCCCTTTGGCGTCCAAGCTGTTGGATTAAATCGCTCGCATTATTGCCGGCAGCACCTGCGCTTGACGCCTTCACCGGTTTATGGTCAGAAAGTGTTTATCTCATTTGCGTTTATCCATTTCGCTCACCGTTATAACTCTCCAGAGGGCAAATCATTAGCCGTAAATTTGCCTGCAAATGCAAATAGCGGGCTATAAAGTCCGTTCGAGAGGTGTGTTCGCAATGCGCTGGCTTATTGCGGATGCCAGTGACATATGGCCTCAGCCCCAGAGTGATAATAACTGCTGTGTGGGTGTGACTGCAGAAGAGCCGGCGGATGAGCGGAAGCCCACCTTCCTCACCCCGTCTGGACCATCCAGCTCCAAAATGGTGCTCCGTGGTCAGGTGCTGGAGATGGAGTGCATTGCCGAAGGACTGTACGTATCATCCTGACATCTTATGCTCTCTTTTTTTTTTTTTTTGTTACAATTTGGGCAGACTGAGGGGGTTTTCTATTACGCGACCACGGAAGCACTTTGGTGACAGAAAGTAGACTAGACTAGACTTTAGATTGGTTAAAAGCAGGTCTAAGTTGTGGCACAGGTGATGTATTGCGATTTTGGTGGATTTCATCTAGGCGCAGTGTCAACTTCACATCTGTGATTTGTGATCTGGGATAGCCTTGACCAACTTTACATCAAGTGGAGATCTGCTTGCAGTTAAAAAAAGAAAAGCGCAACAATCTTCTGAATGGACTGCAACATTTCACTCCTGTGCTGAATTTCAAAGAGCTGCTTTGGTTGGCTTATAAAAAAGTTTGCTGTGTTCGCTCCCACAATGGCGTAAATGGCCCCTTTCTAACTGCGCCCATTTATGAAAATACCAAAAGAAAGAAAACTCTTTTTGTCTTATTGAAATCAGCTTGTTGGTTGTATTCCGACTTCAGAACCTGAGTCCAAAGGAAAACATGTAAGCCCCCTTAAAACATTTCATCACAACCCAGACAACTCCAAATAAATAATTTACTTGGTAGTAAAAAAAAAAATCCCAAAATTGCAAACTTGTAAACTGCACAAACTCAAATATTTATAATTGAAATATGCAACAAAAAAAAAAGATTTTTAATCTTTTACATTTAAGCCCCACTCCTGAAGTCTCCTGGGCCAAAGTGAGCGGCGAGCTCCCGACCACGCGCATCTCATTCCTGCATCACCAGAAAATCTTGCGCATCGTCAACGTGTCGGAAGCTGACGCGGGCGATTACCGCTGCACCGCCAAGAACCCGCTGGGCTCGGTCCACCACACCATTCAAATCACAGTCAAAGGTGCGTCCCCACAACACATGCTGTAATCCATGCAGCGTGAGTCATGATGAAATCTCCTTTCTGTTTTCCAGCTGCTCCATACTGGATCAGCGGTGCTCCCAGGAATCTCGTCCTGGCCCCGGGAGAGAATGGGGTGCTGATGTGCTGGGCCAGTGGTACCCCAAAGCCCAGCATCCATTGGGCCATGAATGGCGTTGCCATCGAGCGTGAGTGGACAAACGCTGTACAACACCAAATAAATCTGTCACAAAAAAAGTATATACTGAAATCATGACTATGTTGGTCATTCTCCCAAAGTAGACTTGTGGTCCAAAAATCCCTTGTTGTTGTTCAAGTTCTGTAATATTCCGCCATCCATGAATAGATGCCCCAAAGGACCCCAGCCGGAAAGTGGAAGAGGACACCATCATATTCACCGACGTGCAGACGGAATCCAGCGCCGTGTACCAGTGTAACGTCTCCAACCAACATGGCTACCTCCTGGCCAACGCCTTCGTGAATGTCTTGTGTAAGTTCGGATTCAGAAAACTGTATTCATTCCCGTGGTCCAATTTAGAAAGCAGAGAGCAGCACAGTGGAATGGAGCAACCTTTATTTCCTCATAAATATTATAAATTGATAAATATGTACGGGTAGAAATATAAATAAGTACGAATAGAAGAGTTCTGAGAGTGAAGTATTAAGTATTAGTATAAACATATATTTTTAGGAGGGGGTGGGGGGGGGGGCGTATTATTCCAAGGAAAAAACGTGCAAAATTTGCTACTTTATATAGTGGCAAATTTGCGAGTACACAATGTGTATTTCTCACAAGTTTTTGAGAAATACAACTCGTAAATTTGCGTCTTTATAAAGTGCCAAATTTGCAACTTTATAAAGTGCCAAATTTGCTACTTTATAAAGTGGCAAATTTGCGAGAGAAAAAAACTTGTGAATTTGCGACTTTATAAAGTGCCAAATTTGTCACGATATAAAGAGTCAAATTTGCTTGGGAAAAAAACTCATTAATTTGCGACTTTATACAGAGACAAATTTGCGAGTACGCTACGTGTATTTCTCTCAACTTTGAGGTTTTTTTCTCGCAAATCTGCCACTTTAAAAAGTGGCAAATTCGCCTCTTTATAAACTTGCAAATGTACACATTTTTTCCCCCACAAATTTGCCACTTTTTCAAGTGACAAATACAAAAAAACATTCTCTCTGAATATTATATATATGTATATGTATATATATATGTGACCCTAATACACCGTTGTATAGAGGCTTCCTGTTTGCTTCCAATAAAAAAAAAAAAGCCACACACGAATAAACACGGATCTATCTGCATTGATTGGCGGCATTGCATTAACCGGCGCACCTCGTTTTCTAGCCGAGCCTCCCAGAGTGCTGACGCCGGCCAACACAGTCTATCAAGTTATCAAGAATCACAGAGCCCTGCTGGAGTGCACTTCCTTCGGCTCACCCATCCCCAAAATTAGCTGGTGAGTTAATGAACCTTGAACCGGGATGGCTAATGTGCCATCAAAAAGCATCAATGGGGTTCCCATTTCTGTCTCAGGTTCAAGGAGAGTCCTTCCGGCACGCTAGACACCGAGACGCACAATGAGCACGACAATGGCACTTTGGAGATCCGTGTCGCTCAGCCTCGGAATAGCGGAAAGTACACATGCGTGGCCCGGAATTCGCTTGGGATTTATGAGAATCACGTGCACCTGGAAGTCAAAGGTAATCCTTGCTAAAGAGTACCACTAGTGGGAGCCCTCGTTCCGCTCTCACATTTGCATATTAACCTCCTGGCTTACCAGAACCGACCCGAATCCTGAAGCAGCCGGAATACCGAATGGTGCAGCGTGGCAAGTCGGTCGTGTTCGAGTGCAAAGTGAAACACGACCTCTCGCTCGTGCCCACCATGACGTGGCTCAAAGATGACGGGGAGCTGCCCGACGACGAGAGGTGAAAAACTGATTCTTGCTTTTCTGTGACGCACAGCTGTCACTTTTGTATATTAACGTTTAGCCTGTTCTTTGTATGCACAAAAATGGTGGCGTACCAACAACTTGGTTTGAAGGTTTTGCTGCCCCACCAAGCAATGACAGGCTGAGTCGGTATATTCCAAAAACTTCTCTATAAAGATTACTGCAAGTTATACTGTCTGCACATGTTCATTTTGTCATCAGATAATGTCTACATAATAAATAAAAACGGCACCTTTTTAACACTAGCACCATCTGCTGGATGAGGTGAGTTACTGCTCTACTTGCCCCCAAATTATAGTATAATATTAATGTTATTAATAATGTAAACTGATTGATGCTGTTTATTTATTGCTATGTAAGGATTATTTTTTTCATCCCCCCAAAATATTTTTGTCCATTCCAAGAATTTTTTTTGCCTCAGTATATATATTTTTTTAATAAAAAAAAATTATATATATATATATATATATACAGTACTGTACTGTATATTATCTGCTGGGCTATAATGTGTTATATACAACCAAGAACATACAATGATAAGAATTTCCATAGGTTATGTATAAATACATTAAATATCAAGCGAAACAAAATGAAAAATACAATTCCTGAATTTATGAGTCGTGTTGCATATGATGTCATCATTTTTCTGTTATGAAGTTTTCCAATATAATCGTCACCTTGACTCGCATGATATCTGTTTGACTCGCATTACTCAATAAATATGGTTGGTCTCAAAACCTAATCAGAAAATCTGATTTATTGCATGAAGCAGATTTGTCGTGGACGCCGACAGCCTCACCATCGCCGACGTGATGGAGGGCGACGCCGGCGTATACACGTGCATTATGAACACAACGCTGGACCACGATTCGGCCAGCGCCGAACTCACCGTTGTCGGTATGCGCCCGGATTCATTTTTCCGAGGTCCATTCCTCTGATTGTTGACTTGCAAAGCTTTTAGTGGATTCGCTCTATGGTTTACATCATTCTACACATGAATATTTCATTGTCGATGGTTAATCTTTGTTTTAATATGGCTGACATATCACTTTACTTGGTCACCCCCCACGCCGACCCGGCAGAGGCCACGCCGACACCGTCTGTTGTCAACGGTAACACCTGAAGCAAACGTGGCTTTACAGATGTGCTCGACTTTTTTGGGGGGGATGATTTGTTTTTTTTTGTGAAGTGAAGCACGTGCGTCTTGAGGATGCCATTGGATGATGCGTGTTCCATTTTTCACTGTTCTTGAATTTCCATTTCAAGTTTGCATGTCCTCTACACTGTAAAAAAAAAAAAAAAGAGTAATATTCACTTTAAAAAACCTAGTAAAGTTTTTTCACTCAAAAATTCAAAGTCAATTTTACATAGAGAGTTTTGAGTACACTTAAGCAGTTAAAAAAAAAGAAGCTACTCAAGGGTCGAGGAACAAATCCACAAGCATCTGATTGGGAGACACCCACTCTTCCACCTGAGGCGAGCCATGACGCTCCTGCTGGGTCAGGGATAGGCAAGTTCGGTTCTAGAGAGCCGCAGTCCTGCGTGTTTTCGGTGTCTCCTGCCTCCAACCCAGGTGTTTCAAATCATCAGCTCATAATTACGTTCTGCAGGAGCCTCTCAGCTGTGTTCGAGGAGGGAGACATTAAAAACATGCAGGACCGACCTTGCCTACCCCAGTGCTGGGTGTTATTAGTATATTGATGGTGTCAGGCGGAATCCTTGTTCTGTACTAAGACCCGTTTTTGGTCTCATTTTGGACACACCAGCAATGCAGTAAAGTGGCAAACAGCAAGAGTGGCATGGCTCAGGTGCTAGAGTGTCTCCCAATCTGAAGGTCATGAGTTTGTTTCTCAACGCTTGAGGTTTTTCCAAAAAATAAACTGGTAAAATGTTCTCAAAATCTTCTTGTAGAATTTCTGAGTGAAAAACGTAACTAGGTTTTGTCAAGTGTAAATATTACTCTTTCATTATTAGTAGTATTTTTTTTTTGTTACAGTGATACACGCATGATTGTTGTTCGGTTCATTGAAGACTCTAGGGTTGTTTGCCTTTTCGCCCCAAAGTCACCTCCGAGGTAAAACTCCGGCTCCAATAAACCTGCTATGCTAATGAGGACAAATGCTATATAAAATGGATGGATAAATGTTTAGCATGATACGTTGTGTCAAGAGAAAGCCCGTTTGCGTTTGAGGAGAGGATGATTTGCGATGCAGTCACATGTCAAATGCGCTCATCAGTCATTTGCGTTGTGCGTTAACAGCTCATCCCGAGTGATCGCTCACGCTCGACATCCGCCTATTTGTATGCATGAGGAGCCGCTTGCACGACCACGTCTTCATTTGTGTCTTCTTGTGGCATGAACCCGGCGGCGTCCGTCTTTGCCGCTGACTCACGCGTTTCGTGTCGCGTCTAACCCCCAGAGAGACCCGAACCGCCGACCGACCTGGAGTTGACGGACCACAAAAAGAGGAGTGTTCAACTCACCTGGATTCCTGGCGATGAGCACAACAGTCCTATTGAGAGTACGTGGGATTATGGTGCTGAATGTTCTGAACTCCTGCTTTCCATGAGTAGTCACCGATACCAAGCACCGATACCACTTGTGTTTTTCATACATAAAATTTCACCCCCCAAAAAAAATAATGACCGATATTTTTATTTAAAGGAAGCCCTATATATCCCAAAATAGCATTTTCTTCAAAATTTTATTTTCTAAATATATCTTCTCATTTCTAGTTCCTGATTGTAAAATGGCCAAACTGATATCAGCTGCTGCCGCGATATCTTGAAATAAAGCTGGGTATCGGCCAGACACCTATATCAGATATTAAACTCTGCTTTTGATCCAGGAGCTAACTTTATGGTTTGCTATCCAATAGGCTATGCAAATTACCAAAACATTAGCATTACTCAATTTCACAATCAATTTATACGTACTATTTTTAAAACATAATCCAGCAGCAGTCTGTTACAATCTAGAACCACCGTTCAAGAGGTCATATATTTTAAATTGTTAAGCTAAACAATTTTTTTTTAAGTTTTACTGCTTCCACCTGCTTTTAAACACATTTACACTTCAAAGCTGATTGATAATTTGGATGACGACAAGCAACTTATAGCTTAATGCTAACATAACACGACTATTACTGGAGCTTTATTGATGACCTACTCTGCCTCTTCTTATTGCTTGTCTCAGTGCTGCCCAGTATGTTGTGGCACAATGTGGTACTACACTAAAGGCACACTCAATTATATAACAATCTAAATTCTGACTTGCCCATATAATATAAAAAGCCTTCTTTTTTGAATCTGTGAAAAATAACTATTCCAGACATATTTGATCATATTTTTTTTTTACACAGAATTTTTGATCCAGTATGAAGACTCCCTCCACCACCATAGAGGCCACTGGCACAACCTTACCGAGGTCCCCGGTACCAAAACCACAGCTCACCTGAAGCTGTCACCCTACGTTCACTACACTTTTAGAGTCCTTGCAGTCAATGCCATGGGCGTCAGCCGGCCCAGTTTCCCCTCCAAGATGTATAAGACCGAGCCTGCAGGTACTGCAAACTCAGAGCGAAATGTTCTTTCCTGCAGGGAATTTGAATGTTAACTGATATCTTTCCGCCCTAAAAGCTCCAGATGAGAATCCAACAGATGTACACGGTTTTGGAACAGAACACGACAATCTTGTCATCTCATGGAAGGTACGTTTTTAGAAAGTAGTACATTGGCCTTGGAGTGGCCCAACTTACTAGTTTTCTAGTTTCCAGCTGTCCCTCTGTCAATTGTTTTGCTTTGAACATTGATTTGAGATACGAGCGACTAACACTCGTGAGTCAAGGTACCACCTATGTGAACTTTCATTGATCTCGAACCTCTTTTCCCCGTAGCCACTTTCAGGTCTCCAGGCCAACGGACCAGGATTCCATTACCTAGTGATGTGGAGACAAAAGAATATGGACACAGATTGGGTCACGGCGACCTTAGCCAATAACTCCAACTTCCTGGTGTCGGGGACGCCCACGTTTGTTCCGTACGAGCTCAAAGTTCAGGCCGTGAATGACTACGGCGCGGCGCCCGAGCCCGCCGTTGCCTTGGGCCACTCTGGAGAGGATCGTAAGTCCAACTTCTCCTTCTCCAGTCTGTGCTTTTCACCTCTGCAAAGTGTGGCTGCTCAAATAAATATGTATATGGTGAAATCTTGTTTAGCTCAAATGTTATGTTCCAGACCCACTCGCTATTGTTGAAAATCTGCAAGAGAGCAGATCAATATTTTTTTTTTATAGTGCTACCCCTCCTACATGCAGTAAACACATTTTAAACAGATTTGAAAACAAAAATAAAATGCAAACATAAAATGTATAAAACACATTGAAAATATTTGTTTACCCATGAGAGACGTCATGTCAGCTTAAGCTAAAATGTATTTTAGGCTAGCATGCTAGTTAATACTATTAACTCATTCATTCCCAGCCATTTTCACTGAAGCGGATTTTGGCTGGTTTTGCAAGGCCCACAGAATATTGTTTTCTATTGCTATAAAAACATGGAACCTACCAAAAGAAATATTAGAGTCTCTTCTTGCATCAGGAAAAAAATTATATTAGCAATTAGCATTAGAAGATTAATTTCATCATTATTCACAAACGTGTTGAAAACACTGGCCTCATGATTCTTACATGTAGTTGATGCTTTATGCTAATTCGTTATCTTGTGGCATCTATACACAAATACAAACCTCTCGAGGGCAGTGGGTTCAATTATTCCGCTATTTTGCGCTTGGCCGCCGTCTTTATCCCTTTCCCAAAAAGTACTGACGGTGTACTTCTGTTTCTTCACGATAGTGCCGGCCGCTGCTCCAGAATCTGTGCAGGCGTACGTGTTGAACAGCACCCTGGCGGAAATCCACTGGGAGCCCGTGCCTCAAAAACTAATATGTGGATACCTCAAAGGCTACAAGGTACAGCGTAATGAGCCCGGGAACGCCAGCAGCATAAGTCCGACGACTGAGCATCCCATTTCGGCAGGTGTATTACTGGCGAGAGCGCAGTCTGCACAAACACAACCCCCATCACGCGGAGAAGCAGATCCTCACCTTCAGCGGCAACCACAGCAAGGGAAAGCTGCCTGGCCTGCACCCCTTCAGTCTGTATTCATTTAACGTCAGGGTGTATAACGGCAAGGGAGAGGGTCCCCCGAGTCACAACCAGAAGTTTGAGACCCCCGAAGGAGGTGAGAAAAGGAATTTTCTGTATTATTTGCGTAACGTCAAGAACGGCTTTTCCATCGGAATAAAAGTCACATTTTTGGGGGAATAATTTTTGTGATTAGCCTGGCCGCTGAGGGGTTTTCACCGCCTTGAGCAGACGGAGCCTTCTCCCAGAAAGGGAGCAGGGTAAAGAGGCCATGGCCAGGGTGGGAAGGGTCGACAATACTCTTCTGTGCCCTCGTGATTGTGTACATGCTAGAATCGTGGGCTTGATGCTTTATAATCGTCTCCGTTAGAAGCGCTTTGCTAAAGATGTCACATGCTGGGGGTTAGTATTCGCCATCCAAGAAGTAGTCATGGCAACTAACGTGTGCCATATCGCTAGTTGTCTGTCCCAACAAGGATTTACTATTCAGAGTACCATAAGGCGTAACAACTGACCAGAATTCTACCTTTGGCCACAATGTGACGCCGGATTAATTCTCCCTTTGAGGTCTTTCAGAGCTCTTTGTCTGACAATTGCGCGCCTCGGTCATTCATTTCCACAGTGCCCGGAGCGCCTTCCTCGCTGACGGTCACCAACCCCAATTTGGACTCTTTAAGCCTTGAGTGGAATCCTCCTCGTGACCGCAACGGACTCCTGACAGGCTACACCCTCAAATACCACCCAGGTGAGCTCGTTTCTTTGTCTTTTTCTTAGCAATGAATGTCTCACGTCACGTAGTTTGCAGTCTTGTGTCTTGTACTGTCATCCTGTTCGGGTTAGGCAATAGAGAGGATGAATAAATCTAGAGTCACCGTTGAATTAGGCTCGATTACGCCAATTAACAAATCACCTTTTGTCATTCCCGCCTCTTGTACCTGAACCCCCTTTTGCTCCAAAACACTTTACGCACTTGTCATCATTGACACTTCAATCCCATCTACGTCCTCTTCTTCCTCCTTCTCCCACTCGCACCTCTATTCAACTTACCTCCCAACCATCCCGCCATCTCGTAGTCAATAACTCCAATGAGCTGGGCCCAGAGGAGGAGCTGGCCCTTGCCGCCAATGAGACCTCAGTCACTTTGCTCAACCTCAAGTACAGCACGCGATACAAGTTTTATTTGAATGCCAGAACACGCACGGGGCCTGGCCCGGCCGTTACGCAGGAGGCCATTACCATCGTGGATGAAGGTAAGCAAGAAAAATGTCTGGATTGATGTTTTTAATTCATAAGTTACGGTATTATTATTATTTTTTTTTTTACTGTCAAATAAAACAATAAACGGAAGCCCTCTATGAAGCAAGAGACCATACTGTATTTGCTCAACTTAGAACCATAGAACCATGTGACTTCCCTCAGCCAATCAGTGACGTAAAGGTAACGACAAAAATGAATACGATAAAAATCACATATTCCATACATAGATTCACTGCACACGTTAAATATTATTATCATTATTTTATATAATTTTGATCATTATAGTTTATAAGTCATGTAATCTCAGAATTGATTATCTCAAGAATTTTGAGTACTTTATTACTTAAGACACAATAAAACAAATTTTTTAACAACCATTCCTGTGAAAATTATCTACTGAAATACAGTACGTGAATTTTCTTACCCTATTCTAATTTACTGAGATGGACTAAAATTCATATTATTATTTGTTATTGTTTCAAAAAGGAAATTGAATAACAAAACAATACAACAATAATTTTATTTAACAGCCTTCATTCCTGTGTTTAATGTGCACAATGTTCAAGTTTCACCTTTTGAAAATGAGCTACTGAAATGCATACATTTTCTTACTCTATTCAAATTTATTGAGATGGACTAAAATTTATAACAAAATAAATAAATCAATCTTTAAAAAATTAAATAGAATAATTAAAAAATTATTGACAATACAATAAGAATTTTATTTAACAGCCTTCATTCTTGTGAAAATTAGCTACTGAAATACATGATTTTTTTTTTTACCCTATTCCAATTCATTGAGATGGACTAAAATGAATTAAAAAAAATGTTTTTTTAAATGTTTAAAAAATCTAATCAAATAATAAAAAAAATATTGACAAAACAATACAATACAAATTGGATTTAACAGCCTTTATTCCTGTGAAAATGAGCAACTGAAATTGTGAATTTTCTTACCCTATTCTAATTTATTGAGGTGGACTAAAATTAGTAGTAGTAGTAAGTTTTTGGTGAACTAACGAATACACACACACTCGCACGCACGCACGCACGCACGCAAGCACGCACGCACGCACGCACGCACATACAAAATAATTAAAAAAAAATTAAAAAAATAGAGCAATGATGATGACATTACCGAATGAACAATACTGAGCTCTTAAAAAAATAAAACAAAAAATAAAAAATAAAAAAATAAAATTAGTAGTAGTAGTACCAAAAAAAATAATAATCATGTTTGAAAAATTAAATAGAATAATTTAAAAATGATCAACAAAACAATACAAATCCTTAAACATTTAAATCTGACCTGGATTTGCGATTTTGTAATTTGTGATTCTACTTTAGTATTAAACCATAGAATACACATAATATACAATCCGCTCAATAGACATCTCATATTCATTTTAAATGATAATGATTCAAGATTTTGAAAGCAACCATTAAACGTCATTTAAAAGAATTGCAGTATGAGTGTTTTTAATATTGTGTCATCGTCATGTTGTGTCGAGTGTCGTCGTCATTGTTGTACAATTGTTATTTGAGCAAACAGCATGACAAACAGTGTGATCCAGTTGCATTTCTTCAAAAGGTGACCAAGCCTGCCAACGGTGTATGTGTTTGAAAGTGTGCGTATGTCCACATCGATTGTGACCCACCATGTCCTGTTGTTATTTCTCCATCGTATCTGAGCTCTCATGACTCATCTCGACAATGACGTCGGCACGGGAGGCAGCGGTATTTATAGTGATGCACGGAATACGGGCATGCACATTACCCCACCCGCCATCCCCCCCATCTTGCACGTCGTATTGTGTGGCCTTGCAAGGAATTATTGGAATTATTATTACTGTATGACTCCTTCAAGCATGGATAGGCTTTTTTTGTTTGCCCCGAAATAATACTGCGTCCCATCCTTGGCCCTTGCCTAGTGTTTGTACATTCATCCTCTGGTTGTGTTGCCTTGAGCGCTTTCATCCCCATTAGCGCCTTAGCACATCATACCCGCCAACAGATGTTCTCTCTTGTGTGTTCAGCGCCGGCGGCCAGTCCTTTTGGCAGCGTTAACTCCTCCCGGGGAGAGGACGGCACCCTGATCAGTTGGGAGTACTGGGGCCCGGAGAGAAACATTTATTTAGAATACATAGTGGAGAACAGTAAGCAATGTCATTAATTTTTATTACCATCATTGTTAGGAGCTGAGGTGGCATGAGATTATTTTGGATAAACAAGAATAGATTAGTAGATTAGTAGTAGTCTTCACAGTGGCGCTAAGCCAATTGATTGAATTTTGGATCGGAGGGCTATCTATTTACCTGCATTGTGGACGGAAACCACACAATTGTGTATGGCTCTTTAACTCCTGTCATAATCATCACATCATAACCCTGACTCAGAAGAACGACACTTGCTGGCCACAACATTAGGTACACTTGCACAATCTTTTGAGACATTTTATATTTATATTTTATTATTTCAAACAATAATATTTCTGTTTTTATTTAATTTCATGTTCATACCAAGAGCTGTTTGTAGCATTTCATATTGTAGTACTGTATATTTTATTTTAATATTTTAATAAAAAAAAAAAAAAAGGCCTGATCTTGTGCTGTCTTTCAGTCCAGCCATTTCCAGCTCTGGTATGTTTTCTTGTTGTCAGCCACGTCGTAATTTGTCAGTGGAACATGACATGCAGGGGCTTGTCTTTACATGACTGTCCATCTGGCTCCTTCTCCTTACTGGGCTTAGGTTGCCTGTAGCATTCACTAAGCAAATCTCCCTGAGTGGCATTGAAGTTACATGACTGTCCATCTGGCTCCTTCTCCTTACTGGGCTTGGGTTGCCTGAGTTATTCACTAAGCAGGTTGTCTCTTTATAGCATCAAAGTTACATGACTGTCCATCTGGCTCCTTCTCCTTACTGTGTTTAGGTTACCTGAAGCATTCACCAAGCAGGTCGTCCCTGAGTGGCATTGAAGTTACATGACTGTCCATCTGTCTCCTTCTCCTTACTGGGCTTGGGTTGCCTGAGTTATTCACTAAGCAGGTCGTCCCTGTCTGGCATCAAAGTTAAACCTCAGACAAAAATCCACACATTCTTGGGAAGTTTCATTACATTTTTAATTCCACACCTAAAATGGTAGCGGAAAACGAAGTGAGGTGTACAGAAATGGTGAGCATAGACCCAGATGGTTGAATTGTAAAAACAGGATTTTTGGGGGGGATACAGCTCTTGTATAGGGTGTCATTATATTTTGCCAGTACACCTAATAAAGTGGCTTGTAAGTGTACACAGTATGAGCAGAAAGTAGTTTCTATCTAGTCCACCAGCACATTCTCATCATGTCACAACCTCCATGATGTCTCCAACCCCGCACACATTTGCTGTGTTGTTCGCCGTCCCCCCCTGCAGGTGAAGGCGAAGACGAGTGGCGCAAAGAGTCAGTGAACGGCTCTCAGAACTTTATGCTCAGGGGTCTGAAGGAGGGCGTCTCCTATAGAGTGCGCTTGGTGGCCCAAGGTCACGCCGACCAAGAGCCTCACCGCTCCAAGGAGCTCACGGTGACGGTGCCAGGTGAGGCGCATTCCTGGGCCCACCCGAGCTTTTGCACTTTTTTTGCATTGGATTGTTGCGGTCACAGGCAGGCATGCTGTGTATGTAGTTTATAGGAAGTTGTTAATTTTGTTTTAGTGCTAATATAGTTATATAGTGTGTGGTTTGCATTAATATCTAAATATCACCTATAGTAAACTTTTGTGTGTGGATGAGGTCTTTGTGTGTTGTTTGTTTGTGTTTTTGTGATTGTCTGTGTGTGCGATACAAGTGAAAACATTGCATCATTCACATATTTGACATTTTCAGTGTTGGGTAAGTTATCTCCAAAATATAATTCAGGGTGTCCTTAAAAAAAAAAAGTGTGTGGAAATTGTTTATGTTGCCAGAAGCGTATTTATAGACATACTAAGTTTAGAAAAGACGTTTGGTCAAGTTTAAAAATTACTATTATTATTATTAAGTATAATAATATATTATTTTTATTAAATTTAAGAATAATATATTATTATTATTATTATTATTATTAAATTACAACAACAAAAACGCTACGCTGTCGCATTACTTTTCTCCCAACACTGGACATTTTTAACTCCTCCATCATAAAATTGGTGAGCAAGTTAACCAAACGTGACCCACTGCTGAGCAAGTAGAAACTAAAACAGCGCGTGTGTGTGTCAAGAAGAATGTACAGTGCAAAACTGATAAGGTGAAAGTGTCCTTTTCCTTTGCTCCTCCTCCTCCTCCCTTCTCTGCTCAGCTGTGGCAAGTCGACAGGTGGACATCGCCACGCAGGGTTGGTTCATCGGCCTCATGTGTGCCATCGCCCTCCTCATCCTCATCCTCCTCATCATCTGCTTCATCCAGAGGAACAAAGGAGGCAAATATCCAGGTGAGGAATGCACAACATAAGCCCTGAATTGCTCTTTTTACATGGGATAAAGCCACCCAGCGGGTAGAGGTGACCCTCATATCCATTTTTATAGCGATTAAATCACAATTTGATGCCATGCTCTGCCAGCATTAGATGGCATAGGCAAAAAAGCTATGCAATTTAGCATCGCCTATGTGTCTACGATACATGCTTCTGATTTAAGTTTGACATTTGCAGTTTTCATGGCACTTCCTGTTGCCACAAGGTAGGTATTGTATCGTAATATATATATGTATTTATGTATTTATTTTTGTCCGGTTGTAACAAATTAATGGCAGTGATTTGAGATACAAGTGTTTTGAGTTGCAAGCCAAATCATGCAATAGATTAAACTCGCAGGTCAGGGCACCACTTTATGACCTTGTGGAGGCCTGTTTTTAGTTCCTTTTTCATGTCAAATGGTGAAAGGGGAATTAATCAACGTTTGATTAACAAATACCACTGGGAAGATGAACTTATGGAATCAATCAACAATTTGATAATTACTCAACTAGATATTTGACAAATTAACATCTTGATAATCTGCATCCTAATGCATTCTGGGGACGGGAATTAATAAACTTTGGCTTCATCCCGTCAGCCCTTTTTCTTTTCGGGTGTAATTATGTATGTGAAAATTGTATGTTGAAAATTGTCACAATGATTGTCCGAAAGGAGAAATGAACAGATAAAAACAAAAAGTTCATCAAAATAGGAAGCCTGGATTTTGCGACAAATGGCTGCTTCAAACCATAATAGCTGACTTCCTGTTTAATTTTGGGAATGGGTCCTTGAGACTTTTTTGTACGTCTTCTTATGAAATACATTTCCACCAAAATTTGTGTCCATTGATAAAACTGGCACCAGGGGCTAATTTTTTAAAACTTTCCAGGGGGTGCTACTTAGTGAATTGTTTTTAAAAACACATACATATTTACATTTTCACCAAGATATATGCACTTGCCAAAATTGGCGAATTTCCGGGCAATTTGAGGCCCCCGAAAATCTACTGGATTAGTTGGAAAAATAACATTTAGATGCTCGACCCTGAATACCGTTGCAAAATGACTCTGTTTTACTTTGGCTAACTTCTCTTCCCGTTTTGGGTGCAGTCAAAGAGAAGGAGGACGCTCACACAGACCCGGAATTCCAGCCCATGAAAGACGAAGACTGCACTTTTGGGGAATACAGGTGAGAATGCTTTCAAGGCTCAGCAGCCCGAAAGGCCCGTTTAAACCCATCGACTCTTTCTCGCCGGGCGGGAGCTCTTTTCACCACTTACCACTAACAGTGATCAACAGGAAGTGTCCCCCTCCCTTATTAGCCGAAAGCACATTTTTGGGGGGACGTCCATGGATGGCACTTTGTTGGACTCTTTCGCTCGATGGGATTCTTCAGGTTCTCAGGATGAAAGGGTTCTGTTTCTTTCCATTTGCAACATATTAATAATAAGCTACTCAAGACAGTGATCAAAGCTCATCGTTATCAAGCTATGCCTGTTAGCATCCCGATTGGAGGCTGCACACAGAACGAAGCACTTTACTTGCAAGATTTCTGTACATTGTCTATGTGCTCTTATGTTTTTTATTACTGTAGTGTGTACAAACTACAAGATGGGGTCCAAGCATTTTTTTTTAAAGTACTTTATATTCCTTTTTTGTATGTATATCCAAATGTGTTGAATAGAATTAATACAGATATAACATGCATATCTATATGTAAAGGAAATATATAGATATAATATGTGGAATGCATGTTGCGAAGAACTGATATACATTTATGAGGATATTAAAACATGACTGCATTAGTTTATGACGTGTTGAAATGGATTGTTTGTCGACATCTACAAATGGATATAGGTTTAAACAGTGCATCTTGTAAGGATGCAGTCATACTTTTAATAGCAATACTTATTTTGTTTTCTTT
Source organism: Leptonotus elevatus (assembly GCF_054856555.1). NCBI lineage: Eukaryota > Metazoa > Chordata > Actinopteri > Syngnathiformes > Syngnathidae > Leptonotus > Leptonotus elevatus. Next base: position 11,934,981 of record NC_141242.1, read on the forward strand.
TTATGAAGTGACACAAACCAAATATAAATACTAAATAATGCAAAGAAAGATGGATTTTTAGAAATCCGCCAATATGTCATTTGAATATTATTAACCAATTCAAAGATTTAAATACTGTGAGACAGAAAGTTGTCATTTTAAGAGTTATTATGTAATTTTACAACTTTCAAGTTATTTTTCTTGTAATAATGCAACTTTCGTCTCTTAAAATGAACTGTTTTTCTTATAATGTTGTCTAATACTTTTTCAGCTTTTTCAGTGTGGCACAAATTTTCCATGACATTATTGATAATCAATTATTTTTGGTTGATGTGTAATTTTTCTTTTGATAAAAAAAAAAACTTTAGGGGATGAAGTCATAAATTCAACTAAATTAATAGTAATCCAGTATGATAACGTTTTTCTTTAAAATGTTACTATCTTACTGTATTCTGTAACTTTTTGTCTTTTCTGTAATTTTGCATTTTATGTTATTTGTTTTCTTTCTTTCTTTTTGCTGCTTTGAATTATAAACTAAAGGTATAAAAACAGCCAATTTGACCAATCTAGCAGGTTGCTTATATAACTTCACCTTATCTCCTCTTATTATATCAATCAGTAACAAATTTGAACATGGCTAAATGTTACAAAGCATGGGTTCAGAAAAAAAGTCATTTTTTTCTCTCTCTCAATTCCATATATGCTGTGTTCGCTTCTCAATAAGTCACACGAGAGACCTGCTTGCTCTCTGCATTAGACAATGTTTACATGCAAATACGTGCGGGGGAATCCCTCAGTGCGGCCTTAGGAGAGGTAAGGGCGATCTCATATGTATGTTTGTGTGGGGTGGGTGTCACTGTGGAGAGAAGAATAAACCAAAAAAAAAAAGCTTGCTTGAAAAAAATGCATTGCAGGCTGTCAGTCATCAAGTTGAATATTTGCAAATTCATAAAGCCTTCATGGTGTTCGAACACACGGAGTGAGTGTCGCTCTTGTCTGCAATGTGGACCTTGCGTAATTCAACTCTCTGGGCAAATGTATTGACACGCATTTTAATCAATTTTTGCAGTTAGAGGATGAATTGCACAGAATTCCCACAACAAGCATGAGTAATTAATAATGAGAAAAAAACAAGTGTAACAGCTGCAGCTGGATCACACAAGGCTCATCGCTGAACTGGAGCAACAACAAATACACTCCCGTTGCCGACGACAGTCAGGGATAAGGTTCTGTGAAGCATACAACAGCTACCTGTTGCCTATCAGCCATACGCTCATCTAGTCAAAACAATCATTCTCAAAGCTGTATGTGGCATAACAATCACACTCTTGTAGTCAAAATTCTGTCGCCTAACAGTCGTACACTTGTATAATAAAAAATAAAAAAACGTCTTTGTCGAGCATAACTATCACATGCTCGTATAGTAAAATCAATCACTCTCAAAGCTTTACTGTTTGCATGGCAAAACACCGTCATAACAATCACACAAAGCTATGTGTGACAGCAGTTACATATACTCCTGCTAACAGTAATACACTCGTTAAGTAAAAAAAATAAAAACTGCCGAAGCTATGTATATGACATACAATCACAAACTGTTGTGGTCAGAACAATCCCTGTTGAGACTGTGTGTGGCATAACAATCATATGATTTAAATAAAAGCCCTCTTTAAGCTGGTTGTCAGACATAACTATCACACTCTCATAAAGTCAAAACAATGCCTCACAAAGTTGTGTATGTGTCATATAGTCAAAACAATCCCTCTTGAAAATGTGTGTGGCAAAACAAAAAAGTCGTATGCTTGTAATGATTTTAAAAAAAAACCTCTAGAAGCTGTTTGTCTGGCATTACAATTAGACTTTACATTTTTATTAGACTAAAACAATTCCTCTCAAAGGTGTGTATGCATATGTGCATAACAATCACACACTCATGTAGCCAAAACAATCCCTCTTGAAACTGTCTTTGGTCGTATGCTTGTATAATAAGATAAATAAATAAATCACTCTTAAGGGTGATTGAGTGGAATAACAATCACACTGGTGTTGTCAAAACAATCCCTTTCAAAACTGTGTATGTGGCATGAGAATCACACGCTCACATAGAGCATACCATCACTCTTGAGACTGTGCTTGTATGAATATAATGGAAAATAAAATCCCTCAAAAAGCTGTATGTGAGGCATAACAATCACACACTCTTCTATGTGGCCTTGAGGTTGGAATATAACATTATATAGGCAAAAAAAAATCAATACCACTTAAATGGTAGTTCATGGACCAAGTCCATGTTCTTCCATTTTGAGGTGTCCCAATACTTTTGCCCATGACGTGTCCAAATTGAGCTCTCAGCATCATGGCGGCTTTATGCTTGTGTTTCATCGACGTTCAACTCATGTACATGAAAAAGAGTTTAAGTTTCTTTGAAAATTATGTCACGCTTTGTTGAAAAATATCACGCTTGCTTTTGGATGGACGGTGTTTGGTTGCATTTTTTTTTTTTTACGTCATTGTTGAGTTTGTCATCACAGCCTTTTTGTGTCTGTGAAGCTGCAAGAAAACAACAACACATCGACCACCTCATGTCTGATTTGGTTTCAAGGGGAATCCAACCAGTGTGACATTGCTTGACCTCTATTCCCCTGTTGCCTGATGGAAACCAACCAATCACTCATAGATGTTTTTTTCTCTTTTTTTTCTTTGTTTTTTTTTTTTTAGACATGGAGCTAACCACGGTCAAATTCAGTATTCTTCAAGGGACCATATACAATTAAAAAAAATTAAATAAAGCTTATTAAAACCCATAATATATGGATTCAAAAAAGTTAAGTTAAAAGTTAAAATTTAGAATACCTCTGTAATGCTGATTATAATTTATTTAAATCAGGCGTTCTCAAACTTTTTGGGATACTGACTTATGGATGCTCCGTCTAAAAAAAAAAAAAGAAGTTGCATCCGGCACATCATTGTCACCGCTAACGCCCTGCATGTCATTCTCTCCCTCAGCGACAATGAGGACCATAAACCGTTAAAAGGGAGCCGCACGCCATCAAGCGGGACGGTTAAGCGGGACGACAGTGACGACAGTTTAGTAGACTACGGGGAAGGAGGAGACGGCCAGTTCAACGAGGACGGCTCGTTTATCGGCCAGTATAGCGGAAAGAGCGCCAGCCGGGACACCACCGTCACTGCCGAGGGCCTTGAGAGCTCCGAGGCGCCGTCCCCGATTCACGCCATGAACTCCTTGAACTCCTTCGTGTAGCCTCACATTCCACAGCGGGAGAAAGGACACGCATGTTGTCACGGAGACGCTTTGAGGAAGGCGATAACCGAACGCCTTTCCATTAACAATCCCCTCTTTCGACATCTCACCAGTATGGTTTGCTTTCCAGTCTGCCCCTTTGGAAGTGGCTACTTCATCTTGCGATCTTTGTACAGCTATTCACGACATTCACCTCCTCATCCACAGATTCCAATGCAGTCATTTAGATTTCCTTTTAAAGAAAATCAACATCGGCATTATTTCAGTTCAGGTCAGCGGCAGTCAATCGTTTTTTTTTTTGCCAGCTAGAATTACTCTGGTGCCTATTGTTTACGAACGTTATTAAAACATCTTGCTTCTTATTCTTCACAAGCAGAAGCTTGTAACAAAAAATGAGTCAGCACAACATAAGGCCCACCATTCGTAATGTCTACACAGTAACAGTCCTGTGCAGAGGTCAAAGTCCACTCTTAGATTTGTGGTTTGATCTAGCTTCTTTTGGCGAAATCAGCATCGTACCTTCATTAATACTCTTGTAAATGGAAGGGTATACTAATTAATGTCATTTACAATCCTATTCATATTGATATATTGCTCCCCCAAAAATAGCATACATAGTTTTTGGGTAGGTTAGCTCACGTGCAAGCTATTGGCTAGCTAGCTAGCAAGTTATTTAGCGCGCGGCACCATTTTCCAGTTCATAAAGGAGTGTTAGCATTTCTATTATTACACCTGTTTGGCGAGCTAACGACATAGCTTGCATTTAGTTAGCTAGCTAGTTTGTAGCCAGGACTAGGCAAAAAAACAAAACGTTTGTACAAATATATTTTTGCTACTTTCATGAAGTGCAAAACCACAAGACAATAGTTGTTGTTTTTTAATGCCATGGTAGGTGAGTGATTGGAGTGAAACCCATATTGGCCGTTACTTAAAATTGTATACTATCTATGAATTGATTTAATCTTGTCGCATACAATTTTTCCAATATTTTAGACAGCTGTGGGAGTAGAGAGATAGGTCTGAAATAAAAATAATTCTTATTCTTATTTTACTTTTGCTAGAACCATAATGGTACTGTTTATTCGCCATCCCTCAAGAACCAGGAAGTAGCCTGCTAACTAAAAATGGACGCCCATGCTGTATGCTGGTAAAAAAAACGACAAAGCTAGTGGTGACCTGAGACTTTTCCACAGTACTGTTCTTCATCATGACCCGTTGCATGACATGTTATGTGACCACCTAAAACCTGCCCACCTCCACCCCAAGTGCGCCTGAACTTATTGGCGTACTAGTGCCTTTTCGTCATGCTGAGGGCCGCATTACATTTATGACAAAACATGTTAGGACACCAGGCTAGGTGATGTTCTGACTAAGCCTTGTTGCATAATCTGATGGAGTCTGTTTGCATGAGGGGCGAAACGTCTTCTAAGACCACCACAATGGTCCGGTTGCAATCAGAGAAAGTTTTTTTTCTTTTTCTTTTTTTACGGGGGGCTTTTAATAACAGTTCCTTTGGCTGCTGTCATGGCCTGCAGGTTTCCACCCTTATGTGGGTATTTATTTTTTGCTTGTATAAAATTTGGATGAACGTGCAGATTGAAGCTTTTTCTATAGTAGTAGTAGGGGTTTTTTTCCTTAAAAATAAAAAAAATCCTATATATTTTTGCAGAATCCTGTTAACGCATTGACAGTTAGGGAGCGTTTCTGTCTTTGGTGCTGTGAAATTTATTGTCATTGTAGGCTTTTTTTTTTTTTTGCATAATCCTGCTAGAACACAAACAAACCTAAGCAAAATACATATTTCAAAATTAAGTTTTTCCTTGTAGGAGGTAAGCATTCTTGGCTTCATTTGATTAACTTTACTGGACCACATTAAAAAAAAAAAAATCAAATCAAATCAACACCATCATGGTTAGGTAATCGGAACGTACGCCGCATCCACACGTTTTATGCATTTTCTCCAATCATGATAATGTGTTGACTTGTACTAACGACACTTCTTGACTGCCTTTTATATGCGATCAAGGTTTCTTTTTTTTCTTAACTTGCATCAAGTTTGACTTTCTTTTTATTGTTATGATATGATGACTTGTAGAATATTTTTGTTGAAATATGTAAATATACCTTCAAGTGGATTGTACAGGGCTTGCAAGGGAGGTGACGTTGTGCATGATTTCTAATGTTCATATTAAATATTAAATGTAAAGAATATATATATATATACATATACAGTACAGTAATCCTTTTCTTTCTTGCTGTGCATTGTGTACATATTGTATGTCATTCTGTAATCACTTGGACAGATACAAATCATATACGCACGATTTTATTATTTTTTCAGAAATTGCTTGTCTGGGTGACATATTTCTACACTGCCAAAATGTTATTTGCAGCTTGTTTTTGTATTTAAGAACCAGATTTGTACTAACACGATACTTCTGTTGTTTCTATGTCATTTCTTTCTGTTTAGTTGAAGTATGAATATTGATACGATTGAATGAATAAACAATCATTTTCTTCCAATTTGGACTCAAGGCTTGAATTGTGTTAATGTCCTACAAAGCTTATTATGTATTTTCGACAGACTGTAAAAGAGGTGGTTCCGAGTATTAAGAAGTCCCTTAAAGCATACTCTCTGCACTTTATTTATCCACTGGCGTGAAGGGAATTGTTCTCAATTTCAATGATTTTTGTGGTTCAATAAATGTGTTATATGTATTATTTGCAAAGTGAGTGGTGTAGTGTTTAGCATGTCTGCCTCACATTCAGGAGGTCCTGGTTTAAATGTTTGTTGGGACATCTGAGCGTGCATGTTCTGGCTTCTTTCCTCTAAATTGTCCATACATGTGAATTTTTATGAGTATGAAATTTGATGATATCAGCCAACAGCAAAGACATCCATCAGTCACTTTACTGCCCCCTGGTGACGTACGAGCACTGAGGCAGACTTGAACATGCAGCCGCCCTTTCCTGACCACCAGGCACCCTTCAATACTTCTTTCCTTCCCGCCACTCGACCCCTCTTTCTCCCTCCCTTCTCCAATTCCCGGTGGATTCATTTTGCGCCGTCTGCCCGTCTGCCTCTGCGTCCATTATCGTCCCCTTTTGCCTGCCAGTCCAGCCTCTGTGATTGATCGTGATAGGCATGTGCAGCAGCTTTTAGCTCCACCTGCACTCACACTGCTTGCTTTCAGATTTGTCCTGTCTCCAAAGACTTCAGGACATTAGCTTGCCTTGCATTCAGAAAATAATAGTTGCTTATGCAGTTACTATGTTGCTAATGATGATAATGTATCATGACGATGTATTAGCAACTCGTAGTTTTCTAGTTGTATGCAGTTACTATGTTGTTTATGATTAAAATGTACCATGTCAATATATTAGCCACTCTTAGTTTGTCTAGTCTTATGCAGTTACTATGTCGTTTATGATGATTATGTATCATAACAATGTATTAGCCACTCTTAGTTTGTCTAGTCTTAGGCAGTCATTATGTTGCTTATGATAATATATCATAACGATATTAGCCACTCTTAGTTTGCCGAGTCTTATGCAGTTACAATGTCGCTTATGATGATAATGTATCATGATGATGTATTGGCCACTCTTAGTTTGTCTTGACGTATGCAGTTACTATGTTGCTTATGATGATAATGCATCATGATGATGTATTAGCCACTCTTAATTTGTCTTGTCTCATGCAGTTACTGTGTCGCTTATAATGATAATGTATCATGACAATATATTAGTCACTCTTAGTTTGTCTAGTCTTATGCAGTTCCCTTAAGGTGATAATATGATAACGTGGTCAGTTGCTATGCAGTTGCTACGTGCCTATATTTATATTTGTTCTGTTGTATAGAATTGTTTAACGCTTGGTGGTAGCAGGCCTTAACAATGCAAATGGTGACACTGTAGTTAATGCGATGCTTTTTGGCAGTTCCCGGATCAGCACCATGATCGTAGATCATAATGACTGTGCCACATTTCCAGGCATATCTCAAATTTTACGTTCTTCAAGTCAATCTTTCATTGTTTTTGCTCCACATATCTTCAAACCGAAACATCCTTTGTTGTACAAATGTGACACCATATCACCTCCCCCAGTCACATGACTTGCCCCGTTATAATCCTTTCCACACCCTGATTCATATTCCCCAAGCTCCCCCACTGTGTCCCATGTGTATATAGTCAAAGGGTGAAAGGGGCGACGATGATGGGGGTTACTTTGGCATGAGCCCCTACGCAGATCATTGAGGCTAAATCCCCATTTATCACCGCCATCCTCCTCCTCCTGCGCGAGATGACAGCGTCCCATTCTTCCCTCCAGACAGAGAAGTGTTTGCGCTTCCTCTTACGCAGCCTCGTAACAGTCAGCCACCGGCGAGGCCTTGTCTGTCTTGAGAAGTCGAGTTTGTCCAAGGACATGAATAACTTGAGCGCAAAAGTGATATACTTGCTGTTCTTATGCACGGTCCCCACATGTCACACAATTCCCTCACAATTGGGCAGACATCGACTCCATCTCTCAAAGACGGAAAAATTGTCTCGGAGCAAACATAAAAACTTACATTTGGCATATATTTTGAGTTTGACAACGTGGTCCATGAAAAATTCAGGAAAATTGCAAGAAATGACCTATAAATGGACAGCACTGCCTTCTGTCTTTACATCTGACACTAGTATATAGGGGGAGGGAGACATTCACTTATTTTTTACCAAGTGTCCATGAACGCACCTCATGTAGCCGAGCTAGCATTATGGCATGTAAACAATCACAGATTTTGACTATAAAATCATAGACATTATTGGATTAAAATATAAAATGATTATAAAGCACAGATTGGAGAACTAAAATTGAAAACAATTAGGCATTTTCTTCTTCTCCTCCTCCTCCTTATAATTATTATTGTTGTTATTATCATCTCTGCAGATAACATTTCATAACTGGTTCATGCTTTAATATGAATAAATCAAAATGTTTTTCTTCCAATCAGTGACCAGCATCTAATGGAGCTCCTCCTTTGATACTCTGATGAAAAGGTGGTAAAAAGTATTACAAAACCATTATTTTAGTACTTTTTCGTTGTTATATAAAGAATTAATTCAGCATATGTTAACCCCCTGTCTTCATTCATCCAAGTGGGTTCAAGTCCTTTAATTAATTCAAGGCCACTCTCCCTCGCAGATCGCTGCATTATTAATGGAGGTGCTGTCACAACATCAGAGTATTATTTGTGGAGATTTAAATGTAATCCCGGGGGGGTCGTGTGTTTGGAAACTTTGGACTGACACATGGTCGCGGCCTTGTAATCACGAGACGTGTCCTTCTCATGTGTGACTACAGGAAAGTATTTTTAAAAATCGCCCAAATTATATTTAGTTTTGTTTCGTGTTATTGTATTGTTTTCTTGTGGTTTGTTTCCTGTTTTTTTTTGTGTGCAGCGTCTTTGTTAGATGGCTGCTTTTGCTTTATTTCCTGTTGAGTTTAGTGTGTTTTGTCATTTTGTATCTGCTTTTTTGTGGACTTTAGTTAATTTCGGTATTTTGGATTATTCCTTGTTTTTCTTTTTTATATACCTGAAATTAAATGCTTTTCAAGAGCACTCCTGCCTTGCTTCCTTTCAATTGGGTCCTCAACCCTGCCAGATCTCAACACACACAAGTAGGCCCACACCGCATGGAACACTCACTCATGTCAATACAGTAATATGCTAATATAATCGAGTAACTGAACATACAGTAGCTTCATTGGATTAGTTATTAGGGCAGAAGGAATCTCCCCCCCCCCCCCCCCCCTTTGGTCTTGGAAGCAGCAAAACTGAAGCAATCTAATTTTAGAATGTATGGACATATCTAACATATTTCACTGTGGGTAGATGTCAGAAGCAGGAAGTGGAAAAAACAAGAAGCACAAACAGCAAGTGAGGAAGAGATAAAAGGTGACGCACAGGTGAGCTGAAAAAAAAAAAGCTGAAAACAGAAATCTCTTGGGGAACTGGTACGAGCGTGCTTGGGAGTCTTTGGACGTCAAAGCTAAGTGCTGTTTTGTCAGCTGACGCTAAAATCAAAGAAAATGAACCATGAATTGACATAGACAGTCCATCATATCAACTTCAATTAGAGTTGTTGACTTACTAAACATTGACTTGCAGTCTTTTAAGCGTTCACTACAACAACTTAGTGTAAGAAAAAAATGTTTTTAGCTTCTATTAAATTTTTAATTAAAAAATGATTCGTAAGGAAGCTCAATCATTGGCATGTGAAAATAAGCATAAAAGCCTACCGACCGAATGAAATTAAGCGTTGTTGCTTTGTGCTTGTTTTTTTTGGCTCCCAAATTCAAAAATGACATTCCATACATTGCGAAACACCAAAACCTGATCAGGTAAATGATAAGGTTCAAATGTGATATCGAGTCGACGTGTTAATTCATTAATTTTTTTGCTCTAGTGCTCATTCATAACAACGCGTTTGGCTCCCCCCAGCGGTGCGCGCGATCACTGCACCTCCCTCCCAACCCACTGGGGACATCCTGGACCCGCTCTCTCCCTGTTTCGTGTCAGTTTCTTCCTCAGCTTCTTCCTGAGTGGCCGGCGTCGCGGTACCGGAGCAGATGTGAGCGCGGTTGTGAGGTGACGACACGGACCCACGCACAAGACTCGCCCTCCGCGGAAGGTAAGGCTGGTGCTTGGCATGCGGGTGACACATTCTGGGTTTCCAGGGAATGTTGACATCTTGGAGGCTGCCGGTATATGATGGTGGCGGGTTGAGTGTTGTTTACATGTCAGCGGGGATGGAGACTGCACGCTGTCCCTCCGCAATGCAGAACACAGTAAGATCAAATCAAATAGCGTATTTGTCAGTGTCAGCGGCGGTGTTATATTCCTATTGCGTGTTTGTATGGCGTGGTGGTGCTGATGGTGCACGCACATCATTGCGTGCACTCGACATAGTGACGTGTGTTACTATGCACACAACACACCTTGCTTGAAAGTAGCCTACCCCCTGATTGGGCCACAAAGCTCCTTATTAGCGTGTAGAGACAGTAACTACGATGCAAATGATGCACTCGGATAAGAGGGATCATGTGAGGTAATTGCTCATGGTTGGAATGCAGGTGAAGGTGTCTATGGGCGCGCCCTGTGCGTGATTTTGGTGATGTACTGTTGCAGAATGTAATTAGAAATCTGTCGGTGATGCTTATTATGAGGGTTTGAGTGATTTTTCATTGAACAAAATGTGTTTTGTTGTTGACAGTGAGAGCGCTTTCTGGTATTTTTAATGGTCATGTTTCTAAATAAGGTGTTAGGAGCACTTCATTTGTTTAATGTACAACAAGTCACCCAATTATTATAATTTTTTTAATATACAGTACAAGCCGTCTTTGGGCCTGGTGACTGTCAGATAACATTTGAAAATGTTACTTACAAAAAGGCTTGAAGCTGTTTATTGCCATATTCTTGTCAAACTAAACAAAACTAAGAGAATTACACCTTGTGTAGTTAAAACGATCACAGAGCTTAGCCTTTAGCCGGCTATCTTAAGGCTAATGCTAACAGGCAACGATTAGTTTCAATGTGTCTATGTTAGAGCCCTTTTCGCGACAGATATTGGAACACAAACAGTTCAGAAACTCATTGATAGACAATGTTTATTAATAACTGGCACGGGTAGCAAGATAAAACCGTTTTCGCTTGAAAGGGGAAATCTTCAAGTGTTCTGCTGCCGTTGCTAAATTCAATGTGTTCAACGCAGATTTTGGATTGACTTCAAGGCGTTTGGCAAAAAATACGGTTTTGATGTATGCTGTGTAACCAAGGGCTCGCATATTGAACTTGGAAATATAAGTTGGTTTTCATGACTTTGACAGCCATTGAGATATGACGTAACGTTAACGTAACCTGTATTTTCCCTCTTCACCAACGGAAAGGGTTCCACCGGATTACTTTAGACATTTTATTTAATTTTATTTTGGGGGGAAACTGAAATTGAAGAACATCTCAGTAACACACTCAATTTTCGCTTTCAGCTCAAGTCAGCGGTAGTCAATCACCACCCAGAAATACCCTGCGGCTTACTGTTGACAAACATTGTCTAAAAGTCGACACAGTATGCGACTTTTTTTCAGATTTTACAGAGCCTTGTGTCTAAAATAATAAATGAAAAACCAAAATGTGGTGTACTGTCAGAAAAGATTGCATGGCCGCCTGTCAGGTTGGAGCACTTTATGAATGTTGCAAGTAGGACCGCCGCTAATGCATCCTCGCCTGTGTATTGAGCCCCCCCAACCCCGAGGACAGACCCTCTCCATCATGTTAGGTGAAAGAAAGATTTAGCCCTCTCCAAAAGTAGGTTAAACTCCCGCATGCGAACATCTCTTTGAAAGTGAACTGCGGTGCGTTGAATTTTGTAATAAGTTTGCTCGCCCGCCGACAATGCCGGCACGCATGCCTGCGCGCTGGCTGCGGGCTCCCGATGCATTATGAGGACGCGGCTCTTCTCGTCCTCTTTTACTGTCACAACAAATGACTCGACACAAGTGATCTTTTTAAAGGCTCCCGTTGCATCTGTCGCGCGTGGCCTTCAACAGTGCGTGGCCACAAGGGTGGCGCAAATGGCTTTTTACTCTTCTCTTGACATCAAAACATGTCCTTCCATGCACTATGGAAGTTTTTTTTGCGTTTTTTGACATTTTCATGTTGGCAAGCAGTAGTGCACAAAACAGAAATCTGGATGTTTACCATGCCAGATGAAGGCAGTCCCAGTCATTTCAGGTGATTAGTTGGCTTTCCAGATGTCCTTGTGATCCTGATGCCATGTTAGCTTATCCTGTTCTTGGTGCCTTACCACTGGAAATGGCGGGATTATACTCAACAGAGGTGGCCATGTACACCGGGTCGTCACCAGTCCGTCAGTACCGAAGGAAGGTCCGTGGGTCTGTTCTTGACGGACTCCCGTTTTTCATTACTGGCGGTAAAGTCCGTATCCCACTGATGGGCAAACATTTCCGAGTATTGGTGAAGGTGGTGAATGTGCGATCTTGTCAGGGATCATCAGGGTTTGCAAACGTTTGCTTAGAGTCTTGGTGGTCGCGTCTCAAGGAAATTTTCTTGCGACACGAAAAGTACAGGCGAACGTTAAAACGAACACTGAACCAACCCTGACGAACGCTAATGTGAAATCAAAATTCGCTTACATCGCAAATGTTCGCCCTTCAGTGGAATACGGGCTTAACTTTGAAACACTAATGGGATAAGTACAGACGGAAGCAATTTTCGGCCGTCGCAATGAGCCGTCACGAACCCAAAAAGTAAAGACGAGGGGCATTGTGGGGACAATACGTAATAGTATAAACATATATCTTTTTTTCATGTAAAGTTGTCCAAACTGTTTCTAAATGAAAAAAATGGTGCGCCATGCTGTTACCCTTGTAAAGATGTTTTTTTTAATGTATTTTTATTTTACTAACGGTCCTAAAATAGGGGTGTTGAAATTTAATTTAGCGATGAAGGAAGCGCAAATAAAATAACTGCGAATCTCTGCAACAGTATCTTCTTCGAAGTAAATATTGAGGAAGTTGGAACTCATCTCGACTCCATCGTTGTTTTTTGTGTCTTATTTCAACTGATGCGTTCAGTGCTCTGTGATTTTCAAAGTCTTCATCTCACCGACGAGAGCGGAACCAAACAACAGAAATAGAGTCCCACTGGCTCTATGGCTTGTACCCTGTGCTGTAAAGTAGTAGTCTATGGAATCCCATTTGTATGAATGCACATTAATGGTTGGTCGTGGTTGTATGTCTTCATGTGTCAAGTCCTGTGATTGACGTCCCACTTTGGTGGCTGAACGAAAGGCTGCCAAAAAGGTCATGCTTAGGATCATATTTTCATATTTGTATACCTTTCCAATTGGAAATTGGACAGTGGACCTTTTGGAACTCGAATGTCTGACTCGGTTCCAGGAGGGTTTAAGTTTTGTCATTCATCCAAGTCATTTCATTCTCAGGGCATTGAATCGATTGCAGCTGGACTGTTTTGGTTGTCATAGAAGACGTTCCACCTGTCATCAGTTCATGCAACAGGCTAGTTAGAACACCACAAGCCGACCTCTTAGGCTAGTGCCTCTAACGTCTTCAAATCCAGGTCTAGAAAGTAAAATCTGTGCCACAGTTTAGCTTTGGTTTGGTTTTTGGACCTGGATTTGACACCTATGTCTCTGACCACTAGACCAGTCCAGTTGCAATCGATTCAATACCATGAGAATTTTCAACTCAACAATTGAGGGTCTATTTTGCGGAGTTTTGTGCTTGCCCCAGACTGGTTACTCTTTCTTGCCCAAGAATGGGACTATAAATTGGAGGTGAAGGAGAAAAGCTGATGCTGAGACATTTTGTTTTGAATTTTGTTTAGATTGTGGAATTGTATTTGAGCTTTTGGACCATATTTTTCCTGCAAACCTGACATTGAATGGAGTTGTTTGAAGGTCCGCTGCTGCCAATCAGTGGACCCTCGTAATTTGATTGGAAATGCTCCACTGAACGCAGAATGCGCTGCCGATACTGAGCAGAGAGAGACAGCACTGTCAAAACTGCAGCTTGATTACGCCAACTGTCCTGAACGCTTGTACAAATGTCTCATTCTGTCTTTTACGCTCTTGTTCCCCACCCCCCTCCCTTTTTTTTGCTGGCCCTGCAGTTGACAAATGAACAATCAATAGCGAGATGCACTAATGGTACAGTTGTGAGGCGGAGGCACGACATGACGTCTTCGACTGCAAACAAACAAACAAACAGACAGACAGACAAGACAGACAGCGCTCTCCTCTGTTCATGCCTGAGGAGGAGAAGTCCCCATTTGCACTTTATCTTGGCTGCTGCCTGCTTTCTGCATGCATACGACGCTGAATAGACTGTGTGAGTTAAGTCATTAAAAAATTGATCTACTGCACTGTTTATCCCTTTTGATGCAAATCCACCTCATCTATATAAAGCTGTTATCCTGCTAACAATATAACGTCACGGAGAAAACTATTCTTTACTGGACTATTTAACATTAACACCTCGCAATAATGCATAACCTCACTCTCTGATGGCTGTGATACCGTGTGCTGATTTTGCATTTCTGTTGGCCATTGTGGTTGGGTTGTCCTCTCTACTCTATAGGGGGGATTGGGGGCTGCTTTTAACGGCAGGTTTTATATGATTACTCATGCAGTCACACTGAGTCAAAGCTGCTCAGCTCTGATTGAGCTCATCTGTAGTCTAATTCTTTAGCTTATGTTTTTATGATAAACCTTGATAAGTGTTAATTTTTGGTGTGGTTCTGACCAAAAAAAAAGAGCATAGGGGAAAGTATTTATAGTTTGGGACGTGATACGGCAGCTATTCTCATTTCGTCTATTTATAGGATTAAAGATGCTTGACAAATATGTTCTGTAGTTGACACGACGACCATCAAACCTCATAACATCATGTACGTTCGTAATGACATGTTTTGGTTAAAGCGTCCTTTTGAAGCATTCAAGGGTACATTACAAAATGCACGTTACAATGAATACAACTTTGTAGACAGGCAAACGTACCAGAAAAGAAAGAATGAGCCAAACGATTGGTACTGGTCATGAACTAACTAGACAAGTTTCAGGAGATACGATCCAAGGCTCAGTACCAGAGGATAAAATCCCGCAGAAGTCAAAAGGATTATGAAGTTTCTAGAAAAAACTAGCATTCTAGTCCAACTGGACAGACCTTGAAAGCATACTAAAAAAAATAGCAGAACTGATCAAACTGAACCATATACGGAGTACAGAATACCATCAGGGGTTACAAGGCTTAACTTCCCATAGAATGAGTAAAATTAGTGGTAGCATTGAGCTGTCTCAAAGGTGTCTGTATAAAACCCAACACTTAAAATAGAATTTCAATAAGAAACGAAAAGGTACCTAAGATGGTGTCCAGGGGAATGCCATCATCTGGACTAGTGACTTGGACTGTCCCTATGCTTTGGAATGTGTCAAGCCTGATTGGTATTGCACACAAAGAAGTAATTTCAGCTTTGACCCGTGTTGGCACGGTGTTTATTGATGATTTTGAGAAGAATCTTCTCTGCTATTCTTCTCACAGTCACTGTCCTGACAAGATCAAAGATAAAGAGAAGCATGTCTGTTGCATTATCCGCATTAGGATGATACAGACTTTTATCAAAGAAAATCCATTTACCGTCACAATCTATTTCTCCACCCTTCCTCTGTGATTCATATTGTTGTTTGTTGATCTTTCAAAGTGATTCCAAATATCATTCGGAATCCGATTTGCTCCATTTCCATGAAGTTAATGTACACCAGAGAAGCGGGCAGATTGAGGCTACAGCCAATAATTTTTCCATTTCCCCCGTTTTAGATTTACCATTGTTATCTTTTGGAAATAAAGGTCTTATTACCACTAATGTGTGCCACTCACCCAATATTGAATATATTTGAGTTGGCTTCAGCGCTGCATTTGTTTGTTTGTTAACATGTCAAATTTTGCAATCTCGTCCTGAGCTATTTGCGCATCAAACAGCCCGCTGCATTTTACTGGTTGCACATCAGAGACTCGTGTTTAGTGCTGATAGAACGATCAAGTGATTCGTTTTATAATCTTAATATGTTCTCTGCTTAGGTTTTACATAATTATGTAATTGCACGTTTCTTAATGGGGGAATGAAACGATGAAATGAAGTCTTCTCACGCAAGTCATGTTTGTCTTTTAAAGCGCAGTCAGATTCATGTGTTCTCTACAGAGTCAAACCAATCTGTAAGCTATTTTGGTCCACTGAAGAGGACTTGCGCAATATTGTGCAACAGAAAAACCAGTCACTGATTTGAGATTTGATCTGCAGTGTTTCAGGGCTGAAAACAGATTCAAAGGATACATCCGCTCACAGTTTTGCATGCACAGTATCATTCAGACAGGTAAGTGAACACGAACCAATGTTAACACGTGAGTTTGACATGCTACCAATGAATGTTTCTGGTATTTGCTTGTCATGTTGGATAATTGGAATAGTCCCTGCCTTGTTTTGTCACTGGAAAGCATCAATGTCAATTATTTGTGGCAAGTACCATGCATCGGAAAATGGGCATTAGTGAAGTCATCTCACAAAGCTGTATAGATGATTACAGTGTAAGACATCATTTCCATATAAAAGACATTATTTAGCCTCATTTCAAAGATTAGATCACCGCTGTATCCTTCAGCATTGATATTGCCAGTAATCTGCTGCATTGTTTTCCGCTTAATCCTCTTCACTCTGCGTTCATTGCGGGATTGTGGAAGCTTACCGTTTGTTCGGATGCTCGCGCCGCTATCTCTTTTTAGTGCCTGGGATAAAGAACAAGAAGGATGGCGTTCCGGGCTGCCCAATTAGATAGAGAAGCCTCATTGGGCCCGGGCCACTCCCAGGGCCTTTGAACGCGGCCTGTTGCTATGGTGCTAAGAGCATGTGTGGCAGACAGGAGCACAAAACGTCTTGCTGCTTGATCAGCATTCAAGACTGCCGGGCAAAATAATGCTTCCTATTATTTCTCATGTGTAGCAAACATGAACCTGTTTGTTTCACTGTAGGACAGACGAGTCGTCTCGATTTGAAAGCATCACAAACTCAATTTGTTGAAAGACCAAAGGAAGTCAAAGGGGATTCTGAGTCTAATCAGAAACGTCCTTGGTGAAAAGCACTCGCCTTCTTTATACCGGTTGACCCTGAACCCTCAGGCAACGGATATTTATGTGTGAGAATTTACGGATGAAGGGCTCATGGAGGACGTGGCCCGAAAAGGCGAAGGCTTCCTCCTGGCATGTGAAGCGCATGCGGAGGAGGCTGACCTCCTGGGAAACGCCATTATACATTTAGGGGCGTTCTATTTTCCCTTTCTCAGGACAGCTGGACGGCTAAATTGTTTGCGGATCAATAGTTTAGCTTCTTCGCGGTTCAACAGAGTGAGTGAAGTGCATTTAAAGCATAGAAATCCCATTACGCTTGGCAGCGATGGGGAGCAAGGCACTTGGGGCCTCGGCAAGTGCTGCTGCTATGCCCATTACTCGATCTGCCTGTTGGTTTACCTGCATTGTCTCAATCAGGACCACCCATCGCACATCTTACATTCACCATCAAAGACAGCTTTTCTTTGAATCATTTTACGGCATTCACTCAAAGAGATTAAATTGGATTTAAAAAAAATCTAATTGATGGTACACTGGGTGGTAAAAGGAAGAGGATCCCTGTCATTGCCTTGGCAACCACATAGAAAAGCCTCCACTGGTCGATAATATTGGTGGACAAGCTTAAACACTTTATTTTAGGGCCACTGGTTGTCCTTTTTATTACTGTTCAAAGGTATTTGCGGTGCTTGTTCACAATGGGGTGTTGAAGGAAGTTTAACCGATACATTGAAAATCAGTTGTCAATTGTTCCATCCATCCATCCATTCATTTTCTAATGCTGCCCTCATTAGGGTTGAGCTAGACATGAACCAAGGCGGCATTGGTTGACAAGTTGGCTCCAGCCTGATCTGTTTGCCGGCCATATCTTGTTGTATACTTGAAATACAAACTGCTTTGTCGCGGCTCATAGCTGCGTTACCAAGGCAACAGCAAACATATGAATGAACTTCAGAATCTCTCTCTAGTTCACAAACATACGACAGTGGGGCAAAGAAGTATTTAGGCCTGATATGAACTGGTTTAAGCCGGCGTAGTGTTACTGTTGGTAACCGTTCTTATTTTGGTCCCAGCTCTCTGCAGGTCATTGGCCAGGTCAGTCACGCGTATCTCTGGATTTCTGGATTTTTGTGCTGATTGTTCTCACGGTCATTTTGCGTGGAATTCCAGACCAGCTCATGGTTGTTTGTAGGTGACCAAATACTTATATTCCATCGTAATTTACAAAAAAAATATTTTTAAATCCTCCGATGTGATTCCCGACATTACTTACTGCATCCTTTTGTTTCTGACAATGTCAGTTATGTATATGACTCTCCTGTACTTTAACCATTCACGACAGTAGAGGATGCAGAGTGCTCCTCAGTGTGTGTTGTTCTTCTCTACTACTTTAGGTAAAGTGTGCTCACTTTTTCATTAAATCATCCATTCTGCGCTGTAATTTCCGGAGCACTCTTCTCACTAAAGGATTTTCACTCTTGGGATCGATCTCAAGTTAGAGTGCTGTGTCATGCTGATCGCAAGCTAACGCTGCCTATTATGGGCCTGATTCAACAGTTGGGGTTTTTTTCAATTTGGCTCTCTGCCTCCGTCAAAGAGGGTAAACAGAGAAGGGAAAGGGAGTTTGGTGTAACAAAACATTTGGAGCTCTTCCTTCATTCCATCAATCAGTGTAACCACGAATAAAAGCCGTGGCTGGTACGAGCTCTCAGCTGTGGGCAGCCGATGTCCTTCCCTGGCGCTAACGCTGTACCGTATTTGTTTTGCTGGTCAGCCTCAGACCTTCTGGCCCTTTCGGACGGATCTCAAGCAAAGAGAGCATTACTGAGGCCTTTATTGAGCATTTGGTTTGGGTGAGTGAGACAAACAGGTTGGGTTTCCCTTCGGACGCTCTCAAAGGATCTCGAATGAACGCTTTTGCTGCATGCCTAATGGTTGCTTGCAAAGAAGAAAGCATAAGTAGCCCTCTTGATTGAGGGAAGTCTTTGTACCAGCCCTCGCACTTCAACTGGCAGGTCAACACGACGCTGTTTAGCTTGCGTGACGCTGTCGCCAGTGATGTAACCATCTGCGTCATGTTTTCGGGACAATGCATCAGCGCTAATAGCTTCTGACAAACTATCCCCAAATATGTCCCCGCACAAAAGTTGATATTTTCAGTCACTGTGTCATCTTTCAGCATGAAAACCGCAGCATTCCGTTCCGATGGATGGATGGACATACTCTGGCTGACTTATTCATGATTCTTGTGGACTAATTGCGCTCCAGTTTTTCTCTCTCTCTCTTGGCTCTCACTTTGTAGCTGCAGGAGCTTTTGTTGCAATCTGTTAATTCATGCTGCCGACATTACAGCCTCACAGTTTTACTTAGCAACAGCACATTTGGCCCCTGAGAAAAGGAGTTCATGAAGGGCAGCAGGCATCCTGTTCTTGATTAAAGATCTTCCTTTTTGTCGTTATTTGAGGGGCCAGGAAATGGTTAAAAAGAGCGGTAAGGGTGTTGGAGTTAGAGTGTTTGGTTAAAGACTGAGGGAGGAGCTGTGAATAAAGTTGGTTGGGTTTAGGGTTCGGATTTAGACAATGGAACCCTCTCAATGTCTCTATCTCTGTTTGTCTGTGTTTTGTTCTTACATTCAGCATTATAAACAGGTGTCTTTGCCGCTGTTTGAAGAGTTGACAGCGGCTTGTGAGATGCCGGTGAATATGACACTATCTACAACCTCAAAGTTGTTACGCCCTATTACCCACTGTCAGGTTTAGTTGCGCATACCCTGTTTTTCTACAACTAGGTTTCTCCTCTGCACAACACTTCACAATTTTGCGTGTCATTGTTGTTCTCATTACTGGCTGTCTAGACGAAAGGAGGAGCCGGCAAACATAAATTTCCTGAGAGAAGGAAATCATCTTTCATAGTGTCTAAAAACGTTCCAATCACCGGTTATTAGATTGCTCAATAAAAGAAAAATTCTACAAGCAAACGTATTTTCCCATTAGGTACACCCCTATAATCCAATGAGGCCCATCACAAGAGTTGAATATAAATAATAGTGCTAACTTCAGAGACCATAATCTAACATTATGGTAATATTTTAGTCCAGCTAAAGTGTTAGCAGGATTACACAAATCTTACTTAATCAGGCTTGGAGGATGGGCTAAGGAAGGACCCATTCAAATTGGATGCAGCTCAGGCTTAATGTAAACATTTCTACTCATTTGTTAGCATTACAGTGTAGGGAATTTTTTAAATGTTCCGTGTTCTCAATGCATGAATCTTAATGACGAACGCAGACATATGCAAAAGAAGGGTTGGGATTTTTGTGCAGATCAAAATTTTTATGTTGCCTTAGCAAGTTTGTCATTTTATTTTTCTGTAAAAGCACAAAATTAACAAATCTGACTACCAAACTACTTTTAAAATTGGGTAGCAAAATGAGCTGTATGATAACTAGCTAGTTCGAGCTAGCATTGGCAGATACTCAGTGATACTTTTCTGCATTTGTTCACTAAAACACAATCTATTTACATTAGCGCCATTTTTTTTTTGTCAGACCCAATTTTATACATAATATAGAGACAGATTTACCACCACTTGTATGCTAACTGTAGCATGCGAGTGGCTCGCCACCACAAATGTTACGTGCGGGCCCTTGAAATGTGTCAGTGTTACAGTGGCCAGTGTCGCCAGATGGATTATTCATGAGGACTGTGCACTGGCAGGGAGCTCTGGAAAGGGCATCCAGAGGTGAATCCGACTCGGACTCTCACACACACACACAATTGTCACACACACTGTCTCTTCAATACACTTGTGTTATCAGTAGCACACAGCTCCACTCATGCAGTGCATACACAGGCACACAAACTGCTTCCAGACAGAGTGAAGGACGCAGCGTCACAGATCAACACATACAACAGTCTTCTCAAAGACACACAAATACACACACATGAATACACAACAGATGGAAAGGGGCAGGGGCAGGGGCAGGGCCATGCTTTTGCTAATTCCCCTGTTACTGAGGACAACAACAACAGTGAAAGGGCGGTTAATGCCCGTTAGCGCCCTACCAGAGGCGGACTTTTCGGGAATTGTTCTTTGATGCCAAAGCAATTATTGTTTCGATTTTAAAGTGGCCTTTTATATTTCTTCCATGTTTTTTTATGATTGAGCTTGTACTGAGTCATTGATGGTGTAGTTGTACTCGCCTGATGTGGGTGCAGGAAGTGCGAGTAGAGTTCCCAGTGATTGTGTGAATAATCGGCTGTCTCTACAGGTATTTTTGGCCTGAGATTAATTGTTAACTCTTTTTCTTGTCATTTTTATTGTGAATGACTTGTGACATACGTTATACAAACACTCAAAATTCCCTATTGCTCGTCAGTCATGAGTACATTTCCAACTTTGTTTACTTATTATCTTTCATCAAAACCTTCGGGCTAGTATTTCTGCTGACCACGCAGACATAAATACGCATGTCGCCGCATAAAAGCCCAGAGTCACTACTGAGAGTAAAGCAGTCGCTGGAGCCACAGAAGATGCTTTTATCTGGTGCACTTTCAATTCAGGAGGATGTGTCTGAGCCTTTAAACTGCTTAGCGCCCCAAAGTTGCGCAGCTGAAATGTCTGCGAGACAAATCTCTATCAGTAAAACCTTGCAAGTCTGTCAGCAGCGTTGCTTGATGTTAATCATGTCTACTTAATGACTCGGTTATGATGGCATGTTTAAATTATTGCCTGATGTGGAATTACTGTATGATATGATATCCTTTGGGGATCATTAGGCTAGAGTGGGTGGTAATGCATTGGCAAATTGACAAGATTCAACGTGGAAGAAAAGATCTCTTTCTGTTCTATTCTATCAAAAAACAACTCATGGCCAACTGGAAGATATCCTGTGGGATTAACCTTGCATTTCTAGTTTGTTGTGAAATTGTATAGGACTTTTCTCCCAACTGTTCTGGTTTAAATCATTTTTTAAAACAATTATGATCTTAGATTGTAGAAAACCCATTAAGATTCTTTTTGTAAATCAATTATACTTGCACATCACTTCCTGTATACGCATGTGAATTTAAAATGATGAGTGCTAGATTGTAAAACAAGTATCCGCTCGAAAGTATTAGGTTTAAAGTGATCAGTTCATGCCACTGATTGACAACCTTCAGTCCGCCATCAGCAAGCTATTGTTGTCTCCTACGGTAAGAGCATCCTGTCTGGCCGTAAACAATCAGCGACTTCCATTGTTGCTCCCCGAACCTCATTTGCTGGGAATTGAGAGTGCACCATCTTTGTATACAATGTCCTTCGGCCCTCATATATGCACAACCATGCTCCCTTTTGAATTCTTCAGGCCTCTTTGATAACACAGAAGAAACTCACAAATATTGAACAGCAAGGGGAAGAGATAGAGACTGTTTGGTTTGTAAACATGAAGGGAAAACAAATCAAAATGGTGTTTGGTAGATTATGTCTGTGCTGGCACAAGGTGTCCATGGTTCTTACCTAAGAACCTGAGACTCCTGATAGTTTGTTGAAAGAACACATTCTAAAAGTGTTGCATGATTTTAATAAAGTTGGGTACACATCTGCTGATCTTTATGTTCTTGACTAATTTCTTCCTGTAGTAATACCAAAACGGACCCGTGAGGGGCGGAATGGTGCCATACACCATCAACAATGTCAGAAAAGACAAAGAAGAGGAGTAGTGGTAGTAGACAAAGACGTTTCAGGCCACATCTTAGTTGCTTTCAAAGTCACGGGAGAGCTTAGTCAAACTCGAGGTTGACCACTCACGTAAGGATTTGCCATTGTAAATGTTAAACCGTTTTTGTGTGTAGAGTTGTTGGGCTGTTTGCCGAGCAGACCACGAAGGAGAAATCACTCTAAACAGGATAGTTGTTTAGGATAATCTTTTTGGAGACATCCGACAATTGTCTATGTGGACTTTGATTAAAAGAGAAGGGGAAAAAATGCTAAAATTCTCTCCGATTATCAGAATGGGACTACGGTAATACTCTTCAGACATCAATCATCCAATCCACCAAACAAGAGTGAGTAGCAATGTCGAAATAATCTCTTTGGCATAGAGAGATTTGGCTCATTTTACATGGGCCCAAGGCACAAGCTCAGCTGTGCTGCTCATCCTGATGCACCTTACAAATCCAATCCCTTCCAAATGTTGCTTTATTTAAAAAGGGAATACGCAGGATTTATTATGCGATAAACTGCATTGGCAAGAAGCATTGCCACAACAGTGAGATGATCTACCAGACACAAAGGTTTGTGTCAAACTACTGCAGGCGAAACCAAAACATTTGTCAACGGTGACATCTGTGTGCAGTGGTGGCGTCCTCAGAAGCGCAAATTAATGATCAGTATTTGCATTCTCTGTCAGTGATTGTGTGAGTGACTGACCTGGCTGGCCATTGTGCTGTGACCCTGTTGGCTAATTAGGTGTCAAACTGCTTCCCACTCCCCCTACCAAAAAAACATAATAGCTGCATCTTAAGGCTCACATTTCCGCAGGGGCAAGTCATGGTTTGACGCAGGGTGAGAGAATAGTTGCATCCTTAGTGACGGTGACATTTAATCAAACATGTGAATGTAGAAATAAGTCTTTAGTCAAGATTGAAACCTCTCTACAGAGTGAAGGGTCTTCTCTGTATGAAATCTTCCCTTTTTTTTTCTTGAGAACAGCCATCTAATGATGGTGCAGCTAAGATGTTGAACAATGGCTTTAATAATAAGTCGGCTAATTATAGAACCTTGGCTCAATGCACAGCTTCAAGAATAGCACATTCATCAAGGAGAAGACATGTCATGTACTGTCGTTTTACAAGGCTATACAGTAGATGAAGGCTACTGTCAAGTATTGTATGTTTGCCTTTTAATTAAATAGTGTCATCAGGTTGATTTGAAAGGAAGGCTATTCCATGTCAACTCATTATGGTTACTTTGAAAGCTTAATTACTAGTGTAGACCAGGAGTGCCCAAGTCCAGTCCTAGAGAGCTCCTATCCAACCTGTTTTAGAATTTTCCTTCCTCAGATCTAGTTGTAATGGTAACGAAATCCCCGCCCCCTTAAAACGGGCTTCTTGACCCTTAAGGCATTTTGACGAAAGCATGTCAACGGCATTATTAAGATCCTTGAGAACTTTAAATTGTGGAAATGGTGCATAATTCAAGACAATCCTCTATTCAGAAATGGGCAATTTTCACACAATATTTGCTGGTTTGCAACGTCAACATCACCACACTGACTCCAAAGCTTATTTTCTTGACATATTTCCTCTTGTCCCTTTGCATTTCTCCCATAAGCAATATATTGTATGTTTTTTGCTCAGTGGGCGTGAACATTGCCCCATTTAAAGACACCCCGCATGGCGCTTGAAATGCAACAAGGCGCTGCTGACCCCTCAGCTGAGAGCCTCCCAACTCCTTTGAAGGTTTTTTTTTTCTAAACCCAACAATAAAATGCCAACATTGTTCTGCTCAGACGCTGCGGGCTATCAGCGATTGTTCATTTCAGTCCTAAAAAGAGCAGCATGGTCAGCCAACCTCTTGAATACGAATGATGACCTATATACTGTTTGAAGACCTGGGTCAAAGGAGGAGGCCTGGGCACATGCTATGTATCCCGTGTAACGAACCTTAAAGCAATACTGAATGGCATAGATTGGATCATAGACATAACTTTAGGTTTGTAGTTCCTCAGATATCACTGGCATGCTGTTAAAAAAAAATCAAGGAAAAAATAAACAGTGAAGGGACTGTTCCATAGTTTGGGACCAGCAACAGAAAAAGCCCTATGCCCATCAGTGCCCCCGCTTAGACTTCAGTACCTCAAAGAGCAGCTCTGGGTAAAAGTGTAAGAGATGGAGCACCTCTAATAGATGAAGTGGGGAAGACTATTTAGAGATATGGAAACAAATAGCAGAATCTTGGAATGAACTCCAAAGTGCACAGGTAGTTAGTGGCAAGAGGCCAGAATCAGTGACAGAATTTTGAACCAACTGGACTCTGGAGCCGTTTGAGAGAGAGCACTGGCGGGCTCCACAGCAAAATATGTTACAGTAGTCTAGCCAAGGCACTGATTACTGTTTCAAGCTACTGCATTAATTTGCTGATCCGATTTAAAATCACTATGAAATTGAAAGCCCAACTTTGAGACTGTTTTCTTCACAATGTTAAAGGGCACAATTTAACAGCGGGGGACTTACAAAGAGCCACTGGGACCATACGCAATCACTTCAGTTCAAGTGATTTTTTTTGATTGCTGTCAATCATGCAGTGCAGTTGTAGGTGGAACTAACAATCCCCCGCTGGTTTCCTTAACATCATTCTCGGCACGCCTGTGAGAGGTTACACACATATTCAAATTTGTGCTTGCTGTACAGCTTTAAGTTCATGATGACTCCAAGCTGTCCATACAGAAGACTGATGGATGCATTCACGAATGTTACGTTGGCACCGAATCTCAGAGGGGGAGGGAAAAGACCCATGCAGAAAATATTCTTTGACGGCTAAACCTTATTATCTCTGCCTTAATGACTGAAGCGTAAGAATCAATACAGCTGGCCTGGATCCACAGGCACAAGGTCCACTTGCAGGAAGTTGATATTTCCTGAACATCCATTATGAATGAGAGAAGGAAAACTGAAGGACGAAGCGTCAAAGAAGACGGGTGGAAGAGGGTGCGAGGATGTTTCATTGTAAACATTCAAAGGTCACAGTGAATGCACACAAAAATGTTGCAGGTTTTATAGAAACGTGTAGCTCAGGATACATTGGGATACATTTTTTACGCTGAACACTGAAGATCAATACTTCAATGGGTGCAGACATTCCAGTGGCTGAAAAGACAACCAATGATGTCGTTTTCTGGAAATATCCATCCATTCATCTATTCATTGTCCTATACTGAGTATCTTCCTTTGGTTCACAGCAGGTGAGCTGGACTTGATCCCAGTTTACTTTGGACGAGACGTTGGGTACACTCGACCAGTGGCAGTTTTGACGGCTACCATTCTGCCTGCAATTTTTCACATTTACTTGAAATGAGTGAATTCACACCGACCGGATCATCAGCAAGCAAAAACATGTTAATTATGACTCTTGTGTAGTGGAGTGGAGTGGTGAATCGGTTAATGTTTTATGGCTACCATCCGGCTGTAGCTGATCAATGGAGGGCTTTGGATGTTGAAATACAAAATGCTTTTATAGCCTGTTTCGAATCATAGTCAAGTTGTTGAGCAAGGCAAGGCTTGAACAGAAACGTGTCACATCCTTCACAAAAGAATGGATGCCCCACGTAGTGAAACCTCATAATTGTACAAACGTGTTCAGGGGGAAAAGAGGACATCCCGTCAGTGAATCATTCATTCCGAAGCACGCATGTTGCATCATGTTCGAGTGAATATACTTTTACATCGTATAAATGCATCTTATTTACTTTTTCATTCTATTCCCCATTGAAGAAATGTCCCAATACACATTTTTCTCCCTTTACAATATTGATGCCACCTAACTGGCTGTGTTGCGCCCTGAGGCTCAAGTGGGGCACGCTGCAAAAGGTTAAGGATGCCATGCGTGTGTGCGTGTGGGTGGGTGTAAAAATGAGCGAGGTTCGGGAAGCAGGCCCTGAGTGCCTGTGATATAGGAGGGCAGGGTGCCATGACAGCAGCTGCAAACCGACACCAGACTTCTATCCTGAAGCATTCTGTGCTCAAGCAGAGGGATGTACTCTGTGTGTGTGTGTGGGGGGGGGGGGGGGGGGGGGGCAGTTTCTCATGAGCTACTGTAAATATGCGATTGTATTTGTCTACACAGTTTTAAAATCCACTGCAAAGACAAGATCTACATGATAAGCTTGCAACACAGCCTGCGATGCTGCTGTCAAGATACACGCATGTACCTAATTTTATTTGCAAAGATTTATTAAAAGTAGAAATGTTGTATTATTTGTATCAATTGACAGTAGGATAAGTGTAATTCAAAATTGCTGGCTTGTGTTATTCCATTTGTATTGATGATGTAGAACTAATTGTAAAAGTATCTGTATTACGTAACATTTTAAAGTATATTGTTCATACCCTGGACAAATTTGGGGGGTAAATCTAACCATTTGTTATATCTATATCTTTCGTATCTTATTGCATCTTTCGTGTCCATCCTATTGTATCTTTTGATTTATCTTATCTTATTGTGTTTATCATATCTCTCTATATCTTTTGTATCTATCGTATGTTTTGGATCTATCCTATCGTTTCTATCGAATCGTACCTATCATATGGTATCTATCGTATCTATCATAACTACTATATCAATCTTTCATATTGTAGTTTTAATATCCTACCGTATCTATTGATATATCGTATCATTATCAATCTTATGTCTATCTTGTCGTATCTATCATATCAAACTTAACATGTCATATCAATGGTATCTATCTTATCGTATCATATCTTTTTATTGTATCTATCGCATCTACTTTTCGTATTAATGCTAACGTAGCTAATAGCCCTATTATAGTATCTTGTCGTAGCTATCCATCTATAGTCCATCCATCTTGGAGATGCGTGATTTATATCAGACATACAGTTAACCCCAATACAGTGGTTATGAAAAGTCTCTACATCGCTATTCAAATGTCATTTTTTTTGTGTTACAATAATAAAATAATAATAATAACAACATGATAATAACATTACAATATGATAAATAATTTCAAAACGTTAACCTGTACAACTCAATTAAAAAAATATATTTTCAAGATCTTTCTATTCTATCATCAACATGTGGCAAATGACCATCCAACAACAATAGCAAGCAACAAACCCGCAAGAGTGAATTAATCGGAGACACGCGGCGGCGAACTTCCAGTCTTCTGCTTTGCTTCAATGCGTTCCGCTTATTAAGAGGCTGACCTCTGACTCAGCATAGGCATTGTTTCCTGCTCTTTTGCCGTGTGTGAATAAGCGAGGCCACAGCAGGTGAAATGCTGCTTAAGCACTCTCGGCTCAAGTGCACTCCATTCAGTTCAAGGAGCACCTGGTCTTGTATTTTGCTTTTGTAGCCTTAAAAAACGGTAGTAAGAATAAAACATCAAGACAATTTTATACGGGAAGTAGGCAGCCTTGCATTCAAAGAAGTGTAGCGGCAAACAAAACTTTGCTGACACCAATCAGCACTTTGAAGAGCAGAACATTTACATATTTTATGTTTGTTTTCTCTTTTATGCCTTGTTTCGGACCTTTGCCTCTTTTAACTCCGCTTTCTCTTTTATGTATGGTTATATTAAAGGACGTTCCGGCTCTTGACTTACTCATTCTGTCTCCTTACAACTGGTGACTCCGACGGGATTTTGCCAGCAGGCAAGGGTCCAAAACTGGACATAAAAGAGATAACGAACATAAAATATATAGCTTAAATGTTACGGAGGGATTCTATAGGTCAGCTATCTAAAATGCTGATTTGTATCGGCAAAACTTTGCCGCTACAATAGTGTCACCAAATGACATGAATGCCACTTACTTACTACTTTGAATTGATATAATTTGCATATCTGTTCACAAGGGTGTCCCGCAGGGTTCTGTACTAGGTCCACTTTTATTTACCATTTATTTTTGCTGCTTCCTGTCTTAGCCACATCTGTTAAACATTAAATTCTATGGGACCAACCTAGCTAAAAATAAAAACAAACTTTTTGACGGTTTGGGTAGCAGCCCACCCATCGTGTGAAATTTAAATACATATTTTTCTTTCTGACTATTTCTGAAAATGTAGGTACCCCTTCTAAGACTTTTTTAAATTATTAGTACAATTTCACGTCAACACTTTTATTTTATACTGGTATGAAAGTTAAGACACTAAAATGAAAAATAATTAAGTCTTAAATCGATTTTTTTCTTTACCTCAACCCAAGTAACTCGAATGGAGATTGTACATTCCTGTTACTGTGTTATAGTCATCATGCAGCATAAATAAATAAGCAGTTTTCCATCAGCAGCTTGTTTTTCTCACATTCATTCTTGAACTTGTTCCAATTTGTGTTTGATCACAGTGAAATTGAAAAACCATCCGCCCTCAAATCGCACAAATGGGCCTCCACTAAAAAGGTGTATTTCACATTCCTTTTATTAATTTAAGTCTGGTGATTAAACAGACACGTTCATTGCGACGCCAAGTCATGTGTGCTAAGTCTGAAATCTGCTGTGCCCTGCTTTCACACCCCCTACCATCACACACTTGGTGTGCTGTTGCGTGTCTGACGAAATATGAAGGGAGAAAAGATACATATTTATATGCACTCTTGTGAAGTCTTTTCCAAAAAGAAAAGATCAGAAATTCCAGGCTTACTGCATCTTTTATCAGCCGCTGTTGGATTTCTTTTCTTTGCTTCAAAACCCAAGCATGTACAAATGTACAGTATAGAGATTGAGCTAGTAACAGTATAGAGCTTGTTTTTGTGCAGATTTAGCAGGATTTTCATGTACTGTATACTTGGGCAGTCTAATCCCAACTTTATGCTTTTAAATTGCACAATGTGTTCAAAATGTGTTTAATATAACTGTGGAGTGTATAGAAATAGGTCTCTTTCATTTGAATGTTTACCAACTAAATACAAATGAGAACAGGATTTAAGTGCAGTCCTAAACTGTGTCCCACTTTAATGTGCACTGATGCTTAAGAACAGGTCAGTGAATATAGATGATCCACCTGCTCAACATGAATAAATTAGCTTGTTTTGTACACGACACTATTATGACACATATCTGATATGGCTATGTTTAGGCAAACATACAAATTGAACATAAATACAGTAACTTCACAAGTGTAAACACTGGGCAGCGGTAACAAGGAAATAAACAATAACACCAAATACATACAGTTTGGTTATTCTAGGCTGTCTCTTCCTGCCATTGATTTAAATGAGGGCAACTTCCACACTAGAACTATTTTGCTTATTTAATGAGCAGACCTCTAATGTAGTATGTTTCAACCATTTTAATTGTCGGCTGTAGTTCAGATTTTATTTATGTGGTTTTTTTGTGTTAGTTGGGCAGCCGCAGGTGTACGTACGGCACCAATCTGTACATACTGTTTATTTGATTTGCATATTCAGGCTTCCCTCGATTTGGCAGATAATCAATAGACATCCGATTTCGATCCACATTTGGAAGAGGCCTAAATCCGATTTGAAGATATCCAATTCTATGAGTTTTTTCTGTCTTTACCCTGACATGACGCCTGAGTGCAAAAAGAAAATTGGAATTGTGTTACTTGAATCCAATTGATAAGGTTTTTAGGTGTAAGGTTCAAAAGGAAATTGCTTCCCTCCCTTTTAACTGTGACGAGGCAGAGCAGAAGATTGAAATCCCAGTAAGCAGCCAAAAGACAAAGACATCAATTTGACCTCAACCTGCCCACGAAGCTTTAGTCGGCAGTGGTTAGGAGAAGTATTAAGTGGTTTGGGGGAATGAAAGACAGCCTGCGCTTGGTATTGATGAACAGTTGGCATAGGAGATCACAGCCGAGATTCGAACTGTGACCTTTCAACTGTGAGGCAGAAAAAGCTAAAGACTCGACAACCGTGCTGCCTTCGTATATGTTATCATCCGCAAAAGACTCTTTATGAAGATTGCCATCTGGTGTAGTAAAAATTATACAGTGAAGCTTCGTAAAAAATCTACAAATAAGTGGTTTGTAATCGCATAAAGATGCCACAAAATAGCGGCGAGGATCATAAAACATCAACTCCATACATCCAGCAGGTACACAATCATGAACCTATGATAGGTAAAATACTGCATTCAGCAGTTCGATTATTCAAGACTTATTCAACTTATACTTACTCCTTAATGTCAAGTGCGCGAGTTGAATTATGCAGAATTTAATAGCGCTCTAAATAAGGTAGAAGCGAGGATTTGAACAATCGGGGAGACTACTTGTATACAGTGTACTAAATCAAGAAGATCCAGGCCAAAATCACGATGATCAAATTCTTTCAACACCATTTAGTCAACCCTACATTTAGCTCATTTGCTTAATTTGCCCTGACCTACTAATCTACAAACCTTGTGCAAGCGCAAGGAGGGCCTTCTTCTTGCGCAAATCCCTCCAAGCATACAAAAAGAAAGCCCCAATTCTCATTATTCAACCGCACAATGTCAGTAATATAGAATTACGATGACATGAAAAACACTCAAACTGTGTCACAACATACACGAGTGAACAATGCACATATGGGGGTCAAAATGCAACGACGACTGCTATTTCTTCTCCATAGGCTACAATGAGCATATAGGGCAAAGGCTTGATATGAATTAAATACATAGGCACAGTAGCGAGAGAAGAAACTACAACAAGTTCAACAATCAATATTTCATGGCTGCCTTGGTTGCTCAAACAAGCGCAAGGGGCGGGTTGGGGGGGGGGGGGGGGTCGGGGGGGGGGGGGGGTTGGGGTAGGGGGTTTGGGGCAGTATTCGTCAAGATTCAGAATGAAATCAAATGTGCATGTATGCGTCACATTTATAGAAAAGCAATAGGCACGGAGCAGCATGACGATCTCAGCTGACTTCAGGCAAAAGTGGCGTAAACCGTGTTTTGAACGTGTGAGGAAGTCGAACTAGCGAAAACCCACAAGAGCACGAAGCAACACATATTCTACAGAGGACCTCCTGACTTTGAGGCAGAAGTGCTAACCACTACTCCAACTTTCAACAGCCATATTGTCATGTTAGTCACGCTTACTATCGTACCTTAGGAACGAGAGGCAAAAAGCTCCCCGCCGCCACACGCGCTAGAAAGGACAAGGAAAGCTAGCAGGAGCAGGAAGTCGCAAAGTTTTATAATAAATCACAAAGTTGATCAAAAACAGCACCATGAGCAGTTAAATGACTGAAATCAAACAAACCACCTTCACATGAGGCTCATCAATAATACTAGCTGCTAGCTTACTAGCCTAAATAACACGCTAGCAGAAACTGGCGTGACATCACGCAATTGGCAAACAAATGGGCTGTGTGTGTGCGCTAGCACTTCACACAAATGCTATTAAGTTTTGATGAGAACATTTTGGCAGTTAGACACAATAACATCTTTATGTATAAACAAAAGCAAACACAAGAAGAGTGAGTGAAGTCGATGTGAAGAAAATGCTGATCATATGTCTGGACCGCTGCTGGGCTTATGCGTGTATTAGAAGGGGGAGGCACGGGCGCAAAGACGTCTTATGACGACTTGTGTGTTTGTGTGTGTGTGCGTGTTGGTGGGACAAGAGGGCTTAAAAGATTAAACAGCAGCCTGGCCACGAACAAGCAGGAAAGAAGACCCCTGACTGAGGAGGGCGTCTTCAATTGCATCCCATTTGCATGACTCCCTCTGTCCTATTCGGGGAATTAGCCTCTCTTTATTTCCCCACAGTATCGACACCTCCCTCCTTCCCTTGCATCCCTTGTGCATGCACCTCGGAGAGGGAGCCTCCATCTAGCGGCATCTCATTGGGGCACACAATGGTGCTCAGTATTTAGGACACTTGGCAGGATAGGCATGTTGGGAGGAGGGGTCGACGGGGACAGGGGGTTGCTAAGTAGCTCATCTCGCTCGGCGGTTCTTCACTGCAAGGTAAGCACAGGACACTTTGTGACCTCATTGCCTTGCTTTGCATCGCGCTCAAGTGTGCTGACATCGTCGTCACCGTAATGCAATTAAACACACGGCTTGTTTTGATGGCCACTTTTTGTCAACATTTGTTAATCTGGCCCAATGCGTTTAATCCTATCAGGGGGGAATACCTTTGGACAGACCGGGGGGGGGGGGGGGGGGGGGGGGGTAAACTTTTTCCTCAGAGCGCCGCATACAGGAAAGTTAAAGGATGCTAGGGCAACTAATAATAATAATAATAAATCTAATTTAATCACAACAACAAAACCAATGTATTTAAAAAAAAACAGCAGACAGTAAAACCAATAAAAAACAACACTATAAATAAGATAAAACAATCATAAAAATCCCAGTTGATAGGTCTTTCTAAAAAGAAAGGTTTTAAGTCTTTCCTTAAAATAATCCACTGTCTGACTATGACGTTTGAAGACTTTATTTAATTTAACACGCTAAAACCAATCCATCAAGTACTTGTACTCTATATCACTTGTTTCAGATCTGGATATATATATATATATATATATATATATATATATATTTTTTTTTAGGCCAATGCCAATCCTGTTATTTGGCAAGATAAAATTACGATAACCGATTAACTGGTCGATTCATTAAAAAAATATATAATGAATAAAATAACTTTTAATTTGGTCCTTTAATGCGTACAACAGTAAAGATAGAAATTATAGGCCGAATATTGACTGTTTTACAATATTTTATTCTTTAGTATTTGTTTCACTTTACAACAGAGAGAAAAATTAGCAGAAACCAGCAGATTTTTTTGGGCCGTTTTGTTTTTTGTGTGTGTGTGTGTGGCGGAAGGTAATGTTTGACTGTCATCTTTGTCTAATGTTGTAAAGTGTTAAAGTGTAAAAAAAATAAAAAAAATAAAAATAAAAAATCTGCCCATTTTTAAAAGCTAATATGGTCAGATTAAAGTGACCATTTGACTGATTAGTAAAACATAAATAAAATGGACAGTGGACCACAAATAGCGCCTGGGCCTTATTTTGGACTCCCCTGGGTAATCCAGAACTTGACTGAATCAGTATAGATTCCAGATAATTGCAAAGTGTGACCTCATCCCAGTCTGTCATCTAGATATTACACCACTGTGACTGAGTGGTGGTGAGGTGGGGGGTCTTATTAAATATGTCTCTCCTAAAACATTTCATCCCATATCTTCATTGAGCAGATGTGGCATGAAGCAATTAAGCCGAGTACTCTGTGTAATAGAGTGCACATTTCCCATCGCGACCTTTGCCTGCCTGACATAGTTTGCCATGTGTGACGCCACGTGATGGCTGAAGCGTCCTTTGAACGCATTTGAGACTTAATGATGATCTTGACAGAGGAATTGACGGCCAGAAATGTCACAGTTTGCAATATCCTGTCACGTATGACTAAAACCTCCAAAAAACATTTCAAATCCAATTTAGGTTGGATTTACATAGCATGGTTCAAGTGAATTATTTTTGTTTTTCATTCCAGGTGGCACAATTGGGATATGCATCATGGCAGATCACATTAAAGTAAAGCACTAATCCTGGATCTGGATCTGGATCTATATCAGAATCCACATCCAAATGATGACTTATTCCATGGTCTGTACGCCATTCCTTTACTCAGTTTTGTAGGAATCCACTGACTTATTTTTGAGTAACCCTGCTAAAAACATACACGGGAAGAGATGAGAACTTCCTTGCCTGAGGTCATCACCGGCAACTGCCTCCCAAATTGCACTGCAGTACATCCCGTCTAGTCCTGTTGTCACCCAGTCAGTTGATACAAAATCTGATATGACGTTCCACTCGTATTCTCCTGAAAGACTGCAGAAGACTCAATCAATACTTTTTGCCATCAATAATTCACGAGGGAGACTTTCGCGCATTGCTCGCTACTTGGTGGTAAAAATAAGATCCAATGCAGCGCGAAATGGACGGCGATTTTGACTCTTGAGCATACCTATCAGGTATCTGGAGTGACGGGATGAGGCTATTGATTGATCCGTTTCCCAGTGCCTGATGTAGCATATTCCAATCCCTTGATTTTCAATCAACAGGCCCCAAAAAAATTTCTTCAAGCAGAAATGCTGTATCTGTGTAGCTCAAATGTAAACAGAATACGGTAGCTGTCTAATTACGCACATATCATCGGGCTGAATTTCAGCATTTTTTCCCCCGCACCTTCCGATCAAAGTCGTTAAAGGCCTGATTTATTTGATGTCTATAGATTATTCTGATCAATTATCCTGTAAAGTGAGGCGTGTTAAAGAGAGAGGCGGAAAACCACCAGGGCCAACAATCAAATGTTCTGTTGTGACTATTTTGGGGGTCATTGTGTTGTTATTGTCCTGTATTTGTTACTTGTGGTGATGATGTTGTCAGTTACTATGCACTTGCAATATCCCTTGTTAGGGTGACGTCCCTTGTGGTGGTGATGATGTCAGTTATTATACAATTGATATGACCCTTATGAAGTTGTCAGTTACTATAGTTGCAATGTCCCTTGTGATGATGATGTCGATTACCATGCCGTAGCTATGTCCCTTGTGATGATTATGTTTCCAGTTACTATGCAGCCATGTCCCTTGTGGCAATGTTTCAGTTACTATGCAGTTGATATATCCCTTGTGATGATGATGTAACTAAAATCTTGTTTACTATACAGATGCTCTGTTCCTTGTGATGATGTTGTCAGTTGCTATGTTGTAGTGGCTAAGTCCTGTATTTACATGTATCACTCTTATTTTGTTTTTATTCTGGCATATAAAATGAGCAAGGCCCTAGCGGGAGTTGCTTAGTGGTATTTACGTTGCGGTTCCTTTATTTGTCAGTACTCTGAAGTTTCTTGGTGAAAGTTTCTTAGTGAAGTTATTTTTCGTTGTTTTTCAACTTCTGTCTCTTGTCTGCTTTTGGGTTCAAATTCCGCACCTCACGTGACCTGGTCATCCGGTTGATATCTGAAACGATTCCTTGGAATCGAATGACCATTTCCCATCCCTAAGCAGAATCACATATCTGCTCTCAGAACCAGAACAAGAGCAATCAGTCCTGAGAGGGCTTATGACTCGGAGCAACAATCGTGATCCCAAAGCATGTTCTGACAAATTATGTGTGACTGGTGGAAAACAAGGAAATGAAGGATGCGTACAAATTTCCTGTTTTGCCATAAAGTATAGAAAGTTAGCAGTGCAGGCAAATGATACGGGCCAGGACAATTGGTCATTTTATTCGTGGTCCACTAAAAAACGTACAGTGGGCCACAAATGGCCCCCAGGCAGCCGTTTAGACACCCCCTGCTTTGAGCAGTGCACATCTTCCCTTCTCCGACTGATTAGGACCAATCGAGCCTTAACCCCATCTTGGCTTCTTCTTCTTCTTGTGAGGATTACTGCAAATCTGATGTTAATGATTGCCGCTGTTGATTGCGTGTGAAACTCGACGGGGTGTTGGGGGTCGTCGGAATGTCTTGTTTTTGAAGCCTGAACCCTCCAAATGCTTGCCCATCCCCCTTCCATTTGCTGGATCTTCTTAGCTGATAAGGAATGGTTATAACTACACCCTATTACCATAGGAGGAGGAGGAGGGCGTTCCTCTTCGCCTGGCAACATAAGGAGGTTATGGGGTCATGATAACAAGTGCAAATGACAGCAGTGGTCAGTGGAGGGATGCTTCAGAATCCCGGAATTCGCCCCCCGGCAGCCGCCTCTTGATGTTATATGACTTCTAATCCGGGCGCAATCAGGTTGGCAATTCTACAAGCACTGAAAGGGGAATTGATTGAAATGATGCGAGCAGACTAAAGCCGGAGGCGGAGGCGACTGCGGGGGATGAAAAAAAATCACTCGATTCGGTAAATAACTCTGGCATAGCCCTCGGTGTGATATATGGGGGTGTAAAAATGGTGACGTTTGAGGTTGCTGTCACGTCCAGGCCCGTTGAGTTAGCGTGACGACGAGAGGGTGAGCTTCGAGATAGAAGGCCCGCTATTAAATTAATACTGATTATAAGAGCATGCTGCTTCCCTTCTTCTACTGTATCCAGTGGCTGGCAGCTCCTAAAGTGATGGATGGCATTGGGCGCCCCTCGCCGTGCACCCCCAACGTTAAAACGAGACTGCCTGTCATGTCCCCTAATCTCTTAAGTGCATCTATTACCGTCAAGAATGATTCACGCCGGGGACACGATTTGTTTTCAACAGCCAGACGAGCTGAGGAGAGGAAGGAAATGAACGAGGAAGGGTCATGATATACACAACAGCTTTGTAAGACTTCAAAAAGAAAGACGTGGCGAATAGACGAGCGGCGGCAGCTCATCGGGCTGTAAATGACAGTTTGCATAGTTGCATTGCCATCGTACCGCAGCACACAAAATTGCTCCTTTTTGGATGGTGTTGCTAGGAGACGCCGGCCGCTCTCTACCCAAGCAGTTGAGCGGTCACATGAGTTTTATGCCAAACACTTTTTGTCTTCATTCTACATGTGTGGTCACCATGAGGAAAACACGGGACTTGCCCTCTGATCATCCGTTAAAGCCGATTGTCTGTTAAATTGAAGTACTGTACTTTTTTTCATAACTTAAAAATGCCACGTACGATACAAAATTATTGTAAATTAACTCATTCAAACCCAAAAACATGTTGTCCTTCATTCCCCAAAACATTTACACGGTTTTTGGTTTTTGCAAGAGCAGAAGGCTTTGATGCAGCTTCTGACATGAAGAGTGGCTTAAAGCAATGGTAGTTATTTAAGAAAAAAAACGGCCAGCAGGTGGTAGCAGGGCATGAGAGATCATCCAGGGCCATGTTGCAACAAGCTCTTTTTGTCAGTGTTTTCACCAGCAATGTGAATAATGAGCTATATTCTAATGCTAATTTCTGCAAAATGTAAACAGATCAAAATTTACTTTTTTTCTGATGAAAGAAGAGACTCTAATCTTTCTTTTGGTAGGTTCCATGTTTTTATAGCAATGGAACACAATATTCTGTGGGCCTTGCAAAATCAGTCAAAATCCATTAAAACAGCCGGGAGCGAAGGGGGTTGCTTCAGTGCAAATAGCTAGGAGTGAATGAGTTCATATGAAAAGGCTTCAAAATATTAGTGTATCCAAATTTACCCCACTGAGTGCTTAGCAGATAGCGCACTTCCTTTTTCATCTCTGTGACCTTTGGATGCCATAGAAAAGGACTCAACAAAAAACTGCACCCAAAATAGCATTTTTGGCATCTACTGTACAAAGGGGGGTTTTGAGTGAACTGGGTCTGTTAAATCAAAAATTCATTAAATTGGGGTCTGTGAAATCAATGTTCGATTGTGTTTATACAGATATAAGGAGAGATGAAGTAAACATCAGTACATTTTTCCAGCACTTGTCCTCATTGCTCTCTGTTGTGGTAGTCAGCACGTTTTCTGCTTCATTATTGCGTCTCATATTGAGACTCTTTTTGGAATAGTGCATCATTATTCAGCGGCTGTAACAGGACTTCATTTGTCTTTGTCCGCGGAGCGCTGCGATCTAAATTTTTTTGTGCTGTCAAACCTCTTCACAGTGGGCTGACACATCAGGCCCTGCGCAAAGAATCGATAGCGTCTGCCTTGTGTCCAATTCGACAGCGTAATCAACACCCGGCGGTACGCCAATTGGACAGGCCTGCTTGTGTTGAACCGATGCTCAGTGCAGTCATACAGCTTCTACATACACTGTACGATGCTGTACTTACAATTGACCTCAACTCACAATGCCATTTTACACAACCTATAATAAGACAGATCATTCCTGGTGTCATTCCCGGTATCAGTGTCATTGTAGCAGGCACAAGAATTTAATTCAGCCGTTATGAAATCCTAATTATCCTTCCCATTGTCTCTGCGAGCGCTTGCGGCCTTGACGCTCAGACAGCTGTTGCTTTTCATATTCGGTTAGCGTGTGTGTGCGGTTGAGGTGCTGCCTGGCTGACTGCTGGTTATTTGTGTGGCGTTTAACGTCTTGGGGGATGTCTGCTCAGTTGAACCGGCACTGGCGGTTTGTTTTGGCCAGGGTCCACGTGTCCATCAATTGGTTTGAGCCTCGGAGGCTGACAGGAAGCAGTTAGCGTAAAGATGCGAGTGACTTAGCGTGAAGGAAAGGGTGGCGACAATGTGGCACGTTTGATAGTTGTGTGACATCATGACTTGGTAAATGGAAGAAGCTAGACAAAGTCAAATTATCGTTAACTCATTCACTCCCAGCCATTTTCACTGAAGCAACCCTCTTGGAACATGGAACCTACCAAAAGAAAGATTAGCGTAGTATTTGTATTTGTTTCCATTTTGCAGCAATTACCATTAGAATATAGCTAAGTTTTATTATTATTTACAAACCTGTTGAAAACACTGGGAAAAAGAGCTTGTTGCAACATGGCCCTGGCTGATCTCTTATACTCTTCTTCCACATGCTGGCCATTTTTTTGTAATAACTACCTTTGTTTTAAGCATCCTCTTCAGGTCAGAAGCTGTATCAAAAAACATTTAAAACATTTAAAATAAAACGTATACATACATTTTGGGGAGTGCAGGACAAAGTATTAAAAACGTATTTATACGTTTTTGAGTTTGAATGAGTTAAGGGAAATGATTGTCAAAGTGTGGTGTGGTACATGTGTGCGCCCCACAATCGCTTCTATGTCTACATGCAACAATGTCTTATCATATCATATACCATCCTGTCATGACATTTGAACGTAGCAAATTATCCTTTTCGTAGATTGATAACTGATCTCTCGTGTCTCGTTCAGGAGAACCAGGCAGTCCTGCTAATGTTCCATCGGCTGAGCGTCTAGCTGAAGCCCCTCCGCCCGGCGGTTGTCACGTGAACATCATGCCAAACCTCAACCTGCACCTCTATCTCCTTCTGCTGCTCTTTGGCTCCCCCGCAGGTCAGTGGCATGCAGCCGGCCCATCTCCGCTACTGTGCTACCTAGACTTCGGAGTTGGACTTGTTACTCAGTTGTATTTAAAAATCAATTTTCCCGATTTTCTAAATGATGTTTATTTGTTCTAGCCAGTCAGAAAAAAAACACTCACACAAAAACGTTTTTTGAGGAGGGGAAACCACTGTACTGTATTAAAAACATGCATAACTTCATAAAGTAGAATGTAAAGAATTAAGGATTTTGCAAAAAATATATATTTTTATTTTTGTCTAAGGACCCACGGTTTAAAAAAAAAAAAAAAAAGAGTAGAAAAGAGATGTTCGATACCACTTTTTTTCAGACAGATACCAATACTCAATTCTTGAGTAGTCACTGATACCAGATACTGATACCACTGGTACATAAAATTCCACCTAAAAAAATGATGATAATTTTAAAGAAAGACCTATGAATCCCAATATAGTATTTTTTCCTTTAAAATGCATGAAATTAATGGCAATTTTCTATTCCTCTAATTTCTAGTTTGTAAAACGGCCATTAAAACTACCAATACCTTAAAATAAGGCTGATATCTGCACCAATACCTGGTATCAGTACTCGCCCACCGCTACTTTTTTATTACGATTTTTTTTGGCGGGGGCTTAAATTTAGTTTTCCCACCCATGAATTTCACTGGCCATTAATTATACGCTAATTTTTGTTTTTTGCCTGTGAGACTCTTATTATCTACCATGTTTTTTGTTCACACACTCTCACAAACATGCACACATTCAAACATGGTCTCCCAGGCAGGAAAGCAAACCCACGCCATCCTGCATCGTAGGCAAGTGACGATACCGCTCCGCCACCTGGAGCCTCTATTAACTAGCATGTTTACTAGATTAGATGATTACATGTGAAGAAACCCAAACTTAAAATCTGTACACGACTCATAACGTGAAAGCTTTTCTTATTGGTCAAGTGTGGCACAATCATCCATGCTGGAAACAAAGCCAAGAGTGGACATAAAACATCGAGTGAGGAAAATGACCTGTCTGGAAAAAGATACAGCCTCCTCGGTGTACCTTGAGCTATTACTTGCAGCTAACCTATTGATTTCAGATAAACAACAAAAAGGTTGGAATATTCACGAGTCTCCAGTTTCAAATCACAGTTCCCTCAAATAAACCATTATGCTTTTTCTTCCACTGCAGCGCTAGTTTCGGGTTATATAGAAGCATATAGACCTCTCTTCTATGTACATAAAAAGTAGTGCACAGAGTCGAAAGCGCCGATGCACTAAAAAGAGGCAGCAGCCGACGGGGTTGTTAGTGCAACTCAAGAAGATTGCCTTGACATTTCTTTGAGGATGAAGAATGAAGGTCGATGGCCAGTGTGGCGACAAAAACACAAGACGAGCAAACACACACACACAGTACTGTTATAAGTAACAGTTACCTATAGTTTGACACAGCCACAGTAGTGCTAGCTCGTATAGCAAAGCTTGTCATGCATTACATTTATGTTATTGATTACATTAACTCCTTTAATTGATTCGCTTGACACTAATGTGTGTGTCATGTACAAATATACGTAATTTACGGTAACGTAATGTAACACAACGTAACATAACCCAAGGTTATGTAACACAACGTAACGTAGCATAACATAATGTAACTTATCACAACTTCATGTAACCAAACGTACACAATGTAACATAACAGTCAGAAAATAACAACCCAACGTAATGTAATACATCGCAACAAAACAACGTAGCATAACATAATGTAATAACAGAACGTAACAATGTAACATAACAAACACCATGAGGTAACAAAATAATGGGACCTAACAACATAATGTAACAATGTCACATAACAACATAATGTAACAAAACAATGTGACATAACAACATAATATAACAATGCATCATAACACAATGTAAAAAAAACGATGTGGTGTAACAACATATCAACAGTGTCGTGTAACAACATAACTTAAAAGTAATACATCAGATTTTTTTATATAGCGCTTTTCTAGACACTCAAAGACACTTTGCAATGGAATGGATACATTATTCATGCACTCACTCATTTACACTATGGTAGTGGTAAGCTACTTAAGTAGCCACAGCTACTCTGGGGGCAGGCTGACGGAAGCGTGGCTGCCAGTGTGCGCTACAACCACCAAACCTTCGCACCTTCCATACACCAGTGTGAGTAGCACTGGAGGCAATGTGTGTGAAGTGTCTTGCCCAAGGACACAACGACACGTGACTTGGGAAAAGCGGGGGATCAAACAACCGACCTTCTGGTTACCGAACGACCGTCTCTACACACTGAGCCACGACCGCCACAACAGTGTAATGTAACAACATAATGGAACAATGCAACATAATGCAGCAAATGCAATACAACGTTAGATGATGCAGTATTACATAACATGGCAAAATGTAACAAAGTGCAACATAACACAGTGTAAATATTTGTGGTTTTCGATCACAGCCCTTTTGAGCTGCAACATCAGTTGCAGTTCATTCATCAAGTCAGTGACTGTCATAAAAGCAAAACAATTTTTTTCTGAATCCAACTTGCATACAGCCACCAAATATGATTACATATGCTAACCTAACACTGTTTCCTTTGCTCGCCATTACAGATACATCTATGCATGAGGGGCAACCTGACTTTTATAGAGGTAAGACCTATTGCTAATGATTTGACTTTACTGCTGTGAAACATTACTGGACTTTATAATCATGGCGAAAATAGACTTTGCCAATCCAGAGTTACTATCATTAAAACAAAGGAATTAAATTCAGATTCAAGCTATATCGCTAGTTGGATTCAATTTACCAAAGATACGCTTCTGCGCTGACAGTTTGATGATGCTCTGGCCTTCAAAGGACACATGCTGTAAATTTAAGGTCAAAGCTACAACATCTCTTACAGTTATTATCATTTATCATCGGGTTGTACCTGGATCTTTTGGTTTGGGTTTCTTATGTCCACATCCAGGTCAGTCTCAAATCATATGAAACCGTTTATGAAGAAAATGCATTACACTGTCCATTTATGTGAGGAACATCTGACCAAAACATAATGATTTTATCTGCACATTTTTGTGGCTGCAATGGTCGTGTTTACATGTAATTGAATAAACCGCACTAGCAGAGAAAAAGGACAATAGCTTAGTCTGTTATGATTTGACTGTTAAGACCAAAGCCTGTCTTACTATAGACTAAAAAATATCTAGATTTACAGTAGATTGGCTGCTGCAGTGGTGCCAGTACCCTTGGGCAATCAACTGAATCCCCAACTGCTTGGCTTGCACCATCGTTCGTATCCTCATTGCATGGCTATATGTTCCCATTTGTGTAGACACGTACACAAATTGGTGGTGCAAGGCAGTCTCCAATGGCCCAGTCACAGGCGTGGCCGACTACATCATCCACAAGGGGAGATCGTCCAGTTTATCTGTACTAGGGATGCACCGAAATGACATTTTTGGGCCGAAACCGATAACGGGAAAAAAACGAGAAACGCTTGGCCGAAAACCGAAACGCCGAAAAATTTAATAAAAATTAAAAATTAATCAAAATAAAAAACAATGTTTAACTCATCACTGCCATTGACGGCTATAGACGTAAAAAAATAATTCAAATTATTTCTATTAGTTTCACCTTTTTTTCCACTTTTGTTAACAAGAGTACGAAAACCTAGAAAAAAAAATATTGTACATTTAGAACAAATATAAATTTGTGATTAATTGTGAGTTAACTATTGAAGTCATGCGATTAATTACAAAAAATTAGACGCCCTTAATTTTTTAATAATATATTATTTTCTTTTTTAATTAGGGGCATCAGGCGATTTTTTTTTATAATTGTAATTAATCACATGACTTCACTAGTTAACTCAAAATTAATCACAAATTTTATATCTGTTATAAATGTACAATACATTTTATT
Source organism: Leptonotus elevatus (assembly GCF_054856555.1). Lineage (NCBI taxonomy): Eukaryota > Metazoa > Chordata > Actinopteri > Syngnathiformes > Syngnathidae > Leptonotus > Leptonotus elevatus. Next base: position 11,978,444 of record NC_141242.1, read on the forward strand.
CTAGGTTTTCATCCTCTTGTTAACAAAAGTAGGGGGAAAAATGTGAAATAAATAGTTTGAATGAATTTTTATTCATTACTTATAACCGTCAATGGCAGTGAATGAGTTAATATCACTCAGATTCACCATTAGTTACAGTCCACACCACATTTTCACCACATATGAATACAGTAATGATTAAGAAATAAATGAGGTGAATGAATGAGAATAACCACAAGCATACAGTAAGCTCACAATGCAGTGTCATGTCATTGCGCTTGTTATTCTATGATAAATAAAGTTGTGGTTTGCACACAGACACAGTGCTTTTCTGCACATTGTTGGACGTAATAATCTGGAGATGAAGCTTTACTTTTGTGAACTTCTTCGAGTGTCGTCACTCGTCAACCTCAATTGATTTGGGTCGCGGCTGATAACGCAGCTCTCGTCTCGGTCGTGTGAAATCAATTAATTTATCATGTAAAGGAACCGGACGCCGTGTTGCTTAATTCGACGGGGGCTTTATTTGCATTTCAGCAACAAACAATTTGCTACGACATTTCAGCTGCAGAATAAGAAGTTGGATCGCTGTAAGCTAGCGCGTAGCTGCTACACGCACACACTTGCCTTGTGTTGTCTTGCGCGTCGTCTTCTCTCGCTGCCGCACATACCATACTGAGATCACCATACTGCTTTCCGCTAACACTTTGTGCCGTTGCCATTATTCCTCGCCGCTGATTTGAGATAGCGTCGACCGGGTTAGCCTCAAGACGCTAGCTTTCGGCTACTGCTCATGAATTAACATTGAGGCAGAACGCTCACCCCGGCGTTTAATTCATACATGCGCTTGCTAGCAGCAGTTTTTTTTTTTTGCTTGCGTTACCACAACATCCTATTTCGGCAATATTTTTTCGGCTCCAATTTTATTTTGGCCGAATGCCGAATCACTAATCTGTACGCTCTATGTGTGCGCTAGTGTTAATTTTGTCAGCCACGTTTAAATGTAGTCTCAGTTTTAGTCCCATTCCGTTTTTATTTAGTCCATTGTTAGTCAACGATAGCTCTAGCATTTTAGTCTTTATTTTAGTCCAAGAAAACATAATTTTACTTGTTTAATTTTAGTCAACAACTGTCAACATTTTAGTCTAGTTTTAGTCAGGACAATCATTTTAACTGTGTGTTTTTTTTTTTTTTGGGCTGCAGATAATATTGAACAAAACTACGTCATAAAATTTCCTGTCATCTTTTTGATGAAATACAACTTCTCACACAATTACAGTATATCAACAAGTGGCTCCATGCTATGAGCTAGTAAACTAGCCAGCATTAGTTAGCGGTCGGATTAACATTATTGTTGGAATATTATAGCCATTGGATCAATGTTACATTATAACTATAATGTACTTTTTTTTTTAACCTTTTACTGTGAATCAACCTCCTATCTGTCGGCTGTGTTCCATCCTATTATGGCGAACTGCGCTAGTCGAGCCAAATATCAAAAGAAAGAAAACTCTGTCTTCATCTATTTTTTTTTTCATATTAAGTTTTTGAAGAAGACTGAGCATCGGGCTGGTATTTTCACTTAGCATTTTACTCTCAGCAAGAAACCAAAATTGTAATCAGGCTTTCAGCGTGAGGTGTGCTCCGGTTGGTTACTCTGGAACAAGTTGCGATATTGTGAGCGGGTTGAATTACAGGACAATACGTATTCCCCTTGTATTTTTGTCAGAAAGCGTTTGTGTGCAAAATGCTGCATATTCTGCGATTGGGCATATTTATAGCCGCTGACGCAGCCATGGCACAAGGCGGCAACAGTGTGTAGGTGGTCTTCCCGCTGAGATGCGCGGCAGAGTTCCTTTGCTTTGCCTATGGGCAAGATGTTATCACGGCAATGTCGACAGCGCTGCTACTTCTCTTCCTCTTCTCTCACTTAGCACCCACGCGTGACTTTTAAAAGCTGTCCAGCTATATGTTCTCTTCTTCTCAAATGCCAAATTGTGCTCCAGCTCAATGAGCTGGACGATTCCTATGCCGGTGTTGTTTTCTGAAAATTCTGAGCTTCAGTCAGTTACAAAAGAGGTCATTCTTTTGTTTTGCCTTTTCTGACACAAACAAATCCAGCGAGATGTTAAGACTCTGGTGGTATTAAAGATTCGGATTTGTGGCAAAAGAAGAAAACACTGTAATCAGATCAGCTAGTTGTGAGGGATGGCAGTCACTTCGGTCTCAGCGGAATAATTCCATTTGTGGCGCACATTGATTTCGGTCCGCGTGTGAGTTTTTCACTTCACAGATGATTCCCGCCGTGCTTTAAGCTCCTCTGGGAAACGTTTCGTTATCGTTTGGACTTGCTTTTGGTCAGTTAGTGTGTGAAGTAAAGCTTAAAGAATATATTGCGTTACATATGTGACTAATTGGATAAAATCCACATAAAATGACTGTTTTTGTATTGAGTAAGAGTCCATAGATGTATTTTTTTTTTGTAGTATGTGCGTAGGAGGAAGTCGCTCTTTTCACTGAGTGTAAATAGGCCCTCACTTGTTTAGCACATGGACTCAATCCATTCACGGTCAAGTGTTGCCAAAAGAGGAAACAGAGAGATGTTTGATGCCATAAGAATAAGACAGTAATACTGTTGAGCAATGTAACAGAAACATTTGTTGTTTTTTGGACGATGGAGCAAAAAATTTGAGGGTGGTTACGAAAGGGGGAATTATTAGTTACAAGAGTCAGTCAGCTGCCTACTATTTATCAATTTGACTTGAATCTAAGATTCAGTGTGAAGCCATAAAAAGAGAAATTGTTTAGTCAAAGGACTTTTAAAAAATGAATACTTGACTCATTAAGCCATTTTCAGCAGTAAGAAGGCAATATTTTGTCTATAATTAATTTGATAAGTTAATTGTTTTTCGTGTTCAATACCTTTAAAAACACATTATTTATGTATTTATTCATTTATTTATTTATTTATTTATTTATGAGTTTAAAATAATTGGAATTAAGGTCTTGAATTTAGAAATGTACATTTATGAATATAACATTTTATAAAAGCTAAATAAATAATGTATTTTATAATAGTTAAATAAAAGTGAACTATACATTACGTTTGCTCCGGGCTTAGCTAACGACCAATCATGGCTCAGTTTGCTACGTCACATGATCAAACGCAGAAAACAGGTGAGTCGTGATCCGTCGTTAATGAAGTTGCGCCCGTTTTTATGCCGCGCAGGCCCTTGTTGACAACATATAAGTCATTGCATTACATAACTCAGTGTCATGGTGTAACAACTCAATGCCACGTAATTTGATCAAGCAAATTTGTCTTTGATTAGGTGTGTCAAATTCCAATAAAATTGTCACTCCACAGTGAGACATGGTTGGTAATTGTGACTGCCCATAAGTAAAAAAAAAAAAAAAGAAGTTTTATCAGTTTCCAATCTAGTATTGGAGACAGCTCGCAATATGCAAATGAGGCAGCTGTGTGGGTTGTGGAGAGGACACAGAGGCAAGTCAGACACAAGTTCACGAGAGGGTGCGAGAGACCGCTGTGTCTCCAGGCCTTCTGTGGCCTGCTTTGACAACCCCCCCTCCCCCGCCATCTGTCATATCCCACATTACAGTAAAACAATTGCACCGCCACCATGAATCATCACTGTCTTCTACCTACAAATAATTTATTCGCAGCGGAGTTGCTAATGTTCTCTTCACTTGTGTGTGTGCTTATAATTTTAATTCCTTCAAAAAAATCTTGATCTGCAATCCTCCCTAGTTCCCAGAACAGATTTTCTCACTTAATTTGCCTCCCACCGGCCCTGCGGTGCCTCATTTCTAGCACTTTCCTTTTATTTCTGAGTAAGCAATAACTAAGAGTCCAACCAGCAAGATCAAATCCATCTTGCCACATCTTAATTGCAACAGTAAGTACTGAGGCAAACTCGAATCTTGACGTTTAGGAGATCAACATGTAAAAAAAAAAAAAAAAAAAAAAAAAAAACCTTAATATGCACCAGTTGGCCCCCAAAAGTCACCTTGTGGATTTGGCTGGGCGAATCATTAACTGGAATGTATGAGAAAAAACAACAGCAGTCAGTTGGGTTATATTTATGGTCTAAGAATTTCAGTAAAAGTTACACATTTTTGAAAAATATATTTTTTCCAGCCTCAATGGTAAGCCAGCTGTCATTTATTTTGATGGAAGCGCCCCAGAACTGTCACCAGGACTCACCCGGATTTTGTTGACGTTTGTAAGGTCCTGGTGGTCGTTGTTGTTTACCTTCGGCCCCGTTTGCCCTGCAGATGAAGCCACAGGTTACGGGCCGGTGTTTGAGGAGCAGCCGGTGGACACCATCTACCCCGAGGAGTCGCCTGAGGACAAAGTCACCATGAGCTGCCGGGCCCGGGCCAATCCACCTGCCGCATACAAGTAACATATGTTCCACATCATAACTGCTTGTTTTAGACTCCCTGCACCTCCCTCCCGCCACATTTCTTATGAGTGTACAGTAAACAATGACATTGCAAATTACATTGCAGGTATCTATCTCCAGATTTTGTAAAATAAATAAATAAAATGTTGTTAGTGGTGGGAGGAAAATTGCCTATTAGATAGAGATGTACAGTGCAGCCAGTCATTTAAATGAGAGAAAAAAAACACTTTTAATATACTACATATAAAATGTGAAAACAACAGAACACTGTGCTAAGTGAGACTGGGAGAAGACAGAAAATAGACAGGTGCAGCAAAGTGGAGACTGTGGGCAGCAAGTGGAGACTGTGGGCAGCAAGAAAATACACCACTGAATCAAAAATGGAAACTATGAGAAAATGGACAGCTAAAGAAAAATGAAGATTGAGGGCAACAATAAAAGTGGGCCACTGCAGCAAAGTTGACACTACGGGCATCGAGAAAGCAGAACACTGAATTAGAAGTGGAGACTAGATGGTTGAGAGAAAATTAACAGTTAAAGCAAAGTGGAGATTGTGGGCAGCAAAAAAAAACCTGACTGCTGAAGCAAAATGGAGACTGTGGGCAATGATGAAGGCAGGCCATTGCAAGACACTATGGGCATCTGGAAACCAGACCACTTAATCAAAAGTGGAGACTGTGGGAAAATGAACCACTGAAGCAAAATGAAGACTATGGGCAATGATGAAGGGGGACCACTACAGCAAAGTAGACACTATGGGCATCAGGAAAGTAGCGATTGTAGACCACTGAAGCAAGGAAACTGCCGGCTGAAGCAAAATGACGATTGTGGGCAGTGATGAAAACGACCGCTGCAGCAAAGTGGAGACTATGGTCAGCAAGAAAACTAACAGCTGAAAAAAAATGGAAGCTACATCAACTACACTGGTTTTGATTCGAGACGACACCGGAGTTTTGCAGCTTTGAATTTTCTTCTTCCAGCTCCCCCTACTGATCCCATGGTTCCTTAAAAAAAGACGCAAAAAGCAAATGAAAAAAACGCTTAACCGTTTACTGTGTATTTCTTTTTCATTAGATGGCAACAATATGCAAATTCCATCATTTGTCCTCCCACTTACAATGATTTAACTGTCAGTACAAGTGGTTAAATGGGGGGGGGGGGGGAAATGAAAATGTTGTTGGCAACAGTTGACACTTCATTTCACAGTGCAGCAAAGCGAAGACCGTTTTATGATGAGCTCAGCCAATTTACATGCAAATGTATGTAAATGATGTTCCGTGGCGTGTCTTCGTACTTGTGTCATCTTCGCGCAGATGTCAATGCAAATTGCACACGTGCAATATATGGATGTCGGTTATACAAGAGTTTTAAAAAATTTATAATAAAAGAGATACAATTAGATAATAAAAAATTTCATGAAAATGTTATGGATTGGATTTTTCTTTTTTTAAACAAGCAATGGAGTAACACATTTAGACAGATAATATAGCAATATGCACAGGCATAAATAGCGTGGGCTCTGGATGGAAAATCTGTGAATGATGGATGCTTATTAGTTGTCAAAATGTCTGCATGACTGTAGTATTATACTGCCTCCTGGTGGCCAAAATGGGCACACCAGAAAGAGCAGCACAATAAATTGAATTGCAGCATTAAACCAACACGTGCAAACGGTTTAATTCTTCACATTCTATTGAATAATTATTTAAAATCCAGGCCACGTTTTCCTTGCAGATGGATGCTGGACGGTGTCGAAATCGACCTGAGCGCTGAGCACAAACACTACACGTTGTCGGAAGGCAACCTGGTCATCAGCGAGCCCGTTAAAAACCAGCACGAGGGGAGGTACTCCTGCTTGGCCAGCAACAAGTTCGGAGCGCTCGTCAGTCGGGAGGCGTCGGTCCAGTTTGGATGTAAGTTTGCTTGAAATGGGTCAAACCATCTCTTGACAAAGTATATGGTGTGTTTTTTTTTTTATTCTTTGTTTCTCAGATTTGGACCTTTTCTCATCGGAGGAAAGAGAGTCTGTGTATGTCAAAGAAGGACAGGGGGCAGTTCTTCTCTGTGCTCCTCCGCCACATCATCCAGGTGAGCAGGATGAAAGACGTTTCTTAGTAGTCATGGAGACCGATATTTATTTGTGGTAAAAGTGAAAATTTTGGAATCAACATTCTGAGTAACACAAACTCCCAAACACTTAACTTTTGTTTAAATGCCTTTCAGGACATGTGTACTCACCAGCTTTGTATTGCTATTTGTTAGCATATTAATGCTAACAAATAGCGCAGGGAGCTAGCAGGCTAAGCAGCATGTCTTATAAAGTTAAATAAAAACGTCAACAAAAATATGGCTCCCTAAAGTTTTCTACAGTAGATGAAGATTTACAAAATATAATTATGCAATCAATATAACATATAATATAATATAATATGATATAATCAATATTATTGACATTTTAGTCCAGCACTTTTTAGCAATATCAGTAGGCGGCCATTTTGCCACTTGCTGTCCAGTGAAAATGATATCACAGATGCTCAGGTAACAACCAATCACAGCTCAGCTTCATAAAACAGGTGAGATGTGATTGGTCGTAGCCTAAGCCCTGAGCAACTGTGATGTCATCATCAGTCGACAGCAAGTGGCAAAATGGCCGCCCCATGAGATGGATAAAAACAGCTGGATTTTGCTTCATTACTCATATTCCTCAAATGTAATATGAATCAGAATGTCATGTGTAGACTAGTTAGGTCACATATGACATATTGTCAAGAAATGTTTATGGTTGACTTGCACTTTCTTTGACTGCACTTTTTGGACCATATTGGCATAATTTAATTTATTCATCCTGCATAATTTATTCCAGTTTGCTTTCACTTGATTCAATTTTCTGCCGCTTCATATTTGCAATTGAATTGATATATTTAGTCTCATCCCCATGCTTTCATACTCATGCAAAATCATCTCCACCAGACAGCATCTCTCTATTATCCCACCACACTTCAGGAGAATTATACGATTTTAATCTGAAAGGTCAATAAATGAATAATAAATCCTTCTCAGCGTCAAATAAATGTGCATTTTTTAAAATTGTTTTATTTGCACCTATTCAGACGGCTCACGCTGATCTAATGTTACATTCAGAGCCTCGGCTATTTCCAGAGCGGTTGCTATGCGTCCGAGACAGTGATTGACAGGCGGGTGCTTTGGGTCTGTGCAGCCGACCTGTCGTTCCGATGGATCCTCAACGAGTTCCCTACTTTTATCCCGCTGGACAAAAGGCGCTTCATCTCGCAGCTAACGGGCAACCTTTACATCTCCAAAGTGGAGGGCTCGGACAGCGGCAACTACTCGTGCATCGCGTCCAGCTCCTCCATCTCCAAGAGCGTCTTCTCCAACTACATCCCGCTGGTTCCCCTCAGCGAACGTCAGTTAACTCTCTTTCATCCAATCTGTTTACTCGCAGCTGCACCGATGAATTTATGTTCCGTTTCTTCATGTCACAGGTCCAATCCGGAAGTATCCGGCTGACCTCAACGTCAAGTTCCCGGACACTACCACTCTTGCGGGGCATAACATCACTTTGGAATGCTTTGCTTTGGGAAAGTAAGTTGGAGATAAAGAAAAACTGTTGTCAGGAAACTCACATTAAATGGTTGTAAATTCTAACCTGACACCGGGTATAGTTTAGTCATACTGTTTGTTTCATCATTAGAGAATCTCCCCTAACCTCTTTCAGTATTATTATTCCAACAAATGAACCACCTATCATGATTTATGTCCCAAAAATGTGGTGAAAAAGTACATTTATGATGGTTTGGGTATCAACAAACTTGACCCAAATGAACCCCAATCAGAAGCAGGTATCCTTGACAAATGAGTGATGGTGAATCCCGAATTTTTCTTTCCTATGCTGGCTAATGTTGGCACAGCATGGCATCAAAATTTGATGTTCACTTAAAGGATTTGCAATGAAAAAGGCAAAAACTTTTGGGGAAATTCTAACACCGAAGGCCATTTCACTGCAGAGCATGAAACTGGCTGGATTTGTCATAACAGTGTGTACAAAGTGTGCTGGAAAGTAAACAGGAAGTTGTTCATTGAAAATGAATAGAAATAAAAAACCTCAAACGCTGATAAACCTCCAATATACATTTTCCACAAAACACGGGGATTGGCTACCCCCAAAAATATTATTATTATTATTATTATTTTATTTATTTTTACTTAAATATTGGGAAAAAGTATTTGGGGGTTTACTGTAGAGGAAATATGTTTTTTTTAAATGCAAAAAAAATATTGCTCATCGCTGATCTACATCATCTAATTTTTTATTAGTGTTTTTATTGTAATTGTAGTTACATTGAGAGCTGTTTCCCAAAAATATTTTGGTTGTCCTTATTTAATATTGTTAATTTCAATCCAAACTGTCTCCACATGTTCTAGTCTTTGTGAAGTGCATTAATGTCTGCCTGTTGGCTGAGGTTTTTTATTCTCCCCCAATCCATACTGTGCTCCCTTTACATGAGATCAGTATGGGGGGTTGTTGTTGTTGTCCCCCCGTTACCTTATGTTTTATTTTCAACTGCGAAAACGGGACACTGTATAAGGTGACCCGGTGGACTCCTGTTTTGTATTCCACTGTTGCCTAATGTTTTTCTCCGACAGGTTGTGTCTGCTCCATTTCGTCATACAATACAATGACAATAAAGCTATTCTGATTCTGATCCCCAGTGGTTGTCTCTGTCTTTGTCCAGCCCTGTCCCGGAGATCCGCTGGAAGAAGTTGAACGGAGAGCTGCCCCCCAACCATGAAGTTCGCATGGCAGGGGCTCACCTGTACCTGTACAACGTAAGGCCGCAAGACGGTGGCTCGTATCAGTGCGAGGCCATCAACTCCAAGGGAAAAGATTACCACAGCGCGCATTTGTCTGTGGAAGGTACGACACAGCTGTCGACAGTCGAGTCACTTCTTTTCTTGCTGCCCTCAGTATGCACTTGAAGAAAATTTGGATACAAAATACATGCTAACGTGCCTTAGCATTCTATAGTCTCCATTTTGTTGCCGGCGTCTGTTTTGTTTCTGCCCTCAACTCGTTTCCAAATGAGAAACTCACATGCTAATGTTAGCTTACTCAGCTCATGTGCCCTAACTCAGGAGGCTAAAATGAAGGCTCTCTTTGAAAGAGAGTTATCTCCAAAAATAAACACACATGGTAATGTTAGCTAACCTTGTTGTGTGCCTTAGCATTCTACAGTCTCCATTTTGTTGCCGGCGTCTGTTTTGTTTCTGCCCTCAACTCGTCTCCAAATGAGAAACTCACATGCTAATGTTAGCTCACTCAGCTCCTGTGCCCTACCTCAGGAGGCTAAAATTGAGGCTCTCTTTGAAAGAGATTTCTCACCAAAGTAAACACAAATTATCGTAATGTTAGCTAATCGTGTTGTGTCCCTTAGCATTCTACAGTCTCCATTTTGTTGCCAGCGTGTGTTTTCTTTCTACCTTCAGCTTGTCCCCAAATGAGAAACTCACATGCTATTGTTAGCTTACCCAGTTGCTATGCCCTAGCTCTGGGTGCTAAAGTAAAGGCTCTCTTTGAAAGAGTTCTATCTCCAAAAATAAACACACATAGTAATGTTAGCTTACCCTGTTGTGTGAATAACCCAACACCTTAATTATGGAGTGTTTTCCCTTCCACACTTTCCAGCTTTTCCTGAGTGGGTGGAGCACATCAGCAACGCAGAACCAGACCTCGGCAGCGCCTACACCATGTCCTGCCTGGCCAGCGGCAAACCCAAACCACGCATCCGCTGGCTGAAGAATGGAGAGCCGGTAATGTTCAAGCTGATGCTTCGCTCAGATATTTAGCCAGCACGTTGCAGCTTCTGCAGTCCAGCCGCCTGTGACAGACATCTGGCACACCGACAGCTTGTTATGTCACGAGATATTTTCAATGTTTTGAGCTGCTGCCAGAGTAAACAATTAATAGAAAAATAGCAGTGACAGCAGAGCGGGGGTGTTAAAATATGTATCTGATATATTAATGATAGCCTCTCCCGATCAAATGAGCATCCCCTCATCTGTGCATGTCAACATCCGACAGTTTGATTTGCGGGCCTCTGCTCGCTAATGCAATTTGGACCCATTTAAATGTTACTTGATTACGCCTCCTTATTGCGCACAGTTGGACAGGGAGATGACGTTCAGCAGCCTGACGTTTGAAGATTCTGGGATGTACCAGTGCATCGCTGAGAATCCTCACGGAATCATCTTTGCTAACGCGGAGATGCGTGTGTTTGGTGAGTCCCGAAAGCACTTTGAAATGTTAACGTCTCATTTCAAATAAAGGCTGGATTTCCACTGCAGATTCAAGTTCCCAATTCAAATGTATTGCCTGTGTAGCTGTCCCTCAGTTCACTGAATAGGCTCGCCGTTTACAGACATGATGCTTCATTTTACTGTATTTGCAGATTGTTATCATCAGTCACTAACAGAATGAAAACTACGGTATGAATGAACACAATATCAGTTCTATGATCTGGACAAAATACGATTAAGCATACAGGTTTCTATTAAGGCTAATAAAATTGGAGCTTAATCTAAGATTCAAGACGTCAGCTCTGTTTCTTCTTTCTGGGGCTTTGATTTCATGATTTGGTTTGTCTTGAGAGTCAGCATTGTTTGTCTGTTATTGTTTACTTTTGTGTTGTCACCCCCCAGAACAGCTGGACCAGTATGTCCATGGGCTAGTAATCTATAATGACAGATCAAAAATATTTCCTGTTTTTTGGTGCAAATAATTACAAGTACATTTAGAAAATTTTCTCAGTTATTATTATTATCTTAGTGCAGAGTAATCTGAAATATATTAACCAAGATGAGCGCAAAATGTTAGCATAAAATCCAGAGTAACCGCCAAATTTCAGAATGTCTTTTAACTCATTAACTCCCAGCCATTTTCACTGAAGCAACCCCCTTCACTCCCGGCTGTTTTATTGGATTTTGACCAATTTTGCAAGGCCCACAGAATATTGTGTTCTATTGCTTTAAAAACATGGAACCTACCAAAAGAAAGTATATAAAAAAAAGTACATTTCTATCTGTTTCCGCAATTAGCATTAGAATATAGCTAAGTTCTATTCACAAATCTATTTAGAATTGTGAGTAAATTAGCTTTTTTTTCAACATAGCCCTGGTTGATCTATTTTTCTCTGCTCCCACCTGCTGGCCATTTGTGTAATAACTACCATTTCTTCAACCGTTCTTTGCAGTTGAGAGGCTGCATCAAACAAAGCCTTCTGTATCTTCTTCTTCTTCTTTTCCTTTCGGCTTTTTCCTTTAGGGGTCGCCACAGCGAATCAGTTGCCTCCATCTAACCCTGTCCTATGCATCCTCTGCTCTCACATCAACTACCTTCATGTCTTCTTTAACCACATCCATAAACCTCCTCTTTGGTCTTCCTCTTGATCTCCTAGCATTTGGAAACTCAGCATCCTTCTGCCAATATACTGACTATCTCTCCTCTGGACGTGTCCAAACCATCTCAGTCTGGCCTCTCTAACTTTATCTCCAAAGCCTCTAACATGTGCTGTCCTGTCACTCTGATGTACTCATTCCTGATTCTATCCATCCTGGTCGCTCCCAAACAGAACCTCAGCATCTTCATCTCTGCCACCTCCAGCTCAAAGCCTTCTGTATGCTCTAGCATTTAAAAAAAAAAACGTCTTTGGGACACTTAAAACATTTAAAATATAACATATTGATATGTTTTTGGGAGCAAATGAGTTAAGTGGTCATCAATGTGCGTTCCAGTGGACAAAATTAGCAACAACTTCATTTTTGTCAAAAACTGGAGTTTGCGTTGTGCCCTCACGGACCAGATTTGACCCCCTGACGGGCCGATTCTGGTCCACTGGCCATATGTTTAACACCCCAGATTAATCTATTTGTGCCCTGTGATTTGTTGGTGACCAGTCTAGGGTGCTCCCTGCTTCATGCCCGAAGTCAGCTGAGAGAAGCACCGGCTCAGCCATGAACCTAATGAGTTTGAGCGGTGGAGAATATAGATAGATGCTTGGATGTTGCGGCTTCAATCGGAATGTAAAATGTATCATTAATCCATACTTGTTTTCATCAATAATCCATATTCTCTCCTCTCCTGTTGCAGACTGCGCTCCCACCTTCGAACACAACCCGGTCAAGCATGTCCTCGCGCCTCGAAACGGCCGAGTGGTGATCCGGTGTCGACCCAAAGCCGCCCCCAAGCCCAAAGTCTCGTGGAGCAAGGACACCGAACTGCTGTCCAACTCCAGCAGGTGAGCGAGAATCCGCCATGAAATGTCCTTGACACCCCCAAATGTTAGCTTCACCCCGCTTCTATCTGGGTCAAAATACCACATGGGATGACTCGTACCCTAATGTGCCATTTGAGGGATCGAAATAAGCTGCGGTTTCCCTAATTCTGAACGGCATGTTGTTGATGTGGTGTTCCTGACGTTAAGCTCATCTTGACGGGTAAACCCCTCTCTGACAAAACAAGCCTAATCTGGGGGGGAGCTGGGAGACCCCCGACCTTCTTCCCCACCCCCACGGAGGGAATCAAACGCGGGAGGAGCGGCGGTCAAATTACTATGCAGCATATGCCCCTTAATCGCCTCGATGGCGTGGATGCTATTTTTCATGCATGAGGTTGAAATATGCAAAGAAAAAAGGGAATCCGACGTCTCTTTTCTTTTTGCCTTCAGCTCACTTTCACCCTCACGCGTTCGCTTTTCAAACTTTATTTGAGAAGCATCACATAATCTAAGCACTTTTATAGCGTTTTTTTTTCATCATCTACACATGGAATAATACACAGTGGACTTTTAACCCCGGCGTCTGCATGTTTTATTCAGCATTCAAACCAGCGACGGCCTTCAGCAGACTTAATCCACCTTTTATTACCACCGCTATTTTAAGCAGTTAAAAAAAAAAACATCAATAATTTAGCACACAACACTTCATCTGGGGCAGTTTAGAATCAATATTTATCTAATAACATGACAAAAACATAAAATATTGAAATAAAAAAAGAGATGCCGAATATTAAACGTATTAATGTTGGCTCTGACCAACCAATCAGAAGATGGAAAAATTCTGACATCTACAAGGGCCAGTGCTCCGGCCCTGTGAGGATGAATTTGAAATCTGCCCTGGACAGATTGCATTGACATCGACACACAGATGCTGAAATCTGATTGGACAACCCAAACCAAGAGAAAAACTCCAGGATACACTGTTGGGACTAAATGAATATAATTTAATGGAACAAATACATATCTTAGTCACTTCACTACAAGCAGTAGTTTGACAGATAGTGGGCAATTGCCGCTGCCATTTGAAGTTCTAATCATAAAATAAAGCCAATTACACATTGAGTATTTCAAACAACCACATAACTTTGCCCTTAAGTATGCTAGCTTCATTCTTACACATACAAGGATATGCCATAGCCAGGCTAATGAATTGCTATGTGGTGCTGTTGAAATCCTTTAAGCAACAGATATTTGAACACAGAACAGCACAGACAATAAAGCAATACTTATAGACACGTATTCTTTATCCTCTGCAAAGAATGACTAAAATTACTGCATCTTGTTGAACAGTTGTTTTGCGTCACCAGAAAGAGCTACAATTAATTAATCATGCTGAACTGTTAAATTTTTTACATTCTTAATTATGTTATTAGTATGTTTTAGTAAGTATTACAGAGTACTATTTAAAAAAAAAAAAAAAAAATATATATATATATATATATATATTTTAAAATACAGTATAGAAAAGCGGCGATACAACAGTAGAAGGCATTCAACTCATATCTCAAGGCACTACTTGAATTTAGGTTGTAAACTTGTAGTGTTTGTGCCAGCAGAGAAGGCCTGATTGGCACCACTGAATCAAATGCTCTCCCGCTCTATCTGTTCAGGATGTTCATCTGGGAGGACGGCAGCTTGGAAATCCTCAACGTGACTCGCACGGACGAGGGCACGTACACCTGCTTTGCCCACAACGACCGGGGCAAGGCCAACAGCACGGGCTCTCTCACGGTAACAGGTACGCAAATAGGCTTCTTCCTATCTGCTACCTGCCGCACAGTGTGACCGATGTCAGCCTTGGCTGGGAAATCATCACTCTTGTGCTGTCTGACTTTGACCTTCACATGTCGACTGATGTTAAATAATGACACTTGGAGAAGATACTTTTACAGGGTGGAGACAGGAATAGATCTAATGTGATATAAGCATCATTGTGTTCTATATAAAGCATCTAATTAGCTTGAATGTCAAGTAATTGTAAAGCAACTGGATGCAATATAAGCTGTCGACTGGTTGTGGTTGAGAATCCATAAGCAGCTCTTTTCTGCCCCCCTGTGGACAAATGCGCAAACTAGCTTAGTCCACCTATTTTTTTTTTCTGCACTTCACATACAGGAAGTACAATTCACATTGCACATGTATGAATGAATCTGGATTTTTAAGATAGATGCACATGCGCCTTTAAATTAATAACATTTTCTATATCTACATTTCTTGAGGTGATGAATATGCTAATGAATATGAATACAGATTCCACAAAGATCACCTTGGCCCCCTCCAACGCTGATGTTAAAGTGGGAGAAAACGCCTGGATGCAGTGCGCCGCGTCACACGACGCCTCCTTGGACATCACCTTCATCTGGTCCCTGGACGGCCGAGTCATTGACCTCGATAAGGACAGCCAACATTACGAACGCACCCCGGTGAGAGGCGACGAAAGATTTCCACTGAATTGGAAGTCCCCCGGTCTAACGGTGCATTTTATGCAGGCTAATGAAAGAGCAGTTTCTGATAGCAAACATTGATTCAAACCTAATCGCTCCCTCCGCGGCGTGGTGGTCAGCGCTGTGGACACTTGCCACACACCACATTGGAATTTGATGGGTTTTACATAATGCTGGGTTTTTTCCACTCATAAAATGTGGTCCACTTTGATTTAATATGGTTTTGAAAGTATTCATAACAGTATTTGACTCTCCAAAATGAGTAAAGCATGCTCATTAACCCTTGACATGATCGGGTTTTAGCCTCATTGATAGAGCAATTTTATGATCCACTTTGTATTTGAATAATTCCAATGAAAAATATACAGTAATAATGACATTTAATGATCATTTGATAAAATACAAGTCTGATTTTTAATTGTAATAAAACCATAAAAACTTCATTTGGAGATGCTGACCAAAAAGGCTTCTCAGGCTGCCTCTGGTCATCTCGCCAGTAAGTGTATGCGTAACAGTGGGCTGGATCTCACCAGTCGGTGTGTTCATGTCATTGTTTAGCCGCCTTCTCTTGTGCATCACTTGTCGGCCTGCCTTTCATTATCTCGCCAGCAAGTGTATGCGTAACAGCGGGCTGGATCTCTCCAGCAAGTGTTTGCATCCCAGCTGTCTTTTGCATCTCCTCTTGCTCACCTCCTGGTTCACCTCTTTATAAGTCATCAAAGTTCAACAATTGTTGTGTTTTGCAGAACGGAAGCTCAGATGGAGAGCTGATGATTAAGAATGCGCAGTTGAAGCACGCCGGAATTTACACCTGCACGGCACAGACGACCGTGGACAACGTGACCTCCTTTGCCAGCTTGGTTGTAAGAGGTGAGATTTGCTCTTGCCGTACAATTACTAAAACGAGAGCTACAATTGGAAGATTAGTTAATAACTAGTTGTGTTCTTGACACAGCTACTTAACATAGTGGTAAAGTTTGATAGTATCTCTCTGAGCTACAATCTATAAGTGAGTTATTTAATCATTGTATTTGGTCAAATACATTGGTATGATGCCATGTGCCATATACTAGCCTACATTTTGGGCAGGGATGGGAAACTAAAATTATCTGATCTCACCAGCTAGTGGTGAATGGTGATATTACAACTTAAAGCTATAGAGTGGATGCCCTCTATTTGTGGGGGATAGCAACCAGGCCTGCCCACAGACAGCAAAAATCCACATGTAATTGACAGCCATTGAAGTGCATTGGGAAAAATTATATGTATAACAATATAGGTATTTTTCACGAAAAAACAGGGTTTTCGCCGCCCCCCCCCCCCCAAAAAAACAACCATAAAAAAGGGGAAAAAAATAATATTTGAAAATAATATGGCTGTGCTGAGTGTGCTGTGTGTGTGTGGGGGTCCACTGTATTAGAGATGTTTATAATTTCCTTCCAACCCCCCACATTTTTGGAAAAATATTTTGTTTTTAATATAAAGAAAAGTTTAATTGTAAATATATATATATAAAAAATAAATAAATAATTTTTTTAGATTAATTTTTTAAATATAAAAATCTTTCAAATTCAACTAGAATTTTTTTTATATATAAAAATGTGTTTATTATGGGAGACAATTTTTATTTAAATTAAAACTGTTGGGAGCAAGAACCCGGGGCAACTAGCCCCTAAATCGAGTATGGTTAACTGGTGGCCAGATAATTAAAATTATATAAAATTTTTATAATCTTTTTTTCCCCTATTTAAATAAAAGCTGTCTCTCATAATAAACACATATGCTAATAGTTAGCCTTCTCCATTACTGTGCCTTATGAACGTTGGACGCTATAGTGTCATACTCCATAGTGTCCACGTTACTCTAATGCTCTGATTTCTTGCTGCCCTCAGTTTCCACTCAGATAAAAATTGTCTCAAAAAAAAATAAGCATACATGCTAACGTTAGCTTACTTTGGTGCCGCTGTTAGCTCTGGACATTGCACAATGACACTCTGCTGTCGGGGTTCATTTTCAGGCTGCCAGTGTTCTCCTCTTGGATAAAATTGGCCTCCTTAGGTAGGCTAACTACAGGAGGCCCTCATTCTCCTCCATTGTTGTTTGCTAGCTGGTCTTGTTTCAACTGATGCTTTATAAGTTTATAGTAGCATAGCGCTACAATAACATTCTGCTCCTGATGATTGCTGATTGTCATCACCATGTACCCAATGGTGAGTGACAACTGACCTCGCAAGCCCCCTTCGCTTGCCAAATAACGAACGAAGGCAACATGTTCACTCCTTTCACAGCACGGTGACGTACAGTCACGCAGGTGGACGACTGTGAGCTTCCCCAAGCGCAAGCCGTGACTAATAGAGGCCTAAATGTCAGCAGCCTGACTTCAGAGAGGTGGTGTTGAAAGATAGACATTTATTGTGTCAGGATTAGCTCCAGGAAGACGGTATAATAGTGCGTTATTGTACGCTGGCATGACAGTTGCTTTCTTGACAATCCCTTTTATCGCCACGTTGGACGTCAGTGACATGACAGTATTGTAAAAATATGTCAAAACAAAGACTTCATCTCTGAAACTGCTCCAGATCTTTGACGCCACCATTCAGTCCTGTCCAGATTCGGCCGCCTAATCGCCTTAGTCATCTCGCTTCGCGTTGGTGAGTTTATTAGTGAGGCTGCGGGTTTGGAGTGGGGCAGATCCCGACGTGCTCGTAGCTTTGCTATCAGGGAATATTCAGATTTTTTTATTATGTTCCAGTGGAAGAAATGAGAGACACACACGTGCATTTTAAAGGCCAACTGTTGGTCAGATCATTGGGCTTGTGTCAGTGTTTCCATCCATAAGTCTTTAGCGATGGCTTGGACTTTTGAAGGAACTTTTACAAACAAACAAACGACAAATCAGTCGCCACGGTAATCAAGGTCCCCATGGG
Organism: Leptonotus elevatus; assembly: GCF_054856555.1. NCBI lineage: Eukaryota > Metazoa > Chordata > Actinopteri > Syngnathiformes > Syngnathidae > Leptonotus > Leptonotus elevatus. The sequence goes on from NC_141242.1 coordinate 11,996,572, forward strand.
TTGAAAAATGCTCTTAAAAATGGATAAAGGGATTTTACAGTGCTGGAAATGATAATAAGTCCATCCAGTGTGACTGTTGAAGAAATAATTTAAAACATATGCACATGCTAAATTGTGTATGAGGATTGGCTTTCCCCTCTGTCTAATACAGTGATCATTTTTTGCAGTTTAGTTTTTTAGTCTATGAAAATGCTGTTTCTTTTAACGTATTAAAGTTGGAAAATATTGACACAAGCGATGATAGCATTTTTTTATTCATTCAATTTATACTGCATATATCCCCTTTGTGCCGTAATGCTTAATGTGATCAAATAAATGCCTGCAATTATAATGCATTATTCAATATGTATTTTGTACGAATGTTTTATATCACTTTTTCTTCAGGCCAGTACGAGTACTCTTGAATTTTGCCAATTCCACATAACAATACGACTAGGACTTTTTAATAGATAAAATACCTATATATCCCAATATATCATTTTTAACAAATGTTTAAAATTGCAAAAAACATTTCCCAATATTCTATCTTTTGTCTATTTCTATAGATATAATGGCAGAAATTGCATCTTAATGGGCATCTATCTGAAATGCATGCCTTTAGTTTCTGATTGTAAAACAGCCTCAAGAGGTGCAAGTACCAATCCCTTCAATCCTTTCAAATATAGCCGGTTACTTGTCCATCCCTAAGTATTTTTAAATAATAAATTACCAAACTAAATAAATAAAATAAGAATACATTATTAATATTTTTATTATGATGATGCCATCTCTTAACAAATTAAAGTTGGAATATATTTACACATATGATAATATACATACTGTACAGCATACATTTTTAATATGATGGGGGGGGGGGGGGGGGTAAACATAACAATGAATATTTACCAAATAAAAAAATCTATGTACATTTTTTTTTGTAATATTATTACTTTTATTAGTATTAGTAGTATTAGTGGTAGTAAAATAATAAATAAGATAAAAATAAAAATAAACCTTTACAGTTATTTTAGCTTTTTTTTTTTCTTACACTAACTTTCGGTTTTACAAGTACATTGTGCAGTTTTACTTGTATAATATGCAATTAAATGTACTTCAGAACGAGACAATAATGAATTAATTTGCTGCTATCTAAAAAGTGATTCTCATAATTTAATTATATCAGGGACAGTACATATTAATAACATTTCAGTAAATATGCCAGAATTGGCCAAATTGCTATTTTTCATCTCCAGTCCCAAGGCAGATCATAACCGTGTGAACTAAAAAAAAAAGAAGAAGAAAATACATAACAATAACAATACATTCAGTAAAAAAAAAAAAGTACATTAAAACCACAAGGGATCAACAATTAAACACACAGAAACATGAGAAGATTCAAAAGGCAAGATGCCAGCAGCATGCCTTGACAGTGTTGACATTTTTCATTTTAAATGTAATATATGTGTTTAAATTTCTGATTCTGGGCTGAAGACATTTGCACAATGCTGTACTGTATTTATCTCCATACTGTAGCATGCCGTCCTTTTAAGATCTTCAAAGTGCATCCATTTGACATTGGAGTAGGTGTGTAGAACCTGTTCTTTTCCAAAGCCACCAAGCAACACTAACTCACTCATCCTCTCTCCCGCACGACGCAGGACCCCCCGGCGCCCCGGCGGGTGTGCGAGTGATGGCCAAAAGTGACAAGAACGTAACATTGCAGTGGAGCCGCGGAGCAGACAACCACAGCCCCATCTCCAAATATACCATCCAGTACAGGGACGCCTTCGCCCAGGCCGTGTGGAGAAACGCCACCACATGTGAGAACTCCAAATAAACAGCTCTACCTCCGTGTTCATCCCACGACTTTGTAATGACAAGCTATAAAGTGATCCTACACGGTGCTCAGCGTAAACAAAAATTCATTCACTCCCAGCCATTTTCACTGAAGCAACCCCCTTCGCTGCGGGCTGTTTTGACTGATTTTGCAAAGTCCACATAAAATTATGTTCTAGTGCTATAAAAAAACATGGAGCCTACCAAAAGAAAGATTAGTTGTATTTCTTCATCAGGAAAAAACAATATTTCTATCTGTAGCATTAAAATATAGCTAAGTTTCATCATTATTCACAAACCTGTTGAAAACACTGGCAAAAAGAGATTGTTGCAACATGGCTCTGGCTGGTCTCTTATACTCTGCTGCAACCTGCTGGCCGTTTTTTGTAATAACTACCATTGTTTTAAGCGACCTCTTCAGGTCAGAAGCTGTATCAAAGCCTTCTTTCTGTATGCGCTAGCATTAAAAAAAAAACAAAAAAAAAACATATAGATACGTTTTTGGGTTTGAATGAGTTAAAATTCTATTTTCTTATGAAATTATGGGAAAATAAATTTAAATAATTGATTCATAGTTTTATGAATCGATATCAGGCTTGAAAAGAAAAATCGATTTGATATTAATTATTCGATAAAAAAAAAATTTTTTTAGCAGCCCTAATTATTGGACATATTTAACACCAGAAACATTAATCCATTCATCACTTGTTTAAAATATTTAAGCAGACTGAAAATGTCCATCAACCATCAATTTCCAGAAGCCCTAAAATGTCAGCTTTGTCTTTGTAGCTCCACCAGACATCGAAGGGAACGCGGAGACGGCCACCGTAGTGGACTTGGTCCCCTGGACCGAGTACGAGTTCAGGGTGATCGCCACCAACACGCTGGGCACGGGTGCCCCGAGCATCCCCTCTCGCAAAGACAAAACCCTCGCATCAAGTAAGTTCATGCGAATGAGTCAGAAAAAAAAAGGTCATGGAATGGAAATGCGGTATTTCAGGCCAGCTTTCCATGCTGACTTTCATTTTTTGTGTTTTTTTTTCTACCGTCTTGAATAACTGTTTGGTTATGATGAGTATCGCAGTAAATACAAGTCAGCAGGAAAGGCCTTTGTGCTGACCTCCTACGCAAGTGACCACACAAACCTCCACAAATGAGCACTTTGAGGAAAGCGTGTTCTGAATTTCAAGTATACAATGAAAATCACAGACCCTCTTTTTAACACCAAGAATAAATCAACAATGAAGGTGTTGCACTTGGCACAGGAGGAGATATCGAGAAGGATGTCGTGGTTAGTTAGGTACAGCCTGTGCGGGTTGGAGTGATTTGCGCGCATTCTTCCAATGTAGGCTCAGGATTTTCGTTCTCTCGTCGTAGGTCCTGTGGTGGCGCCCTCGGATGTGGGTGGAGGCGGCGGGACTAACAGGGAGCTGACCATCACGTGGACGGTACCTTTGGACTTTTCCATTTTGGAGATTGAGTTCACAAGTTTAGTTGTGAACATTTCGTTTTTGGTGTGTGAGGAAAGAGCAGATCATAAGAAATAAAATGATGAATGTTTTATTCATGAGCAAAATTGATGGAGTTATGATGATTTGAAGTAACGTGCCTGCGGAGGTTTTCAAATGTACATTTTTGAGAATTAATTTTTTTTACCTTACCTTTGGCTTATAGCAACTTTAGTATTTAGTATGTATGGAAAGAACATTTTTAAAGTATATTTCTTTAGATTACCTTTAAAACATTGTCCCTGTCTTTCATAATATCTTTCATAACAAAGATAACTGAAATAGTACTATTAGCCACGGACCAATTACTGGTTTGACAGTTCACCGTAGTTTAAAAAAAAGTCACGGTGTCAATAAACTAGTATACTTTATGGATTTTTTAAGGGACTTTTTAGCAGGGCACAATATGATTGGCTGTTTGCATAGTAAACGAGAGCCGCCTCTTTGAAGTTAATTGGGGCCAGTCACAGCGAGCAGAGAGTGGAGGGAGCAAGCAAGGCAAGAGACACTGCAAATATGGATGCCTTTTTGCTATATTGACTAATGTGCATTTTGTCCTTAAAAAAAATAAATGGTGCCAGTGGGTTCTAATTAGCCCCAAGGACACCATCATGGGTCTGTTCTAAAAATAGCTCACCAATGATGGGCTACCTGTGTTTTATTAAGAATAATTAAAATGGAAGAAGAATGTTGACATTTATTTTTAAAATTTAAAGTTAACATGGTGCCCATTTTTGAATGTCCCAAATTTTTCGAAAACAAAATATTTTGTGTTCAATGGAATTATTAGAATTTTTTTGACACGAATATTTGTTGTGATTTAATACCATGACGATTGAACGATCATTCCTATTTTTTTCTTTTTTCCACTGCTCAGTGCCATTGACATCTTGCCATTACTGTGTCCACCAGCCCGTCCAGGAGCAGTACTACTACGGGCCGTATTTTGGCTACATCGTGGCCTTCAAACCTCGATCTGGCGTCGAGTGGACTCAGGTGACCGTGTCGGACCCCCAGGCCAGGCGTTACGTGCACAAAGATCCATCCATCGCTCCCGCCACCGAGTTCATCGTGAAAATCCAAGCGTACAACAGCAAAGGGGAGGGACCCTACAGTCTACCGGAGAGCATTTATTCCGCGCAAGACGGTGAGCATCCGCCACTGCGATGTCAGAGTGAGGTCACAGGTCGGTGCCTTCAATCTGTCATCTTCTCATGCGTAGATGTGTGGAATGTTAATACCCTCTTGAAAGCGAGCCCCATCTTCTGCCCTCGCCTTTTGTTGGGGGCGGATTATCGAGATATGTGTACCTTGAACGGTTATTAACCTCCACCGACAGACTGTCGAGATAACCGGCAACAGTCAGGTTGCCGTGGCGACGGAGGCGATATCATTCCGACCAAACAAACCAAATCATAGTTGACTGAAAATGAGGAAAATCGTGGAAAAAATGGATTCGGATTTTAATGTTAACAATTTGACTTGTGTGAGCATGACTCTTTCCAACCCACTTAAACGGCAAGTGTTTTGTTCTAGTGCCCACGGACGCCCCTGGGAGCATTGACGGGAAAGCGCTTTCTGCCACCGAAGCTGTTGTGTGGTGGTTCCCTGTCCCACAAAGCAACATTGACGGATACCAGGTACATGAACATTGCACGCACGAACATGATCTGATAATCCACAGTAGAAATATTTGCCTGATTTTCACTTTGGCGCTTTTGGCTCTTGGGTCTCAGGTCAAGTATTGGAGAAAAAAGGAGGACAGCGAAGGCGCGGCCCACAGAGTGGTGGTGTCTAGTCGGGAAAACCACACCAAAGTGGACGGAATGAAGCCAGACTCGCTTTACCTCATCGAGATCCGGGGCTATAACTCCGCAGGTTACGGGCCGGCCAGCGAACGCCTCGAGATCCACACCAAGAAACCACGTAAGTTGTCTATGGATTTAGAAGTTATGTCGATTTGTGGTTTGCATTTTACAAATTAACCTATTCACTAGGCTTTACACGATCATGATTAACAAGTTAAAGAAAAAAAAACTATAACTGATCACCGATTCGATCAGAAGATCGGGTGATCTGTTTGAAAAACGTTTTTAGTTACGCTACAGTCGACCGCCGCCCTTTGTGGGAGATAGGGATAGTGAGAATCCATGTATAATTGGCAACAATTGAAATGCATAAGGAAAAAACGCTGATAAACATTTAATGTCAGGAAATAAAAAATTAAGACATTATAGTCGATCACTGATTTTGCATAAAAAAATGCACAATATCGTCCCATCCCGATCCAAACTAGATTGTGAAATCCTTGTAAAGTCTACTATTCGTATTGTTTTTGCGTGGAACTTATGCTAAGCTATTCGCTGAATAACTCACATATTCACTTTTTTTTGTGGCACCAAACCTCAAGATTAGGGCTGTTCGATACCACTTTTTTACCTCTCGTTTTTGTGGGCTTACTTTTTTTTCCTGACACGGATAATGATTCCCCTCTCTGCTGCAGTATAGCACCAACTACTGCTGAGGACTTATTTGATTTCATATTTCATTTTCCTTAAGTATTGGTGCTATTTGGCTAAAACAAATGAGGTATTATTCTCGGTTTTGACTAATCTTGCGGTTAAGTGTAATAAGTATTTTTCCTCATTAGCTCATCCCACCTTCACCACTATTTTTGTTTCCTCAGCTCCCGGCCAAGCTCCTCGAATCATAGGTAAAAAGATGAAGGGCAAGTCGGTAAACGTCGCCTGGGAACACGTGGAGACGCTGGCGAATGAAGCACCAGTAGACGGTTACAAAGTGAGTGCACAAATTCATCAAACCGGCTTGAACTGGCTTCCGTTCGCCGACTTGCATTTTTATTTTCGTGTGCAGGTGCTGTACAGGCCGCAGGGCCAGCCCACAGGCACGCTTTACATGACCAACCGGCGGTACATCGAACTCCCCCTCTACGAAAACGAAACCTACGTGGTGGAGGTCCGAGCGTATACTGAGGGTGGCGACGGGGCCGTGGCACAAATCTTCATCATGGGTAACATAACCGAGAATTATTCCAGTTTTCTTTAGTGAGTACATAGAAATCTTGCATCCTCATTTTTTGTGACCCTTCACTGCCGCCCAACCATTTGCACGTCAGATTGTAAAAGGTTCAAAGTTGGCAGGAGGCTTTCATTCGAGTTGCCACAGGCCAGAATGGGAATGTCATTCTTGATTTTACAGCTAATTTGAGAGGCTCACATTTGAAATTTTACACTTCATAACCGAAGCCGTGACTCCTGACTCAATTTCTTCTGATGCTGATAAGTGGACTGGCTAAAGGATGGCTTAAGCCTTTGCAATTGATCTTGATTAGAGATGGAATCCCCTCCTGTGGTGCTCTTATCATCGGGTCCAGACGCATCTGACAGGCACATTTCACGGGCACGTTAGCCATGGCTGAGGTGGATTTCAAATTCGGCCTCTTGACAAATGCAAGGCACCAAAGATGATCCACACATGAACCCCCAACATACCGTAGTGTTTCGTTTAGGATGAAAGCTCTTGAGTTTAATGTATTCTGGATTTCAACTTCTAGCCAGTTTTTTGACAGATGGTCGAGTTCATCAAAGTGAGGAAACATCGCATATTCCTGCATAGCGGTGCATAACGCATCACACAACACGAGATATAAACATAACAGAACAATCTTTATGAAGCTGTATTGTAGCGTAACAGCGTAACACAGCATAATATAGTGAAAAAGGGAACCTAACATTGCACAATGTAACACAAAGTACGAAAGCTTAATGTAAAGTAACGAAATGTAAACTCATACAACAATGCAACACAGCACAACATACAGTAACAGAATGTAATGTAGCAAAATGTGACATCATGTAACGTAATGTAACACACCGTAACCTAATGCTAAGGTAATGTGACAGAACTCAATTGCAAAACAATCTAATATTAACTGTACTGCGCAATATAACACACTGTAACAGCATTACATAATGTAACATAATGTTACTTTGCTTCAATCCGATATTATTTAATAATTCTTCTTAAATGTCAAGTACATGATAAAAACTCCACGAATAATAAATTACAAAGTGAATTTTGTGGAGGCAGTAACTGGTCAAATGATTTATTTAGTTTGTTAAAGGATCTTTGTGCCACCTCTGGCCCAAAGCGTAACTGCAGAATCTGTGTCAGGCTGGTATGGTGCGCGTCTAATTCAATAATTGTAAATCTAAATTTAAAAGATTCTGAATTGTCTTAAAATGCAGTAAGTCAGGTCTTTCATAAACGTAAGAAAATACTTTTAAATTCACGTGAACAGTAAATTTCAAGAAAACAGTCAGATACCAAAAAAATTATATATATATATATATATATATATATATATATTTGATTCAATATCGATTTTTTTAAAACCCAGATCTAATGTGTAACACAACATAAATTAACATAATTTACCACTCTGCAACATAACAAAATGTAATGTAGCATAATCTACTGTGACATTAACCTACATGACATAATGTCATGTAAAGGAACGTAACATAATATAATGCATCACATAATAATTAACTGAATTAAATTGATGAGCTGTAACACCAAACAACGCAAAAAACAAAAACATTGATACTGTACCATTGTGTTAGTGTGGTTATAAAAATGTGACTTGCACGTGTGTGTCTCTCAGGAGGAAGCGTCCCGGCCGCCCGTCCTCTCAGCACACTCGGCCTGCTCCTGGTGGCCGTTCTCTGCCTGAACCTCTGAATGTAGCGACATCTTCGTCTTCACCTCCACGTGAAGGACACTCTTTTGCGCTTGACCGCCGAGAAGGACTTTTTTGGGACTCTTTCCACAATCGTTCGGTTCCACTCATTCCAGCTCTTCCCCTTTTCCGGAAGATTCTAGTGGGAATAGACGGAAACACAACGGAAATGGGCATCCCTTATTTATCCACAAAAAGCCTCTTTGGGGGAGTATCAAAGGAGTTCTGTCAACTTTTTGAAATATGCCTTATGTAAATGTCTGCACTTATCTTTCACAGTAACATCTTTCAAAGCATTTTGACTTTTTTTGATACAAACAAAATAATCCACACCGAATCCCATACTTTTGAGCTCAACAATCACCTGTGAAGGATAAATGCACGTGTTTACGAGTATCTATATACTGTACATGTCTTTCTTTAACTGCACTTCAGTCCCATGTTGGCGTTTGTTTTCATTCTAAAAGTGAAGCAGAGCATCAGCTAAGTAGATACAGTCAAAGCAAAGCCCAACCATTGACCAACGTCACTGAGAAAAGACCTCAACGTGTTCAAGTCGAGACCGTATTTCCTTGTCTAGTGGCTTTAGTACCAGGCTTCTATTAGGGGTTAAGCATTTACTAGGAGGAAGGCTTTAATTGTACAAATTAACTTGTAGAACATGATTGTATATATATCAAATAATTATATGTAATAATATAAAGGTTATTTATTAGATTAAATATATGTCATATTTAAATTTACACCCCAAATCCAGTTCATTTAGTGCCAATGACGGATATAGATGTCAAAAATCCATTTTAACTGGGCTGGCAGTGAATAAGTTAGCAACATTTTGGAGACTAGGCGGTGGAAGGCATTTATTTGGGGTCAGAGGTGGCAAATCTAAGTCCAGAAAGTAAAAATCCTACCATAGTTTGGCTTTAGCCCTAGGTGGTAGCTCGGAAGCTAGCTAGCTAGCACAAGGGGCTAAAGCCAAACTGTGGCAGGGTTTTTACTTTCTGGACCTGGATTTGCCACCTCTGTTTGGGGTGTTGTGTTTATTTATTCAAGTTGACGACAAACCTGGTGACCAATTGAGGAACAGTTTCTATGAGTTAAGGCTACTATTTGAGGAAATATGGTACTTTAATAAATTATATGCTGCCAACTTTTACAGTAATTTGGCAAAGTTATTTTCTGTTCCCGCACAAATGGACTCCCAATGCACAAAAGTAAGTTGTTTTTTTTAAAGTTTTTTTTATTATTATCAATTTGTACGTCTGTAGGTGTATTGACAGAGATGGCAAATCCACAGTTTGGCTTTAGCCCTTTATGCTAGCTAGCTCGCTAGCTCCCTAACAGGTAAACAAGCACCCGAGGAGCTAGCTAGAGACCGAGCTAACTAGCACCTGGAGCTAAAGCCAAACTGTGGCAGGGTTTTTACTTTCTGGACCTGAATTTGCCATCTCTGCGTATTGACCATCTACGTTTGTCTTTCAAGTGTACTTAGGGTTGCAGAAAATGCTCTGATCTTTGAAGAACTCAAGCTAAAATGTACGATTGGAACGATACACGCAGCAGAAGTTTATGAAGCGAGCGCTCTGCCACGAGCAGAGGAGAGGCTCTCAACATGCTGACACTGCCAAACTGTTTGCTGTAACATTACCAACCGGGGAAGCACAAAAGCAGATGCTCGGATTGGAAGGGGGAGAGGACGTTATTATCAACACAGGAAAAGTCATCTTCTGTCCTGGCATGTGACTCTGAGCGACTTTAATTTATGACGCTCAGCGCTTCGAAGGCTTTGTTTTGGATGAGAGCCACTCGCTTTGCAGGCTGCATTGTCACAGATTAGCAGTTTTAACAACTTTCAGTCAATATCTTCTGGAGCTCGTCAGTCATTCAAGTTGTGTGTTTATAAGTTAACTGGGTTGACTGATATATATTTTTTTCAAACTGAAGCATATGCAAGACCGCTGACAATATCGCCATGTTTGTTGACTTTATCTATTTTTGCTTTGGCTGTATCATTAAAAAAACAACAACATTCAAATCGGTTGTTTCCACCAAGCAGTCCAGTTCAGTTCGGTTCGCCACAGAGGATGCCTAGGATCGGTATAAACAACTGATCTCTGTCAACCAATCAGTGGACAACAGCATGTCTAGCTCCGAAGTTCCAATATTTTGGAGTGACATTTTCCAAAGATAACTTCAATAATGTGTAGCCTACTGAACTGAACCATTACACTAATTGGAATCTTTGGCTATATCGTGGTTAATATATATATACATATATACAGTATATGACTTTAATAGTTTTTTCTCTCTAAGTTTTCATACGCTTGTTAACATACATGTGAAAAACAAAAGTTAAACTAATACAAATATGGCTACATCATTTAAACAGTAATTTCGTAATAATAAAATTAAGTTAAAATTAAAAAGATGTACTGCACTGTAAAAAAAACAAGTGTGATATTGATTTGTGTTGAAGTAACTTACCTGCCACTAGATGGCATAATTGCATTTGTAAGATGTTGGTGACATATTAAGGAACTATCTCAACTTTAACAAGAAGTAACTTGGGAAATTCTGCATATTTTTAAAGTTGTAAAATTTGAGCCCAGTATCTACTAATATATGCATTATTATTAAATGTATTACTGCTAAATTTTGATGTGGACATGTTTGCTGCGTTGCGACCAGTACAGGCTTTTTAAGTAAGGGGCGGTCATTTATTGTGCGTTAAAAGGAAAAATTAATCAGAATTCAGAATCAGTTGCACATAACACTTAAGTTACACTTAGTGGAACTGAACTGACCTTTACTGCTATGGAAACGGAGCTTTAGCTTTGTGCGCAAGCATCGCTGTTTTGAGTTTGTGACACTCGCGCCCACTTCACACTCGTCTCATTCATGTGGCTACTTTTTTATTCACAAGAGGACAATATGCCTAGCTCCTCTTACTACCATGTTTTATTGTTTCCAAACAGATAATAAGTCTCACTGTTATTTTTCTCAAACATTATCAGTGTTGTGCGTCAATCTTCAATTGTTCTTTTGACTTCCCTCAATCGGAGGACGAAAATGCTGCGTTTGGATTCGATGGTGGCCATGCTTTCCGTGTTGTGACCATCCACCGCAAAGTGCTTCTCCCAGTTTCCCCCGTCCGTTCAACAGATGAGAGCAAAAGGGTTGCCAAATGCATGATTGCCTTGAAAGTTAGCAACATTTTCTTTTTTCTTTCTGTTGAAAGCTGTGGTGCTTACATTCTAACGTGCATGAGAGATACATTCCATCCTGCGTGGCATCCCTTAACGGCAACAAAGTGTCCCAACTAAACCTCATCTGTGCTCTAGTTGCCTGTCGTTTGTGATGAAGGGTTTGGGAGTGTTTTTTGTTTTTCTAGAAGAAACATCGAATGGTTTTTTGACACACGTGAGGGATCAAACTGGTCATGCTCATTCGCTGGACAAGAAACAATAAAAGTGTAGAAACTATTGTATTGTTTTTTAAAATAAATTTTGTGTTGCATACAGAAAAGCTGAGCGACTCAAGTGGCGTGACTTGCTTAGCTAAGGCGTGGGTTTGGTTTGAACGAAACTTGGCAGGTTACCAGTTTTCACCTGAAAATGCGCATTTTCAAGACCGTGTGCCATTTGTTTTGTTTCTGAAGCTCCAAAAAATGATTACATTTGGATTCAAGGAATTGTTTTTGATAAAGTATTTTGAAAAAGGGGATGGCAACATGCAAGGTTTATAACTCACTTTTAATTCATTTGCTCCCAAAAAACGTATAAATACGTTCGATTTTAGATATTACCACGGACCCAAAAACTTTTTTAAATGTTTTTTTAATGCTAGAGCATACAGAAAGCTTTGATGCAGCCTCTAAACTAAAGAGAATGCTTGAATCAATGGTAGTTTTTACAAAAATGGCCAGCAGGTGGCAGCAGAGTATAAGAGATCAACCAGGACCATGTTGAAAACAAGCTCTTTTCCCCACCGTTTTAAACAGATTTGTGAATAATGATGAAACTTAGCTATAATTTAATGTTAACAGCTGCAAAACCGAAACAGAAATATATTCCTGATAAAGAAGAGACTCTAAACTTTCTTTTGGTCGAAACCATGTTTTTATAGCAATAGCACAATATTCTGTGGAGTTTGCAAAATCAGTCAAAATCAAGTAAAACAGCCGGGAGCGAAGGGGGTTGCTTCAGTGCAAATAGCTGGGAGTGAATGAGTTAAGAAAACGAAAAAGACATCTTATGTCATCTCCCTCTCAAAAACCATCCTTGTTTAGTTTGCCAGAAAAAAAGAAGAAAAGAAAATTCCATATGTTTTTCCCTGTCACCAATACTCTTTACTGCCTTTAAATCTATAGCAGATTTTTTCATTGTAATAAAAAAAAAGAAAAAATGGGAAATTAGTACATCTTTTATGATTTAGGCTTGAATAAACAACTTTTCTTTGCTCAGTTGGAGCGTGGACGATGATGATTATACACCAAACAGATCTGACGGATTTAAGATGCTTTTCATCAATCTGTCAAAATGTCCGCGCCATCTTAAGCAGAAACATCTGCTGGACTTTGGTCTCCTATCAGGTGACCAGCAGATGAAAAGAAGATCTATGATTGCACTTATCTTCATGCATCATGTCCCAATCAGATAAAGCAACTCATTAAGATGAATGAATTTAGAGTGCTTATTCATTAAAAACAAAACATAGTATTATAATAATATTTTATGTTAAATGAACAAACATCATTTTGAAAAGAACATATTGGTAATAAATTGGTAAAACATACTTAAAATGTTTTACTCTTGTTTTATTTTAAATACAATAGTTAGATATAAACACAATTTTAAAATAATTAAAAATGTAAACGTTATTTATTTAATAACTTTTTAAAAAATTATGACAATAAATGCATACAATCGTAAGAAAATGTAAATATAACAATAAATTACTCCGCCTTCATTCGTATGTCTAACAAGTAGTATTAATATGAGTAATAATTATATAAACAAAAAAATGGTAATTCATTATATTTTTGGTATATACATTTATGTTACTTAACATTCAGATGTGATATTGATCAATTCCATTTTGCTAGCTATCCACACAATCACTTCATCGTGGTTATGCTGCCGTTTCTCAAGGAGTGGCTAACATGGTACTGGTGTACATGCATGTGCATTTTAAAAGTTTGTATAGGGAGAAAAAATGTGCATAAAATATAAAAATACAATGCACTCCAAACTTCCATCGTCCATGTGACGTGAGTGACTTGGAGCCACTTTTGCGCTTTGTCCATGTGTCTGTTGCAGACAGATGTGCTGTTCCAGGACAAATTGTGTCACCGTCTTTGTAAATGTACACCTCTCCTTCTTCAGACAACCCAAAACACACTTTCAAAGCAGCATGCACCACATTTGACGCCAGAAACCTGAAATGTGAACCTACACCCCTGAGATGTCTGCAATATGTCAAAAAGTGCCAGGAAGTGAAGGCTATTTATTATGAATTTGGCATTCAATTTAACATAGGATACCAGATGAAAATTCCACTTTCTCTTTAACACTTCTTTAAAAAAAAGTAATATAAAACGTTAACTATAGAAAATGTAACATTACATGTAAAATACAACTAATATACCAATAAAAAGCTTTACAAACAATGCAAACAAAAGAAGTACAATGCAATAAAATCTCTTTCTTTCCATCCATCCTTCTGACAACTGTTGCTGTCATTGGAATGACCAATACTCAAAGCAACGGGAAGTCCAAGGAACTCAGTGAAGATCTACTGTATCTACAGTAGCCAACTATCCATCTTCATTGTTGTCATTGGATCGGCCAATATGCTGAACAATGGGGAAATCCAAAGAATTCCGTCTAATATATATATATATATACTGTCTGTCTGTCTGTCTGTCTATCTATATATCTATCTATCACACCACGAGTTCCATGACAAAAAAAATTAAATAAATGATTAAATATATAAAAATAAATTAAGTTTTATGTATTATTCAAGTACTGTTAATGACGTTAAAACATAAAACAAAAATATACATATTTGAGTAAAAATGTTGACAAAAAGTGGGGTCAGAATTCGAATGAGGAGCAGTAAAGAGGTGGAAAGTGAAGGTGAGTCAGCGCAATGACGTCACATTTCTCCCGCCTCGTCTCGACTGCGAACGCTTTCGAACCTTCTAAAGTGTCCAAACTTTGTCCCGAGCGGAAGCAGCGTGACAAACTAATAACTATGTGCGCCGAATGCTCCACATTTTGCCGACAAAACCACTCAGAGGCAAACCCGGACGAAAGGATGGAACCGCACACGAAAACGGAACCGGCGAGTTCGGCGACCATCCGGAGTTGTCAGCAGGGAATCGGGCAAAATCTACCCGGCGAGGGCGCCTCTGGGGCGGACTGCGTGGACCAGCTGCTCGCGCTGACAGGCGCCCTGGAGGAGAGAAGAGCAATTTGGGCGCAGCGAGCTCGGTTCTTGGGTCTGGAGGGTGGGCAGCAGCCGGGGGATCAACTTTGGAGGCTTCACCAGTGTTTGGTGCACATGGACAGCATTGCACTGCAGCTGTTTGACCATTACCAGGTACATTCTCGTCACCTATTCGTAGCAGTATGAAATTAAAGAGATTATTTCAGAATTGATTTCGCCACTGTTTTTAAGAAAAACAGTTTATAAATCATCATATAATTGGATTCACCCATCTATCTATTAATGAGGTATTTTATTCATCATTGCTTAAACCCTATTAACATTGTATGTCCAGGCGGCTGAAAAACATACATTTAAAAAAGTATTGAAATATGTATAAAATGTAAAATATGTATAAAAAATACAGTATAGTATTGCCTTTAACTGAATAAAGGAAGTTAAATTGTATTTGAATACTAATACAGAGTTACAAATCAATGCTGATGTTTGTTTTTTTGCCACTGAATATGCTAGCTGTGTTAGCTGTTATGCTAACTGGTTAAGCTAAAATGTAGCTGTACTGAACAGTAAACACAAACAAACAAATTTAATATCTTTTTCTGATAATGAGCATGTGGTAGGAAATTGGTAGACTTGCATTTTATTTTATTTTTTTCATGTTTTTTTTAAATACTTTTTTTTTTTTTACTAATGTGTGATTAAAGTCAGCTAGTCTTGGTTGAAATAAAGGTGCCAACTTTTATTAAACCTTCCTTTGTGTGAACACACCGTAAGAGCTACAATACCTTATCCTGTATCCTTCAAAATGAAAGCATCAACTATTTTATAATAGCACAATAAAACAAAGCAATTCTGCAATACAAAAATGCAATAGCAAAAATAATAGCAGGTGTCAAACTTAAGGCCTAGTCTACAGCATGGGTCCAAAACACTGGGGGAAAAAAAGACCAAAAATACAAGAGGGAATTTAGCTTTGGTCAGAGTAATTTGCTAGATGATGTAATGTCTGCTTAGTCGCATTACTCCCTTTTTTTTCCTCTTGCACTCAATGGCTATTAAACTACTTAGTGCCAGGGTGCGATGACAAAACTACGTACTAACAATTTTGTCTGGAAGAAAACAAAATGTTTCAACATAGGAGACATGAACAAAATCATGCTAAAAGCAGCTGGTTTATTTTATTTGTTGAAATTGTAAGTTGGTCATCATTTCCTCTAATTCTGGAATGACCCTTTTTGTACAAAATTGTAACATTTTATCTTTCGTTAGGGGGATATGAGGACCAACATGACATCATCACAGCAAGTCGAAGCAGCACAGGTATTTGATTTTCACTGAACATGCGGTGTTAGGTGCACTTGCAAACCCCTGCTCGGATGAGATCAAATATATAAAATTCTGCTTTAACAACGATCATAATTCACACTTTTAATAGATACTGCCATTTTCACCATTTGTTTATTGTTGTTGCAATCTTATTTTAACATGTAAATCCTCAAAGACCATGAAAGGGGGAAATATAAAAAAAAAAAAAAACATTCAAATATTATTATAATTTTGAGGCCATTTTGGTCACTCCTCATGGTCAAACTTGAAGAATCATGGTCTTAAATTTGACAGAATAAAAAGGAAATAGCATAAAAATTCCACGGACACAATCAACAACTTTGTGTGTGTTAACATAACCTTTTGGAGGAAACGATAATCTCAGAAAAATATTGTGATAGAATATTGAGCCCATATTGTTCTTTCTTAATGGTATATTTACCAATTGGCCTTAAAAAAAATAATTGCTGCTTTCCTTGTTTTGTATTACAGAAGAGGATTAGAGCCAGTGACGAGAGAGAAAAAAGTTTGGCAGGATTCTGACTTTATTCTCAGAATTCTGACTTAAATCTCAAAATTCTCACTTTAAAGTCAGAATTCAAATTTAAAGTCAGAATTCTGACATTATTCTCAGAATTCTGACTTTAAAGTCGCAATTCTCACTTTAGAGTCAGAATTCTCAGTTTAATCTCAAAATTCTCACTTTAAAGTCAGAATTCAAATTTAAAATCAGAATTCTGACATTATTCTCAGAATTCTGACTTTAAAGTCGCAATTCTCACTTTAGAGTCAGAATTCTCAGTTTAATCTCAAAATTCTCTTTTTAAAGTCAGAATTAAACTTTAAAGTCAGAATTCTCACTTTATTAGTGCTGCTATTATTCTCACTTTAAAGTGAGAATTCTGAGAAAAAAGTCAGAATTCTGAGAAAAAAGTCAGAATTCTGAAAATAAAGTGAAAATCCTGCCAAACCTTTTTTTTCCTCTCTCTCTTCACTGCCCTTTAATGCTTTTCCGTATTGTCAATATCTAGCACTGGTGGAAAATGTATTTTTGGTGTTGATTGTCAGTGTATACTTAATAAATTGCTAACAAGTGTACGGAATTTCCTCATTTTGAAAAGTAGTTGCTGTTTAGAATGACTTCCTTGCACACCTCATGAGTACTAGCCCACTTGCCACCGTTGTTTATTTTGTGTGATTTTGAATCTTTTAAAATCTTTCAGCCTCCTTAATGTGTAAACTCGATGCCTTTTTGTTCCATTTTTGAACTGCTGACTTCGCTCAGGCTAAATATTGACTTTGAAGATTAAGCCTGCATGTTCTAACCAAGCTAGCGGCATCCATCCAAATGTATGCGAAAGAAGTTTGGGGGATGTTTTTTTTTCTCTCATTAGATCACATATCAATGTCTGGATAGTTACTTTGTTGTGTGCAAAAGTTGGTGTTGCGTCATAGTACTCATTAGATTGCGGTGTTTGATGTTCTGGATTTTTCATGTGCGAATATAATTATGCTTGTGGACTCTTGATTAGTCTCACGTTGCAGAACTGTTCAAAATGGGACATCAAACTACCAACCCAAACAATGTATTTGGTTGTCAAGCACATTAAATAGCTTTTAACAATGTCAATGTAGAACCAAAAAGTTCTGGTTTGATAAATTCCCAGCATTTATTGCAGCCAAATCTCGTATTAGCCGAATTATTGCTGCAGATCAGCTCAAGTGTTCTGACTTCTGATTAAGTCCTGATTAAAGAGCGTGCGTGTGTGATTTGCATAATGACTTTTGTCGGAGCAGAAGGTTGTTTTATTTTTGTAATTGGCTTTGAAGCCATCCATAGATTGCGTACGCTCGGTTTATTTGCATTATATTGACGCAAAAGATCTTGACATGGTTGGACCTTTTGCAAAAGTGTCTTGAATATTTGTGTGTTTTTCTTGAAGCCCTTGAAATGAATTTCTGAATTTTGAATTTCTATCTGTAGCATGGAGAGCCTTAAATTTGCGCTTGAATGAAGTGCATTTGTCTGCCCGGCTACCTTGCCTTGTTTCATTTTGTCGGGTATTCAAAATGAAGTACAGTTGTCACTTTCCCTCCCAGACAAATTTGAGCTGGTAGCCGTCAAAAGATTATGGATTATTTGTGTCTAAACCAAGAATCATATTGATTTTGGAGCATATCAAACACAAAAGGGCCAAAGTATCCACATTTTAATCCAAAACGTGTTTGTTGTGACATGTTTTTTGGAAAAGCATGTCACAACAAACATGTTGTGGCAAAACTTTTTCCAGAGATCATTTCTGGTTTCTCATTCTCAAAGCAAGAGCTCTATTGTCTTGAGTTTACAAAACAGTCAAAACAAGATTATCGGAAATTGAAGTTTTAAGGTTGAGTCATCACAGATTAAATTCTCAATTTATTCCTAGACAAATGTTATATGAATAGACTTTAATGGATGGATGTTTTTTTTTTAATAGCCGTCAAAATTAATTGACAAGTAATCGACTATCAAGTTAATCGACAATGATTTTTAGTAATTGAGTAATCCTTTGAAGCCATTTTTTTCCAAATCTTCTGATTTGAGAATATCATCAGTAATTGGTCACTGATCTCTGTAGTCCTTCATAAAAAAAGACTATCTTCTGTGTTTAATCAAAATAAGACATTTGCAAATATCTGTTAATACTTTGGAAAACAATGACCGAACCGATAACATAGTACAACATCAATCCCCTCTTCTTTTTTTTTTTTTTAAAATCACTATACGAATACAAAGTACGAAATAAACACCAATCACTGGTTAATAAACAGTAATCGATTAGTCGATTAATCGATTGATTAATTGATTCTAAAAATATTGTTTATTTTTTTTATTTTTATTTATTTTTAATTATTATTATTATTATTTTCTTCTAAAGATCTCAGTATTGTTCATTCGGTAATGTCATTATCATTGCTCTTTATTTTTTTATTTTATTTTATTTTTTAAAAAATATTTTATAATGACAGCACTACCCCCCCCCCCCCAGGCCAAGTTATCAATGAATTTTTGACCAAACCACCAGACTCTTATCAAAGCAAGCATTGTATTGATTTTACAAAAAAAAAAGGTCAGGGAAGTCGAAATCAAAGATTGAACAACCCCTCAAATAATCAGGGATTTCTATTGTTTTAGTCAAACGGAGAATTATTTATTTATGCATCAGAAATGTAGAAAAACACCTGCAAAGGGACTTCTGTGCAGCAGTTTACAGCTCATTGTTGGTTTTCGGTTGTTACCAACGATAATCAGCTGTCGCACGCTGGGAACTTGCTGTCCTGCTTCTGAGCTCCCTGGAAATGCCTCAGTCTGCGCCCGTTCTGCTCCGTTTGTCATTTGACTGGGAATTTACATCTCAGCTGTTTATCCTTCAAGCGTGCGAGGGACCGCCCCGGCTCACAATTTCCTATTTCCGCTCCAATTCTACTGACACATGCGCACGTCAAGCCCTTAAAGCCCTTAAAGCCAATTTTAGCCTCCATGAACGCACATGATATCATATTATTTATGGACAAATTGGTCTTAGATGAGCCGCACCTCCTCAGCGGCATGTTTAACCTCACATTGCCCCCATTTTCATAGACATTGGTTTGGCAGACGTTGTGTTATTCCGAAGCGTGTGGCTAATAACGTATTATGCTGACATCAGGATTATTACAGGCCGAGCGCCGTCAGGGTTCTACACTCAAATACTTCTATGTAGGTTTGCGTACGGTATGTTGCTGTTGGCATGGGTTCCGTTTAACCACGCTGCACTGTTGATTTAGGCAGGAGGTGTGAAACAATGAAATGTTCCAAGACCTCCATGGTGGTAGCAAGAGGCATTCTGGGTAATTTGCTGACTGACTACCTCTTGAAAGGATATTTGTAAATGCTTCTTGTCGAGTTTCGATTTGTCTCACATTGGTGATGTATTAGAGCTGTCAAAATTTGTCGAGTAATCGATGATCAAATTGATCAACGACTATTTTAATAATCGAGTAATCGTTTGGAGAATTTTTATTATTTTAAATTGTGGAAATCCTGTGATTTCAGCATATCAACAGTAATTGTTCACTCTCTGATTTCTGCAGTCCTTCGTGAAAGAAGACTAAATATCTTCTGTTGAATCAAAATAAGACATTTGGAATATTTGTTTTTACTTTGGAAAACAATGACCAAACCAGTAACATAGTACAACGGGTTATTAGCATTAGCGAATTTGCCTTTATTTTGCTGGCTCTGGTCAGGTGGCACTCACTGGTAAATTCACATGATACGCAGTTGGAGGAGGCTTGCTAGAGAAATGGAGCTTCAACCTAGGCTTACATTTTTGTTTACATCATTTCGAAATAACGTAAATATAATAATCTTGCTTATAATGTGTTATGTTTGGTAACGCTCTGACCTTATATGGCTGTATTTTGAATGGAGGCACACATCTTTAGCAATAGATAGACACGTCAACCTAGTAAATTAATTAAGGGAAACACAGTTGATGACAGACTTTTTGAGCGCTGTCAAAGACAACAGTAACAATCTCCAAAGGGCAAGAGCAAATGTACAGATGCTACAGCCAGTCACTAGAGATGTCAACATGAGCCAAAAATGTTGACTATTTCTTCAAATTTGGTGACGTTTTTTTTAATAGAATACATTTTTTATTTGAGCCAATGACAAATTTGATGTAGAGAACCATAAACAACCGGTTGGATACATCTTGGATCTGCGACCATGCATTTCTATTTTTTTGTGTGTGAATAATTTAAATTGCATCTTGATGTTTCCCAGCTAAGAGTTTATGTTTTTACAGTCATATCTGTTTTTCTCCTTTACTTGTTTACATACACGATTTTGGGCTACAGAATATACTATATGTTTAATAGATTAAGCAAGTTTGTGTCGGTATCGTTTTTAACGCCGGAAAGGATGTTTGCATTTAATGCCGGTAAGATTTCACACGATGACATCGTGGTAATTTTCTTGGGCATATAAATTTGCGTCAGCATGGTTTGACTCCAAATCTGGCCCAGATTGTGCAAATACATTTTATCCGAGATTTCAATATGTTGTGCTAATGTAGGCTCATTTATATATGTTTATACGTACATTTACAAAATTAACTGTGTTTTTGTTTTAATCACCACTGTAATTGGCCATGGTTCCCTCTAAATCTCAAAATGTTAGACATGAGATGTACTACAACTACTCTCTGATACAGGAAGCGCTTAGCGACTGTAGCAATTCGTCATCTCACCGACCTCAGACGGGGAACGCTTAGCTTGTTGGTCTTGTTTGCTTTTCAAACTTGATGCACTTCCCAGGTTATTTTATGGCCCGTTGACATTTTTTAATACTCACAGCTGGCCCAGGCTCCCCCGATACAATTCAAGTCAACAATTTGAAGAGCTCTCATGCAGCTTTAGCGCAACCCCCCCCCCCCCCCCCCCCCTTCAATCTGGTTGTGGGATGACCACATGGCTTGTTCTCAAGTTGATTCATCAACTAAATAAGTGGGAACAGACAGTCAGTTCTGGTATTCCCATCTGATTCCATCGCTGTGGGGTTGTTTAGTCATTGGCACGACACCTTTGGAAATTAACAAGGACCAT
Organism: Leptonotus elevatus; assembly: GCF_054856555.1. Classification (NCBI taxonomy): domain Eukaryota; kingdom Metazoa; phylum Chordata; class Actinopteri; order Syngnathiformes; family Syngnathidae; genus Leptonotus; species Leptonotus elevatus. Next base: position 12,018,067 of record NC_141242.1, read on the forward strand.
CTGATCTCCCCGAGGTTCATTACAAGAAAATTAGAATGATGGTGTCAAGCAGAGGTGGCCAAATCCAGGTCCAGAAAGTTAAAAACCCTGCCACAGTTTGGCTTTAGCCTCTGGTGCTAGCTAGCTGGCTAGCAGGTAAACTAGCACCATGGGAGCTAGCTAACTAGCACCTGAGACTAAAGCCAAACTGTGGCAGGGTTTTTACTTTCTGGACCTGGATTTGCCACGTCTGCGGTCAAATCATTATAGAGAACCGTGCTTTGCAACAATAACAACGGCCGAACATCTTTCTGTTGGTGGATAACGTCTTACTGTTCCACGCCATCTGTTGCATCTTGTTCAGTGCTACCACTTGACCCCAATGCGAGTGGACGATACCAGCAACAAGTGGAGATAAATCAAATGACGGACGGAACGCTTGCAGGCTAACCGACATCCAGCGATTTCTAGTCGCCATTCGTCAACGACAAAACGAGTGCGTAATGGGGTGGTTAGGCAAAGCCTGGCGGGTCGCCAGGCTAATAAAACGCTGGGGGAAACCCTGCAGTAGAACTCTGTGGTTTTTACAACACTCGTATCCCACTGAGAGATGAACATTTGCGATGCGAGCAATTGTTCATTTCACGTCGGGGTTCGTTCAAGGTCGTAGCTTTTCCAAAATATTCTCTAAACAATCTTAGTGGTCTTTATTGTCTCAAGGAAATTTTGAATGACAATTTCTATGAAACCATTAAGACTGTTTAGAGAACGTTTAGGAAACGCTGCAACCTCGAACGAACCATGACTTGAAATCAAACATTCGTTAGTCATCCAAATCCAACCTCGTAATGTTTTTAATTCCATTTTATTCATGCTTTAAACGCTCAGTTTTATTGCGCAGTACAGGGGGAAATGTAGCGCACTGAACCATCAACTGCCAGCGACCGTAACGGAGCGCCACGGTACGGTTTTGAGGTTTGCCATCAGAATGTGTTTAAATGGTAGCGAGAGTAATGTCGGGCTTCAACTAACAGATTTTATTGCAGGACAGGGCGTCCAATACCAACAGATCTTCACTTTTTAGCTTGTGTGTTTTTTTTGTTTTTTTTCTGTTTACTACAGGGATTCATGTTGACAAATTTGGGTTGTCAGTTGGCAATGTCTTTACATTTTTAAATAAGCTGAATGAGATGGACTCTTCTGTTTTGCATTCCTTTCATTACGTGACCTATAAGAGAGAAAAAAAACTGGACTGACTAAATGTTTTTTACCAGAATCTTCCCTGTAGTAACCCTGTTAAGAGTGTTGTTCTAAAAATATTCATGCTGTCATATAATGCTGGTTTTGTATGAACATTCATCAGCAGCTGAATTAATGACTTCCTCTTCTCTTGTTGACATTAAGGATTAATTACAAGCGGATAGAGGCTACTGTATAATAAGGGAAACAATTGTACAGCAGTAGACAAGCAGGGAGGCGTTGAGGAGAGGGATAAGACTGTGTAATAAGCCAGGTGCATCTAGGGTATTAGCAAACGCTAGCATAGTAGCGCCCGCCAAAACACGGAATCACAACGAGCCTCTCTGAGTTGCCTTGCTCTTGTGTTCCTTTTGTTTTATTGAGAATCAAAAACAGTCTTAAGGGAAATGCCGTATGAATTTTGCTAAGTACTTGCCAAGTCAACACACTACACAGTATTTAAATCAGGTTAGGTAGGAAAGTAGTACAATATCCAACATGTTAGGTGTATAATTTGAAATACAATCCTGATACAGCTATTGACTCTTCTAGAGAGTAATGGACAACATCACATTCCAACTTCTTTACAACTTTGGGTATAGGAACGCAACCCTGTTGTAAACAGAGGACTCTCTTTATGTCTAATCCACTACTGTATAACCACAGTGTTCCATCTTATCGAACTCTGGCCAGAAAAAGTCCGGGCACAAACATGTGATTTCGCAGGGCACTGTGTCATCATTCTCTGCTTCATTTCCCGCTAACTGCTCCCTGCTATGTTGTTGCATGCCGCACGTGTGTGTGTGTGTGTGGGTGTGTGTGTGTGTGTGTGTGTGTGATTGTCTGACAGTCAGAGAGGCAGATGTATTGGATCGCAGTGCGGCCAATGGTGTTCAGTCAGCTTGTTGAGGTCACAGTAGCAGTGTTGATGGCGAGACCTCCCTCCATCTGGCCTTGGCGCTACAGATTGGATCAGGGTTTCACACATGGAATTTTTGCTAGTCAAATTTAATTTGAGCAGAAGCTTAAGAGGCAGTGGGGCAAAGTGTTGTGTGAGATGCAGGTGCACATGAAGTTAGTGTACTCCCTACTGCAATCAGACCAGAATGTATCAAGTGTAATAATGTCATTTATCCAGCAGATGGCAGGAAAGTCACACTGTGGATATTAAGCACTACCACCTCTTCTTTACTGATTCCAAGGTTAGTAGAACCATGCAAATACTACATCTTACTAAATCGGTCAAGAAATAATTTAGGTGTTTGTTTGTCAAGTTATAAAACATTAGCAGCTCTTACACATTACTCAAAAAATGTTTGTTATTTTAATAAAAGACTATAAATTAACCCAAGACATGAATGTGAGTATGAATGATTGTTTGTGTTTGCACTGCAATTGAATGACGACCAGTCCAGGCCAGGGTGAAGAACCCCGCCCTTACCTAAAATCAGCTGAGGCTGAACCGCAACCATAATGACTATAAGCATTATATAATTGTCAGACAAGTATAAAGTGTTGTTAACCGCTGTATGATAAAACTGCTCGAGATTGAATGACTAACAAAAACTACTCTCCATTTGATGACGCCCTTGATGACAATGTTACACATATACATGAAGTAATAAGCGAGCTGCAAGAATCTAGAACAAGCAAGTTAATAAACCTCGAGTGGAAATTTCTCATATAGTGAACAATAAATTGCCAAGCTTAATCATTACTATTTTATTTGTTTTGCTCCTGTTTTCTTACAGCCCCACTCTCCCTTTCTCCGGGACCAGACAATTTTATAATCATGGATACTTCCTTTGGGTCTTGTTAAGTGCAAACTGTGCTGGTCAGCATCCTCTTCTAGCGTTTAATAACCTTTGTCCACTGCTTGGGGGGGGGGTTGAAAAGCAAACATTTTACTTTCATATGTATAAAAGACGCACTTTTGCAATATTTCTTTAAACTGTCTTTTCCTATTGCATCGTGTTGTTAAAGCGGCATACACGTACATCTTAACCCTTTTTTTTTTTTCAAGTGGAGAGACTATCGACCGACAAGACAAGGGGAAAAAAAAATGTGTGCTTACTGCTCCTATAATGTGTGGTGCAACACAACATCTGATTCTCCACTGACAATTGTGAGTCTCCACCGACTAACCAGAAGTGCTTCGTAGTGCCAAGACTGACCTGTGAGAGGCAGCATGGTGCCTTGGGGCATTCAGACTGTTTGGAAAACAAAAACAGAAGAAAGTGCATTAGTATAATATGCTAGGCTAACTTTTAGCTTGTCTGGTAACTACATTACACTTGCAAACTTTTCTCCTTGTCATTTGTATTGTTTTGAGAGTGAGTTGTGAGACACTTTCTATTTGTTTCTGGCAACAGCGCAAGCTTTAGAGGTCTGTTCCAAGTTAGCTAAAAGTAGAGGTGTCATTCGATAATTTTTTAAAATCTTAACTTATCTCATGACTTCAATAATTAACTCACGAGTAATCGCAAATTAATTGCGCATTTTATATCTTAATTTATATCAAGATTCTTCTTCTAATTATCATACTCTTGTTAACATATAAGTGTGAAGAAATGACAGCTCAGTGCATTTTTCTTTTAATATTAAGATCTGATAATTTTTTAAAATGAAGTAACTTGTGAAATTCTGCACATTATTAAAATTGTAAAAACAAAAAAACAACTTGACCCCAGTCCCCACAAATATATGCATTGTTATTTAATTTATTACTGCTAAATTTAATGTATTACTGCTAAATTGTGCTACAGTGACTCCTTTAAACGACGATGAATGCTGAAGTTCTCGGATGCGCATTGTAAACGAACCAGAAAACGTTATCAATGTGTTACCCTTACTAGCTATTTTCTAAAGTAGCTGAAAAAAATACGCCTCGCATCAAAAGCTAAAGTGGCTTGAAATCACTCCAAGTGACAAGACGGCATCCATTCGGGACTTGGCTCTCACAGGGTTTGAGAGTGGACATCTCTTGGAGAGCTGTAGCAACCTAGCTCTTTGCTAATTGCTAACACCGGCACTTACCGGGTGCGTTCTGTCAAAGCGGCGAGCCGGTGGAAGTGCTACACAGTCCAAAAGGCTCCTCCACTCGAACATTCTGCACCTTAAACATTGTGTATTTTAGCTCCAGTGCAGTACAGTGCATTTCTATTGGGTAACTTTGATGTTGACGTTTCTGCTACGTTGCGACTGGAATTCCCTTAGTAGAAAATTGGTACCGTAAGGCACTTCACGTTAACACAATATTAACGCGATCATTTTGACACCCTTAGCTAAAAGCTATCCTTAAGTTTCATGTCACAATCATGGAGTCCGGGGCTCAGACGAACTCGGTGTTGACCACACATTATGATTTGTGATCGTAAGTATTGAACAAATTCAGCTTTTATGTTTATCTGGAGAGTAAAATGATTTAACTTTGTGTTTAAAAGAATCACATATATTAACATGTATTGTAGGGATGTTTGATGCCACTTTTTCCTCAATACCATTCGTACTTTTGATACATAACATTTCCCCTCCAAAAAACAGTGGCAGATGATTTTAAAGATAGACCTATTTATCCTATGATAGCATTTTCCCTTAAAATTGCAGAGAAATTAATGTAAATGATCTATTCTTCTAATTTTTCATTTCTAGTTTCTAATAATAAAATAGTCACAAGAGGACAGCCGCCGTCAACGAGTAACAATACCTTGAAATAGTACCTGGTATCAGTACACGCCCGTCCCTGTTTAAAACTAATCATTTTATTCACATTGCTACATGGATGCAAAAGTGAAAGTGCAATCATGAAGAATCAGCACTCTTGACATTTATTTCAGTTGAGTTGTCAGGTTTTTAATATTTGAATTTGTCTATTTTGGCTGTAGGTCTGGGTCAGCATAGGATATCTTATAGCTCTAGACCTGGACTGTAGACCATCAGTTAGTGACCTCAGCTTCTGCCGTAAAGGCTTATAGTTAGCAAATGTCTCCTTTCCTTTCATAAACCTTGATCAGGAGTAATCTCTCTTAACAGTGGCTTGAAAGTTGCATCATAGCACGTTTCCTGAGCATTTGAAGAAATCGAACAAAGAAAGAAAACAAAAGTTCCTAAGCAAAATCCCAATCCAAAGAGGCACTTCATTGCTGTTGAGGCTATAAAATAATTGCCCCTTCTGCTGGCTGCTTTGAAGGAATGAAATCAGTTGCGCTTCATTTGCTTTGCATACTCTTGTTGATCCAATTCTCACCCGTAATATATAACATAAACGGGCTAGTGGACGGGCTGGATCAACAAATGTTTCTCTCCACAGACCCGCAATTTGAACTCTAGATGGGGAAACAAGGATTCTTACTTGTTGAAAAAGCTTCCGCTGGCTCGATTGAGCCTCTGGGAGAACCAGAAGACAAATTGGCTTTCCTCCTATTAGTCTGCAACAGCTGTTGATTAACTTTCAATAGACTCTCGCTCATTGGTTTCCTCCTCTTACCCTCCTAATGAATGCCGGCGATGATTTGGCTGCCATTGTCTTCCCTCATCACTACAAATGGCCGCTGAGTACTGCTGCACAGTGGAATCAATACTGCCGGGCTATCAGAGCCTCAGATGCTCACAGGTTACTGATGAGCACAATCGGGGAGTGTTTACTGAAAAAAGTGTGTGTTTTTGAAAGTTTGCGTGCAGCAAATATGAGAAGAAAATAAAGAATATGTAAGATGTTAGAGCTGTGTAAAAATGGGCGGTAATTCGGTCAATGTAATTTGGTCGGGGGAGTGTGTGTGTGTGTGGGGGGGGGGGGGTAATTCAGCTAATGCTAAATGCTATCTTTGTTGATATTGCCTAAACAAGTCAATGCACTCACCATTATCAAATCTTTTTTGCTCGGTCTCGGCAGCTATTGGAAACTGCTACCAGAAAAGCTCAGCTTGCGTTAACTCTGACCACCCGCGACCACAGCAGTAAGACTACATATCTCATGATTCTTCGACACGGAAGCAGGAAGTAGTGCTAGTTCCGATATAACGCAAACACGCCTTCTACCGATTAGATGCGGATGCGAACGAGAGCGCAAACGTAAACTTGGAAGTAACTAGGAAGGAATTTAACAGTTACTGTAAATTCCCTTTTTAATGGGTTTGTCATATGAATCACTATGACAACTGTGTGATTGACAGACATATGGCAAAAAAATGGGACGTGAGCATGAGACTTGCCTAATTTCGGAACAAAACAATAAGGTTGGCGGATACCGGACCCAAGGCAAAAAAACCCTGGACTGTCCCGGTGAAAATGGAATGGAGTGTTGGCTGCAATCCATGTCAGAATCAGACCGCTGCCTGTAAGCTGTTACACACAGCTTTTACTCTTATTGTTTACTGGCTGGTGTAATTGGCTTGAGCTGATGCGCGCTGGAACAAATGGGAAGAGCAGTGCACATCAGTCAGTGTTTGTTTTGTGCATGGAAATCCACAAAGACGGCGAGAGTAAGCGAGTCGTTCTCACCCTTCCAACTTTCAATATGGAGCGATTCCATCATTTGCCATTCTCTTTGTCTTGACTTAGCTACCTTTTGGAGGACGAGGCAGCGTGATTCATCATTTTGGTTTTGCACTCATAGAATTTTTATACCAGTTTACCCTTGTGTATCTGTATTTTCCCCTCATATTTTCTCTTTGCGTCTGCATTTTAAAGCTATGATATTTGAAAGATCCTTCCATCTTATCAATGTGCATGTTTGTATACAACAAAAAGGCCATGAATCAGACCTGCGTTTGCACTCTGCATAATGTATCTCATGTTTGGATGTGGAAATGTGGGGGATCTTATGAATAATACAAGCTGCTCAGTCTTGGATGCCAGTATGGGTGATAATAAAGCAGGTTTCTATTAATGTGGGCCAACCTGGAGAGCCTGGTGCATTAGCTGTGGCCGGCCGGCGATAAATCAGCCGTTCGCACGGCGGCTTGCCTGGCACTGGCAGATCCCTCTGGAGGCCTCCCGGAGCTGTGCCATATGATGAGACGAGGCATTCACAATGCCCTCCTTACCCGGCACCACAGGTCTCAGGGGTGGCTTTTAATCGCCACAAATGGGCGGCGATAACAACTGGCTGTATTTCACGCTCTGTCCGATAGTTACGACCTGCTGTAGGTTTTACGACAAGATGTCAGGTTCCTGGCATAATTGGCTCTTCTATGTGGATTTTACGAGTCTGTTTACTCTGTGTAGAGCACTCGTCTCCGGGATGCTCTCCTCAGGGTCCGCTGGGTTCTTCATACACTCTCAGCCGACGTCTGATGGGGGAGGTTTTGTGAGAATCCGATGCTGGATAGCCTGCTGATTGATGTGCCTTAGGCTAAAGCCGGTGGTCCTCTGAGTTATCCGGGACTAACGCGGATCGCGTACGTTCACGCTGTCAGGGTGGCAACAGAGTGGGAGTCACACTGCTGATGGATGGCTGCCGTCTGGACAAATCTATGAACATCGTTTATAGATTACTAGTAGGGATGAGCATACTTTTGCATAGCGTTTGTACAAACAGGGCTGTGGGGTGTAGTTGACTATATTTTGAAGCAATGTAGCAAAACGAGCGTGCACTGGTGATTGACTCAAGTTCAACTACTCAAATAAAAAAGAACACAGTAAGGGTTCTTTTTTAAGACATCTTTGTAGGGAGATGAGATTGTTGGACAAAATCGGTTTTATTTTAAGGGATCAGCCGATCACTGATCCTCCAAAATTAAGGAAATTGGGGCTGATTCCAATTCTGGGCGATTGATTGTTACACCCCTAATTGCTACCTTAAAGACAAACAACAGGTCTGGAGGAGTAATCTACAAGAACGGTTCACTGTAGCTACATTCTATTGTTTTATTTGGAGGAGATGTTGATTGACCAATAACAAAGCTAAGCGATGCTAGTTTGCGCTTTCTTTTTATCAACACTTTTAAGGTTAATTACTAAAAAGCTTATTTTTTTCTAACAATAATAGGTTTGATGTTGCCGCACTAGTCCAAACACGGCATCAAAATCCGTTAGTAACAGGAGAGTAACAAAAAAACGCTTTGAACCGGGAAATCGTAAATAAAAACGTGCCACTTCTAAAGCTTGGTAAAAGAAGTAGTGGCTTATAGTCTGGAAAAAGAATATTAAAATTGATTTTGTGATTGCTTGTCTTTGACCAATACTCTCTAACCACATGCCAATCCCCGACTTCCCTACATTCACAGTCACAACAAGGGCCATTGCCTTAGAGCAAAACGAGTGAAGTGGAAGTAACCTATCTTCTTGTTTTATATCCAGGAAGCTTGTTGTTTGTACTTGTAGCATGTGTTCCCAAAGCTCCGACAGATCACAAGCTTTCTAAAATCTTGTTCATTCACACACTCATTTTGTACCTGATGCAAATTGAAAGATGATGGTTTCACCAGTAGATGAGAAACCATTAAAAAATAATCTGCGTCTGTGGGGAACACTGCGGCGCATCTCCGAAACCAACGAGCCATGGCAGAATTTGTTTTGTCTACTGATCTACGCATCCCTTTTCATTACTCAGTCTTAAGTCTCTGAAGAGAGCCATGTTTTCATTCACCATATCTTTTCATCCCTTTCCCTGTCTCTGAGAGTGGCACCCAGGTGCGGTCACATGACATGGTTGTTAGACACCAACTGTTGACTCTGTTGAATGGACTTTTTTCAGCTGAGCTTGAATTGTGTGAATGCTTAGAGATTCATTTCACACTATTTTAATGTTATCCGGAATTGAAACATACATAAAAGTGCAATCAATTGGAACTCAGTCTAAGAACACAATTAGTTGCGTGTTTGGCAAGGGTAAACTGATTTTGTAAACTGTAAAGGACCTAGAGTAGACACTTGTGGGGCTCCACTGGCAACATCTCTCGCAAAATTTAAAATCTGCAGTAAAAGCTATATTTTTGTTTTGCAAACTAAATAAAATGTAGATGATGGATTTTATCATCTGCACAAAACCATTTTGTATTTGGATTTATGGTGGGAGATGTGACCTTATCATACTGTTGTGAGATTCTATAGTGTTCATAAATTTCGGGGACCAGTTATTACAGGAAGGGAGATGTCAGGTAATATGATGTTTTCTCCCCTAATCACGCTGCTGCAGACATTGCTTTGTTGCCTAAAGGTTAACCGACTCTCTGGAGTGCCGCTGGATATCTCCCCAAAGCCACCCCCTGCCGCTTTATCTCTGTTGTGGAGAGAAGTGAGGCTTTTATGGGTTTATAGTTTTATGTTTTCTCTGTTGGAGCTTGTCTGTCAGCAGTAACCTTAAAGACTATGAAAAGTTTTCAAACGTGAAAGCTTTGTATGTAAAAGGCAATCTTATCACACTCAAGTGACCACACACATTTTTACAAACCAATGTTGAGAGTACAAACATATTCTTATATATTGCTATGGATTATCCTCAAATTATTAATAATTATTATCCTCAGACGAGTGTGCCATCAGCATTGCCCAAGCTTTATTGAGCTAAGCTATTTTGCAGTTCCGCTAATTTGCAGAAAAACAGTACTGTAGGTATTTTACTGTATAATAACATACTGTGATATCAGAATTAGGGCTGTAAGTAACAATTATTATTTTTTGGACATGCACAAAAAAAGTAATTGTTTCAATTGCTGGTTTGGTCTGATTGTCAGATTTGACTTTTAATCCAAATTGTCATCAGACTTTGCAATTTGAAAATTCCATTCTACATTGCAATGTCGATTTTAATTCGATTAATTGTTCAGGCCAACTTATAAGTCAAGGTACTACTGTTTTTTTGTGATGAAACAAAAGGAGTGCTTGAGTGAATGTCAAGAAGCGACAAAATGTATTTGGCCTGTCAACTACCATCAGTGGAATGATGAAAAAGGAAGACAACACATCGTCTCACAGGTTGCCATGCAAGTGAGTGTGGCACATTAATGTAGAAATGAGCTCCAGTCAGTCTTTTTGTCTTTTCATTTCCTCTCTGACGTTCTCTGTGTGACACCATCAAAGTGACTCCCGTATGCTTTGTAGCACACCTCCAACGTGTGTGTGTGTTTGCCCTTGTCGGGTTTGGTGGCGCTAGTGGGGACTCCTGCTGTGCAGCGGCGTCGCCGCACCTGCTGCATGTCTTATCGCACACATCAGTTCACAAAAGACTCAAGTTGTCAGCATTCCAGACTCTTACACACACACGCACGCACACACACACACCTTGATGAATAATTAAGAAGGCAACTGTGTAGATAAGATGCCAGTGTACCTGAAGGAGTGTTTTCCCGTCACCTTTGTGTCAAACACATTTAGATTAAACAGGATGTGTTTCTGCAGTGGCACGCTTGGCTTCATGTCAAGGTTCTGGAAGAGTGAGCGTGTTTTCGGTGGGAGGCACACAAAGTTTAAATGCAATTTCAAACGTGAAGCATGTTTTCATTGGTGGCGTTTGGGTTCTTTTTCAAAGTTTGACGCAATGACGGAAATAAAAATCAATAGTGGTGCAACAGATCAGCAAAATAAAATAAAAAGGTAAATAGTACATTGTCTTCATTTATTTTGTGGAATGCTTCCCCCTCACATAAAAAAAAAATCTATTCAAAATGTCTAATAAGGCTGTTTAGGATTTAGGAACACAACTTAAGTGCAATATGAGGCAGAAACATTTTTTTTTTTTTTATACATGGTCCATGTGTAAAATAACAACGTAATAAAGGCTTAAAGTTGTGTTTCTAAAATCTAAACAGCTATGTTTGAAATTTTAAGTTAAGTAAATAAACTAGGTACCAGCTGTCAAACTCATTTACAACTAGACTGCAATGATGATCCGTTGCACCACTAATAATTAATACTTATTTAAATCATTGGGCAAGCAATATAGACTACAATGTAGTAGTGCACTATTTGGTTGCAACCAACAAGCGCTATTGATTCAGTCCCAAGTATTTTACAATCTGAAGAAGAATGACAGGAATGACACGCTGTCAGTCTAATCGCCTTCTACATTATGCCCTGCTTGGCCTTTTCCAAAAATGTTCTGTCTCAAGTCTTTTAATGACGTGTTGTAAGAATATTACAATTTAGGCTGCAATTAGTTTAAAAAATATATATATATAAAAGAAAATGCTGTGTGCTGAGGCATCAGAGCTTTAAAAACAAATATCTGCGTTTGCATATGATGTAGATGTCGTCAGTGTATAATGGAGGACGCTGTTCTCATGGCAGTCAGACCACTGAGAGCCATTAAGGGGCCAGTTTTTTTTATGACATTCTGGATTATGGATGCTTTGAGCATGAAGCTTCATCTGAGGTCATAAACGTCGGCCCAGTCAGCAAACTCAACTCATTATGAGACATTTAAATGTAATTATTTATTGATAACGCTTCTGATCTATTGTTCTGGCTGCACCGCAACCTTCTGGTCCATCAGATGGCCCAGGTAAGCAATATCCACCGTTGCAAGATAATTGAAGAATCGACAGCTTTTGTTCTGATCTAACAATATCAAAAAATTGAATTATTTTGTCTTTTACCACTTAAATGTTAGTCATATTGAAATATGGCAGCAAAAAGATAGAGACAGTTTTAATAAAGTATACACTTATCCATAATTTATTAAGAATTTTTAAAAAATCATCACAGATTTGACGAGTGTTACTACATTTGCAATAAATAGTTGATTTCATGGGGCATGTAAAGTTTTATGTGCCATGTGATGAGAGACTTTGACTGAGTGCCAATGAAAGTCTGCCACTTTAACATCGGCCAGCGCCAGGATAATAAAGCTGTTGAACCGACACACTTTATGAAAGACATTTTTGCTCACTTAAGGCTTTATTAGGCTACAGTAAGCCGCAGCCCAGCTCGAGCAGGCTTTGCTGTAGAAAAGTCATTAGGAGTTCAACGAGTGGGGGAGTATGGCCGACTGTTTTCCGAGATGAGCGTTCAGCTTCTTCATGTATCTCGGGCCGTAGTGTTCTGTCTGCAGTGACATTTGGACACAAGTTAATAGAAAGCCAGCATGACGTCACCTCTGAGCAAACACTTACATGTTATCTAACCAATGCAGACTAGAGTCGTTAAAAAAAAACTGTGAAATGGCTTTAATGATGATTTTAATCTTCTTCATTACCACCATGGAAAATATATTTTGTTACTGCTACTTACTTCAAAGCAAGACAGAAGGCGGCCATAATTTACATTTCACCATGTAAATTGATTAAAAAATACACGAGGTGGAAACTCAGACATAATTAACATGATCATTGAGCGAATGGCTAATTAATGGACTTTTCTTGGTCTCGGATTAATGACACAGACTTTGGACGGTAACAAAGATGACTAGCCTACTATAGGACGACAGCACTAGAGCTGTCAAAAATAATTAAATGAATCAAGTAATCGACTAACAAATTAATCAGCAACTATTTGATAATCGAGTAATCGTTTGAAGCCATTGCTTAACTTAAAATTGTCCAAATTCTAAGAATTCAGCCTCTCGACAATAATTATTTATGAAAGCAGACGGATTATAGTTTGTGTTTAATCAAAGTAGGATAATTGCAAACATCTGTTTTTACGTTGGAAAACAATGACCAAGCTGGTAACTGAATCAGTTGCAGAAAGTTCACAGGGTCATAAGAATCTCTAATGAAGTTAACAAAAACTTGAAATAAATAATTTCCTGAAGTGAATACAGTTTTGATCTCTAATTGACCTTCAGGTTTTTAAAAAGGTTGACGCTGATATTCGTCAAAATGCCGATTATCGGCGTTGATAACCACCCCGGACGATAATCGGTCTATCCCTAACAGATATTGTGAAAAGGTCTACAGTATATTCACAACTTGAGTACATGAAATCCAATACTAGAATGATATTCCAAAACAAAATTGAGAGGAAGGGTTTAAGATCAGTCGTGAGAGCAGCCATGTTGTGTGCTTTGGCACTTGGTCAATAAGATTAGAAGACAGGAGAAAGAGCTGGAGGTGGCAGGGTTTAAGTTGCTGAGATCGGGAGGTCATATTAAAAACGTTTGGACTTTGTTTGCACTTTCCTAAAATGTTATCATAAGTTTTCCACTCCGTTACAATCCCTTTTGACTGCGTACTAGTTCTAATTGAACCAGTTTCAGGCGTAATAGGCAGTAAACCTTACATAGTTCCTTATAACCCCCATTGTGTGTATCAGCCTGTTGAATGTAAAATTTGATGAACTCTTGCACAGAGACAGTCGATTTCTTGCAATGGAAATCAAAGCAGTGTGATCATCAATAACTATCTCTGTGTGTTGACTATAAATGGCAAAATATTGCTTGAAGCTACTTAGAAAAACTCCAAGGTCATGTTGTTCCTCAAGAAGATTGGGACCATGTACTCTTTCATCTCATGACAGGATACACCACTTCAAGCTCAGTGCTTTTTCTGCCAAGGTGAAAGAAACAATCAAATCAATCACAGAGATATTTATCTATCAAAGAAAAGATGCTCTCAGAGCAGCCCTGATGGAGACCTGATATTTTTCACAAACAAAGACATTTGAGGCAGCATATTGCACAAACAATTTATTATCTGTCTTTAAGCATGACCGAGGATTTGGTCTGGAGCTCTCACTGAAGTTTAGAGGGGGGTCCGCTTGATTATGGGCGTACCCAGAGGGATTGGCCTGCCCGGAGAGATAAAAAGAAGGTGGCAAGTGCAACGATAGGTTCCATCTATCAGACACAGAGGTGGCACGTCAGCCACTTTTGCACGCTGTCCTCGGCTGACGGATGACTCCTTCCACGGGGGATGGAGACATTGGAGGGGTTGTCATTACTGAGAGACCCCCTGCAGCCATCTTGGTGGACAGAAGCAGGTCGTCATGGTGAAACTGGCAGATGGGCATGAAAGTTGTTGTCTGAGGAGAAAGGTGGACGTTACATTTCAATTGTTGAAAGTAGCATTTCATGAACTGATGACCTCTTGGATATGTTTATACAATACCATTTAATCATCACATTTGTATTTTTTTTATACTGAATTAGTATAATTCATAGTTTAATGGCTAATTTAGGCAGCCAGTTTTGACTTGCATCAATTTGATTCAGTGCAGTGAATATACAGTATAATGACATAATTGTCATTCAATTCAATTGTCATAATCTGTTCAACACATTACGTTTATTTTCCAGCAAATGACGATCATGAAGGACAAATGAATTACCAGAGGTACACACTTTGAATGAGGCAGTGCTGTACTCAAGTCCAGCTTTATCGAGTCCAAATCAAGTCTGAGTCACAAATATCTGAGTCCAAGTCAAGTTCGAGTCACAAAGGTTTGAGTCCACAAGGTCCGAGTGCAAGTCAAGTCAGAGGCACAATGGTCCAAGTCAAGTCCAAGTCATAAGGGTTTGAGTCCAAGTCAAATTTGAGTATCAAAGGTCCGATTCCAAGTCAAGTCCGAATCACAAAGGTCCATATCCGAATCACAAAGGTCCATGTCTGAGTCACAAAGGTCCATGTCCGAGTCACAAAGGTCCGAGTCCACGTTAAGTCCGTGTCCCAAATGTTTAAGTCCAAGATGGTCCAAGTCCAGAGGAGATCAAGAGTCAACCTTAAGACAGAAAAACACAATTTTCACGACCACAAAATTACAGAAATTTGCCTCAGTGGTTGGTGTGGTGCCGTATCTGTATTGAAGTTAATTTTCTGGAATAAAAACCTTATTGGACTGGGTCAAGTACTCGGGTACTATAGCCCTGGCCTGAGAACATGGCGTCCGTGGCTCAGGTTGTAGAGATGGTCGTTCGGTAACCAGAAGGTTGGCAGTTCGATTCCCGCTCTCCCCCAAGTCATGTGTCGTGTCCCTCCAATGCTACTCACACTGGTGTATGGAAGGTGCGAATGTTTGGTGGTCACTTACAAACGTGATGTCATATGTTGTTTGGCACGAAATGACAAGAAGTGGAGATATGATGCTAAACCAAACGTCCGTCTGACTTGTTTGATCAATGACGTGGAAGGCCTCGATAGTTATCATAAAACCTCTTGCCCTTGTGTTAGCTTCAAGTCAACAACTATGGATGTTTTCCTGCATGTGGCGCCGCATGGAAGCAAAATAATCGATATGGATGCAATGTTGGACTCCTTTTTAATTAGGCTATCAGAGGCAATTTGAGCCTATTTACCATCTGCAGAGCACGAGGCTCATTACCTCCCCGTGGCAGGTTTTTGTCGTGCGTCTGAAAAGAGATGTAGGCATAGAAATTTCCTGGCGCGGGATGGTCTTAATGCACCGCCCTAATTGAGATGGATATGTTTTTAATGACCACCGCCGTTTGGTTGTCGGCTCGTACGAGGAGAGAGCATGCAGCACTAATAAGGATGCTTTTGCTGAAGGTTGTGCTTAACGCTTGTATTTGGAGTTCATTTGATATCCACGCCAGTTTTTTGTGTTTTTGTTTTTAATGACAGCAGCAGTAATTGCAAGTCTAATTCGCTCTCCCACGGCGGCTTGCTGCACATTCCTAGCGCTAAGGGAGGGCAAAGGTGTTTGCAGTTAGAAAGCCATGACACGGTGAGCTCATTTTGCTGTTCACTGTTTGACAAAGTGCTCACCCTGCTTGTTATTGACAGAAGCGGAGGCCCAGGAGTGTTGCTGCTGTTTACTAAGAGGCATGCACACCGCTCCATTTTGTGGATTAAAAGATAAACATAATTAATCCTCTTTGGGTCGATTAAATTGCCTGCATTAATGCTGATGGTATCGCGGGCCGTCCGAGGGCCAGGACGGTCTGCCATCGTTACAGTGCGCTTGGTTGAGCTTGAGCAATGTGTTGTTCGCAGAAACACTACAAAAGAGAAACCTCCACGAAGTCAGATAGTTGATAGATAACCCCAAATACAAACTCCTGTATTCCATAAAACTTTGTGGCCATTGTGCCTTGTAAGGGCCCCTTACAGTTTGTGCACATGGGAATTAAACTGCGTCTATGAAGTTATTTCATAGACACAGAAGTTAAGGACCCAGCGTCAACAGATTGCAAGGTATGGTCTCATTTACATTCACTGCAACACAACACAACCCACAGGAATTTATATAAAGTTTGTTTGTTTTGGGGTAATTGTCTAGGGTGTAAATTACAGTAACTCAAACTGTCCAAACTGTTCATTGTTGCACTTAATTCATTTCCTAAAAAGAAGACACAATATTGTAATAAACTACAATATGAATGTTGTTGCACTTCCATAAAAGAAAAATATGTTTTAAATATTAAATCGAGAGGTGCAACGATTAATCGACGATGATTTCACCCAGTGCTTTTTAGGCCTTTTCTTGCCTCCCAGCCCAAAATGGCCTAGAGTCCACGAATTGCTTCGTGTTCTAAATACACATTGCTCTGAATTTGAAAAGAAAAATGTACTGCTTCTGTCACCAATGTCTAATGCGAAACACTAATGCCATCTAGTGGCAGGAAATTACCTCAGCATAAATCTATGACCCAATGTTTCACACTCCTTTTAACTGTTGAGTCTATCTTTTTAACTTCAAATAACTTTATGAATGACTTACTATAAAATTACTGTATCAATGAACTAAAGGATACAACCACATTTGTATTTGACAACCATATTTGCACACTTTTATGTCAATTAACAAGACTGAATAACTTGAACAATATATATATATATATATATATATATATATATATATATATATATATATATATATATATATATATATATATATATTTAGAACAGATCTAACGTGCAATTTTTTTAACTATGAAAATCATGCGGTTAATTATGATAAAAAATCTTAATCGTGTGCTCAGGTGTTAATATGCAGTACAATATGGGCAATATTGGCTTTAAGCTGTATTAGAACAACATTAAAAAGCATTAATTTTGATTTGCTGATACCTGCAGACACCCTGTAAAGTGAGAGTTGAACAGTAGAAATTAATGCAATGACTTCAAATAATTCCCAAAATAGTCGATGCGATTTGTTTACTGAACAACAGGTTTTTTTTGCCTTTGAGTTACATACACACCCCACGATCCTTACATTGCGGCTGAGGTCTGCTCTCTACCGAGTGCCTTTCTTTTTTTTTTCCTGCCGGGGCACCATAATAGTGACCTGCAGAGAAACGGCGGCCACACGAAATATGGCTATGATCTGAGCGATGGACCAGGGCGTTGTGTATGTCACTGGACCTCATGTAGCACAAGAGATATGGCGGTGTGACGGCTGCAGATCATTAGGGTCTTACAGCTGGGAGAATAGCCTTCAGTCAAGCATTTATCTCTCCTCGTAGGCTCCGCCGCTGAAAAGTCTTTGTTCGCCCTCTGTACCGCTGATGGAAGCCATTCCTTTTACGTGTCCTCTGAAATCAATGGAAAGAATGATTCTGTCAGCCCTTCTTCTTCGTCCACACCGGCGAGAATTATTTTCACCATGCCCCCCAACGCAGTTTTTTTTTAATTTTTTTAAATGATCCAATTTTCCTTGAAACGTTAGCTTCATTACAAATGCACACATCCCTTCGCCTCATTTCCGTGCCATCGACTCTTCCGATTCTTCTTTCGAGCGCGTAGCCCTTAATTAGCTTCGTTATCAGTCGTCTGGAGGCTTCACCTGAGATAGCGCTCAGACCAATGTTTCATCAGACAGAGCTGCATTCAGGCGCTCACATCGAGGAGTGCAATTTGAAGCACAAACTCTATAGAAATCTTGGAAGAAATACTGCTCATCTAAACAATGAACATGTCATTGGCCTGCCCTTTATGTATTTCAATGGAAGGCCTTGTTGTGCAAGTCTAACATGAATTTTACCAGGAGAGAGTTATTAGACTGCAGAATCTAAGATACTGTCCTCTGTAGAGTCCAAAACAAATATAGATAATATTGTGAAATAAAACTGATTTCCTACATTAAGTGAATGACGGCCGCCATGCACATCAATACATTTCTTGGTTGACTATTCAACAGCGCTAAACAGGTCAATGCACTCACCATTATCCCACCTTTTTTGCTGTGTCTCAAAGCTGGCTGTGCCGTTTACCTTGCTCCCGTCACACATTGTAACATGGGAAATATACTGCTAGAAAGCTCAGCTTGCGTTGTCTGACCAGCGACTGGCAACCACAGTGGATAGTAGGACTAGGGGTGCAACGGTTTCAGATTTTGGTGTATGATTGTTGAATGAGAAAAAAACAACACTGTTTTATGTTTTTTTTTGGGGGGGGGGGGGGGGGGTTATTCTTGTAGACATTAAGAAAATCACATCAGCATTCTTTGAAAATGTTTTATTTTTAACAACAATAAATAACTGAAAATACATTTTAAATAAATAAATACATAAAAAGTTGCTGCCTTTTAAAACAAATACAGTAGGTTAGACTTAAAATAGGGCCTGTGTATAACAAGTGGACAGTATGTACCCTCTTTTTCTCTCATCTTATAAAAAATAAAATAAATGTCTTTCCATTTCTACCATACTTACAGGTGAAATGTTCGTCCACAGCCTTTAAACTGGCGATTTGTGCAGTTTACCGCTCGACATATAGGCATTTTGCAGCCATAATGCAGCCGTTCACTTGAATGGGAGTTTGCTGACGTAAGGACCAAAAAAAAGAAGACCATCTTCTATCCCAATTACTTTGCCTATTCTGATCAGAGTAAAATCCTCCACACGTCAGGTTTTATGTCATTCCTTGTGGTGGTGGGTGGCTTCTCCTAATGTGGGCTAAAGCGGCTTGGCACACATGTAGCATGGCCGAGCAGAGTAAAAGTCACTCGAATGTTTACTGTCCAGGTTAGGGACCGTCCTCAAATGACATTTACAATACTGGTCGATACTGTACTTAATGCAGAAATATTTATAAAAAATGCTATAAAATCTTAATCGCTCAACATAAATTGAAAAAAAATTTCAGGGAAGAGTTGGAATGAACCATTTCACAGAATGGCTGGTTAGTTTTCATAAGTATTGTATTACTTTCCGACTAAAGAGACAAGCCTTACCTATAACAGTAGCAAGAATAGCAATCTTTTGACTTGTATCAAAGCTCTTCACATCTTTGTTTGAGAGAAAGTTGACAACAACTTGAAAGCACACAAACAAAACAATAACTGTTGTGCTGGTACAAGCTGACACAAGGCTAATCATTTAATGTGCTTTTGTTTTGCTTGCTGTAAATGAATGTGTGACTAGATGAGGTTGTTACGCTTCAATTATCATATTTTTTCCAAATGCAGCCTGTCCACATTTTAATACACACTAAAACACGGCTTTACGGCTCCTTTTTTTTTTTTTTTGCTAATGTTTGAAGTGCCAAAATGAAAAGTGCAGGAAAATGAAAATGGCTGCTTTTTCTATTATTTGACTCACACAGATTCCTCTCAGCTCTAATTGAAACCTTTTTTTATGTCTGCTCAGAAGTCAATAATAATAACGTCAATCAAACCATTCCCTCATGCAAGATTCCAGACTTTGCATCCCCAGTCCACCTGTCCATTTATTCATTTAATTTTAATCCCATTTTCATCAGTGGGCCGGATATGGAGGAAGGCTTTCATTAGATATAAATTAGATTGCAGCGGGTTGCCATGGAGGAGCACCCTATCTGCGTGTGTGGTGGTATGGGGTTGGGTGAAGTGGGCGTACGAGCTGGAAGGTTAGACCGTGGACTTGATTACTTTGGGGTTGCTACGGCGGAGGAGACCAACAGGCCGTTTGTCCAGCTGCTATTTTCTTACACCGAGATGGACTCTAAATGTGAGGGTGATTAGGTTTTCCAGTCGGGAATAAGATTGCTTTCATTTCCAAAAAAGGGTAAAACCGTCTGCTTATTTGAAGCTCCAGGTTTTAAATGTTAGTGACAGACAATCGGCTGTACCGATTCATTGTATATAGAGTATGTAGAGTATGCAATGTGCTTCACAGTAATACTTAACATTTGTATTTTTTGCATGTATTGCACCAGTGGCTCTGTTGCCGAAATGCATGAAGTGCAGTCAGTGAATGGGGTGATCGATTTTTGCCAACAGCCTCTCAAAATATCCCCGCGCTCTCCTTATTCTCACCCATTTACTCCTCTCAATGACCCTCAGCTTCTTGCTTGACAATCACGGCATGTTTTTGCGGTTCTATAAAAAATTATACTGCACAGTATGTGGGTTAGCCTTAGATGGAGCAAGTCCGTAAATATATGATTGTGTGGTATGTAGCAAAAAATTTCACGTTCAGCCACGTCGCTCTGTGTGGCTAGCTTTAGGTTGACCTGAAGATATCCGTTTTTTGAAATTTATTTTTAATTAATTTTTTAAGTCATTCACTCCCAGCCATTTTCACTGAAGCAACCCCATTCGCTCCCGGCTGTTTTACTGGATTTGACTGATCTTGCAAGGCCCATGGAATATTGTGTTCTATTGCTAGAAAAACATGGAATCTACCAAACGAAATATTAGAGTCTCTCCTTTCATCAGGAAAAAAAGTATATTTCTGTTTCCGTTTTGCAGCAATTAGCATTAGAATATAGCTAAGTTTCGTCATTATTCATAAATCTGTTTAAAACACTGGGGAAAGAGTTTTTTGCAACATGACCCTGGTTGATCTCCCATAGTCTGCTGCCACCTGCTGGCCGTTTTTGTAATAACTACCATTGCTTCAACCATTCTCTTCAGTTCAGATGCTGCATCAAAGCCTTCTTTCTGTATGCTCTAGCATAAAACAACATCCAAAACGTATAATTATGTCTTTGGGAGCATGGTAACATTTATAATAGAACGTATTTTAATGTTTTGGGGAGTAAATGAGTTAATTGACGCCGCCATGATGAATATACAACTTGAGGGCAAAAAAAAAATCTGGTTGAGTCATGCAATTGTAATCCATCTTTACGACACTGACAGTTTGTTTTTGATTTCATTCCAGAACAGACTGTATTTGACCTGTACATTCTAAATGAAGTGACAAATCAGTTGACCAATCCCCCCCTCGCTTTGTGTAGTTCCATCTTACACTACTGCCTCCACTGCTGCCTCAACAATGGGTGCTACAAAGTGTCATTGTACAGCTAGGCTATTTTGGTCCCGTTCATTGGAAATGCCCACAAAAATTGTAGTATACCAAACTCAAATATACAACTTGGTGTCAGTTTTCAATTTGTCAAGAAATAAGGATTTTCCCATTGTAGTTTATGATTACCCATCATGTAGGCCCTTCTGATGCAGGCGGTCTCTTGGGTAAGGTCACGAGAGCTTTGGTGGTGATCCTTCCTGTTTTTTAGTGTCACAGTAGCCTGCGATTAGGCGAGAGGGCTGCGTGTGGAACATCAACGAACACACGCACGTACACACACTCTGTATTTCATTACTGTGCTGCTTGAACAGGGAGAAAATTGGGATTGATGTTGAAAGAGGGGAACAAGGAGGGGAAATAGTCTGAGGCATGAAAAGAAACAGGCACTTTGATAGAATATGACCGCCCCCAAGGTATAAAGAATAGAGTGCAGAGAAAAGAGGGGGAAATGTGAAGTAAGGAAATGGAAAGTGTCGAAATATGAGCTATTTTCTTTTTGAATTTCGTCCTGCCTCACTGATATTCACTGAGATAATGGCCAGTAGGCAGTGTTTTGTGTCCACGCGCAGCTGCGTAATTAAGTGATATCATTGACAGATATGTATATAATATTATTTCTGATGCTATCACATGCCCGAGCTTCCTTTCCGCAATGTACCAGAAGAAGGGGTAACAAACACCAGCCCGCACTTTGATTTCCTATTTGCAGCTTCTCGCCGGTCCTCTTGGAAAAGGTCCGAGGTCTCTATTATCCGTCGGCTGAGGGAGAGCATTAGCATAGAAAAACACGAGGTTATCTCCCACGGCTTAGTTAATTGAAGTTAATCAGAAGCAGTGTTTCAGCGTGTCGCGGTTGTTGCCAGGGTGAGTCGGTCTTTGTTCCCTTCAAACACCTCTAAGGTTCCTAATTAAGCATCCTGACACCCTGACACCGAGGCCTCTCCTCCGGATCGACTTGACAGTTAATTACAGCGCCAGGCGGAGGAAGTCTGGGAGGAAGTGCTATGACGGTGGCGGCTGAGCCGATACGGCGCACCTCTGTGGCGGCGGGGATGATGTTTGTACTGGCGGTCTTTGATAAGCTGAAGTGAACTCGTTGAAGGAGAATATGAGAATATATCTGCGCTAGGGATGCGCATCTCAGCCACTGCCAGCGATAGCATACGTTCATTATACGTACGTGGTGAATATAAGTTTGTACAGTATTATACTTCTTATACTTTCTCACAATGCAAAGCTGTACTAGGGTTGTTTTAGTGACACTTTTGGTCTGACTTATTTGAATACCACGTCATATACCCATGATAAATTCGAATTCGTAAGCAAGGACCTACTAAATCAGTGGAAATGAAAAACATCAAGTACGATAGTAATGAGAAAGATGATTCAATACGGTTTTTAATATGTAGGCTGTTAAACGAGGGTGTGAAACTATTCAAGGACGGTTCAATTTAAAAGTGAAACGATTCGGTTCAATTTGATACGGATCAGTTCGAGAGGGTATTATGCAATGACCAGAAGTGGGCGCGTCAATGAATTTTGCGCTTCCGTCATTTGGCTATCATCAACAGTCGGGATACCCTTCCATCACCATCAATCTGTCAATATTTCAAACTGAACCGTCAATCCGTCATTTGTTGATTGCTCAGCAAAATGAGTGTCTGTCAACGTTTCCGTCATTCGGTTCAATCTGGTACGATCAGTTCGAGAGTGTATGATGCAATGACCAGAAGAGGGCGCGTCAATGAATTTTGACCATTATTCGGCAATCAGTCAGTCGGGACACCCTTCTGTCATTGTCAATCTGTCAATATTTCAAGCCAAACCTTCAATCCGTCACTTGTCGATTGCTCAGCAAAATTAGCATCCATCAATGTTTCTGTCATTCGTCAATCCGTATCAGTAAAATGAGACGTCCGTCACTGACGGATTGCCAAATTTATTGACGGATTGCCGATTACATTGATGGACGAAAAACCCCTTCCGTCAATGCTTAGTTTGTCGATTTTTTAGAAGTTTCCTGTCAATCGTCAATAAATTGGCCGTCCGTGATTGACGGACCTTCCGTCAATATTGACAGAATGCCCACTTCTGGCAATGACGTTTTTGCAGATATGAATTCAATGAATTTTTAGCATCCGTCATTCAGCAATCGTCAACAGTCAGGAACCATTCAATCATCGTCAATATTTCAAGCCAAGCCAAACTGTAATCGTCAATCCGTCAACGTTATTTTAACCACACTTCCGTCATGCTAATTTACATTTTGTCACCAATGTTTTACGCTTAATATTGTTTATGTTAATATTCTTTTCTTCATTAATGTCGCCACATAGTATGTGCACACGGTTGTAACTGCAGAAAATACTGCCACGCACAGACTCAATACATCCCCTTTTTAAGACCCCTTTGGCTGTACAAAAACTTGCCTGACGTAAAATGGCGCACCGAAGGATCACTGAAGGCGGGCCAAGGTGAGTAGTCTATTCATTAATTTTAAATGAACATAGGGAGACACTGGGAGAACAACTCCAAAATCCGAATGAGGGCTGGAGCTGAGAGTTGAACTGTGTGGCAGACGGGCTAACCACTATCCAGCGGTATCAAATTGACATTTTGACACAAAATCCTGTAATACAGTGGATTACTTTCCAGTTCTAACGGCTTTTAAAGCAATTGTAATTTATTTCTGTGACATTATTTCAAATTGGTCATTGTAGCCAATTATCCTGATGCATTGATACGTATCAAGTTTTCCCCCCTCGCGTCTCTACCACGCACACAGTCAACAGTGTGCCCTCTCATGACTCAAGACTGCTTTTCTGGTTAATTGCCTTAGTGGAATATTAGAGGTCTCCACTGGCTTTTGTTATGGAAGGAGCCTTAAAGGAGTTTTCTCCCCTTTGTGCATCTTTTATGCTTCATTTCTCACAGTTCTTTGCCATTGGACAAGACTCCCAAAGGACTTCTCGAAAGCCTCGGAAATTCCCAGAGGAAAACGCCATATACAGGCAAAGTCAAATAATTTAAATTGCTTGTATACAGGAGTCAAAAATAGCAATAAATGAATAAGTGGTTCACTTAAAGGGCCTCAACAAAGGATGTAGCGGGCATGGTCCACATTAGCATTGTGTTTACGCTGGGAAATGGATGACTACAACAGCCACTTTTATAACTCACAATTAAATATTATGGATGTGGATTTTTAGCCCAACTGCCATTTGTCTTTTATGATGCTTTATAAAGCCTTTATGGTGACATTTAGCAACAAATGCCATACAATTGCATTGCTTCCAGTGTCATCATCACATTTATGTATATGTAGGGTTATGAGGTACATAAAATCAGTCTGCTCGGTGCAGACAGGATGCTTTCAATTGATAATGAATACGTGTTTAAAAACTGTGATTTTTAAAAATACAGTACATTGTAAAATGCCCGCTGAGACAAATAATGTATATTATTTACTCAACTACGGAGAGTGCTGTATTAGGCATTTATTAGGGGCATACATTTTTATATATCTATATATGCATTTTTTTTAATAATAATAGCAAATACTTAAAGGTTTCAGTTAGAAGTATCAAAAGTAATCGATAAATCACAAACTATTTTTGATAATCGTTTTGAACCATTGTTTATCTTAACATTGGTAAATTGTCTTTCACTTTTGCACCTGCTAAGGCACCCAAGGTGCTTAACACTGATTTTGCATTCACTTACTGATGATGCAGCATCAAGAACAACTGGGGATTCAGTATTTTGCTCAAGGACTTAACATGGTCACGACGGCTGGGGATCGAACCACCAATCTCAGGGTTGGGAGACAGTGACTCGACCACTGAGCCATGCACCCCCCCCCCCCCCCCCCCCACTTGCCACAGAACACAGTACTCTGTGGGTCTTGACAGGCCAGACAAAATTCTGTAAAACGGCTAGCAATGTGGAGAACTCAATATGAAAACGTCCAGCAGCGAATGACTGACTGTATTATTTTATCTGCGACTAACTCTCCCTGCCATTTTGCAGCAATAATTTCAAGCTTGATCAAAAAATTCCAGAGATAGCCATCGTGGAGTTACAAACTACTCCTCGCAAGGAGTTTGTTCAGAGGATGATGTTTAAAAACTGCCGCATGCCTAATAAAGCAGAGACGCCACGTTTTTATCACCACGTATTAGATCTGCCGGTCAGCGACGAGAGCAAATGGTGCAAAAAATCAACACGAAACAGGCACCATATGCGGCGTCTTGAGGCGAGATGTTTATGAGGCCTAAGATGAGGATACGGTAAATCACCACTTGTAATCAGGGCCGTTGCCATCGGTCGCGCATAAGATGACTTATGAGTTATGTTCCTCGTATCGCCCGGCTGTCATCCCCTTCATTCACTCACACATACGCAGGCGAAGCAATGTGAGGCTATCAGCGGCGACCTTGCCGCCGCGCCCCGGCTCCAGGTGGAAGTGATAGATACTCGCCCTCCATGACAACCAGGCCTTTTCCTATAAGAAAAGCCATATTGATTCATGGGCCAATAAATACAGGCACAAGCGGTTTTGCTTCACTGACTCCACCCTCTCCATTTGGTCGCCTCTCTCCTCGTTTTGAAGAGGCAAACCTGTAAAATCTTTATCTGACGATTGGTGCCAGGCTTGGTGGCAGAAACAATGGCCGCTCGGTGGTACGCGGGCAGCAGAATGAATTGCATCGGCCGGCAAGATAACCAGCGGGCTGTTCTGCCGCGTCCTGAAGGCTCGCGCCGCTCAGCGTATTAAATATCGATCATAACAATTCTAGAATGGAGTCATTATTTTCCTTCGCGCGCCATTATGGAGGTCGTTGGCACTGGATGGCCACTTGAAGCAAATTTTGGATTGCTATCATAAGTCACGATGAAAGACAAAAGAATATCTGTGCAACCTGATGGCCCTTTTGCTGCTTTCATTAAATTCTCATTGATTTTATTGTAGGGCGTTTCAAAGAAGAGCGTACGCAGTTGATACATCACACAACCTGCCTTTAACTGCATTTGATGCACTGATACGTATATTTGTATTGTTTGTCAATGTTCCATGAGTTGATATATCATATTTTTGAAGGAATTTCAAATGACTGACTGTGCGTTCCATAGTATTGTTAATATGCCAAAGAAAGTGAAAAGTCTCAAGAGTCCTCCTCCCTGAACGGAGGTCTGGTAAATACGCTGATGTCTTGGTTGACATCATCCATGAGTTCAAACATCTGTTACAATATGGTTAAATGGGTACATGTAGACGCTCACAGTGCATTTTTGTGTCCACATGGTTTTGAAATGCATGAGCTTTCAAAGCTTTTTGGCTCTGACATGACTACTATCTCAAGCTATTAGTGTGGAGATGATGCAGGTGCATGCCATTGCCGCAGCAACCAAATCATGCTGGTAGACCATTCAAGAAAATGCAATTCAGTCCCCGCGGGCACTATTTAAAATCAGAAATAGCAAACAAATGCATTACGACAGAGGTCCGCCTTTTGAAAATCCAATTTGCCAAATACCATACGTCTTGGTTTGCAGTCATGAGACCAAAAGTTGTACTGCAGTCCGGTTTGCTTTAAGAGAAGGATGAATGAACTATGCCTGGTTAGCATTCATTCTCCTTGTGGCCGTAGAGTGCTGCGGTTTCACAATGAACTATTGATTTCTGGAGTATTTCTCATCAAATAATAAAATACGCTGTGCATGTCATACATGAGCTTGTCCTTACTGTGACCTCTGGCTGATAACAAGACGACATAGTGACTGACGCCACATTGTGAGTCACATTGATTGGGATTGGAAGTGGTTGCTTACATTAGTGTTGATGCGCCACGTGTCTCTCATTAGTAGCGAGTGGGACAAACATTCATCATTATCAGTTGCCTATTTGGAGTGAACTGAAAGAGGTTTGCTTTGCTAAAAGCATGTATAATCAGCTACCTCGTTTTATGATGGCATTCTATTGTTACAGTGACAACATAATTTTGTAAGCTGGAAAGTTCTGTAGACTATTACCAGTAACCTATCCTTACGCAGTAGTATATGGAAATGTTTAGCTGGTTAATAAGCATTATAATGAGTCGATAAAGCCCACCTAGGTGATTTATCAATGACTCATTACTTCATTACACTGTCCTTTGTCCTAGCATGAAGAGAGTTTGCAAAATTGGTTGTTGGACTGGAGAGACAACCCTTCCCAGGTTAGCTTAGTGCTCGCTAGCTGGCCTGACAGAACACAGGTCGACTTAAAACTTTACCAAAAGAAAAAAAACACTTTGGGAATCTAGAAGTTAAAGTAAGCTAAAAAGAAAAACCTTTCTGTAGGTTGACGCAACTGCATTAGCGTGTTGACTGCATGCAGTCCGATATGTTTTCAAAAAGTGCTTTGATAATAATAAGGCGCTTCAATCTATTTTATTATTTCTATCTATTTTATTATATCTTAAAGTATCCTGCTTTTATATTCTTAGGGTTTAAATTTTATTTTATTTTTTTTACAATTTTAGTCCATACATTTTGTTATTTAAATGACATATTTAATATTTTCTTTCCAATGTTTTGACGTCAATCGTTAATTTTATTTCATATAACTTTATTGAACAATTGTAAATGGACAATTTCCAGCCAATCTGGTAGCGTGACGTCATCTGTAGGCGACCCCGATACAATCTGGCAGCCCGATCACATCTGGTGCCGACACCGGGATTCATAATCTAAAGAATAAGCACATGTATCCCAAAATAAAGACAAATGCCTCAAACTGGATCAACTGAAGATTGACCCATTCATTTTTTTGATAAAAAAAAAATTAATGCTTTATTTTACAGCACAATTTACCATAATGCTATTACTTGACATTATTTTAACTGGGCCACTGTAGCGTCTGTGGCCGTTTCACAATCGAATTACGTCTTAGCTGTGACAAGCCTCAACGCAGCGGGAGCGCGGCCAATCACATTTGTGTGAGAAATGAGATGGGCCATATTTTCAATTACATTTTGGCATAAAGGGATTGTTAATCCTGTCCCCCTTTGCTGCCAGAAGCTGTTAATGAATTTTCTTCTCCTTTGAGATAACTGATGTGAGTCGCCTCTACTGGCTTTTCTTTGTCCTCTCCACACGATTCTGTCACATTGCAATGGATGCAAATCTATTCACAGCAAGGTTAAGCGCTTTGTTTGGCTGTTTATGCTCAAAGTTATTGCTAGATGATGTCATATGCTGAAGGGTCTCCTTTTGTCTTTGTCTGCTTTATGGAT
This sequence comes from Leptonotus elevatus, assembly GCF_054856555.1. NCBI lineage: Eukaryota > Metazoa > Chordata > Actinopteri > Syngnathiformes > Syngnathidae > Leptonotus > Leptonotus elevatus. The sequence goes on from NC_141242.1 coordinate 12,046,630, forward strand.
TATGGCCTTGTGCGTATTTTGTCTTGGTTTTATGGGCGCTTAACAAGGGGCTACAAATATGTTTGTTTTGTACCGGTACTAAAAATGTACCCCGATATATAGTTCACCATCAGAAACGGTGCAACTGTTTACCACATCTTTTTAATGACTATTTTTAAGAGTAGCAGGAGTTTGACAGATAGCAAAAATATTTAAACCGCTTCAAGTTGTTTGTTTGTCACTCCCAGTTTGGGTTTACTGTATAACTTCGACACAAAAGAAAGAGAGTTACAGGTAACAACGAACATTTACTAGCTTAATGCTAACAACGCAAACGCCTTAGACTGGCTAACAGAAGTTAGGATCGATGCTAGTCACTGAATTTATATGCTACAATAGACTTCAGGTGTTTTGTGTGACTTTAGATATGTTTTGTTCTCAAAAGTTTCATCAAAATCTGAATTGTACAGCCTCAGCTTTGTTGGATTGTACTTGAATTTCAATAGCTGTTTCTGTACAACACATAAGGTATGTTAAACAATTATTCACACTCCTCCGAATCAACTGCACTTGTTTTTTACGAGGCAGGAACTTTTAATGGATGCAGCAGCTGCCAGGATGCATGTTAGCAAGTCAGACAGGCTCGGGTTCCAATCAGGATTACGATCTAGTCCATCCGAGGCCTGAAACCGTCAACAGTTGGCTTGATGATCGATGATGCTTTAATGTGTTGTTCCTTTTACACTGCCACTGTGCATTTCTTAAATTAGGCCAAACAAATTACACACACACACACACACACACACACACACACCAATGGTTCAATGTCTCGTCACTGTGACTTGCTCTTTTAGTGACAAGTCTATGACAACACGATTAGCCCGTTTCCATTGTTTTAATGTGCGAGAGTCCTTTCACAGGCTGGTGGGTAGTTAACGTGTGTGTGAGTCTCTAGAACGTTCTTGCACATGCATTCACACACCCACATGCATACAGAGGTGACACGGTCACCGTCATTAGACCTTCACAGGCATCTGCTCGGGCCCGTCGTGTGACGTGATCCTTCACCTTATACATGACAGTTGGCCATTTAGCGCTAAATTTATGCCGCCCGTGGCCTTTATCAATGCATTCTTGCTCGTGAAAGGGGAAAAAGGAAACCGGGGGCGCAGCTAGAGGATGTCACTGGAGGTCTGAGCTTTGATTTGTGTCATTGCTTTTACTCAACTAGACATTGTAATGACATGTTGAGCTTCTAAGGAGCTGGTGGTTTGTTAAGTGATGCAAATGCTGGAACTGTATTACATGTTTGCATATGTCCTTGTTGTCTGACTGACCCTACAGCGTGAACACAATATTACATGGTTGCAATCTATTAAATCATATGTGTCATACTCCCGGCATTTGGGCCGGTATGCAATTACATCTGGTCCATGAAAACATTTGTCAAATAGTCTGGCTTGTGCTTGAGTAAATAGAGGAGGACTGTTCAGTTTTTAGTGACACCTATTTTGTAAGTCTCACTAACATGCATTTGTTATGCTTATAGTGTCATTAATTTCAATACACTTGTAACACCAAATGTCTTGTGAGATGCGGAATTTGGACCCAAAAGCAGACAAGACACGGGAAGTTGTAAAACAGAGTCTTTATAGACAAAAATACAAAGTAACAACAGCAATCAGAGATGGATTCAGATGGCCTGGAAGAAAACACTCGACAGAGAAACCTTGACTGAGAGAGCAGGGATAGATGCATTGAAGCAACCTCAAAGACATGGAAAATAACAACTTGCGTAGAAGGTAGGGCTAGGAAATCTCGATGTGCTGAGAGAAACCTCGGCTAAGGAACCTCAACATACCGACAAAAAGTGTCATTCAGTAACTCTCACTAGAGAAATGCACATTTCTATATGACAAAATAAAGGCCTATATGTTCAAATAAGAGTGACTAATACAAGACCATATCAACTACATAGCAACTGACAACATTATTATAAAGGATATTTGCTAGACTAGACAAACTAAGGATGGCTAATAAATCATTAGCGAATATTATCATCATAAGGGACATAGCCTCTGCTTAACAACTGATAACGTCAACATCATAGCACAGTGACCCTATAACCCAACAAGTCACAACAGCAAAGGTTGCAATAATTTAACTATACACACCTACAAACTATTGTCCCTATTACACCATGTCTGTACAAAATAACACATTAAAGAGGCATTATTGCACAGTGACTGCCATTGGCTGACGACCAGTCCATGGTGTACCTTGCCACTCGGCCAAAGTCAGCTGGCCCAGGCTCCAGTTCACACATGGCCCTTGTGAGCATAAGCGATATAGAAAACTGATGTAGCGATGGATAACACAGTAAAACGTGATCGTTATGACCACAGCAAATCCCATAATGGAACGCAACAGCTGCCCTACAGAACAATAGGTTATAGGCTACCCTCAGACTTACCATAGCGCTGTCTGCATGTGCTTGTTGTAGTGTTATTTGATTCTTATATCAACACACCAGTAAGAGCAACATTTAGCATCTCTGTTGCTGTTTGTAGTTTGCATGGTGGAGAATGGAGGACCCAAGTGCTAAATTAACAAATCCCCCCCCCCAAAAAGTAACAAACACCAGGAATTGACTCACAAAAACTAGGAAAACGACATGACTCAGAGATGTGACATATGTCACTAACAGCATCATAAACAATGATATGACTATGACAGAAAGAAACCAGGCAAGCAAACTGATGACACAACAACGTACACCCGGAATGCATGAAGGAAGCTGATTGGTAGACACAAGGAACCGGGCTGACGAGTATAGGTGGAAACAAAAACGAGCAAGACACGACATGAAAAGGACACGAGGAAAACATGGCCAAACTAGAAACAAAACTACATCTGAACAAAACAAAATCAACAAAAGTAGCATTTCTCATCTAAAAGATTGAGCTGTAAACTTTAAAATGTATACACTCACTTTCCATGACCACAAACTAAAGTACCTTCCTCTGTGGGCTCTCAACCCTCACAATCTTGTTTCCCAAGGCTGGAGTGGTGAACTGGTAAAAGTGATTGAAATCAAAACTGCTGGAGTGTAATATTAAAATGAGGTCTGGTCATTGAGAGGAATCCATAACTGGGCTGACACTATTGCCCGAGGAACCTTACGTCATCTGGATTGAAATAAATGCCAAAATGGTGCTACAAAAAAGTGATGTGCTTTTTCCTTCAGGAATTTTAAGATGTTAGATTGTCTAAACTGATGATTGGAAGATGCACAGATACATTTGTGGTAGGCAGATGTGTCTTGAACAACATTTTGTGGCTACCATTATCTGGATCTATCTGTAAAACTGTGCGATATATCTAGCCAACTAAAGTATCCCCTCTTGGGGAGCCTTGAAAGTCGAACGCCCTTTGGCCCTTTTAATTTGTAATTTGACCCAAAGTATCTCAAAATCCTGATGCTTGAACCACCATCCTGACATCACTGGAGACCATGTGAGATGTTGAGAAAGACTGTCTCGCATACTGCGTGCGTGCATGAAAGGATTGTGTTTGTTACCATTTAAGCCAGCGTTTTGAAACAGATTGTCCTCAACCTTAGCGGCTGTATTCAAACTCCAGTGTTACACACTTATTTAACCCTCATAAGGAAAATTCTGGTTAACATCAGATGGATGCTTTTTCATTACCAAGAAAAGCGACAAGTCTTTCCGCAAGGAAAACACATACCGTCTGGTATTAGTTACAATTTAAAGGGTGAATGGCCTTATCCTTATTGCCCATTGTGAAAATGAGCCTCCCCGCAAAGAGGCTGTTTCACAGGAGCCATTCAGAGAAAATTTGTGCGACACAATGGACTGTAGAGAGAATTGGATCTGAGAATAAAGGTAAGATTGACAGAGCATTGTAAAGGTTTGTTTGAATTGAAAGCTGGTTGCACTTGCCTGTACTCCAAAGGCGGCAGGGTTTGCATTTCTCCATTAAAAGGTTATATGTAATAAAAATGAACCTTCTTGGGGCAATGTTCAGACAGTGCCACAAAAGCTTTCCTTTAAGTGCTCTTTGAAAGTTCACTTTCAGACATTTCCCTGCAAATATTCTATTTATTTTTTCCTTGAAATCAAAGTTGATAAATCTATAGTCTCTGCGGTCAAGTGGCATTTTCACGACCACTCTATTGTCCAGAAGCTACTCACCGCCATCCATAAAATCCAGTTTTTGACAGACCTACAACTTTTTTATTGACGCCACAAATGTTATTTACAACAGCAATATACAGCTCTGCATGCTACTCATCAGGAGCTGGTGACAGAACAGCCACAAAGCGGTCGTCAAGAAGGGTGAGTCACCAGCGGAAGGTCACCAGGTGGGAAGAAAGCAGCCCTGCGTGGCCTCGGCCTGTAATCATCCGTATTAATTCCGGGTGAGCTGTTAGCAAAGAAAATACATCTGTCTACGGTGACGTATTGGTTTCATAAGCCAGTGGCCAAGCTCTGTGTGACCGGGACGAGCTCCTGTATTGGAAGCAAAGGGTTTGAGTTGAAGCGTGAAGCCATTGCCTGATCCCCAATCCTCTAATGCGCGGAAGAAATCCAATTTCGCATCGCAGTAATTGAAATTTATTTTGTCAAGGCGACAGTGACAAGCAGGCATCGTTTGCTAAGGTCTTCTCCATTTGGTCTGCTCTCTTGCACTTGTGCATTGTATTCATAAAAGGCTCAAACAAAGGTGGGTACTCACATACTGACAGCTGGGCCAAATTTCAACATTTTCCCTCTCTTCCGATCAAAGTCAGCAAAAGACAGACCGTCCAATCTCTTTGAAATAATGAACTTGTCCGGTGATCCTGTGGCGCGGGGTCTGTTAAATGATTTTCTTTTTCCCTCACCGTTTTGAATGTTAAACCTGATCTATAATAACATTCACAAATCCTCGTCTGAATTTGGCTGTACCAAACACCTCCGTGATCGTGATATAAAATGATAGGAAAGCGTCCAGAAGCTTACGCTGTTGACGGGCACAAATAGAGGAGCAACTGGTCCTTTAGAGTGCAAGAAGCATTTGTGTCTGTAAGCTAGCAGCTAGCCTAGCTTCTTGTACGTAGTTCTTCTTCTACTACTACTACTACTACTACTACTCTTTCCTCTTTTTTGCATTTCACGTAGGTCTGGATGCCCTGTGGCACCATGCTGTCTTGGTATGACATACATCTAGCCTGGGGGAGCAGACTGGTCAGTGACGATATCGTTATGTGTGCATTTTCTGATATGCTGTTTTGGTCATCTCAAGTACACTACGCATTATAGGAGCAGAAAGAACACACAAGGCGATGTTCTTTCCTTGTCACATGCGGGTATCTCAGTTTAGAAATCAGTTAAGATGAGAGGATATTTTGGCAGTAGTTCTTTTAGATATGCTGTAGGACGACATGCACAAAAACATGAACAAACAATGTCCACAAAATGACAAAACGTAGAGAGGACGATGAACTGATCATTACATTTGGGTAAGTCTCTGAATGAAGTTATTTTCAACTGAGTCAATATTCTTTAAGGCTTTCCCAAAGCAGTTGGGACTCATCTGTACTCATTATTTTGCGGTCAGTTTTCCACTTCCAATTTTGGAAAACTGCAAAAACCACACTGCTGCGCTCACCAGTCAAAACGAATAATAAATGTGGTTGTTTGAAGGATGATCTTGGCTATGAGCTTTTATTTGGGACCAGACTAAGGGCAACCGGAAAAGGGACTACTGCAGCAAGATGGTGACTGTGTAGAATCCAGTGAATTCTTATAGTTGTCTGTAACCTATTGTCCATTATCCATTGAAAATCCCCATGTTTTATGCAGGCCAAACTGTTAAGATGAAAGTATTACTTTGGTGTCATCTTAGTGCAGATGAACTATGTTGAAGTGAGTTGAGGCGATTCATTGGACAACAATTATGTTATTGAATGGTCTTCTGGCATCAATAGGGAATTAAAGTCAATTAGTCTATTTGGGACGTTTTACTTCACATTTATTTGGTACACTTGGAACCTGGCCTGACCAGGTACTATGTATAGAAGAACCTGGTCTCAGTGCCTGCTGTTGGCCAGTAGAATGGCACAAGTCGTAATACAGATATATAATTCATTCATAATAGCATTGCTAAAACAGCTTAGTCCTGCGTTCTACAGCAAGTAGTCTTTAACCATTGGCTTTTCATCGCCACATTAAGTCTTGCTGTTGAGGCCCGGTCTAATACAGCCGTTGCGGTCCGTCTTGATAAATCAACATTAGCGTGTCCACTCTCTGTTACCCTCTAAAGGATGTCGGGGAGCAAAATAGAGGCAGAAATTGGATCGCCCTTCACTCCTCGCAGCTATGCCAGGCACACACAGCACGAAGAGGTCCATTACCTTTGCACCCCCTCCTACTCCAACCTCCTGCTCTGTGGCCTTCACAGTTCAGAGAAACAACACGGGAAAACCACATCATCGTCTGCTGGTCGAATCATGCTACCGATTAAAACAGCGAACGAGTTATGGCCCCCGTGAGCATGTGTTGCCTAAGTGAATGCGATCAATCAAATTAGGGGGTTGAGATTCCTTTGAAAGGGTTTATGATATATTCTCGCTTTCTATTTGTATTCTTGTTAAGAGGGGTGCACATGTACTGATTTTTAACATCTAAATTAAAAAAAATTCAACTGATGAGCAATACATTTTGATATAATCATTATTTAACGGAAAGTTCAGTTTTTCCCCCTAAATAAATTTAAGCATAGTGTTAAGGCATTTTCACACTGCACTTAGCAAACCCATATGTTGTGTATGTGCTCCAAGGGCTCGAGGACCGAAAGACTTGTCATATTGCTTTGCGATGCACAAGGTGGGTGTGTATTGCGCTGATATGCGCCCTCGAGCTGAAAAATTATAAATTCGAGCGGCGTTGTGGTAGCGTAATGAAGGAGAAAGACTGGCAGAGTGATTTCAGATAGCTAGCATCAATAGGAAAAGCCTCTCTGTTATTTTCTACTAGCCTGCTACACAGGCAGCTATCGTTCCAATGTCTTTAAAAAAAATCTCTCATTCATATCTGGTATCTATTTATTAATTAAAGTTGGACTTATTTTTGGAATTTGGTTATTAAAGATCCAACAATTAAAAAAACAAAAAAACAATTCTTCCCCACAGACTAATTGAGTTACTGCTCACGTGTGAATCCGTCAAGATCGTGAAAGACGTGGGTGCTTGACAGGTGGGCTCATAAAATCGTCTCCCTCGGCATGATGACGGGGGACATGAGAAGTTGCCTTAATTGCTCATGTTGTGCACTTGTCTTCCCTTTTTATCTCATTGCATTTCTTGTTTCATCCTCTTTTGCAAAGGAACACATTTATTTTATATGCCAATCGTATTTTCTATATGGTTTCTATATGTTTCAGTCTCAGGTTGTTTGTGTGTTGTTTATGCGCACGAGTGTGCTTGTGTGCAATACTTGGGCTGTAACATCTGGCACTAGTGTGATTGGTGTGGTGCGCCCTCCGGCCTTTTCATAGGTGATAGATGACACCTATCACAACCTGTCAGCGGGGACCCCGACCGGCCAACTCGCGGGCCAATCCGAAGCCGCCTCTCTTCCATCTTTACTCCCCTCATTTTGTTTTCTTTTTTACTGCCTAGCGAGATGGAGTGATGGCCAGAGTGCAGGGAGAGAAACTCGTTTGCCTTTTATGGATAGCATGCGGCACATTTCAACCCCGAGAAACAAAAGATATTGTAAAATGGAATGTCCCACGAGAGCCTGTTCATATGACTATTGGGAGGGATTTTTTTTCCGGGTGCTTGCAATTTCTTTTATTTGTTTTAAAATAATGAATTTATGTATTAATTTTTTCTATAGACCAATGGTTTCTGAAAAGTAACACCTAAAAAATACTTTGATCTGCAAGTATCATCATCATGACCTAGACCAACATGGAACTACTGCATTATTATTTTTTAGCCATGTATTCATTTTTTTGTATCCGTAGACAAGTCTTGCTAAGTTTTCTCACAGTATCCAATCCATGACGGCCTGTGGGGGAAGGGGCTGCTGAGGTTGACTATAGACCCGTTATTTATATACTTTTACTTTGTATTTATTTTGTGGCATTTAATCATGGATCCATTTGTTTGTTTATAAAAATTATTTTATATATTGTTTTAAAAGTATTTTTGCTTACAAATTTCAGTTTTAAACTAATTTTCTCCCCAAAACAATTTAAAATAGTGCCATGATCCCGAAACTTTATTTATACGTTTTTTTATGTGTGTGTTTTTTTATGCTAGAGCATACAGAAGGCTTTGATGCAGCATCTGAACTGAAAAGAGCGCTTAAAGCAAGGGTAGTTATTACAAATACGGCCAGCTTGTGGCAGCAGAGTATAAGAGATCAACCAGGGCCATGTTGCAAAAAGGCTCCTTTCCCCAGTGTTTTAAACACATTTGTGAATAATGATGAAACTCAGCTATATTCTAATGCTAATTGCTGCACAACTGAAACCAATAAAAATATATATTTCCTGATGAAAGAAGAGACTCAAATCTTTCTTTTGGTAGGTTCCATGTTTTTATAGCAAGAGAACACAATATTCTGTGAGCCTTGCAAAATCTGTTAAAATCCCGTAAAACAGCCGGGAGCGAAGGGGGTTGCTTCAGTGAAAATGGCTAGGAGTGAATGAGTTAATGTTATTTTACATTAATATATATTGTGTGGGAAAGA